>NC_062548.1:83367723-84002723 GCF_016906955.1 Phacochoerus africanus
TTTTAAATGCAGTTTAACCTCCTTTTGGGAAGGGAACTATTTCAAAGAGTTCATTTTTGGACCTACCCCTGTCAAAGAAGGTCAGAAACACTCAAGTATAAAGTCACTGCACTGCTGTGGCACAAATAGTTTCTGCGGCTAAAATCAAACAAAGACCAATTAAACTAATCATAACGTTCCAGTGAACACAAGGAAGCTCACCTGGTATTTCTGGACTTCTTTCGTGAATTTTCAAATCTACTCAGTTCTTGGTATTATAATTACCTTGACCAAAATACTGTGAAATTACTGCTCTGATCTACTAATGGCTGCAAAAATCAAGTCGTTGTGGTTTCATGCCAAGGGGCCATAGCAAGGTGGCGCAATGATTTCTGACACAGAAGACAACTTCTAAAAACTCAAAAGGGAAAATTAACGGGATGTGGTTTACATTGCCAAAGACTGTTCATTAATTACCAATTTAATCACTGCTGGAGGCATGACATTACAAAAATCTGGCTGAAAGTTCTAATAGATTATGAAGACCACCTAAGAAGAGTGACCAAGAAATGTACAAAACAATTAATACTGTTTCACTGCTATCAAAGACACTCAGATTATTTGACATCAAGTGAAGCAAAGGAATTAGTAGCTTCACAGTGCCACCACTAGGAACTGTAAATACAATAGCACACAATTAGTAATGCACATGTGATTTTTTGTTCAAGGCATATATCCTTGGGAAAGCCAGAACATGATAAGGAGAACAAAAGAAACATTAAAAAATGAAATGAATAAAGATTTAAACTCTACCCTTGTGCATGCTGAGCAGTAACAGAATAGGCAATATAAAATACAGCTCTTGGTAACAGTGATATCATCCTGGGATGTTCAACACTGCACTGAACAGCCATATGGAAAATGTCTATGGCCATTAGTAGTCGCATAAAAGGAGTGTTCCTGATGCTAAAATACCTAGCCCCAGCTTCATGCATTCATAGCAATCTCAAATAAATAAGACTTTTGAGGCTAGGGGTTTGTGGCCATATAATAGAAAAGATGCTTGAGTTTTTTCCCCCTAACAATGCTAGTGTTTTGTATGACTTTGAAGATATGCTAGCAAGCTAACAATATGTTTTCTAAGAAGTCTAGTAGCCATTGTTAGGAGAGCAGACTTCAACTTAAATTTAGACATAATAGATAAACTATTATTTAAATCATAATGAATAAAAACCACTGCTTTGTAGAGAGGCATTTATGCCGAATGCAGAAGTACATCGGCATTCTTCTCCTATAAAATACAACTATGAAAAAAGATTAGCTATATATTTAAAGTGTCTTACTGGTCTGAAACGGATTATGTACATTAAATCTTCTGTCAATTGAGTTGGAATAAGAAATAAGGAATATATTTTCATCTTTGTGCCTTGGGTATAGACATTCCAGCTCACATAGAGAATGACAATACCTAAAAAAGACAAAATTCTTACTCTCTGTGTTACTACAGATTTTAGATTTCTTTTTATAATAACTGCTCTTTTAAAATTACAAATGCAAAGTTACTTACTTCTTCCTCATAATAGAACTAATAATATATATAATTACGAAAAATAAAAATTTAGCTTGACCTTAATTTTATTTTATTTTTTAATTTTTTGCTTTTTAGGGTCGCACCCGTGGCATATGGAGGTTCCCCAGCTTAGGGGTCAAATCGGAGCTACAGCTGCTGGTCTACACCACAGCCATAGCAATGCCAGATCTGAGCCGCATTTGCAACCTATGCCACAGCTCATGGCAACATTGGATCCTTAACCCACTGAGCAAGGGCAGGGATCGAACCTGCAACCTCATGGTTCTGAGTCAGATTTGTTTCCACTGAGCCACGATGGGAACTCCTTTCTTTTTCTTTTTCTTTTTAGCTTGACCTTAATTTTAAAGCTTGGTTCCTAGAGGCTAGCCATTTAAATGTAACACAGCCAATATTCATAAACATACAAGCATGATCTTATATACATTTTTATGGTGAGACATACCTAGGATGCACACACAAAAATATACTTGAAAACTCCGGGAAAATTTCTTTTTTTTTTATCTTTTGTCTTTTTGCCTTTTCTAGGGCCGCACCTGCGGCATATGAAAGTTCCCAGGCTGGGGGTCTAATCGGAGCTGTAGCTGCCGGCTGACACCAGAGCCACAGCAACACGGGATCCGAGCCATGTCTGTGACCCACACCACAGCTCACGGCAACACCAGATCCTTAACCCAATGAGCAAGGCCAGGGATCGAACCTGCAACCTCATGGTTCCTAGTCAGGTTCATTAGCCACTGAGCCATGATGGGAACTCCTGAAAACTGGGAAAATTTCTATCAGAGATTACCAAAATTATATTTAGTTCAGTTTAGTTTTTGTTTGTTTGTTTGTTTTTACCAAATGGATAATAACTGCTTCTTGGATTATCTGGAAAAGATCTAGTGATCTTATCCAAATCTGCTACAATTTATCAGCACAAGAGACTAGTCCCACTTAAAAGATCAATATTTTCTAAGTAACATTAAAAGTACAAGGTTGATGTCCCACCCCTTCATATCAACAAAATACCTGCTAAAGGTTTAATTTGCAAAAGAACAGCCTGTATTCTTTTGGTTCTACCATATAAGCCATTTGGATTCACTACTCATGACCAGTTTAAAAAAAAAAAAGTCACTGTATCTTTTCTTGATTATTGATCTTTGCAGTTAACAAGCACTGACCAAAGTGAAATTCCTTTCCCATATACACAGTTTTCTTTAGAGGATTCAAATATTCCTGCAAACCTTTAAAAACAGACAGATATCATGCACCTTCCAGGAAATGCTGCTAACTTGCAGATGATTCTGCTAAGTGAGCATGGGCTCCTATACCAATTAATTGTAATGGGTCACTATTTTTGTAGAAAAATATTAGGGAAAAAACTTCAAGTCAGTACTATAATAACACTGTAATTCTTTGTTAATCTTTCTTGTAGATAACATTTCAGGTATCTAACAATTATCTATCTGCAAACCACAGTTTTATGCTACATAATTTATGGTTGAAAAAACTAAAAACAAACATTTATAAACTCAATGGTTAAGTGATTAATTAGAATAATTAGATTGAAGAAAGATCCCAATTCTCTTTTCAGACTTTCTATTTATAAAATAGATTTTACTCTCTCTTAAAAACATAAAGGTAATAATTAAATCTCTATAGCATCCTTCTTCTGATAGGTTGAAAGTGCTTCATAAATATCCTAACAATAATTGCAAGGACCGTGGGTAGCAGGATTGTCATTCCTTATTTTTATTCCTTATTTTTAGACTGTACTTATCCTAAACTTTAGTACCTCAAATGCAAATATCTCTTTTAGCTAACTATATAGCTATCTATATAATAATGAGCATTATTAAATGTCATGGTGGACTTACCAAGTGTATTTTTAAAAAAGCAATTACATTTTAATGCAAAGTAATAAGAAAACAAGTCTGCAACAGACTAGCCTCTTAAATTCTATTTATGTATTTCTTGAGAAAAAAGTGGGGGAATTGAGAAACAAAGAAAAATAATAAAAAAGAAATATTTTCTTGAAAAAAGCTATTATGTTTTTCCCAGAGTTTGAATTTAAATATATTATATAATCAAGGAAGCTTCTTTGGATTATGTGATGGCTAGACTGTTGAACCTGTCACACCCTTGAGTTGTACTTTGAAAAAAAATTATTTTGGAGTTTCCATTTTGGCACAAGATTAACAAATCTGACTAGTATCCGTGAGGATGCAGGTTATATCCCTGGCCTCACTCTGTCATTGCCATGAGCTGTGGTGTAAGTTGCAGACACGGCTTAGACCTGGGCCAGGAGCTGTAGCTCTGATTTGACCCCCTAGCCTGGGAATGTCCATATGCCACAGGTGTGGTCTCTAAAAAGAAAAAAAATTATTTTAAGCAATGTGGAAAATAATTGAACAAAACAAGCATCACACCTAAAATCTGTACTAGTAAAATATAACATATGAAAATTTTCATAGGACAAAAGGAATAGAAAGCAGAGAAATACAAATCACAGAGATTCAGAACAATGAAATCTATCTCCTATAGATAAACAATTAGGAAATACCTGAAACAGGTTAAACAATGTTTAAAGGCACAGAGATACAACTTAATACTGTAAACTACTTTCCCTAAAAAAAAGATCTACATGCATTATGTACTTGTAGCAAGTTCTCATTAAAACATTCAACAGTGGTTGTGACAAAAATTATAAGGTTTACAGTAACTATGTCCATGAGTTCCCTTTTAAGAGAAATTACAGCTCAAATATTTCCTGAGGATAGATAACTTAAGCAGCATCTGTACACAAGGATCCCCAAGATAATATTTCTGAGAGTTGTCTTCAGTGTCTTAGAAACTGTTTCCTAACCTTCCAGCCTAAAGGTATACTAATTTATATATGAGGGAATGCTCGGTTAGAGTGGTGTGATTGAAGGCAGAATTGGAAGCTGAACTCTAATGAGAGGTCTCAGAATATGGGAAGAGTGGGTGTATGCAAGGATTTGGTGTGTACATACCATAACAACAAAGAAAGGAATTATAATTCAGGTTTCAAAAGTAGAAAGAAAAGGATGATACAGAGAACCCTGAGTCCCAAATTGGCAAGATGATAGTTATCATCTCTATAACTGATTTGAAGAAAGGCACTATTTTAACTTCTCTGACCAATGATAATCAATTCTACTTTAAAGACCTTTAGAGAGGTGACATCCTTCCCCTTCCATTTACCAAGAAACTCCTTACAGCAACTCAAAATTTTCATGTTTAAGCTCATGTTTTTATTTGTTGCAGAAGATACAAAAAATAGACTGTCACTATTCCCTCCCTGTATTTATTCTTTGAACAAACATTTACTTAATATTCATACTTGATGCTGAGGATAAAGGTTCTAGTACTCTGAATAGCTCATAATTTTGTGGGAGAGAAATATAAATTAGATAATTACATGGGTTAAATGTGGCTGTAGTGATATGTACATCATATTAGAAAAAGACACAGAAGGAGAATTAACTCTACTGCTAGGAGCCATGGCAGAGGTGCTCACAAACGAAGTGATTTTCCTAACACGGGAAAAAAGGCATTTTGGTGGAGAACAGCAAATGCTTGATACAGAAATGAAAGACTATGCCATGTTCTCTCTGCAAGCGACTCAGCAGAGCTAGACTATAGAGTAAAAAATGGAAGAGAGGTGAGAAATGAGACTAGAAAGGAAGGGGACAGGATTTGCAAGGACTTTACATGGAGCTATGTTGAGTAGTTTGGAAGCTTATTCTCTCAGGTAAGTGGGAATTACTAGAAAGAATTTGAGCCTTCATATACAAAATTAGTACTTAAATTATTGCCCAGCTTTCTCTTTATACTTCATAAGCCTGTCTGTCCTTAAAAGTAGATCTTTGCTTTCTTTCAATGCTTTAGCACTTCTCTGAATCCTCTCTCAACACAAAACTAAGATGCAAATTAGCTATCTCAAAAGGAGGTTACCTGTACTGAGTACACAGACATCATCCCATGCTTTTATTTAAGTACTCTAACATCAATTATTAAAATAACTCTATTCAATCTTTCTGGCATTCATCAGAAGGTCCTAGGTTATGTGTATAGGAAAAAAGTTTAGAAGGATAAAAGATGGAAATAGCTAAAGAGTCCTAAATAAGTGGTCTCTTAAAAGTAACTAAGCCCTTCAGTAAACTCTTAAAAATTTAAGGTCAGAGTTTCATTTATTCAAGATTTGGGTCACTCCTGGGTAGCAACTTTTTTTTTTTTTTTTTTTAAACTCATGGGAACTCTCAGTTAAACTAAGAACACAAAAGCACCGAGTAGCTGCAGGTATACATATCTCTCCCTGCCAGCAATTAGATTCTTAGTACCAAAGCATACACTATAAAGGGCAAGATAATTTAAAATGAATTTAAAAATTAAGGCACAAATTAAAGGGCATGAGGAAGTGAAAACAGTAACAATCAGTTTGCTAAATTGGATGCCAATTTTTTTTTCTTTAAATTAGACTTCGTCTTTATTTACCAGAAGTCTTTTGATCTCTCCAAAGTGAAAGGGATGCTGACACTGAAGTGGGGATGGCATTAGTCATGGCTTCCTTACCCACACCACCATGGAACCTATTAATTTGACTGTCACACAGGAGAAAAAAAAATTTTTTTTTTTTGCCTCCATATCACAAATGGAAAAACAGATTTGGAGAGATTAAGTAATTTCCTCTTTTACTACCACTTAACTCACATTCTGTTGCTCCAGAGATGAAATTGGGTATTTTCCCTTTTAGTTCTATCAGCCAAGTTGGCCATACTACTTATCCAAAATATGGACAGTTCTGCTAAATAATTCCAATCTGTATGTATAAGACCTAACAGAAATGATAAAGAAAATGATCAAATTAAGAAAACTACCATGTCCTCAAAAAAGATAGCTACCTGATTATCAAGTAGCATACTAAACTAAAAATCTGAAAAGCAATGGCAAGGTCTAACTTCTTTTGTGAAACTGGACTTCTCTGACATTTTATATTTTCTTTTTAAATCATTTTAATATTAGCTCTAAGCCCCATACAGTAATAAGTGTCAAAACTAGAGCAGGATATATACTATTTAGTAATGTGTTCTTCACAACATATCTATCTAGGGCTTGATTTATCTGAAAAACGAGCAATAGTAGAATACTTAAGTTTTAAAATTGAGTTTAAATTATAACTGGGAAGAGGCTGCAACAATAATCTTCCATGCCACATGCTCTTCTTACAACGTGACTTTGACACTCCTCCCATTGAGTGGCGGGGTCTATGTCTGCTACTTAAACCTGAAGCTTTGTGTCTGATTACGCCAGCAGTATGGCAAAAGTGATGCCATGTTACTTTTAAAGCTAGACCATAAGAATGCATAAGACTCCACCTTAGGAGTTCCCACTGTGGCTCAGTGATAACAAACCTGACTAGAGTCCACGAGGTTGTAGGTCTGATCCTTGGCCCCGGCTCAGTGGGTTAAAGAATCCTGCGTTGCCAAGAGCTATGGTGTAGGTCACAGACTCGGCTGGGATCCCACATTGCTGTGGCTGAAACATAAGCGGGCAGCTATAGCTCCAATTCAACCATTAGCCTGGGAACCTCCATATGCCACAGGTGTGGCCCTAAAAAGAAATAAAGAGAGAGTTCAGCTGATACTCTTGGGACACTTGCTGTTAGGCCCAGCCACCATGCTGACAGAAGTCAAACTGGCCCAGGTGGAGAGAGCCACATGGTAAAGCCACATGGAGGTGTCCCAACTGACAGTCTAGCAGAAGTTCTAGCCAAAATCCAGCCCCAGAAATCGTGGAACAGAAACAAACCATTTTCCCAGGTGTCTTATCCTAATGCCTAACCTACAGAATCAATGAGCATAATAAAGTAGTTGTTTTATGCCAATAAGGTTTTCAGTGTTTTATAATGCACAAAAGATAACCTGAAAGAGGAAGGGTAGAGAAAATATATTTGGGACTGTTTGAAACATAGTTTCATAAGCAGGGACTATTTGAAACATAGTTCCATAAGCAATAGGATACAACTTTGGGTAATAAATGCAATAAAGTAACCAGCCTGGCATGTAGCTAGCTAGCTATGTAGCAGGGAGCTGCTCTTCCTGAGAAAAAAGAATTATAACAACCAATGAATGAACATAAGAAAACTAATTCGAGCCACAGTTAGCAAAAGAACAATGAGATATTTTGTGAGATATCATCATTACTGTTCATCAATCTCGAAAAGTAGCCATCAAGAATTTCATGTCTTCTCAATGTGAACAGAATTGCCAGTATTGAATTGGCCACTTAGTTCACAGCTAGGCACAAATGAGTATCATCAACTTTAAAAGTGAGGAATTCTTTCTACATCCCTCTTCTTAAAACACACACACATACACACACCCCTTAGAGATACTGAAACACAACACTAATTTCAATGAAACAGCTTTATCTTTTTTAGATAACAAAAATTTCTCTAGTATAAAATATTTATCTAAAAATGTCATATTTTTAATGTAGAAAGAACAAAGGGAAAAAACCCTATAAGCCATTTGTTATACTATCTCTTAGGGATAAATATTATTAATATTTTTATGATTTTCTTTCCTATCCTTTTCAATGCATAGATAAAAATACTATCCCTTGTTATTTCATTTTTTGTTTGTTTGTTTTGTTTTTGTTTTTGTTTTGCCATTTCTTGGGCTGCTCTCGAGGCACACGGAAGTTCCCAGGCTAGGGGTCTAATCGAGCTGTAGCCACCGGCCTACGCCAGAGCTACAGCAATGCAGGATCTGAGCCACGTCTGCGACCTACGCCACAGCTCACGGCAACGCCGGATCCTTAACCCACTGAGCAAGGCCAGGGATCAAACCTGCCACCTCATGGTTCCTAGTCAGATTCATTAACCACTGCGCCACAAGGGGAACTCCCATCCCTTATTATTTCAAAATGGAGTTTGTATGCCATGTGCTATTTTAAATCTTTCTTTTTGTACAAAATGACATTGTGAACATTTTCCTATGTCCTTTCAGTATTCTTCAAAATACTATTGAATAATTTTTAATGGCTACTTAAGAAGTATATATATTTTTATAACTTTTTAAATCATTCCCCTATTTTAAGCAATTGCCATTTTGTAGCTTTTGTTATACTGTAAACCTGCACATTGATCTTTGTTAGAGTTATTGGGTAAAATGGAATGAGCATTTCCTGATGAAGTCTACTTGCTTTCCAGAAAGATGTGGCAAGTTGCATGCTACCAGCAGTATAAAAGAATATCCAACTCAATTAAACATTGCAACCATCATGTTCCCTAAAATCTAAGTTATATATTTTACAGATATTACATCATAGACATAGGATAAAAGATGTTTTAGTGATTTAGCTAAAAGTCTAAGTTTTTTTTTAAAGTTTAAGTTTTTTATTTGGGAAATTAAAAATACAAATAAAATTACGAGTGCTTTAAATACAAGAGATGACCAATAAACTATTTGTTGAAAGTTTAAAGTAATAAATGAATAATGTGAATGAAAGAATAAACAGCTTTAAAAGTTGGGATATTTGAATTCTAAGCCTAGTTTGAAAAACTAGCCTAGTTGAAAAATACAGAGTTGTAGATTTTTTATAAAAATCTGAAAGAATTATGAAACAAAGTTTATCACAAATAAAATACAAAATCAATAAAATAATATTAAAGAGAATATTCTTTCTGTGGCTCTTAAATGGATCGTTCTCACTCAACAGTAGGATTTAGTTCAAATCCTCTCTACTATATCATGTAGTTTTCACACTGTGTAGTTAACTCATTTAATCATTATTACTGTCTCTTCCCACCAACATGTAAATTCCATAAGGGAAAAAGCTTAGTCTTTTCTGTTGCTATAAATATACTCAGTTCTGACACTCAATAAATGGCAAATGACCATATCAACAAATTGATGATATACACATGGCTAGGCACAGAAAGAGCTGATATAAAGGCTACAAAATTTCTTCCCAAGAATGGCCATCTAAATTATGTTTTTCAAACATTTTTACCATGATCCGTAATTAAAGATACATCTTATATTAAACTTCAGTAAGCACACATGTCCACATAACTAAAACAAGTCTCATACAAAAATACTATATGTGATAAATTCTGATATTTTCTATTTTATTTACTATTCTCTTCCTTTTCATTGAAAATAAAATTGTTGTAGCCTACTAAACCAATTTTATATCACATTATTGTGTAAAGGTTTGAAGTCTGGTACAGCACAGGATATATAGCCAATATTTTATAATAACTTTAAATGGAGTATAATCTATAGATACATTGAATTACTATGGTGTACACCTAAAACTAACATAATATTGTAAATCAACTATATTTCACCCAAAGAAAAAAATAATTAATCAGAAAAAGACTTGAAGTCTGAAAAACAATGGTCAAGGTCAGAAATTATTAAGCTGGAATCAGAAGGCATTTTAAAAAGTATACATGGAAAAGAAGAAATGAAACTGCCTTTGTCTGGAGATGATATACTTGTGTACATAGGAAATCCAAAACAACTGAATAAAAACAAACAAACATCCTCTCCTGAAATAATAAACAATTAGAGCAAGGTTGTAAGATACAGGTTTAAGTCAGCTGTTTTCTTATATGTCAGCAGTGAACAAGTGGAATTTGAAATTTAAAATATAATCCTGTTTACATTTGCACCCCCAAAATGAATGTCTTTGATACAGGACAAAACAATGCAATGAAGCAAAGATGGTCTTTTCAATAAATGGTGTGGAACAGCTGGACATGCACATGTGAAAAAATAAATCTAGACATATCTTACACCTTTCTCAAAAATTAACTCAAAATGGATCACACACCTAAATGTAAAACACAATACTGTAAAACTCCTAGAAGATAACATAGAAGAAAACCTAATTGACCTTGGGTATAGTGACGACTTTTTAAATACAACACCAAAGACCCATGAAAGAAATAAGGGATAAGCTGGATTTCATTAAAATTTAAAACTTCTGCTCTGTGAAAGACAATATGGAGAGAATGAGAAGACAAGCTGCAGGCAGGGAGTAAATATTTGCAAATATACATGTGATAAAATCCTGACATCCAAAATAAACAAAGAATTCTTGAAACTTAACAATTAACAACATGATTAAAAAAAAAAAAGGGCCAATGGTCTTAGCAGACACCCCTCCAATGAAGTTTTACAGAGGCCAAATAAGCATACGAAAAGACGTTCCACATATTTTGTGGGGAAATGCAAATTAAAACAATGAGATACCACTGCACACCTATTAGAATGGCCAAAACCTAGAACACTGACAATACCCAATGCTGGCAAGAATATAAAACACAAGCATTCACTGCTGGTGGGAATGAAAAATAGTACAGCTACTCTGGAAAACAGATTGGTGATTCCTTCCTTCCTTCCTTTTCTCTTTCCTTCCTTCCTTTTTCTTTCCTTCCTTCCTTTCTCTCTCCTTCCTTCCTTTTTCATTCTTCCTTTCTTTCTCATTCCTTCCTTCCTTATGGCTATACCTGTGGCATGTGGAAGTTCTCAGGCTAGATGTCAAATTGGAACCACAACTGCCTGCCTATGCCACAGACACGGCAGTGCCAGATCTAAGCATCTATGACCTATGCCACAGCTCATGGCAACACTGGATCCTTAAACCACTGAGTGAGGCCAGGAATTGGACCCACATCCTCATACTAGTTGGGTTTGTGTCCACTGAGCCACAATGGGAACTCCAGTTTGGTGATTTCTTACAAAAGTTAGCATACTTTTACCATGAGATCCAGCAAATGTACTACTTGGAATCTACCCAAAGGAGTTGAAACTTAAGTCCACATAAAAAACTGCATGTAGGCGTTCCCATCGTGGCTCAGTGGTTAAAGAATCCGACTAGGAACCACGAGGTTGCGGGTTCGATCCCTGCCCTTGCTCAGTGGGTTAAGGATCCGGCGTTGCTGTGAGCTATGGTGTAGGTTGCAGACTCAGCTCAGATCCCACATTGCTGTGGCTCTGGCATAGGCTGGTGGCTACAGCTCCGATTTGACTCCTAGCCTGGGAACCTCCATATGCCGCAGAAGCGGCCCAAGCAATGGCAAAAAGACAAAAAAAAAAAAAAACCCAAAAAACTGAATGTAGATGATTAGAGCAGCTTTATGCTTAATTGCCAAAACTTGGAAGCAACCATGATATCTTTCAGTAAGTGAATGGATAAATGAACTGAGGTACATCAAAACAATGAAATACTATTCAACACTAAAAACAAATGAGGAATCCCTCATCCTGGCGCAGTGGAAACGTATCCGACTAGGAACCACGAGGTTGCAGGTTCGATCCCTGGCCTTGCTCAGCAGGTTAAGGATCTGGTGTTGCTGTGAGCTGTGGTGTAGGTCACAGACACAGTTTGGATCTGGTCTTGCTGTGGCTCTGGCATAGGCCGGCAGCAAGAGCTCCGATTAGACCCCAAGCCTGGGAACCTCCATATGCCATGGGTGTGGCCCTAATAAAAAAAAAAAAGAAAAAAAAGAAAGAAATGAGCTATCAAATCATGAAAAAAATATGGAGGAATCTTAAACGTATATTTCTAAGTGAAAGTTAATTAGAAAAGGCAACATACTATGGTTCCAACTATATGACTTTCTGAATAAGGCAAAATTATGGAGACAACAAAATTATTAGGTTTCCAGAGGTTGGGGATGGGGGAAGATATGAATAGGTGGAATACAAAGGATTCTTAGGGCAGCGAAAATATTCTGTATGATACTATAAAAATGGAGTCAAATCATTATTCATCTGCCTGAACTCAGAGAATGTACAACACCAAGAGTGAACCATAATGTAAACTACGGACTTTGGGTAATAATGATGTGTCAATGTAGGTTCACCAGTTTTAACAAATGTATCTGGCAGGAATGTTGTTAAGGAGGGAGGCTATGCATGTGTAGGTGCAGAGGATACATGAGAAGCCTCTGTACCTTCTCCTCAATTTTGCTGTGAACCTAAAACTGCTCTAAAAAAGTAAGATCTTAATAATAAAAAAGAACATGCAGTTTTATGTATATGTAAAATTGAGAGTAGGACAGGGTTGTCATTACTTTCAGATTCACGAAGAGGTTCATGTCCCCCTAAATCCAAGGACTTCTACTACTATATGTTCATTATTATCTGTGGGCACTACAGAAAGTATGTATAAAAATATGGCTTAACACAGGGATGGCAGTACATGATAGGAGAGTATTAACTCTGGAGTCTGATAAGTTTCAGGTTCAAATCCTGGATTCATCATTTACTGACTCTAACCTTTGTACAAATTACTTTACTCATCAGCCTCAATTTTCTTATCTAAAGAGGAGTCTGAATATCTGTGTCATGAGGTTAAGTAAAATAAAAATTACATAAAACATTCACTACAGTGCCTGGAATATATGATAGGTATTTCAATAAATAGTAGGCATCATTATAATTCTAATGTTTCCAATGAAATTAATTTCCATGGATAAAGTATAATTTTAAACAAAGTATAACTAAATTACTAAATGTAAATTAATAAAGAATAGATTATTCATGTATACGTGGAGATTATATTCAGGATTTTACTTTACCTCACAGCTAAGACTGTACATAAGTACAAAATGCTCCTCCAAGTATGGATTTATCAGTTCAATAAATGTACCAAGTACCTACAGTACACAAAGTCTGTGGAAAAATAATTTATCAAAAATATAAATGAGTTACTCTCCTCACCCCCATGATTAAAATAAAGAATGTGTTTTTTTTTTTAAATCAATGTTCCTCACATCACTTAGCTGCCTGTTGCAGAGTGTGGCTGCGTTGGTATTCTGCTTATTCCCTGCCTTTAAAGCTGCATCTCTTCTTGCTTGCTCAAGCAGAACTCTTGCTCTTTCTTTGAGTTCTTCTTGTCTGGATAACATTCGATGCTTAAAAGCAAAGATACAGAATTAGAAACGAAAAAAAAAAAAAGCATGTAATCCAATTTTGTAAACTGATCAATGGTTATACAATCTGTCAAAATAATAGAGGTAAGGAATGAAATTGTAGTTTAATAAGATTACATAAAGAAAATATTAATGTTGACTAGAAACTGTGGAATGAATACATAAATCTTGACTAAAAGGAAATTTATCTTTACCGGCTAAAACTGTGTTAAATTTAATTATACTTTTATTGGAATATACTCTCATAAAGTATAAGGTCCATATACATGTTATATATATTCTTCAAATTTGCTAATCACAGTGTAATCTGGCAAAGACATTTTTTAAAGTTCTCGGTTTTATTTTTATAGACATATAAAATTGATAACAAGGAGTCTTCCAAATTCGTATTTTGAAAGATTTTAAATATCTGTGGCAACAAATCTTTAAATTCTTGACAATTTCACATTTATAGAAAATTCAAAGCTATCATATTTTATTTAAAGAATAGTAATACTGGTTTTCTCTATGGCTTACTTTCCTTACAAAAATTAACTATATCAGAATTGGAATTGTATTTTCCTGGATTAATTTGTAACCTTACAATATATTTTTGGAGAATAAGAGGTAGACCATCAATGGAAATTAGCTCTTAAATGGTGACATTAATCCAAAGCACAAATATTCATAGTGTTTATAATTCAAATTTGTTTTCTCTACTAAAGCAGCCACCTTCTGGCTTTAGATGGCTATGACTATTACTTTGATACTTAAATTCTTTTATTTCCTTTTCATTGCATAGTTTTGCTTTAATTATTAGTATCACTCATGATCAAGGGAAAGGTAATAAACAGTGACCTATTACTTTATCTGGTATAATGAGAAACTTAAAAAATTTAGTACATCATTTTTGGGTCTCTTCGCAATCCTTACATTTTAACGTAATTTTTTAACCTTTTCTGTAATTTTAAGCAAATATTTTTCTTAAAGTGTACAATTTAATGATTTTTTTTTAGTATAGTCACAAGTTTGTGAACCATCAACACTAATTTCAGAATATTCTAATCATCCCAGGTTTTAAGAGTATTTAACAAAAATTCTTAACAATAGATACAACTGGAATGTTTAATAATGAGAGATTTTTAGTTCATATTGATCGGACATAATAGAAGAGAGTTCAGTATTGCATCTGAACTGATTACAAGTCAACATACTCTCAAGAAACAGACAAAATTTGGAGTTCCCGTCATGGTGCAGTGGAAACGAATCCGACTAGGAACCATGAGGTTGTGGGTTCGATCCCTGGCCTCACTCAGTGGGTTAAGGATCTGGTGTTGCTGTGAGCTGTGGTGTAGGTCGCAGAAGTGGCTCAGATCTGGCATTGCAGTGGCTGTGGCATAGGCTAGTGGCTACAGCTCCGATTAGACCTCTAGCCTGGGAACTTCCATATGCTGTGGGTTCGGCCCTAAAAAGACAAAAAGACAAAAAAATTTAAAAAATTAAAAAAAAAGAAACAGACAAAATTAATTAAATGAACAATGAATCTGTAGTCAAGACTGTTAAACCTTCCATTAATAATAAGCAATGTATCATTGAACTGGCCACTTAAAACTATTACATGATACCTAAGAACTCTTAAGTCAGATATCCTAGTTCTATCACTTAACTGTGAGCAAGTTACTCAATCTTTTTAAGACTCAGTTTTCTCGTTTAAAATATAGGGATAAAAACAGACCAACTCTCATAAGGATACTGTAAAGATTAAGCAAAGAGAATAATGTAGTGAGTACCAGATAAATGTTAAATATTAACATAAAAACCTCTCAATTTCTCAATTTCCTTATTTTTTAAATAAAAGGAGATCATCCTTAGAGTCTCTTTAGCTCTTAAAATTTGCTATTACTTAGCAAGTAGATCACCTTAAAGATACTACTAGGTCTAAATTCTGTGATTCTACAGTCTTTTAGGGATTTCAGTCAGCTGCATAAACAGTGAAAGTCCACTTTGGTCTTCAGAGCACATAAACACAAAAAATCTTTTTGATTAAAATGCAATTCATATTCATTATAGAAATTTTAGAAAATAACATAAAAGTAAAAAGAAGAAAAAAAATGATTTCACACTCCCTAATTTCAAACTATACTACAAAGCTATAATATACCTGCCAGTATGATCCTGGCATAAGGACAGACACATAGATAAATGGAACAGAACAGAGAACCCAGAAACAAACTCAAACATATAAGAGCAATTAATTTATGACAAAGGAGTACAAAAATATACAATGAGGAAAGGATAGTCTCTTCAATAAATGGTATTGGGAAAATTAAACAGCCACATGCAATGAAATATTATCTACCCACCAAAAAATTATATCTTGTTGATCCCTGGCCTAGGAACTTCCATATGCCATGAACATGGCCAAAAAAAAAAAAAAAAAATCCCCAAATTCAGTACTCTGTGATAGCCTATACAGGGAAAGAATCTGAAAAAGAATGGATATATATGTACTTGTATGGCTGATTCACTTTGCTATACATTGAAGCTAACATAACTCTACTCCAATAAAATTTATTAAAAATAAACTAAAAAAATTAAACCTTGCCATCTGTGACAACACAGCCATCTGTGACAACATAGATGGATCTTATGTGTATTAGGCTAAAAGAAATCAGTCAGAGAAAGATAAATACCATATGATCTCACTTACATGTGGAATCTAAGAAAAATCCCCTAAGGATCTCTGAAACCAAGCTCACAGATACAGAGAATAGATCGGTGTTTGCTGGAGGCCAGGGTGGGCTAAACGGGTAAAGGGGGTCAAGTTAAGTATGTCATGTACAGCGTGGTAAATATAGTTAATAATGTATTGCATATTTAAAAGTTGTTAAGAGAGTAGATTTTCAAAGTTCTTATCACAAGGAAAAAATCTTTTGTAACTATGTATGGTAATGGATATTAACTTGGCTTATTGTGGTGATCACTTTGCAATTGATACAAATACCAAATCATTATGTTGTACACCTAAAATTAATACAATATGTGAATTACACCTCAATTAAAGAAATATTTAAAAAATCTGCAATCTTGGCACCCAGAGATAATCACTGTAAAATCATGTTTCTTTCCACTTAATATTCTATTATGAACTTTTTCTTATATCCTTAAATATTATTTTGAAAATGTCTTAAAATTGTCTACTTAGCATTCTACTAACACTTTAACTTGTCTTTACTATTGGATATTTAAGTTTATAATTTTTTTACTATCATAAACAATGCTTTTGTGAACATCTTTATATGTAAATTCTTATATACAGTTCTGATTATCTCCTTACATTTTTAAGGGATTTGGTATAATTGTCAACTGTTTTACATCTGGGCTAAAATTATTTTTAGTGCTGTTCGAGCAGGTATTATGAGCATAAAGTTCAGGAGCATAGACTTTGAAGTCAGTCCAGGTTGGTTTCAAATTCAAACTTTTAACACCTTATATGTGATCTTAACGCAACTCTGTAAATCTGGGTTCTGAGGTAAACTTCAGAATCTGGTAAATCTGAGGTAAGCTTCAACCACTTAAACTTGGGTTGTAGAGTTTGAGACATGTAAGATTTATAATGGTCATCACATATATTAGCCACTCAAATGGCCAACATTATGACTTTTCTAATCTATAGAGCCATACTTAATTATCAAATTTCCTCTAATCAAATGCCATTAATCATTAGACTCACTATTGTTTTGAGTTTCTAAGAGAACATTGCCAACTATACTCTAACATACTAAGTAACATCTTGATTTCAGAGAAGTTAAAATGTAAAAAGATGTATATCTTTGAATCAATGAAATATACAATAGAAAAAGATTTTTAATTGTCAAAAATTTAGCTACTATAAACAATTTTTAAAAATCTTTCAAGTATTAGCATCTACATTATAATTTTCAGTATCAGGCAACGGATACTTTACATTTTACCCTGAGCAAAATTCTAACCAGTAAACCAACAGTCAACAAACATATACAGAGTTGTAAATAGGTGCTGCTTCTATCATTCTGTGTATTTACTGTACATCACTTAAATCATCTGAATAGCATCACACTATGACAAAGTTTTAGAGCTAAAAGGACTCTCTGAAATTATTTCATTTAACACGTGTGGAAAATAAGATTTAAAGAATTTAAATGGCTAGTTAACAAGTCACATTGGCACAGAGAATCCAGGTTCACTGAGTCCTAGTTCAGAGCATTTAAAAATTTTAAACCCTCAGGCAGTTCCTGTCATGGCTCAGTGGTAACAAATCTGACTAGTATTCATGAGGACGCAGGTTCCATCCATGGCCTTGCTCAGTGGGTTAAGGATCTGGAGTTGCTGTGAGCTGTGGAGTAGGTTGTACCTTGGCTCAGATCCCACGTTGCTGGGGCTGTGGTGTAGGTCGGCAGCTGTAGCTCCAATTCTACCCCTAGGCTGGGAACTTCCATATGTCATGGGTGTGGCCCTAAAAAGACAGAAAAAAAAGAATTTAAACTCTCACCAATTTCTAGAGTTAACTAGCATTTACCTTAAAAATCTGGTTTATAAGAAAAATCTGTATTGATATTCAAACTTAGGCTCACCAAATTCTGCAATTGTCAATCACTATATGGTTATTGATTATCTTCTATGTATGGACACTGTGATACCCTGAATGTTGAGGTGTTTAGAACACTTGATTTGAAATTTTTTTTGATTAGGAGAACAGGGGGTTTCTTTGTCAGCTACACATTTCTTTGATTCTAAGATGCATAATTTAATATCTCTGAAAACTTGAAATTGATGACATTTTATAATCTCTGTCACACAGGTGGTAGTCAAGATACAGCTGTCAATACCTACATATGCATGTGCTTGATGATTCTGGTAGCATGACTGCAATCCCTTGATGTTTCAGCTAACAATCCCTTGAGTACTATTTGAAAATGGTGCACAACTCCAGGCTATTGTCTGAAAATCTTTCGTTGGGACCTACCAGTAAGGTTAAGAAAGTGCTATTATCAGTGAGTATTACTGAGAATAAAATCCTATCGACAACTGTGGAGAAATGCTGTAATTCAGAGGTTCTCAACCTTTTTGGTCTCAGAATCCCATTATACGCTTAAAAATTGAGGATACCCCAAAGCCTTAGCTTAATGGGTTGTATCTATTGTTATTTGTCATTTTGGAAATTAAACTGAGAAGTTTAAAAATATTTATTTATTCATTCCTTTAAAATAGCTGCATAAAACCCACTAGATGTTAAGATATTCTAATAAAAATAACTACATTAAAAAACAAAACTAGGAGTTCCTATTGTGGCTCAGCTGTAATGAACTCAACTAGTATCCACGAGGATGTGGAGTCAATACTTGGCCTACCTCAGTTGGGTTAAAGATCTGGCATTGCCATGAGCTGTGATGTAGGTCACAGATGTGGCTTGGATCCTGCATTTCTGTGACTGTGGCACAGGCCAGCAGCTACAGCTCCAATTTGACTCCTACCCTGGGAACTTCCATATGCCATAGGTGCAGCCCTTAAAAATAAATTAATAAATAAATAAAATAAGCATAAAACACCCTAAATGAGAAGAATGGCATAAATTTAAATTTGAGGAAATCAATGTTTAATACCTGGCTTAACAAAAGGCAGTTAGATACTCATATCTACTCTGTATTCAATCTCCTGAGATATGAGACCATGTGGCCCCCAGAAAAAGTCCTTGTACACTTATAAGAGAACGAAAGTGAAAAAGGTAAATCATGTTCTATTGTTATTGTGAAAATAGTTTCAACTTTGAAGGCACTCTGAAGGAGCCTCAGAGATCCCCAAATCATACTTTAAGAACCACTGCTGTAACATCTTGTTTTTGACAGCACAGAGGACAACACCTGTGTGGAAAAACAGGAATACCATCAACTCTATATCAAAAAGTGATCCAGAAGAGTTGGATTCTAAATTCTAATTCTAAATTGACTGTACCATAACCAATTTATTTTGCTAAACCTCTCCTCCTCCCTTTTTGGCCATGTCCACAGTATATGGAAGTTCCTGGGACAGTGATCTCTTCCTAGCCATATCTGCAACCTATGCCACAGCTGCAGCAACACTGGATCCTTAATCCACTGCACTGGGCCAGGGACTAAAAGAACAATGCCACAGAGATAAGCTGTATCATTAACCCAGTGTTCCACAGTGAGAACTCCAAAAATTCCTTTTTATGTATTTATAAGAGCATCATAGGATTAAAAAAAATCCATGTCTAAGTAAGTCTAAGAAGATCTCTTTCAATGGGTATAAAATAAAAATCCTCCATGATAAGAAAACCATGTATCATAATTTATTGGCAGTGTTTTTCTTTCTTTGAGGTACATGAAATAATGGTGTATCTTATTGATGGTATCATAGATTCAATTAAATGTAATAAATATTATAAGGTCCAATCTGTGCCATATTCCCTTCATGGGGAGAAATGTGAATGTTACTGGGATTATTAACCACAAGTAATGATAGGACTGAAAATAGCAATTGCAATGCAAATAAAATATTTGAAGAAAAATATTGCAAATAGGAACTATTTTAATTTGGCAAAACACATTTCCAAAATGATATTCTTTCTAAATGGAATACTGAAATATCTTTGACTTATTCTGCAAAATACTATTTTTTATAGGTTAATAATATTTAGATTTAAAAAGTTGATATTCTTTTTTAAACCTTTTTTTTTTGTCTTTTGTCTTGTTGTTGTTGCTATTTCTTGGGCCGCTCCCGCGGCATATGGAGGTTCCCAGGCTAGGGGTTGAATCAGAGCTGTAGCCTCTGGCCTACGCCAGAGCCACAGCAACGCAGGATCCGAGCCGCATCTGCAACCTACACCACAGCTCACGGCAACGCTGGATCGTTAACCCACTGAGCAAGGGCAGGGACCGAACCCGCAACCTCTTGGTTCCTAGTCGGATTCGTTAACCACTGCGCCACGACGGGAACTCCTGATATTCTTTATTCATTAATTTGAAATTGGGATTTATTTATAGGCTTAAGATAGTAAATCATAAACTTTAAATGAAGGATAGGTATATTTCAGGTTTTTCTAGACTGGGAACTACACTTCATCTTTAATGATTTGTAAAGTGTTCTATGAATACAAAAAGAAACTAAGGGAAAAGAAATAACTGTTTACTACATATATGTACTCATCATTCTAACTCACTTACCTGGACTGTTTTTGCAGAATGATCTGCATGATTTAAGGTGGTTTTATCAGCATCTGGATCAGATTCTGTCTGCCTCAGGGAAGTACGTTTTTTCTTTGCCAGGTCTGCATCTCTATTGTATGAGTATCCCAGTTTAGAAGTGGGAGATGAACTCGTTTTTTTGACAGGTGATTCAGGATCTGATCTGCATTCTAAGGGTCTAGTATTCTCTAATTTTTCTTGATCCAAGTTACTACTAATGTCTAGATTCTGAAGCTTTTGCTCATCAGTCTCCTCACAAATAAATGGTGGAGACACATCCTTCTTCTTATCACTAACATATAAGTCACTTAATTCTAAAGTCTCAGTTTTCAATAGTCTCTTCTTGCCTAACAAAACTTGTGCATGGTTTGAATCTGTATTGTAACATATTCCGGGATCATCGGATCCTGAAGTCCTTCCAGAGCTCTGCTGAGACTTTTGGGGTTCTGTATCACTTTTAGTCCTGCGACAGTAAGGGGAGGCTGTACTCGGACTGAGATGATCATCAGGAGTCTGGTGTTCACTTTCTGACTCTCCAACCCCACTATCATTTACAAATACAGAGTCATCCTGTGATAAGAAATCTACTGCTCCACTGGTAGGCTGCTGCAGTTCAGGCTCCCGTTTCAGATCACTAAGCTCGGCATAGAATTTTTCCTGATCAACAGAACTATTTGTATCTGTTTCATAGTTTCCAACTTTATATGTGCTTTTACTGCTGTTTTCCTCTATTTGAACAACATTTAATTCTTGGCCACTGAAATGTGCCCTTATTTGATAGAGATAGGTCATAACAGTCAGTTTGTCAGGAATTGCTAATAAAACCATATCAGAAGGTTCCAATAACCGGGAAATTCCTATGCTGGCAAATCCATCGTATGCCTTCAGAGGAAAGAAAAACAAAAGATACATTGAAGAGTTCAGACAATCCAAACATTTTAATTTTTTTTAAAAGAAATTTAAGACATCACCAGTAGCCTACACATTTTAAAAACAGCAAAAACAGTGAAATGGATGTTAACTAGATTTATTGTGGTAAGCATTTCACAATACATTCAAATAACAAATCATTATGTTGTGTACTTGAAACTGATGTAATGTTATATGGCAATTATACCTCAAAAAAGTTTTAAAAATTAAGTTACCATTAAAAAAATTTTTAAATGCTAATGGATTTTTGTTGTTGTTGTAGAGTACATTATTACTGACGTTATGCCACATGAACAGAATAAAATGACAAGTTAGAAATTTGTAAAAGGGGGGTAGATGCAAGATAAAAACATTTTTCTTGGTTAAAAACAATTGAAAGATTCTTTTTCAAAAAGGAAAACAAGAAAAAATGAGAGCTAAAACAAAAACAAAAATTTAGAATCAATTTCTGTGATAAAGAACTAAGGTAAAAAAAATAATAATTCATCTGGAGCTTTACTATTCCTATCAATCTCTGTGTCCCGTGGTCATGTAATTGCAGTGATTTGAAAAGAAAAAGTACAGAAAGATATCCTAGAAGAACTAACTCTTAGACTGCCTGGTGTAAAATATAATTATAAGCAAGTGCTATTTAAATCTAGAAACACTTTTTTTAAAATGCACAATTAAGATTGATTTTCCTAATGAGAAGAGTGACTTCATTTTCACTTCATCCATTTTGGAAAGAATGAAATGTTTTGAGTGCTACAACCTAGTTCAGAATGTGAGGCTGCATTGTATTATTTTTGTTAGCCTTTAAATGACTGTGGCACAGCAGGTTTTTCTAGTTTTGAAGAATCAAAGCTGTTTCTCAATTTACAATTAATTATTACTATCCTGAACTAACCCTTGAAAACAGCTTTGTGTTGCTAGGAAGCATTAAAAATATGGCTAAAGGTTTAGTTATGCTCTTGGAAAAATAAAGACCTTCTAGTTATATTCTTGATTTGAGATATAAAATATCCACTCTTTGTAACAACCTAGATATGGGATCATAACTCAAAGTTTTTCTAAAAAGAAAGGCTAGGAAATTATGTAATAATTAAGAAGGAATCACTCTTCTGCATGTACAAGTTACAGTGCATTTCTATCTGTGAATCTAATCCTTTGTCTTGTATTCTTCCTACAGTTTAGTAAATGTTGTGGAATAAGAAAGAAAATGAAAAAGAAATTGTGATATTAAAATGTCTTCAATTTTCCAAGCATTATGTTTCATAATATAAGTACCTCAAAATATTTACTTGAGAGAATGGCTCAGTTGGTGTGCATGTTTGGGCCTGTTTGTTATTTTACATGTTTTAGGAAAATTAAAGTCATTTTTCTTCTCAAGTGTCCTGACAACTTGATTGACAGACATCAATTGCAGACCATCAGGAAAAGCACCACAGGCAGTATTCTAAACATTTCCCAATTATCTAAAACATTGACATATTGGTTAAGATCAGATGTCACAGGTAAATACCTTTTTTATTCAGCACTTTTTACAGACCTGGGAACATGATTAGCTTCCCTGTGGGGAATCTCCTGCTAGTGTTTTGCTTCATGTAACAATTCATTTTATGCACACTAATTGCACTAAAAAACATTTAAAAACAAACCAAACTTCTTATAAATAAAGTCAAAACTTTATAAAGGAATTTTTCCCATAGGTTAACCTCATCCACTATGGTCAACCACCTACTGTCTTTTTAGCTGTTTGTGCGTGGAGAAAAAAAGAGATTTTTTTTTTAAATCTGTCTTATTCATTCCTAGATGTTATTTAATTTGTAAGGAGTCATTGCTGTTTATGTTATACAACTACAAGGGACTTAAGACACAGGCACTGTTTCTTGTACTGCTTTAAATCCAACCAAGAGCAGATGGGGATACTGGAAAGAACTGTTTTAAGCCAGACATAAAACTGCAGGTAGCAAATGATATTCAAGGTAGATATCAAGTAAGAAGTTGCGAAGTGATAAAAAGGAAGTATAACAACAGTTATGTACTGAATTGTGAGTGTAATGAATAGAATCATCTAAATTAAAATTCTTTAAAAAGCTATTATTATCTGCCCTTTAAGGTTTAATTGAGAAAAAAATCTCAATGGGATATATTTCTCTTTGAAGTAATATGTAAATCCAAGGTATGCTCATCATTAATAAGTTTTGAAAAAAATAATGTAAAGGAGTATAACTCAAGCCCTATTCCTCATACCCTTTAAAAATATATAGCTGGGTAAAATTAACAATGTTTGCTTTCCAAAATTTTAAATAGTAATTTGAAAGCTTTGTTTTATAAATTAATGATGGTTTATTTCATAATTCTTGCATTGGCATTCAAATTAGCTTATTCAAATGCAAGAAAATACAGGTAAAGAACTGTCATATCTAAAGATATCTCTTGGTATCCACCGGGGACTGATTCCAATACCCACTGCAGATAGCAAAATCTATGGATTCACAAGTCTCTTATATAAAATGGCAGAGTACAGCCAGCCCTTCCTATCCGTGGGTTCTGCATCCATGGATACTGATGGCCAACTGTACAACTTAATTATGGAAAACAAGGCATTTCACTTTGATAAACATAAGCTCTTTGAAATCATACAAAAAATAATTCATGAGAATGACTTATTTTGTAGCATGATTTCTATAGAAAATTATACTGATTTTAAAGATCACTTTTTTTGATAGTGTAGTTCAATTTAAAAAATCGACCATTGTAAAATGTATTTCTCTAGGACCTACATCATATATTTGTAAAGAAACAATAATTTGTAAACAGAAATATAAATTTTTAGTTTTAGAGAGCAATAAAAGTAAAAAAAAAATTGATTTAAATTCTCATCTGTTCATTGAAATTCCATCAAATTTCCCTTTATAGTCTTTTTATCACTGGTGAATTTAATTATCTAATTTAAAGTAAATTAAAAAATTTAGCCCTAGGAGTTCCCGTCGTGGTGAAGCGGAAACGAATCTGACTGGGAACCATGAGGTTGAGGGTTTGATCCCTGGCTTCACTCAATGGGTTAAGGATCCAGCATTGCTGTGAGGTGTGGTGTAGGTCACAGACGAGGCTTGGATCCCATGTTGCTGTGGCTGTGGTGTAGGCCAGTGGCTGCGGCTCCGATTGGACCCCTAGCCTGGGAACCTCCATGTGCTTCGGGTATGGCTCTGAAATACAAAAAAAAAAAAAGCCAAAAAAAATTTTAGCCTAGGTCAGAGGTTATTAATCACTTTGTCACATGAATTCTTTTTGCAATGAACCCCTTCTCAGAATGTTTTACATGTATAAAATACCTATGATACAAAGGAAATGATTACTAAAAAATAAAAGTTTGAAAATATGAATAAAATTGAATTTGAGAAGACATGTGCTTTTTATGGATGTATTAACTACTGTAATTATGAAGTAATGATGAGCTTAAAAGGTAGTTGTAGACATTTGCAACTGCAAAGCGACAGAAAAGTATCTGAGACTCTAAAGGTGACAGAGTCTCAGACATGGCTAATACTACAGTGGTTTGTTATCAAAATTCATAATTGAAGAAAATGCTAAATTTCAGTTAAAGAATTAAGAAAATAAAATACATATATTTTTTCCCTAGCCATGTTTCAGGATCTCCTGAATTTTACCCATAGCTTCCAGGTTAAGAACTCTTGCTCTACAATACATTTCACTAACTTTTCAGTTAAAGAATTCATTTTTCAGCAGAAAAAAAAAAATATGTGCCATATGTGGAGTTAGGTGCTTCCCTCCTTTTTTATGTTGGTGCACACAGAAAATTGTAATATTGTTCTGCATTTGGGGTACATAGTTAAGTGAGTCTGCAGCCACAGTTAGCTGGCAACTTAGCCCTGTGCAGCTACCCTGAAGACTAAAAGAGTCACTACCTTCCCCAAATCAATTGGGAAGCTCTAACCTCAATATATTAATTAATTATATGGGGGGGAAAAAAACCTGCAGTTTACCAGAAAATGGGAAAAAGAAGTATTAAAAAAAAAAAAAGAAAAAAGAACCAATATTTGTATCTTCTTGCGTCTTGGAACATAACCATTTTTTTTTACATACTCATTAGGTTCTTTCTTGCTTTCATCCCTTCCCAACACATTTTTCTAAACTCATGGCACAACAGTTTGGGGTACACTTTTTAAAAGCTAAATCTTGAATAAAAGCAACATGCTTTAACAAATATTTACCAGTTAATGATTTCCATAAACATATTATAATCTGATGCCAGCCTGGCACATGTGATTTTTAAAGGCCATGACAGACTAGGTTAAACCTAATACAACCACAGGGAACAGATGACCTCTGTGAGCTATAGTTATGAACTCACAAAATAACGTCACTTTTCCCAAATTAATAAAAGCCTGCAGAGAAGCCAAAATTGAACTACGTATTTTTTTCCTTTGGCTATTCTTACCTTTTTGTTGTTCTCTTTAATATCTTGAGGATTCAGAGACTTGTAGTCACTGAGGGAGAAAATAGTACAGTAGGTACATATAGTAATTGATAAAAATGACTGCTGTTAAAACAAAGTCAATCTTAAAATTTGAAATTCAATAATACCAAAGAGTCACAAGTAATTTGATAGCAATTTGATCAACAAAACTACAAGTGTGGAAAATTAAGGAAACAAACAAACAAATAAAAACACAGTGATTACATGTTCCAATGCCTGAAGCTTTCCATCTAAAAGAGAAGTTAAGGCAGGGAACCAGAAACCAGCCTTATAATCAAATTTACCATGAGGTAATTTCTCCTTGTCAATGTATAAAGAGCTGTAGGCTTATTTGTCTCACACCTCATTTTAACTGTAACACAATCTTCATAGTAATTTGAAGTCAGTTCTTTGTATAAAATTAAGGAAAAAAATAAGTTCTTCAGAGTTCCCATTGTGGCGCAGTGGAAACCAATCCGACTAGAATCCACAACGATGCAGATTCAATCCTTGGACTTGCTTAGTGGGTTAAGTATCCGGTGTTGCCGTGAGTTGTGGTATAGGTCACAGACACAGCTTGGATCTGGTGTTGCTGTAGCTGTGGTATAGGCTGGCAGCTGCAGCACCAATGTGACCTCTAGCCTGGGAATTTCTATACACCGAAGATGCGGCCCTAAAAAGCAGAAGAAGAAAAAAAAAAAGTTCTTTTAAGGCAGAATATATTGCTGTCCCTGCTGTTGAGCAATGGGAATGCTGGTGAGATGCTGGTGGCTTCTCTGGAGTGCTGGGATGCAACTTTTATTCCTGGCCTGGCATAGTGGGTTAAGGATCTGGCATTGCCACAGCTGTGGTATAAGTTGCAACTGTGGCTCAGATCTGACCCCTGCCCAAGAACTCCATATGCTGTGGCGTGGCCAAAAAAGAAACAAACAAACAAACAAAAAAATGCTTTTAGGCATCAAGAGGGAAGAATTTTTCTTTCTGGGATACATTTCTTCTCCCCAAAAGCAAGAGAAATCAGGAGTTCCCTGTGGTGCAATGGGTTAAGGATCTGGTATTGTCATTGCAGTGGCTTGGGTCACTGCTATGGCGTAGCTTTGATCTCTAGCCCGGAAACTTCTACATGCCATGCGTGTTGCCAAAATAAATAAATAAATTTAAAAATTTTTTAAATGTATTTCAGGACGTGCTAAGAAATTATTTTATGTTTTTCTTAAATTGTTTATTTAAAAACATTTACAAGAATGGAAAAATGTTTCTACTTACATTAAGTCTGGTCTAAAGTGGTGTAATATTGCACAAAAAGATAAACCGTTTCTCCACGATGTAGTAAAATTGGTGATTTTCACTCCCCGGTAGTTCTTTGTAACTTCTTTGCACCATACAAGCAACGACTGACTAGCATTTGGCTTTCTTCCCAAAACAGGACTTGGTATAGGACTCAGCTAAAAAAAAGAAAAGGGGAAAACGTTAAAATAATTTAATGGAAGATGAAAATTAACATTAATTGGCCTAACCAGATCATTTAAACACTTTGATGTCAGTTTAGGTCTTTCAAAACTGTCACTTCAAGACAACTGTAACCTCTAAGAAAGGAGACATGAATCTTAAGTTATTATCTCTAGTTTTAGCCGATGGCATTTGCCTGACAAAGATGTAACTATGCAAGATTTTAACCTTATAGGTAAGAACAGAGTTACACTGATGGAGACATTTTCTTAAAGTATTTAAATACTTAAGACTGAGTATCTGAGTAACTCTCACATCCTAAAAAATTTTCCCCAAATGCAATCATGTTAAATATGGTGCCTTTTTGAGTAGATTAAAAAAAGAATGTATTTTGAAGTCTAACTGTAGCACAAATTGTTAGTAGCGAAGAGACCGAAAATCATAGTTTGGTTTTTTTTTTTTTTTTTTGGTCTTTTTGCCTTTTTCTAGGGCCGCTCCCGCAGCATACGGAGCATCCCAGGCTAGGGGTCTAATCGGAGCTGTAGCCACTAGCCTACGCCAGAGACACAGCAACGCCAGATTGAGCCGCGTCTGCAACCTACACCACAGCTCACGGCAACGCCAGATCGTTAACCCACTGAGTAAGGCCAGATATTGATCCCAACACCTCATGGTTCCTAGTTGGATTTGTTTTTTTTTTTTTTTTTTTTTTTTGTCTTTTGTCTGTTGTTGTTGTTGCTATTTCTTGGGCCGCTCCCGCGGCATATGGAGATTCCCAGGCTAGGGGTCCAATCGGAGCTGTAGCCACCGGCCTATGCCAGAGCCACAGCAGCACGGGATCCGAGCCGCGTCTGCAACCTACACCACAGCTCACAGCAACGCCGGATCATTAACCCACTGAGCAAGGGCAGGGACCGAACCCGCAACCTCATGGTTCCTAGTCGGATTCGTTAACCACTGCGCCACTACGGGAACTCCCTAGTTGGATTTGTTAACCACTGCGCCATGACGGGAACTCCAAAACTCATAGTTTTAAAAAATACAGTAAATTATATGCATTTCAGGGTAACAATAACCATATTCAAAATACTTCTTACGAAAACTTAATGATAGCCAAACAGATCTACAGTTATTAGCAACGGTCAGGTGTTGGCAACAACTGCACACAACACTATGTAATTTGGATTTGCTAAAAATAGCTGCTAAGTGTTGATGGTTACTTTTGAATATTATAAGATCAGCTAGGTGTGTGGGTATAGGAAGATGTGTTTTAAATCTTAAGCACTTACTTGTTTTTTCGCCTTGTTCATTCTTAACATGACAATGATAACGACAAAACAAAGACTACCTAAGAAGATTTTTATCCTAAGCTTTTATTATTCTTAAAAATCATGTCATTTTCTGTTACTGAGTAACAACAACATTTTTGTAATGGTATATGTAGAGGTTGATATAACTGAAAGCTATAAAGAAAACTACTAAATGTTTCTGGATATCAATATATTACTGTTAATTAAATGTACTGGATATAGACATAAAGGCCCTCTAAAACCAGGTGAAAGGAGAACAAATATTTACCCCTAATACCATTTAAGTTTAATAAGCAAACTCTTCTTGCCACAGAGCTTACTTAAGAAAGACCAATGATGCCCCCATTTGACAAAAGGATGTTAGTGCCAAACAATTAAAACCAACCCCACATAATTATGATTTATGCGTTCACTACTCCTGTGGGAAGATGAGTAAGAAATACCAAGGGTGTAATGTCCTATTTTTTATTAACTGTCAGAGTAACACACTGTTACATAAACAACCACAAATCAAGCAAAGCAGTGTTCTTTAAATGAGCACCTATACAAAGTCAATGCTGAAAATTTTTCAGGCACAATCAACAAATTTGGGTCAGTTCTACTTAATATGAAGAAGTAGATAAAAAAGAATTTCCAATATTATAGGAAGGTATTTACTTGAGAATAATTGATATCTTTTAGCTATCAATCTAACACATATAAAAATGAACTATTAAATATCTTTTTATCTAAAAGTGACTTTTCACCATGACTTTCAAATCTCTCCAGTCACAACCTGGAATTGGAGTGAAGGATGGTCTATGGATGAGCCAGGGGTTCAATGAACTAGGCACAAACACATTTTAAAAAAAGACTTTATATTGTTTAAAAGATTGTCTTTATTAAAATGTTTTCCTGTATCAAATTATACTATTAAGGCACTGATTCATTCCAAGCATGGGTAACATGTACATGGGCCAGATAATCTGCAACTAGTTACACTAATTATAATCATCGGTAGCATGACTATAGGTAATGTACAAATGTCATTAGCATCATGCTGCAACCTAGAAAAGCTTTCTGTACTTAAGAATTAAGGAAACACATCATTATGATTATGCATATATCCTTGCTTCTAAGAATGCTCAATATGAAAAGGCTAGAAGAACTAAACTAAACTTTGGATTTACCCTAACACAAAACCCTTATATTAAAGCATGTCACAGGGATGCTTACTGCACTGCTAGGAAAAAGAAGTCATAAGTAATTGAAGAAACTGGTGAAATTATAAACCCTATAAATGGTCATACTGGTTGTAGACAAAGCAAAGTGAAATAGAGCCACTGTTTAATGAGTCATCCACATCAGGAGTACTGATATTTCATCTAATATTTTTCAGAGTGTAATAAAGAAATAAATAGTTAAGTCATTTCAAAACCTTCAGTATATAAATGGATGAAACAGCTTGATGCTTGCTATAGACAGCTTCTGACTTTGTATGTGGCAACTGATTTGACTTCTCTATGTCTCAGTTTCCTCTACAATCTATAAAGTGGGGATTGTAATGGTACTTGTCTCATAGTGCCATTATAGTAATAAGATCTGCCTCCCTTCCTGCCCCCATTATGATCATTACAAACCAAACTGATCTCTTTGCTGTTCCTTGGACACCCCATATATGGGCCCACCTTAGTGCCTTTACATGCATTGTTCTATTTGCCTGGGCGCTTTCTTGGGTATCTGCATGATTAACTCCAATACCACAGGCCTATTCTGACCACCCTATCTAATAATGCAACCCATCTCCATTGTCTAACACCAACTCAGCACTCCTGACCATCTTTCTCTTGCTCTAGTGTTTCCATAGTACTTATCCTCTTCCTATGGTCCATATACATTATTTTGGTCATTGCCAAAATGCTTTATTGGTTATGCTTATTGCTTATTACCTGCCTGTCCTCACCAAATAAAAGGGCTATAAGAGCAGAGATTTTATTAAACTATTCTAGAACAATTCCTGGCATATAGTAGACACTCAGTAAATATTATTAAAGGAATAAACGCATGCAAAATTAGCACAAAGGATGGCACATAGTAACTATTCAGGTAAATGTTAACTGCATTATTATTACTACCATTGATGCATTATCAGCACTTGAATTCCTATTGTTGAGAGCCTTTTGGAAAATTCAAGGCTGCGAATTTCTTCAAAATAGTGAAAAACATTTTTGCAAACAAAGCTTTAACTAGAAGATAATCGTGATAATCTATGTGCAAAATGAGGTACTTGGAATTTTTGGCAATCTATTTCTATGGGCTTGTTTAAAAAAAAAAAAAAAAAAAGGAAGATGCTCTGAATGACTTTGTAATTTACTGTTTTCCAAAGAAAGGAAGATACCAAAAGGCAGAATCAAACTTTCAAATGTTGGAACAACTATGTAAACAATGATTTAAAAGTTCTTTCTTGTATTTTTGCAATGACCAGATGTATAAGAAGGCATCTCTACTTAACACAGTGGGAAAGTAAAGCACAGATATTACAGTTGTCTTTTTTTTATGCACTGAGAGAGGAAATTTCTAAAACTCATTCTAATTATAACTCTACGATGAGAATGATCAGAGTCTGTTCAATTAGGTGATCCTCCCAGTTCTCTCTCAATCAAGCTACTATGTGGATGAAATTGCACCATCTCAGTTTACTGCAGTACTGAGAATTACAATAGATGTCAACCATCATGATTATGAAGGCAGTTTGAAGTGGTGACAGCAGAGAGGAAATAGGACTTGAACCACAGTTTGACTTGATGGTTCTAGGTTCTAATATAGATAATATTAATTACTATTTTTTAACATAGCATATTACATATCACATTAAGACAGTAAGGCCACCCAGTTATTCTTGCTAATGACAGCAACAGGACCTCTTTCAGGAAACCTAGCCAAAAATTTTGTCCAAAAATTTCCTGTTTTAATATTTATAAGAAATTTCAGTTATATTTTTTTCCCACTCTGCCCCTCTGACTATAGTTGCTTTTTCTTTGGCTACTTCCCTTTCTTCCACTGACACAAGCACACATTCCTCTAGGTATTGCTCTAAATAATCTTCTCTGTGCTTTGAGTTGATTCACTCCCAGGATTCTAACTATCACTTTCATGCAGATGATTCCCAAATATACATTTATAGTTCAAACTATCTCAAGTTGACATTTCCAGCTGGCTGTCCTTCCTGCCACACAAAATTCAAACTCAATATGTCTAAAACCATAATTATACTTCTTCCTTGTAACCCTCTTTATTTTCATTATCTTTGCAAATGATATAGCAATTATAATGTCCCAATTGTCTAGACTTTTAATCTCAGAATCAGCTTTGAACTCTTCCTTCACCTATCATCCTTTACTAGTTAATTCACGGAAAATTTCTATCTTATTGTTGTAATGTTTTTGCAATTTATCTTCTTTTGCCTAGGCTATAGCAAAATCTTCCTAATACGTCTTACTTCTTCCAAATTCTTTCTCCTTTATCTGACCCACTGCCATAGCAACAATCTTAACGCCTAAGTCAAGATCTCTAATGGCCTTCAAGAACATACAAAATGATGTCAAAATCCTGAGCACTGATTCACAAATCTTTTTCAACATTTCTACTCTCTAGATGACTCATTATTCTCTAAAATCATTATGCTTTCCTGTCTAGCTCCTAGACCACCCCCCTTTCAGTCTTTGATCATACAGATTGTCACCCCATGTGGAATACCTCCGGTCCCAAGTATAACTGCTACAATTCCACCTTCAAGATTATCTTCAAGATTAAGTTCTATTGTCATCTCCCACATGAACTCTCTTTCCAACTTCTAGTCAGTAGGGCACCTTTCAATGTTCCTTTGCCTCTCCATGCTCTCTTAAAACATTTTTACTACAACATATTCAGTTCTTCTTTCCACAAAAAGACAAATTAACTTTTCATTAATCCATAAAGTATATTCTGAGCACCTACTATGTCCCACATGCAATGTTAAAATCTTTATATGGATTAGTTCATTTTATCTCACAACTCTGAGACAGTACTGTTATTCTCAATTTGAGATGAAGAAAGTGACATTACAGAGCTAAAAGTGGAGGATTTAGAATCTATACCAATGTGTTCCTGTTCCAAAGCCCTTTCTCTCACATAACATGTATTTTACATTTTCAGATAATGTAGTTTTAGGACCTCAGTAGAAAAGGTAAGTTTTTTGAGACTAGTGATTGCTTTGGTCAACTTATCTTTTTCAAAACTTAGATCACCACCCAGTGTATATTAAATTAATTTAAAAAGGCAATCGACCCACTTGAAGCCTAAGAGTAGTCTGTTAATAAAACCCTCTGCCCATTCTGTTGGATTTCGGAATATTGGTTGAACTAGAGCTAAGTCCAGAGCATGAGATATACCCTACCACTGCTAAAGTTGTAGGACATTTTGGTCACCCTAATGTGGATTCTGGGAGCCTTTCCCAATTGCAAATTACTGCAAATGACTGAGAGAACTTTGGGAAAATTTAATATTTGGTGAGCCCAAAACAACAGCAGTGGTGAGAACAGAAATACTTTTATCAGGACCATTCTTACTCTTTTTCAAAGTTTTCATTTAAATAACTTCATTTTATTCTCATAGTAAAACCAAAAGTTAGGCTTTGTTATTCTACTACTAGACAATCAGAAAAATTATACTGTCATTAAAATCACATTGGGAGGAACTTCTGCTTACATTAAAGTAGGACTACTATCTGAACATATTTTTAAAAGCTGAAGAAAGTATTTTTGAAACAATTTCTTAAGAAATATCAAACAACTATCCTCAAGCCTAGGCATGGAAAGACTAGAAAGCCAGAGTCACTGAAACTCTCAGCACTCCTTTCTTAATAGTGAGTTAAGAGGCAAAGCTGCACTTTTGGTAGATTCTCAGATAGCAAGACAATCCCCTCTACCCTCAAAAGTAGAAAAAATAAAGTAATAAAGATGTGAGCACATGGATATATATTGTACAACACTAGGAATATAGTAATATTTTATAACTATAAATGGAACATAACCTTTAAATATTGTGAATCACTATGTTGTATACCTAAAACTTATTGTAATCAACTGAACTCAATTTAAAAAAAGATGAGAGCAAAAAATAATGAAATGGAAAGTAAGCATACAATAAAAAGGATCAACAAAACCAAAAGTTGTTTCTTTGAAAAGACAAAATTAATCAAACCTATAGTGTGACTAACCAAGAAAAAAAGAGGGAAGCAAATTCCTAGAACAGTATTACCAGAAGAAATAGAAAACCTAGGGAGTTCTATCATTATTAAAGAAACTGAATTTGTAATTAAAAAACCTTCCTATAAAAAAATTCCATTTGGCTTCACTAAGTTCCACCAAACACTCAACAAAGAAATATCCCCAACATTATACAAATTCTTCCAGAGAATAAGAAAAATGGCTTAATTCCCCACCTCATTCCATGATCCAGGTAATCTTGATACCAAAATTACCAAAAAAAAAAAAAAAAAAAGAGTCAAGTCTATAGAGGTGAAAGTCTTAATGAAAATATTAGCATGTTGAATCTAGCAATTTATAAATTAAACAAACTGAACTTATCCCATGAACATGCATTCGACTTGACATTAGCAAATCTATCGAGGTAACTTGCCAAATTAAAATATAAGGGAAAATATATAGATTCCATCATCTAAACAGATGCAGAAAAGTATTTAATAAAACTTTATATCCATTTATATTCTATAAAACAATCTTAACAAACTAGTAGTTAATAGAAAATTTCTTAACTTGTAAAAAGCCTACAGCAAATATTACAATGGTAAAATATTCAACATTTTCCCTTCAAGAGTGAGAGTCTATGACCAATTTTATTCAACACTGTATTGAAGGTCCCTGCTATTGCACTAAGACCAGAAAAATATATAATGGTATAAATGTTAGAAAATAAACAAAATTAAAACTAATAGTATTTACAGATAATTTACATATATAATTATGTAGAAAATCCAAAAGTATCTACATATAATTCATTAGAATTAATAACGGAATTTTAAAAGGTTGCTGGATACAAAAAACAATGTACAAAACTGACTGCACTCCTACACACAACAAAAGCAGTTAGAAATTAAAATTTTAAAGATATTTTATGCCATTCATGGTGACATAAAAAAATAAGGTACTGGTGTTCCTGTTGTGGCTCAGTGGTAACAAACCCAACTAGTATTCAAGAGGATGTGGGTTCAATCCCTGGTCTTGCTCAGGGGGTTAAGGATCTGGCATTGCTGTGAGCCGTGGTCACAGACATGGCTCGGATCCTATGTTGCTGTGGCTGTGGTGTAGGCTGGCAGCTGCAGCTCCAATTCAACCCCTAGCCTAGGAACTTGCATATGCTGCAGGTGTGGCTCTAAAAAGAAAAAAAAAAAAAGTACTAAGGCATAAATCTATAAATAATGTGCATGACTGCTATTAAAAAAACATTAAAAAATCTATCAAGCTTTATTGTGAGAAAATAAAGGAGACCTAATAATATGGATAAATATACCTTATTCATGGATTAGAAATTAATTCCATAAAGATACTATTTTTTTCCATGCAGAAAGGGTTAACCAACAGATCTAAACCCTTTTTATCATGGGGAAATGATCCCCGTTTACATTCTAACACATCTCCATCTCCATGGAAATATAGTAGATTAAGATTAATGCAAAATGTCAGATTTGCTATTGGGCAGCATTATTTATTGTAAAAATGACCCTGTCTTAACAAACTGCATCTAGATTTGCAAGCCTGCCAAAATATAAACGTAGGCTGTTATACTGCATATAAAACAAAGGTCCCAGCTTCCCTGTGCTTAGTGAGATTCTTGTAACCAAATGTATCCCTCAAGGATCTGACAGATATATGGTCTGTTACCAGATCCTGTACTTATAATTTTATAAGCCAGAGTGGTCCTCACTTACTCACCTGATTTTATTACCTTATGACCAAACGGTGCTAAAACATGGTATTACATACCTGATGCTATAATGCTAACATTCCATTCTTTCTGTCCTACAAAGATAAGCAAAGTGTGTGTGTGTGTGTGTGTGTGTGTGTGTGTGTGTGTGTGTATGAAAGGGCTTATAGTCAGAATGTACCAATAAGCCCCACAAAACAGCCATAGGAAAATGAGCAAAAATTGAATGCATACTTAATGCAAGAAGTCCAAATAGCCAGAAAACATATGAAAATTTGCTCCATCAAAGAACTGGATAAGGCACTACTACAGACTTCCCCTGAGAGAGACTAAAATTTTTAAAAGTTTCTTAATTAAAACAAAATTAAATTTTAATGAAATTAAAAAGACCAAATTTTGGTAAGGAGGTGGAACAAAGGGAGCTCATACAGGGTTGATGGAAAAACTCTGCTATCATCTGCTATGGTAAATTTGGAGATGTACATATCCTATGATCCAGCAATCTCAGGTTTATATCCCATGGAAATGCATGTTTACATAGAATAGAATACATGTTCCAAAACGTTCACAGTGGAGTTCCCATCGTGGCTCAATAGAAACAAATCTCACTAGCATCCATGAGGATGTAGGTTCAATCCCTGGCCTCAATCAGTGGGTTAAGGATCCGGCGTTGCCGTGAGCTGAAGTATAGGTCACAGATGTGGCTCAGATACTGTGTTGCTGTGGCTCTGGTGTAGGCCAGCAGCTACAGCTCCAATTCTACCCCTAGCCTGGGAACCTCCATAGGCCATGGTATGGCCCTAAAAAGACAAACAAAAAGTTCATAGCACATAGTGGTTCATTGTTGTTCTCTTAAATGAATTAATATATTAAAATTTTTCTCATTCTTAATATCTAATATAAATATCAATAAGGATAATCCATTTAACAAAAACTCTTTGGTGTCCCCAGTAACTTAAAAAAATGTTTTTTACTGTGGTAAAATACACATAATACAGTACTTACCATCTTAACCATTTTTAGGTGTACACTTCAGTTTATTAAGTATATTCCTATTGTTTGTTAGTTTATATGGCAACACTCACAGCATGCGAAATTCCAGGGCCATAGATTGAATGTGGGATGAGACCCAAGTTATAGCAGTGACAGTGCAGGACCATTAACCCACTGAGCCACCAAGGAATTCCCCATTCCTGTTGTTGTGCAACAATCACCATCATCTATCTCCAGAACACTTTTCAGCTTGCAGAACTGAAACTCTACACCCAATGAACAGTATTTCCCATTTCCCCTTTTCTATAACCTTGGTAATCACTATTCTACTTTCTGTGTCTATGATTTTGACTATTCGAGGGACCTCATATAAGTGGAATCATACATATCTGTTTTTGTGATTGGCTTATTTTACTTGGCATAATATCCTCAAGGTTCGTACATGCCATAGCATAGTCAGAATTCCCTTCCTTTTTAAGGCTAAATAATATTTCACTGTAAGTACATACCACATTTTGTCAATAGACATCTGTCAATAGACATATGGGTTGCTTCCATCTCTTAACTACTGTGAATAATGCGGTTATGCCTATGGGTGTACAAATATCTTGAGATCCTGCTTTCAGTTTTTCTGGGTAGACATTCAGAAGCAAAATTACTGAATCATATGGTAATCCTACCTTAAAAATTTTGAGAAACTTCTATAGTGTTTTCCATGGTGGGTGCACAATTTTACATTCTCACCAACAGTGCATAAGTGTCCCAATTTCTCCACATCCTTCCCAACACTTGCTATTTTCTGGGGTATTTTTGTTGTTGTTACTATTGTTTGTTTTTTGGTTTTTTGTTTTTTTTTTTGTCTTTTGTCTTTTTGTTGTTGTTGCTATTTCTTGGGCCGCTCCCGCGGCATATGGAGATTCCCAGGCTAGGGGTCCAATCGGAGCTGTAGCCACCGGCCTACACCAGAGCCACAGCAATGCGGGATCCGAGCCGCGTCTGCAACCTACACCACAGCTCACGGCAACGCGGGATCGTTAACCCACTGAGCAAGGGCAGGGACCGAACCCGCAACCTCATGGTTCCTAGTCGGATTCATTAACCACTGCGCCACGACGGGAACTCCCTGTTTTGTTTTTGATATCAGTTATTCTAATGGGTGTGAAAGGTATCTCATTGTGGTTTTGATTTGCATTTTTCTAATGATTAGGGATGTTGAGCATCTTTTCATGTGCTTATTGGTCATTCAAATACCTTCTTTGGTGAAATAATACAGGTTTATTCAAATCCTTTGTTCATTTTTGAATTGTGTTGTTTGCTTTTTGTTGAATTTTGTAAGTTCTCTATTAACTTTGGATATTAATTCCTTATCAGATATATAATTTGCAAATATTTTCTCATATTATGTATGTTGCCCTCTCTCGATTGTGTCCTTTGATGAACAAAAGTTTCAAATTTTCATGAAGTCCAATACATCTGTTTTTTCTTTTGTTGTCTATATCTTTGACGTTACATCTAAGAATTCACAACCAAATCTAAAGTTACAAAGCTTCTGCTCCATATTCCCTTCTAAGAGTTTACAGTTTTAGGTCATGCATTTAGGTCTTTGACCCATTTGGAGTTAATTTTTGAATATGGTATTAGGTAAGGGTCCAATTCTATTCTTTTGCGTTATGATATCCAGTTTCTCAGGACCAAAAAGACTTTCCTGTCCTGGCTAACTTGGTATCCTTGCTGAAAAATCATTTGATGATCATATATGTGAGGGTTTATGTGGGCTCTCTATTCTATTCCACTGGTCTTTATGTCTGTCCTTATGCCAGTACCACACGTTTGATTACTATAGCTTTGTAGTAAATTTTGAAATCAGGAAGTATGAGCCCTCCAACTTTGTTCTTTTTCAAGATTGTTTTGGCTATTCATATGAATTTTAGGATAGATTTTTCTATTTTTGCAAAAAAACTTCTTTAGGATTTTGATGGAGAATGCATTGATTTGCAGATTACTTTGGGCAGTATTGATGTCTTAATAATAACAAAAATTCCAACCCATGAAAATATAAGTTGTCTTTCCATTTATTTGTGTTTTCTTTCATGTCTTTCATCATAGTTTTCTACTTTTCAGTAGAAAATATGTCTTTTACCTCCTTGGTTAATTCCTTAGTATTTTATTCTTTTTGATACTACTTAAAATGGAATTGTTCTCTTAACTTTCTTTTTTTGTTGTTAGTGGTAGAAATCCAACTTTTTGTGTGTTGACTTTGTATCCTTTGCTAAACTTATTAGTTCTAAGAGCATTTTTTTGGGGGGAAGGGCGTGAATCTCTAGGGTTTTCTCTATATAAGATCATATCATTTGTGCACATAGAAAGTTTTACTTCTTCCACTCCAATCTGGATGGCTTTTATTTCTTTTTCTTCTTTAATTGCTCTACGGAATAGATATGGTGAGAGTAGGCATCACCTACTTTCAGGAAAAGCTTCAGTCTTTCACCATTGAGTATGGCTATAGGTTTTTCATATATGGCTTTTATTATCTTGAGGTAGTTTCTATTCCTGATTTGTTGAATGCTTTTACCATGAAAGGGCAAATGCTTTTCCTAAATCTATTGAATTTTGAATAATGCTTTTTCTAAATCTATTGAGATGATCATCTGATTTTTATTCTTTATTCTATTAATGTGCTGTTGAACCATACTTGCAGTCCAGGAATAAATCCCACTTGGTCATGATGTGAAATTCTTTTAATGTGTTGCTGAGTTTGGTTTGCTAAAATGTTGTCAAGGATTTGTACATTGATATTTATCAGAGATATTGGTCTGCAAGTTTGCTTTTCTTGCAGTGTCTTTATCTGGTTCTGGTATCAGGGCATTGCTGGCATTATAGAATGAGTTAGGAAGTATTCCTCACCCTCAATTTCTGGGAAAACTTTGGGGATTTTTTTTTTCTTTAAATGTTTGGTAGAATTCACCAGTGTAGCCAAAGACCTGGAGTTTTTCTTTGCAGGGAAATTTTTGATGACTGATTCAATGTCTTTATGAGTTTATAGGTCATTCAAGTTTTTTGCTTCTTCATGATTTGGTCATGGTAAGTTTTGTGTTCCCTCGAATTTGTCTATTTTCATCTAAGTTATCCAATTTGTTGGATAACTTAGGTGTACAGCTGTTCACAGTACACTATTAGTTATCCTTTTCATTCTGTAGAATTGGTAGTAATGTCCTCACTTTCATTTCTGACTTTGTAATTTGTGTCTTCTCTCTTTTTTTCTTAGTTCATCTAGTTAAAGATTTGTCCATTTTCTTGATCTTTTCAGAGAACTAATTTTTGGTTTCATTGATTCTATTTGTTTTTCAAGACAATTTTTATAAGAGAACTTTTAGGTTCAGAAAAAAATTTAGACTTAGGTATAGAGGTTTCTCACATACTTTCTGCCTCCACACATGCACAGCTTCTCCTGTTATCAACATCATTCACTGTAACAGTACATTTGCTATCAAGGATGAACCTACACTGACACATCATAATCACCTAAAGTCCACTGAGTATCTTAGGGACCCATTTTTGGTGTTCTACATTCTATCAGTTTAGAGAAATAAACAAAGACATATATCCATCATTATAATATCATACAGAGTATTTTCACTCTTCTGTGCTCTGCCTATTCATTCCTGTTCCCAATGCTGCTCCTGGCACTGACCTTTTTATTATCTTCATGTTTTTGCCTTTTCCAGAACTCATATAGTTGGAATCATATAGGTAGTCTTTCCTGAGGCTTTTTTACTTAGTAATATACATTTAAATTTCCTCCATGTCTTTTCACAGCTTGATAGCTCCTTTCTTTTCAGTGCTAAATAACAGTCCATTGTCTGAATGGACCACAGTTTATCAACTCACCTACTGAAAGACATCTTGGTTGCTTCTAGTATTGGCAATTATGAATAAAACTGCTATAATCATCCACATACAGGTTTTTGTATGAACATAAGTTTTCAACTCCTTTGGGTAAATACCAAAGAGCACAACTGGGGATCATAAGAATATGTTTATTTGTAAGAGACTGCCAAACTGTCTTGTGAAGTAGCTGTACCATTTTTTATTCTCGCCATCAATGAATAAGAATTCTTGTACTCCATAACCCTGCCAGTCTTTGGAGTTTTCAGTGTTCTGGATTTTGACCATTCTAAGAGGTGTGTTGTGATATCTCATTGTTTTAATTTGCATTTCCCTAATGAAAGGTGATGTGGAACACTTTAAAATATGCTTATTTGCCATCTGTAAAACTTCTTTGGAGAGATGTCTGTTAAGGTCATTGATCCATTTTTGTTTTCTTTTTTTTTGGCTGCCCAGCAGCATATGGAGCTCCTGAGCCAGAGATTGAATCTCAGCCACAGCTGCAACCTATGATGCAGCTGCAGCAACACTGTATCCTTTGACCCACTGTGCCAGGGAGGGGATTGAATCCATACCTCTGGAGAGACCTGAGCTTCTGCAGTTGGATTCTTAACCCTCTGTACCACTGTGGGAACTCCTTTGTTCTTTATTTTGGTTAAGAGTCTTTTATCAGATCTGTCTCTTGAAAATATTTTCTACTTATCTGTGCTTGTCTTCACAGTCTCTCCATATTGTCTATCACAGAGCAGAAGTTTTAAATTTTTTTGTCTTTTTGCCATTGCTTGGGCTGCTCCCGCAGCATGTGGAGGTTCCCAGGCTAGGGTTCGAGTTAGAGCTGTAGCCACTGGCCTACGCCAGAGCCACAGCAATGTGGGATCTGAGCCTCGTCTGCAACCTACACCACAGCTCACAGCAACGCTGGATCCTTAACCCACTGAGCAAGGCCAGGGATCGAACCCACAACCTCATAGTTCCTAGTCGGATTTGTTAACCACTGAGCCATGATGGGAACTCCTTTTTTTTTTTTTCCCAGAAGTTTTAAATTTTAATGAAATTCAGCTTATCCATTATTTTTTTTCATGGATCATGCCTTTGGTATTGTATCTAACTCTTCAAAATCCAGTGTGCATTTGGCCCTTGCAACATATCTCAATTCAGACAGATGCTGGGTGGCCACGTGTATCTAATGGCCACTATGTGAGAAAGTGTAGTTATAGACTGGTTTTGGTTTTTTACATTTTATATATATAAAAACTGTATATATTTAAGGCACACAATGTGATGTTTTGATATATGTGCATATTATGAAATTCTTACTTCAATCAAGCAAATTAACATATCCATCACCTCTCATTGATGCCATTTTTGTGTGTGTAGTGACAATGTTTAAGATCTATTCCTTAGCAAATTTTAAGCATACAGCATAGTATTATTAACTATTGTCACCATGCTGTACATTAGATCATTAGAAGTTATTCACCCTCATAAAACTTTGTACCTTTTGACCAACATATTCACCAGTGCCACATGCTCTTGCTGGTCGCCATCATTCAATACCTCTATAAATTCAAAAAAACTTTTAGGAAGTTCCCGTTGTGGCTCAGCAGTAATAAGCCTGACTAGTATCTATGAGGAAGGGAGTTCAAGCCTTGGCCGTGCTCAGTGGGTTAAGGATCTGGCATTGCCATGAGCTGTGGTGTAGGTCACAGACGTGGCTTGGATCCTGTATTGCTGTGGCTGTGGCGTAGGCCAGAAGAACAACTTCCATATGCTACAGGTGTGGCCCTAAAGAAAAAAAAAATTATTTTTATTTTTAGATTCCACATATATGTGAAATCACATAGTAATTTTCTTTCTGAGCTTCACATTTCATTAGCATAATGTCCTTCAGGTTCATCTATGTTACAAATGGCAGCATTTACTCGTTTAAGGCTGAGTAATATTCCATTGTAAACATACATCACAATTTCTTCATCTACTTATCTGTTGATAGACACTTAGGCTTTTCCCATATCTTGGCTATTGTAAATAATGCAGCAATGAACATTAGAGTATAGCTATTTGTTCAAGATACTGATTTTAAAAGTGGGATTGCTGGATCATACAGTAATTTTATTTTTGATATTTTTGAGAAACCACTCTACTTTCGCCATATGGTTTTCAATTTAAATTCCCACCAATAGTGTACAAGAGTTCCCTTTTTTCCAACCTCCTTGCCAATACTTATTATTATTATTTTAGTAATAGTCATCCTAGCAGGTGTTAGGGAGTATCTCATTCTTGCTTTGATTTGCATTTCCTGATGATCAGAGATGTTGAACACCTTTACTTTAACATATTGGCCATTTGTATGTCTTCTTTTGAAAACATGTATTTAGGTCTTCTGCCAATTTTTTAGTCAAGTTATTCGTTGTTGAGTTATATGAGTTCTTCATATATTTTAGAAATTAACCTCTTGTCAGATATACATTTGGAAATATTTTCTCCCAATACATAGGTTGCCTTTTCACTTTTTGATTATTTCCTATGCTGTGCAGAAGCTTTTTAGTTTGATGCAGTCCCACTCATTTATTGTTAGTTTTGTTGCCTGTGCTTGGCATGGCTCTGTTTTGAGTTCCTCCTATTTTGAGTCAGTCTTCTTAGATGTTTATTTATTCATACCTTTCAACAAACTTGGGAAGTTTTCAGCTATTAATTATCCAAATAATCTCTCTATCCCTTGCTCTCTCTCTTCCCGTAATGTGTATATTGGTTCCCTTCAGGTCTCTTAGGCTCTGTTCACTTTTGTTTCTTTTTTTTTCTGTTCCTTAGACTCTATAATTTCAACTTTTCTTTGTTCAAAGTCATTGATTCTTCTGTCCAAATCTGCCTTTGAATATCTCTAGTAAATTTTTTATTTTCATTATTATATTTCTCATCTCTAGAATTTGTTTTTGGCTTCTTTTCAGGTTTTCTCTCTTGATATTTCCATATTGTTCCTACATCATCTTGATTTCTTCACACTTTCCTTTAATTCTCTGAGCATATTTAAAATAATTTTGTAAAAGTCTTTGTCTAGTAGGTGCACCATCTGGTCTTTTTAAGTTTGTTTGTTTCTATATTTGTTTAATTGTTATAAGCTGTCTCTATGTTGTAGATAAGCTTGAGGTGCAAACTTAAGGTCTTCTTAAGACCTTATGAGTGGTGATTTTTTTTCCTTCTTTCTTTAATAAATTTTACTGGAGTCTAGTTGACTTAGAAGGTTGGGTTAGTTTCAGGTATACAGCAAAGTAAATCAGTTATAATATACATATATATGCTCTTTTTCAGATACTTTTCCCATATAGGTTATTACACAGTATTGAGTAGATTATCCTATACAGTGGCCCTGGTTACCTATGTAGTTTATATATAGTAGTATGCATATGTCAATCCCAATCCCCTCATTTATCCCTCCCTCCTCACGTTTCCCCTTTGGTAACCAAAAATATGGTTTAAAAATCTTTGAGTCTGTCTGTTTTAAAGTTCCTTTGTATAACTTTTGTTAGAGTCCACATATTAGTAATCTAGTATGGTGATTTTCTAATTTCTCCTGTATGTGCAGGTGCTCTTAAATGTCCTCATCTTTAAAGTCAGACTTCCAAAAGAGAAAAATGAAGGGGAAAAAAGCACCTGCCCTTTAAATCTTGTGGAGGTTGCCTGAAGAGGAGGGGCTTGCAACAATATCTGCACACCTCTATGATCAGAAGCAGCAATCAGCTAGATCTCATATATGCAAGATAAGCTTATTGTCTACCATGACTTCTGCAAGCTGTGTGCACGTTGCTCTGGTAAACCATGTATGACTGCCTTCCACGGGGTTGGTAGGTGGAAGGTGGATAGTCATTGCTAAGTGAAGAGCTCAATTGACTACAATTAACCACCTAAAAGTTGAAAGGCCTCAACAGACTCTGGAGTTTCAAGATAGTTAGGTCAGACAATTCTGCCAGCGTAGCTATTGTCTAGATAAGGAGATAGTGTTTCCTACTCTGCCATCTTCCCAGAATCTTCTACATCTTCAATAACTTTTTTATTGGAGCTGCAGCTGCCGGCCTATGCCAGAGCCACAGCAACGCGGGATCCGAGCCCCGTCTGCAACCTACACCACAGCTCACGGCAACACCAGATCCTTAAACCACTGAGCAAGGCCAGGGATCGAACCCGCAACCTCATGGTTCCTAGTCGGATTCATTAACCACTGCGCCGCAATGGGAACTCCAATAACTTTTAAGAGTATAAAGGGGTTCTGGAAGTTCCCTGGCCTGGAAACTTCCACATGCCACAGGTGTGGCAAAAAATAAACAAATAATATTTTTTTTAATTATAAAAAAAGTTTAAAAAAGAGTATAAAAGGGTTCTAAGAAAAAAAAGGTTTGTGAACCACTATTGTAGATAATACAGAAATATAGGTCAGAGAATTGCCATATTTTTAAATGACCAAAGAAACCAACATCAACTTTGAGTATACCAAAGCAAAATAGAGATAAGAAGACTAATTGGTGACTTAATTTAAATTCTAGATCCAAAACTAAAGCAGCAACTTCAGAAATATTCTCCTTGTTATTAACAAAGCATAAAAAAGTTGAAGAGATGGGGAACACTGAGCAATAAAGGGGTGTCTGCAGGGTATATTTATGCTGTTTCCCTGTGGGGCCATTAATGAAATTAAAAACAATATAATAATTTTGCTAGAAATAAAAGGTATAGTGCATGATTCCATGCCTACAAAAAGAGAAAACATTCTACAGCTGAGTATTTGGGATATATAAATGCCCCACTTGAAATAGCACCCCCTACTACAGTTATTTCTTTAAAGCTTACTGCTTAGGTATAAATCAAAGAGTGGTAGAGAGTTAGTGAAATTTCAGGCCCAGTGAATATTATATGGGTAGTAACATCAAAAAAGGCACATGGAGTTCCCGTCATGGCACAGTGGTTAATGAATCCGACTGGAACCATGAGGTTGCGGGTTCGATCCCTGCCCTTGCTCAGTGGGTTAAGGACCCGGCGTTGCTGTGAGCTGTGGTATAGGTAGCAGACGTGGTTCGGATCCTGCATTGCTGTGGCTCTGGCATAGGCTGGTGGCTACAGCTCTGATTGGACCCCTAGCCTGGGAACCTCCATATGCTGCAGGAGTGGCCCAAGAAATGGCAAAAAGCCCCCCCCCCAAAAAAGGCACAATTGCCAAAACAAGCAACAGAACAAAAATACTGTAATCAGAACAAAAATACTGGGAAATGTTGCTCTGTATTTCTTCAGCTCCTACACATCTTGCTGGGTTGTCCAAGAATTGAAAAGTCCAGGGAGTTCCCTTCATGACTCAGTGGTTAATGAACCTGACTAGGATCCATGAGGATGTGGGTTCAATTGCTGGCCTCGCTCAGTGAGTTAAGGATCTGGTGTTGCCACAAGCCATGGTGTAGCTTGCAGATGTGGCTCGGATCCTGTGTTGCTCTGGCTGTGGTGTAGGCTGGCAGCTGTAGCTCCAATTCTACCCTGAGGCTGGGGACTTCCATATACCACAGGTGCAGCCCTAAAAAGCTAAACAAAAGAATCAAAAAGCCCTAATGACTCTTTATCAGGTCATTCTTTACAGATAAGGACAACGAGAAGACTGTTTAATGATTGGTTATAAAAGGGGTGGAGTCCCCAAGCTCAGCGTTCTTTGGCTGTGAAATAAACTCACTGTGAAACATCTATTGGACCTTTCAGGTCACCCCCATGGGATATGGTGGCAAAAGTAATGGACATAAACATGCTGACACTCATACTGTGAATAATGTCCTTTGTCTCTGACTCAGGAGCCTATTCACTCATCATCCATGAAGCATTAACAGGCTATCTGATCACCTCGTGAATAAGGTAAAAGCCCACACCTAATGAATTTTATTCACCATGTCTATCTGAAAGCTTATTTATTATGATACACATGTAAAACAAATATGTTAATCCTACCAAGAGAAACTGAACTCATAAGATCACATACCATCATAGGTCAGTTAAATATGAATAAAAGAATTATGAGACATTTCACTGTCTTTAACTTGTCAAAGTAGTTCTTTAGTGGGTTTTCTTATTTAAGAATTAGATAAGACTATGAGCTCTAACATTATGACTTTACAATGACCCCCTTTGTAAAATCTTTGTGTCAGTAAATTTTTAAAAGAGTATGTGGAAATCTTTAGAATTAATACAAACAAACAAAAAAATCCCAAAATATTTCAAGTTACTAGGTTAAAACACAGGATCTATGCTATCCTTTAAAACATAGCAGTGACAGATAGGTAAGTCAGGAGTGAGATTTCAGAGCAAAGAAAAAAAAGCAGCAAAAGTTAGAAATTCAAAAGAGAATGAATTTTAAGATATAGTACGTCCATAGTCTAAACTTAGGTTTCCTACGCACACCCATTTGTTCTACCAGAAAACTCCAAACCACTCTTTTTCATCAACATCCAACCAATTAGCAGGGAGATGCGAAGTAGATCAATCCTAGCTTATTAGGACAGTTCCTACCTATTTCCACTCAGTTGTTTTCTTGAGCTGTGCAATTTTGCAAGAAAGGATATTCCTGTGACTTTTTAGTGACACTACCTATATTTTATATAATCTAACAAGTATTAATCTAGAGTACAGAAGAGCTGCAAGTAGATACATTTTTTAAAGGGGTATTAACTTAAAATCATGCTTATTTTACCCATGTCTATTCTTTTTTTATGGTAGCTTTTTTCCCTTTTTCCTTTTTTTCTTTTTAATTAAAGTTGAGTTGATTTACAATGTTATGCCAACTTCTGCTACAAAGCGACATAGTCCTATACACACACACACACTCTCCCTTTATTATGTTATCTTCCATCATGGTCTATCCCAAGAGACCAGATATAGTCCCCAGTACTATACAGAAGGACCCCACTGTCCATCCATTCCAAATGTCTGCACCTACCAAGCTCAAACTCCCAGTCCATCCCACCTCCTCCCACCTCCCCCCATCCAGTAACCATAAGTTTGTTCTCTATGTCTATGAGTCTGTTTTTGTTCTGCAGATAAGTTCATCTGTAGCAGGTTCTTTTTCTATAAACAAATGAAAATAAGTTCAATTCTCTTGTAAATTTACTATAACTAAATCATATGGACTGCCATAAGGGAAAAGTTAAGTTCACAAGATTATGTAGCATTAGAAAAGCATTGAATACACAATAGCCAGGACATGGAAACAACCCAAATGTCCATCGACAGAGGATTGGATTCGGAAGAAGTGGTATATATACACAATGGAATACTACTCAGCCATAAAAAAGAATGACATAATGCCATGTGCAGCAACATGGAGGGAACTAGAGAATCTCATACTGAGTGAAATGAGCCAGAAAGACAAAGACAAATACCATATGATATCACTTATAACTGGAATCTAATATCCAGCACAAATGAACATCTCCTCAGAAAAGAAAATCATGGACGTGGAGAAGAGACTTGTGGCTGCCTGATGGGAGGGGGAGGGAGTGGGAGGGATCGGGAGCTTGGGCTTATCAGACACAACTCAGAATAGATTTACAAGGAGATCCTGCTGAATAGCATTGAGAACTTTTGTCTAGATACTCATGTTGCAACAGAAGAAAGGGTGGGGGAAAAAATGTAATTGTAATGTATACATGTAAGGATAACCTGACCCCCTTGCTGTACAGTGGGAAAATAAAAAAATTATATAAAAAAAAAAAGAAAAGCATTGAAGTTAAGAGCATACATGGACTTTGGAGTCGGTCAGACCCAAGTTTGAATTCAAACTCTGTTACTTAATGTTCTTCTTTAATAATATATAAATAATATAACTATTAGCTCTTTTTCCTCTCATGGAAATACACTTTATGCTTATCTATCATTTTTCTTTTTAATGTTAGTCCATTTTAATTTTTATACAGCCCAATTTTCCATCCTTTCTTTTGTGGTATCTTTTGCTTTTTTTGGCTAAAAAACATTATTCTCCCTCCAGAGATTTGGTAAATTTTACATTTTTTTTCTTTTTAAAATAAGTTCACTTTTTAATTTAATGTTTTAACGCTTTCCTCTACCTAGAATATAATTTGGTGAATGGCGTGAACTGAGGTTCTGAATTATTATCCTAATGTCATTTCCTAAATGGTATTTCATTATTCTGTGATACTTCATTTATTATATATTAAAAGTATAATGTAAGTTTATATGTGTGTATAAATGAGATAATGTTCATTTCTGGGCTAGACATTCTGCTTCAGTGACCCACTTGTTTCACCAGTACATTGTTACTTTATAATGTGCTTTAATGTCTTATAGGGCTTATCAAATCTCATTAACTATCACCTCATTTTAATACATTGCCAACAAATATCTTGTCTGCATTTGGATCATAGTTATATAAAATCTATTAAGGATCTAGGAACAATGGACACCTTAAAGTATTTAATATTACCGTTTAAGTAAAAGGATACAGGTGAAATGCCAAGAAGGGTCCAGATAGTGTGCTATTTAGTGTATTTTCTCATCTTCTTTTCTTTTCTTTTTTTTTACAATTATTAGAATAAGTTAAAAAAAAATAGAGAAAACTAAAATCCACAAAGATGGTGTGTATATTATTTAACATTAAAAGTAAAACCATTTTCTCATAACTAAATATTATGAAGTACATTTTAACTTGTGTTGAATATGGTACCAATTTATAAATTACTAAAATTAGGTGGTAAATATTCACTTTTATAAAATAATTTAATTGTAAGTTTCCTCTTCTCCTGGTACATATTCAAGATACAACATAAATTGCAAAAATTCATTTTAAAAATTTAGTTTGCAATCAAAATTTGTATATAAAGCAAGGTACAATTCTAGAAAAAAGGGTTGTATAAAAGGAACACTTTTTAAAAATAGTAATATCAATGAGAATTTTAAAAATATATGTTATATAAAATATAAATAAAAGATAAATGCTGGGAGTTCCCGCTGCTGTGCAGTGGGTTAAGAATCTGACTGCAGTGGCTTGGGTTGCTGTGGAGGTGTGGGTTCAATTCCCAGCCCAGTGCAGTGGGTTAAGGATCTAGCGTTTGCCACAACTGCGGCATGGGTTACAGCTGTGGTTCAGATTCAATCCCTCGCCTTGGAACTCTCATACGGCGTGGGTGCAATCATTAAAAAAAAAAAAAGATAAATAAATGCTGATTTGTGATGCTAACCATAGGGAAAGTATATTTTTAGATACTTCCAGGAGACACATTTAATTTATACATTAATAACTCAATAGAATATAGTAAGTTACACATTAATATAATATCTAACGACAAAACCTAAACTGCTTTATCCAGGCTTTCTGCAAGTTTTGGTCTTTATTGGACAAGGGTAAATCACATTCAACTATGGATGCAATTTTTGGCTAAGATAGCAATATAAAAGAGATTTTATGATATTGGGATGCTGACTTGGGCTTTCCTTCTCAACATTTTTTAGAAGATTTTTAAAGGGAAGATTTATTGATGTATCATTTATATATAATAAAATTCATCCTATTAAAGGGTGTAGTTTGATGAATTTTATAAATTTATACAGTCATGGAAGCAATATAATTTTTAAAAATTTTCTTACTTAGTTCTCTAATCTGAGGCAGTAATTAGCAGCTTATTCCCACCCTTTCCCTGACCCCATTTCTTCCCTTTCGCTCAATGAATATATAGATTATAAAAGCAAATAAAGATGGTTTGTTTAACATATTTCCCAACATTGATAATTTGGGGAAATTACACATTTCAAAATAAAGTTTAAATTCACACAGTACAAGTTAATTCAGTATAACATTTGGTTTTATTTTTACAACCCACATTAATATGTTTTTGCAGGAAAAATTAGAAAAATAGTAAATTGGATTCAAAAATTCCTGAATTTTCCTAAGAATCCTTATACATTCCGCTGGTTTAATGATCAAAGTTCACATCAACAAAATAGAAAGAATAAAATGTCTGAAGATTTCCACAAAGACATTCACAATTACAATCTTTAAATAATAGGTTTTTCAAGTGATTTGAGTATGAGCTTTTTACTGTTTTATTCTTGGATATACTAAGAGCTTAAGTTTTTTCCATTATCACTTAGCTCTATAATTTCAGAAAAAAATGAATTACCTAATAGTTGTATGTTTAACAGAGAGATTTAAAAATGCTTCAGTTACAGTCTTCACCTGAACAGGCAACCTGCCTTGATTTAAAAGATTTGACACTTTCTAGGAATTGTCATATTGCCCAAATTAGGTTCTTATTAGGAGCTTTGTTGTTATAAAAAAGAGGATAAAAATGTGCAACAGAAATCTATCCCATCTCTCTTTTTTAGTCCTGTAATTATCATGAGCAATTTGATTTATTTGCCATGGAATTCATTTGCCTAGGAAAATCATACATAGTATTCAGGCTACAAATTAAAAACTGGGTGGTTATGCCTTATTACACGACAAGTAAAAGCTTGTAAAGAAAAGCAGAAGCATAAAAGCATGGCAAGCTTCACTTACACTATGATGCTTTTAAAGAAACACATTTACCCACCTTGGGTAAAAAGTAAAAGTAGCTCATAGCTGCAAAACTTTGTATTAATGCTTAGTGTGGCATACTACTTAACTGAAACATTCTTAATTAAACATACCCCACCAAAAAATCTCACCAAGTTGCATTTGCCACCAAATGACTAACAAGTACACAACAGTTGGAAACTGTCAAAATATTTTACAGCTCAATTGTAATTACCAACCAAGTCTAAGCATGCCCCGAGTGGGCGTTAACTACATCCTGGGGGATACAAAACATTAAGCAGCAGGTTTGGTGTTTTTTTTGGTGGTTTCCAATTTAAATATTTAAAATGCCTGAATAACTCAAAAGACTTTTGTTGTCTCTAGTGAAAAATCTGCAAAATGCCAATACTAGATACAGTAATTTATTATTTTCAAGGATTCACTAGTGAGAAGGGCCTTTTAAAAGATCATCTAGCTAATCTCTTACCATTGTAATTGAACATATTGATTATTTGGTTATTTGCCTTTGAAAATGTATTAAGTGATCTTAAGACATAATTATTTTCTGCTATCTTTATCACAATAGATGTAGCCAAAAATAAATGGGAAGGTGTGATTAGGGAGCAATGTCAATATGGAAGTACAGCTGGTGAGTTTCCAGAGGGGAGAATGCACACATCGTTTGCCATTTGAAGTAGGACAGCATCCAGCCACTCTTTCCTCCTCACCACAAACTATACCAAAGAGTGGAATACTGCTTGAGGCTCTGTGATTATCCAAGTTTGGTATCTCTTACTAACAGAAAAGAACTTAGTTAATTACTACTAACCATAAGCACAGATAGAATACTACTTCCAGATATTGTACCCATGGACTCTTCTTTCTATAAGTTGGGGGAAGAAATAGCAAGCAGAATTTACCACAGAATACAGAAGTTTGATTTTCTGCCTTCCTTAACTCGATATTTTTCCTGAGAGGTATCAATCAGAGGAGAATGTTCAAAAAGCAGACAATAAACTCAGAACATTCCACTGTTTCAAATTTATTTTTGATTTGATTTGATTTGATTGTCCTTTAGGCCTGCACCCGTGGCATATGGAGGTTCCCAGGCTAGGGGTTGAATCCGAACTATAGGTGTCAGCCTACGCCAGAGCCACAGCAACTCGGGATCTGAGCCGCGTCTGTGACCTACACCACAGCTCACGGCAACGCCGGATCCTTAACCCACTGAGCAAGGCCAGGGATCGAACCTGAAACCTCATGGTTCCTAGTCAGATTCATTTCTGCCAGGACGGGAATGCCAGGATTTTTTTTTTTTTTTTTGTCTCGGTTTCAAATTTAAAATGCAATTATACAATTAATTTTAAATACATTTTAAAATGTAACTATGGTTACACAAGATGGGCACATAGGTACTGATTGTACATTGTCCTTTTTACCTTTTTATATGACTGAAAAATTCACAAGAAAAAAATCACAAAGTAGTAATCACACAGGCCATCACCTGTTTAAGTTAGTTATTTAATAAATGGATTCCAATTGGATCACACCATGAGTTAATAAGAAAAACATTTAAAGGAATTAAATAAATTTGAGGTTTTAAATGCTTCTCAGAAAAATCATCATCACTAAAACCGTTATGATCACAACTAGATGGAATACTCAAAAAATAACTGGAAATGTTGATTATTGCTATGTAGTCGGAGTAGATGAATGGGTTAGCTGTTAATAGTGAGAAACATTCTGGTTTCTTAAAACGATTTCCTATACTGAAAACTTGGACAGAAAGTTGTGGGACAGATTAGGTTTATTCCAGTAATATTATACAGGCTAGAGGTCTCCAACTTTCATCATACATCAGCATCAGAAAATAAAAGTAGGACATCCTCATAGATAAATGTTTATTTATGTATTCTATACATGTATTTCTATATTTATAAAACATATACAATTGGTGGGTATTTTAAAAGATGAGATAAAGATGAAATTAGCAATTAAAATATTTTATTTAACATATCAATGGCGTAAAAACTGATTTTCTCTCATTACAAAAAAAGAACAGGAGTTCCCGTTGTGGCTCAGCAGAAAGGAATCTGACTAGCGTCCATGAGGAGGGAGGTTTGATCCTTGGCCTTGCTCAGTAGGTTCAGGATTTGGCGTTGCTGTGAGCTGTGTGTGGTGTAGGTAGCAGACACGGCTCAGATCCCGTGCTGCTGTGGCTGTGGTATAGGCTGGCAGCTATAGCTCTGATTAGATCCCAAGCCTGGAACCCTCTCCTTTTTAAGGTGTGGCCCTAAAAAGACAAAAACAAAACAAAACCAAAAATACCCACAATATGATAGAAAAGGCTTAATTATTTTTGAAAATCTTGGCTTAATAATTTGAAGGTCTAGTTCTAAAATGTTTATGTTGATACCTGGTTTGAATGGCTGTCATAGCTGAAGAAGATAAATCACAAAGACATGTAAACCTAAATGCAAAAAGTATGGAATTTGCTATGCTTACTGAATCAGGACACTCATTTTTCAATTCCATGTACCAACTATGCAAAAGATTTTTGTTGATCTCACCTAGTTTCTATTCCTTGATCTCAACTGGTTGCAGATAAAACCCCACTAAAAATTTTTATTTGGACTTTGAAGCAGATTAGGTTCTTAAAGTGTATTGATAATAGAGTCCAAGTAAGTAAGACACAGGTGTTGTTTTTTAGCAACAAAATAATACGAAAATATTTCTATAGCCGCTTATACCATAGGTTGACTAACCAGCAACCATTCTCATGCCTGCCTCCTCTAAGGAATCAAGAAGAGGCTGGTACTCACTTTTCCTAACTTACCCTGTAGCAAGGCTAGCCATGTGACAATCTGGCCAGTGTAATGTGGAAATTTATAGAAGTGTGAAAATCCAGTGAATATATAAGTAAGAGCTTATGCTTTCCTGACAAAAACAATAGATGTGAAGATTCCTCTCTTACTTGTACTGTTTCCACAAGATTCTTTCCATCTTCTCCCTGACACATGACCCTCTAATATGCAGATGTGAAAGTTAAGTAAAGGCACCCATGCTAGAGTAAATATTAAATATTAGTAATGCTTAATTTAAGATTAAAACATGCAGATACAAGTTTAAATATATTCTTTCCACACTCAGTGGACTCTCCTGACCATTCCGTAGGGGTCACTTTGGAAGCCACTGTTTTAAATAATACAAAAGGCTAGATATGTCCAATAAAAACACTTGCGACAATCCTGTGACTTGCTATCATCCATATTTTGGGGAAAAGCTTTAGATAAGCTAAGGGACCTACCAAAACAATGCATGAATAGTTTGATTACCAATGATTTTTATGGTCATTAATTTCAAGACTGGAGAATGTTTTTAAGGAATAAAAGTGTTTTTATTCCATTTGCCAAGCTGTATCAAACACAAATGCAATTAAACTACACCAAAAATATGTCAACTGTTTAAAGAAGAAATAATAGTTAAATAGCTACATTTTTATATGAAAACTTCCATGAGCTAACAATGCTGCATGTTCATATACTGTGCTTCATTTTATTAAATTTGATATGCAGCAATCTCAGAAAGACCCATTTTAACTCCTATTGTAATACCTTTTTAAAAAAATCAACAAAACTATCCCTTGACACATATTCTAATAGGACAGTAAGTCATCAACAAATCTAACACTCAATGCATTCTTTCTATTAAAGGTAACAAGGATGCAAAGGTAAGAAATGGCCCTTGGTAGTGAAGAGTTCATGACTGAGTAGGAAGGCATAAGTAACTACTGTGATGCAATGTGATGAGAGTGATAAAACTGCATTGTGCTATGGGGTCACATATTAGAACTGATGTCAACACATGCCTTACAAGTGACATCTGAGCTAGACTTCTGAATTCAGGACAAGCTAGTGTTCACCAAAGCCCTGCATAAAAACAGAAAATCTGAAACTTCTAATGCCTACCCAAGTGAATGTTTAGTTCAATCTGGATTATTTACAAGGCAAAACTAGACACAAAGACAGGTCTCAAGCTCCTAAAAGTCTCAGGCTTGGGACTAAAGTCAGAGGCCAAGGATATGCGAGATAGCAGAGAGCAGCAGTTCATGAAGTTTTTGGTTTCAGGACTCCTTTATGCTTTTAAAAATTACCGATGGGAGTTCCCGTCGTGGCGCAGTGGTTAACGAATCTGACTAGGAACCATGAGGTTGCGGGTTCGGTCCCTGCCCTTGCTCCGTGGGTTAACGATCCGGCGTTGCCGTGAGCTGTGGTGTAGGTTGCAGACGCGGCTCAGATCCCGCGTTGCTGTGGCTCTGGTGTAGGCCGGTGGCTACAGCTCCGACTCAACCCCTAGCCTGGGAACCTCCATATGCCGCGGGAGCGGCCCAAGAAATAGCAACAACAACAACAACAACAATAACAACAACAAAAGACAAAAAAAAAAAAATTACCGATGGATCCCCAAGAGCTTTTTTTCACATGGGCATAACCACTAATATTTACTATATTAGAAATTAAAACAGAAAATTAAAAATATTTTAAAATTCTTTAAAAGCAACAATAAACCTCACATATTAATATATAATCTATGAAAACTATGTTTTCCAAAGAAAAATACTAAAATGGACATTATTTTACATCTCTGCAAATATTTAAAATCTGCAAAAATTTAAAGTCTGGTTTAATAGTAGATAGCTAGATTCTCATATCTGGTCCTGTTTTCAGTCTGTTGTGATGTGTTGTTTTGATGGAAGTAAACGAAGAAAATCTAGCACACAGATATATAATGAAAAGGGGAATTTTATTTTATTTTTTGCTTTTTAGGGCAGCACCTGTGGCACATGGAAGTTCCCCAGCTAGTTCCAGCAAATTGGAGCTACAGCTGCAGGCCTACACTACAGCCTGAGCAATGCGGGATCCGAGTCGTGTTTGTGACCTACACCACAGCTCACAGCAATGCCAGATTTCTGACCCACAGAGTGAGGCCAAGGACTGAACCCACATCCTCATGGATACTAGTTAGATTTGTTTCTGCTGCATCACAATGGGAACTCCCAAAAAAGGGAATTTTAAAAGTCTCTTCAGACAGCTGTAGATATTCTTCTTTGATACTACACCAAAACTCTAAAGTGGTGGTTTCTTAAATGTTAGTTGCTATGTAGAATTTTAAACCATATCAATGAACCATCAAACTCTGATCTATCTTGCATTACGGAGTTATCTACACAAATTTTGAAACATCATCCATTGTCATTTGGCAAATATTGATTCCCTGAATTATATACCTATTCCAAATGTTGACACATTTCATTATGTAATATTTACTTACTTATTTGTCTTTTATCCTTTTCTAGGGCCGCTTCCCTCAGCATATGGAGGTTCCCAGGCTAGGGGGCAAATCGGAGCTGTAGCTGCCAACCTACGCCACAACCACAGCAACACCAGATCCTTAACCCACTGAGGAAGGCCAGGGATCGAACCCGCAACCTCATGGTTTCTAGTCAGATTCATTAACCACTGCGCCATGATGGGAACTCCTCATTATGTAATATTTAAAATGAGATTTCTTAATATCATCATCAATCTGTTCAGAAAAGTCTCTTAAGTACTGGGAAGATCTCAGGCTTAAAAGGGTAGATGTGAATTTCCCCAAATTCTAATTTTTGCTGGAAAGCTCTAATTTTATGACTGGCAACAAATACTATCAGTTGTTTCTCTTTAGGTGGCAGGGTCATTTTGTTCGTTTTCAAAAAAATAACTACCAAATAACAAGGCCTAAATAACCACAGTTGTCAGACATTCTTTCAAGTAAAAATAGTGTTCCCTGATACAGGCAGCTAGGACAGCTTACAACTTCAACAACAGTGTATATGCTTTCCCTTGAAGCAACGACAATACTTGTGTGCAGCTCAAGTGTTTTATGCATACTTACCATGTTTTCACACAGAATATTAGAAGAATGTGTACTGTAAGGGTCGTGATTTAATAAAATTAACACTCTTTAGTCCTTTATAAAGACATTCTTAGGAGACACCAGATTTTTATTTGTTTGTTTGTTGTTTTGACTGAGAGTGCATGGCCATGAAGAATACAATGACTACCACTAACAGTATTGTGCCACTGCCTTGATTCATATGTTGGTGCTAGCAGGTTCTACCCACATTACTTTTCCCCAATCTCTGCAGATGTCAACACAGTGAAGAAAGCAAATAAAAATGTCTTCTTATGAAAATGTCTTTTACTTCACAAACATATCAAACCATCTCATGTACCTCCGGAGACCACACTTCGAGAACAGCTACAAAGAGGGCCAGCATCAAGGCAGATGTTTTGCCTATACTCCACCATGCTAAGGGTATTAAACCAAGGGATAGGAACTGGATTCATCTTCGTGATGAAACATTCCTACCTTCTAGTAGAGGTGGACCCCAGGACTAACAGAAATTAAGAATATGAATTAGGAGTTCCCGTCGTGGCGCAGCAGAAACAAATCCGACTAGGAACCATGAAGTTGGGATTTGATCCTTGGCCTTGCTCAGTGGGTTAAGGATCCGGGGTTGCCATGAGCCGTGGTGTAGGTCGCAGACGTGGCTCGGATCTGGCCTTGCTGTGGCTCTGGTGTTGGCCGGCAGCTACAGTTCTGATTAGACCCCTAGCCTAGGAACCTCCATATGCCGTGAGTGCGGCCCTAAAAAGACAAAAAAATTAAAAAGAAAAAAAATGAGTGTGAATTACTCACAATACATATTTTTTACATATTCAAATTAGAAATCTGCAGAGTTGTGGTTTTACAACATAATATTACCAGAAACTAATGGCAATTTGATGACCACTGATTACTTTTAACAGCTTTTTCCCTAAATATGCAAGACTTTAATTTTAGCATTTAAATCAAAAAATCTTGCAAAAAATCTTGCATCATCTTAGATGATGATATAGCATAGCAAGTAGAAAATAGATGTTGAGTAGTACTGCAAAATGACTACTGGCTCCTTTTCCTATTCAGCAAGCAAGCAAGCTTGGGTGTCCTATGGAAGCTGCGTGCTTGTCCTACCGTGGGGAAGAAGCTGTGGTTGCTATCTGGCAATCTCCCTTTCTTCAGCAATGCTAAGGGTAGGTACTAGAGAGAATGAGCATTGCCCTTAAATGTTAATTATTCTATTCATATATAACTTGTGGCCAGCTTCCTCAGCAACAAATAAAATAATTTCTCTGCCCAGACAAGGAGGAAAACAGAACAAAACAAAATGGGTCCCTCTGAAAATTAAGTATCTCTGAAAGTTAATCTAACATCACATGACTCTTGAGGTAAAACTCATGAGTTTTGGGTCCTCTAATGCCTTTAGCATATATAGTCTATATTAGTGGTTTAAAACTATCTATAGCTTTGATCTCATCAGGTATGTTATTAAAGAATCTAGGTGCCATATAGAATAAAATGGTTTTTTGAAATCCTCATACTTTTCCCCTAAATGCACAACTATATATCTTTCATGAATGATATAAGTTAAACAATAATACTTTCATTGAAAAGTCTTCCTAAGTTACAGGAGATTGTTACTTCCCTTTTCCAATACATATACATGCTAGATACCTCATCTCAAGAATACTCTGGAACAAAGACAGATCTATCAATGACAAAAATTCTTAACTTTTCTACTTTTTCTAATCTCACTAAGCCTACATACCTCCACCCAAAGGATTTGAAAATTGCTAAGGAAGTCAAGAAAGATTAAAAAAAAAAAAAAAAACCCAAAACTAAAACTCCAAGAAAATGGCCTAATGCCTTTTTGTGGGTGAGGTTCTAAAACAAATGCATTAATAACAACAATAAGGACAGTAAAAGTAGTAGTAGCCGCTAGCACTTAGAGAATTTACTATGTGCCAGGCAATATTCTGAGTCCTTTACATACATTAACACACTTAATCCTCATAATAGTTCTAGGAGGTAAGCACTATCATCCCTGTTTTCTAGATGAGGACACTGAAGGATAGAGAGGTTAAATAACTTGCTCCTCTTATGAAAAGGCATAGTATCCAGTTTTGGCAGTGTGATTTCAAGCAGGATATACAATTCACTTTGTGGTATGATCTCAGAGTATTAAGGATCTTAAGAAAGAGTCAGTATCTGCTTCCCCCACCTCCTCAAAATCATTTTATCTATAGCTGACTCAGAACTGAAATAGTACCTAGAAAGAACATCGTCTTAGAGCCTGGGACCTGAATACTAGTTCTAGCCCTAAAGCTTGAAAAGCTGTGTGACATTAGCCTTAATACATTCATCCTGGTTTTGAGTTTTATCATTTGTAAAACTAAGAAGGAATGAATTAAATTTTATATGTTTAATTAAAATGCACTAACACCTATTAAGAATAAGGCAATGTGTATTACTGAGAACCCTTTAACTCACGTAAAGTCTATTTTCCCAATTAAATATCTCACAAGAGGATCCTGAAGATATTTTTGCTTGTATCTTAAAACCTGGCATCTTTTTAAAGGATGAAAGAGATGAAACCAAGCCAAAGAAGTTTAATGACTTGTCCAATAAGGAAATTTAAAGTAAAACTGGGCAAAATCCCTTAGCTAGTCTGTCTAATTTTACCAAAGTTGCCGCAAGCAACAATGTAGTGCATTTTTTTCATTCAATCCATTACATGATAGGATTAGCAAAACAAGTTCGTTTCTTACAGAGTTTTAAACACTTGCCATAAAGGAAGAACTTAATAAGTGGTTAAAGATTTTATTTTAAAATATAACCTGATGGCTTAAATCAAAAAAGATCTTTAAAATAGGTTTTTATTGTTGTTTTTTTCCTAGCCAGATTTACAAAGAAGCCTGCTTTTTTTTTTTGTCTTTTTTTTGCCATTTCTTGGGCTGCTCCTGCGGAATATGGAGGTTCCCAGGCTAGGGGTCTAATCGGAGCTGTAGCTGCCAGCCTACGCCGGAGCCACAGCAACGTGGGATCTGAGCCACGTCTGCAACCCACACCACAGCTCACAGCAACGCCGGATCCTTAACCCACTGAGCAAGGGCAGGGATTGAAACCCACAACCTCATGGTTCCTAGTTGGATTCGTTAACCACTGCGCCATGACGGGAACTCCCAGATTTGCAAAGAAGCTTTATCCAACTTTCTAACGCTACTTTTGAGAAACGGTTTTTAAAATCAAACTCAATGGGATTAAAATTTAAATTCATTAGTTTTTTACTATGGTATAGCACAAACTGTATAAACTGAGTTACAGATTAACTTGGCACAGGTTAAAAGCATTAAATACATTTTTTCTAGTACCTTGTTTTACTCTGCTTCTAATTAACAATCTTCTAAATTATTACTTTCAAACATGTCAGTCATTGGAATGATCTGGAATAGAGGGAGAGCCTGGTGGCACTTAGTTCAAATACAGATTCTGTGGTCCCATGCTTGAAAATTCTGATTCAGTAGGTAAGGGGTAGGGCCCAGCTGATTTTGAAGCAGGTGGGCAAGTGGTTCACAGTTTATTCTTACCAGTTTACATTTCCACCTCTGGTTGCAAACATATTTTTCTTCTATTATTCAGAAAAGCAATTCTGATTTGGAATAAACCTTAGAATTTCTCCCCAGTTTCCAGCATTAAGCAAGTCTTTTAGCAAACTCTGACCTGGCTTGGGTACCATAAAGGTTCTGTTCACAAGAATTTATTGAATACTACCTCTATTGTGGGCCCATAGCACCAGATTCAATTCTTTTGAGTTAAGTATTGAATTTAGCACACATATGAATGCATTCAACAAAAAAGTATTAAGACACTACTATGTGTCAGGCACTGCTCTAGGCACTTGGGATACATCAGTGATACATCAGGTGAATAAAATGAATGAATTCCTGCCTATGCAGAATACACATTTTTTTCAAGTACACATGGAATACTTACCAAGACAATCATATTATGGACCATAATACATGTTTCAATAAATAAATAAGTTAAATCATATGAGGTGTATTTGCCAACTACCATGAATAAATTAGAAATTAAAAAAAAAATTTCTTGAAAAACCCCAAGTATTTGAAACAAAAAACATCTCCTAAAGAGTCCATAGTTCAAAAAAAATTAAGAAAAATTAGAAAGTATTTTGAACTGAATAAAAATAAAAACATGTCAAAATTTGTAAGATGCTGCCATAGCAACTCTTAGAGGGAAATAAATATATAGCATTCAATATCTATATGAGAAAAGATTGAAGGTTTCAAATCAATTACCCAAGCTTCAACCTTAAGAAACTAATAAAGAAAATAATAAAGATCAGAGTTGAAACTGGTGAAATAAAAAATAGAAAAAAAAAAACAATAAAAGAAAATCACTGAAATGAACAGCTGGGTCTTTGAGACGATCAAGAAAATTGATAAACCTTGAACAAGATTGATCAGGGAAAAAAATTAAAAATAAAAATTACCAATATCAGAGGGAGTTCCCGTTGTGGCTCAGTGGTAATGAACCTGACTAGTAACCATGAGGATGGGGGTTCAATCCCTGGCCTCACTTAGTGGGTTAAGGATCCAGTGTTGTTGTGAGCTGTGGTGTAGGTTGCAGATATGGCTTGGATCCTACATTGCTGTGGTTGTGGCTCAGGCTGACAGCTGCAGCTCCATTTGGACCCCTAGGCTGGGAACTTCCACATGCTGCAGGTATTGTCCCAAGAAAACAAAACAAAAAAATTACCAATATCAGAAATGAGAGAGATAATAAAACTACAGAGTCTATAGATATTGGCAAAATAAAATTATGAATAAATATTAATAAGAAAAGTATGAACTTTATGCCAATGCATTTGACAACCAAGATGAAATGAATACATTTTTTAAAGATAATAAACTACCAAGCTCTTTCAAGAAGAAATAGATTACTTGAACAGCTCTATACCTATTGAAGAAATTTAACTTATATTTAAAAGTTTTAACCCAAAGAAAATCCCAGATCTACATGGCTTTATTGGTTAATTCTCCCAAACATTTAAGGAAGAAATGATCTCAATTCTATATAAACTCTTCCAACAAACTAAAAAGGAGGTAATACGTCTCAAATTATTCTAGGGACCCAGCATTACCCTGATTTCAAATCATATGAAGATATTATAGGAAAGGAAAACTCCATACTAATATGCCTTATGAAAATCATATATAAAAATTATTGACAAAATTATATCAAATAAAATCCAACAAAAAGGATAAATTATCTTGACCAAGAAGGATTTTCCTCAGGAATGCATAGTTTGTTTAATATGTGTAAAGAAAATTCTAACACTTCAGAATAAACAAAAGGTCTTATTGATGTCCTTTCAATGCAATTCTGGAGCCTCCAAGGATTATCTGACCCTATAGGCATATATGACTTTATCTTTAACCAAGATATTATCATTAATTTTTTTGCTGCACCCAGGCATGCAGAAGTTCCCAGGCCAGGGATCAAACCCAAGCACAGCAGTAATCCAAGCCACAGCAGTGACAATGCTAAGTTCTTAACTGCTATAGGCCACTAGGGTGCTCCCAAACAAGTTATTTTATAACAAACAATAAGATTTCTAAATGTTAGAACTTTTGACATTTTGGATTGGATAACTTTGTTGTGGGGGGGCATTGTAAGATATTTAAGAGCATCCTGGCCTTATGCACTAGATGTCAGTAACACTACCCCCTCCAGTGTGATAACTAAAAACCATCTAGAGATGTTGTGAAATGTCTTCCAGGGGACAAAAAAATCATCTGCAGTTGAGAACTACTGCTTTAGAGATTAAGGTTAACTTGTAGGATACAACAAACCCAAAACTAACATCATTCTCAATGGTGAAAAGCTGAAAGGACTTCCACTAAGATCCAGAGCAAGACAAGGGTGCCCACTCTTGCTACTTTTATTCAACATAGTTTTGCATGTTCTAGCCACAGCAATTCGAGAAGAAATAGAATGTAATCCAAAATGCAAAAGAAGTAAGACTGTTGTTGTTTGCAGATGATATGATACTATACATAGAAAATCCTAATGATGCTATCGGAAAACTGCTAGAACTCATCAATGAATTTAAGTAAAGTCGAAGGATACAAAATTAATACACAGAAATTTCTCACATTATTACATACTAACAATGAAAGATCAGAAAGAGAAATTAAGGAAACAAACCCACTTACCATTGCAACAAAAAGAATAAAATACTTAAGAATAAACCTACCTAAAGGAACAAAACTATAAGATGTTGATGAAAGAAATCAAAGACAATAGAAACAGATGGAAAGACAGACCATGTTCTTAGATTGGAAGAATCAAGTGTCAAAATGACTATACTACCCAAGGCAATCTACAAATTCAATGCAATCTCTATCAAATTACCAACGGCATTTTTCATAGAACTAGAACAAAACATTTTAAAATTTGTATGGAAGAGTACCCATCATGGTTTAGTGGTAACAAACCTGACTAGTGTCCATGGGGACACAGATTTGGTCCTTGGCCTCACTCAGTGGGTTAAGGATCTGGCATTGCTGTGAGCTGTGGTGTAGGTCACAGATACAGCTTGGATCTGGCATTGCTGTGGCTGTGGTGTAGACCTACAGCTACAGCTCCAATTTGACCCCTAGGTGTGGGAACTTCCAAATGCCATGGGAGCAGCCCTAAAAAAATAATAATATAAGAAGTAAATAAATTTGTATGGAAACAAAAAAGGCCCTGAATAGCCAAAGCTGATTTGAAAGAGAGAAACAGGGCTAGAGGAATCAGGTTTTCTAGCTTCAGAATATACTACAAGGCTTCAGTCATTAAAACAGTATGGTACTGGCACAAAAAATAGAATATAGATCAATGGAACAGGATAGAAAGCCCAAAATAAACTCACACACCTATGGTCAACTAATCTATGACAAAGGAGGCAAGAATATACAATGGAGAAAAGACAGTTTCTTCAATATGTAGTGCTGGGAAAGCCAGACAGCTACATGTAAAAGAATGAAATTAGAACACTTTTTAAGACCATACATAAAAATTGGAGTTTCCGTCGTGGTGCAGGGGTTAATGAATCTGACTAGGAACCATGAGGTTACAGGTTTGATCCCTGGCCTTGCTCAGTAGGTTAAGGATCCGGCGTTTCCATGAGCTATGGTGTAGGTCACAGACATGGCTTAGATCCCACATTGCTGTGGCTGTGGCATAGGCCTGCAGCAGCAGCTCCGATTATACCCCTAGCCTGGGAACCTCCATATGCTGTGGGAGCGGCCCTAGGAAAGGCAAGACAAAAAAAAAAAAAAAAAGACCATACATAAAAATAAACTCAAAATGAATTAAAGACCAAAATATAAGACCAGATACTATAAAACTCTTAGAGGAAAACATGAGCCAAACATTCTGACATAACAGCAGCAATATCTTCTCTAATCCACCTCCTGGAGTAATGAAAATCCAAACAAAAATAAACAAATGGAATCTAATTAAAAGGTTTTGCATAGCAAAAGAAACCATAAACAAAATGAAAAGATGACCCACAGAATGGGAGAAAATATTTGCAAATAAAACAACTGACAAGGGATTAATCTCCAAAATATAAAAAGAACTCATATAGTTCAATATCAAAAAACCATAAAACCCAATCAAAACCTGGGTAGAAGACCTAAAAAGACATTTCTCCAAAGGAAGACATACAGATGGCCATTAGGCACATGAAAAGATGCTCAACATTGCTAACTATTAGAGAAATGCAAATCAAAACTACTATGAGGTATCATCTCACACAAGTCAGAATGGAAATCATCAAAAAGTCTACAAACAATAAATGTTAGAGAGGGTGCAGAGAAAACAGAACCATCTTGCACTGTTGATGAGAATGTAAATTAGTACAACCACTATGGAAAACAGTAGGGAGGTTCCACAAAAAACTAAAAATAGAACTACCATATGATCCAGCAATCCCACTCTTGGGCGTCTCTCTGGAAAAAATGGTAATCCAAAAAGACACATTCCCCAATGTTCACTGCAGCACTATTTACAATAGCCAAGATATGAAAGCAGTTTAAATGTCCATCAACAGAAGAATGGATAAAGATGGCATACACATATAGAATGGAATATTATTCAGCCATAAAAACATAATACAATAATGCCATTTGCAGCAACGTGGACGGACCTAGAGATTATCTACTAAGTGAAATATAGCAGAGAAAGACAAACATCATATAATATCATTTTCATATGGTATTTTTAAAAAGATACAAATCAACTTATCTGCAGAATAGAAAGAGACTCACAGACTTTGGAGACAAACTAATGGTTACCAAAGAGGACAGGTGGTGGGGAGGGATGGACTGGGCCTTTGGGATTGACATATACATACTGAGGTATATGGAATGACTGGTCTCAGGGACCTGCTGCATAGCACAGGGACTCTATCTAATATTCTGTGATGATCCATGTGGGAAAAGAATCTGAAAGAGAATGGATGTGTGTATATGCATAATTGATTCACTCTATTGTACAGCAGAAATTATCACAACATTGTAAATAATAACATTTCATTAAAACCTTAAAAATGAAAAACACTGTAAATCAACTATACAATAAAATTTAATTAAAAAAAGTTAATTTGTAGGAAATCAATGGCCATACAATTAATTTTTATCTATATACTTACAAATAAAGTCAATCTGGTGAATCCTTCCAACAAAAAAGTTTTGCATTAATCTATAAATTCATTTTAGTATTCCTGATCTATAAATATGTCAGTTCCTGGCATTCTCATTTTACAAAATTATGTCTTTCTGGTCCCTCACTTTAAAATGAGTTTTAAAAGATTAGGACATATGTTCATACTATATTTGTATGAGTCATGATTTTACCTTTTATGAAAATCATCTTTTTAAAACCACTTTATTTAGATACAATTCACATATAAAAGCTGTACATAGTTAAAGTATACAACTTGAGTTAAAAATTATCTTTTAACACAATTGAAAATCAATGTAATTCATGGTATTAAAGATTTAAAACAGAAAAACAGCAAATGATCATCTCTGTAGATGCAGAGAAAGTGTTTGACAAAATTTCACATCTATTCTTCATGAAAATTCTTAGCAAATTAGAAATAGCAGGGAAGCTCCTCATTCTGATAAAGGACATCTGTAGAAAATCTATTATATTTAATAGTGAAAAATGATTTTCCCCCACTAAAATAGAAGCAAGACAAGGAATTTCATTCTTATACTTCTATTAAACATTGCATAAAAGGTTCTAGTCAGTGCAAGAAAATTAAGTCATTCTTACTGGAAAGGAGATTTATTTGTAAATCAAGTATGTATAAAATCCTATGGAAACTACAAAAATGCTACTGTAACTAACAAGAAAGTTTAGTAAGGGTTGCAGGAGAAAACATCAACATAAATCAATTGCATGTCCATATACTTTAACAGCAAGTAGTTGGAAATTTTAAAAATTACTGACTTTCTCACCAAGGAAGGTACAGTAGATGTACTTTTCCTTATTCCTGTCTTTAAGGAGAAACTGAAAACTGGATATTATGTCAAACAAATAAACTAAAGCATGGAGAGAGGGGAAACTAACTGGGGATTTCAGAACCCAAGAAACAACACAATGAGTTCCTTGTCTTTCTTTTTGCTTTCTATATCCTAGATTTGAAATAAAGAAGCTAGCAAATCAAAATGGCCAATTAGCACAGATACAACCTCAACAAATGCCTCCTCTGTCTATCTAGAGAACCATGAAAAGCGCAGCCTAGCAAGACAGAAAATGTTCAGACAATAACCATGAACTCCAGACAAATGCCACGGAAGTAATCATGGTCCTACTCCTACCCACACAAGCAAAGACAGAGTAGGAAGCCTAGACATCCATTCTTGCCAGCTGGTAATTAGAACCCACCACACTGTCGATGGAGACAACCTGGGAAGCCTGGACTTCAACCTTCACTGGGTAACAGCAAGGTACCCCTTCTCCTCCTTCTTAGAGTGGTATCAGATGAATCTAGGTGGAAAGCCAGTACTTTTACCACCACACAGTGGTAACCAGACCAACCTGTCCTTATGGTGTCAGTGGACAGAACACAGGGAGCAGTACTGAGGTATTCCCACCTCTCCTAGCTAAGGAGGTATCAGTGATGGCCCAGTAGGAAGCAGGAACTCCTACACTTGCCCATTTATGAGGAATGCCCCCTCCTGGGGTGTCAATGGATACCAAGTGAGGAACCTGGACTTCTAAATCCACTTAGGAATACGGCAGTTAACACCTCCTATTTCCTTGATGGAGTTGTGTTCCCTGCACACACCCCAAAACAATGAAAACAGAAGATTTAGACAGCATCCAAAGTCTCAGAACGTAATATAAAAAAAAGTCCAAGTTTCAATAGATTCTATTTTCATCAATAGAAAATCATAATAAGAATCAGGAAAATCTTGACCCGGAAGGAAAAAGACAATTAATAGATATTAAACTGAAATGATAAGGATATAGGAATTACTTGACAAAGATTTTAAAGCAGTCATCATAAAACTACTTCAATGAACATTTACAAATATGTTTTGAAATAAATGAAAAAACAGGTTTCAGGAAAGAAACAGAAGGCATAAAAGAAACAAATGAAAAATTTAAAACTAAAAAATTACAGTACTCAAAATAGAAATACCAGTGGATGAGTCAACAGAATGCAGAGAACAGTAGAAAACGTCAGTGAACTTGAAGATAAAATACAAATTACCAATGAACAACAGAGAGGAAAATACAATTTGAAAATGTAGATTCTAAGGAAACTATGAGCCTTTAAGAAAAGATCCAACATCTGACTTTGGAGTCAGAGAGGGAAATAAGAAAGAGGGCAAAAGTATTTGAAGAAATAATTGCTGAAAACTCTCCATTTGGCAAGACATAAACCTGTATGTTCAAAAAACTAAGCAAATACCAAATAGGATACATCCAAAGAAATCCTTGCTAAGACATCATAGTTAAAATTCTGAAAACTAAAGACCAAAATTCTTGAAAGTGGCCAGAGTATGTAACCTATAAGGAGAAAACAATTCAGACGGCAGTAGATTTCTTATCAGAAGCCGTGTTGGCCAGTAGGAAGTGGTACAGCATTTGTCAAGGACTATAACAAAGAACAGCCAACCAAGAATTCTATACCAAGAAAAATATCCTTTAGGAATGAAAGGATCCCAGCCATCATATTATTTCAAAAATAAATAACCAAGCGAAAGCATTTCTAAGAGAGATTTTCATAGTGATACAAGCTTATCAATTTAGAAAACAGAAATGAAAAAGGGGCAGTTAAAGCTAACACCACAGAAATACAAAGGATTATAAGAGACTTCTATAACAACTACATACCAATAAAGTGGACAAACCAGAAGAAATGGACAAATTCGTAGAAAGACATGCTACCAAGACTGAACCAGGAAGAAAGAAAATATGAACAGAATAATTACTAATAATGAAATTGAATCAGTAATTTAAAAACTCCCAACAAACAGAAGTCCAGGACCAGATGTCTTCACAGGTGAGTTCTACCAAACATTTAGAGAAGAGTTAATGCCTCTCTTTCTCAAACCATTCCAAAAAATTTCAGAGGAAGAAATACTTCAGATCTCATTCTAGGAGATGGCCCACTCTCACCATGGGTATTCAATATAGTACTAGAAGACCTAATAACCACTGCAGTTAGGCAAGGAAAAGAAATAAAAGGCAACCCAATCAAAAAAGAGAAACTATACTTGATCATGCTGGCACCCTGATCTCAGACTTTTGGCCTCAGAACTGTAAGAAATAAATTTCTGTTGTTCATAAGCCATCTAGACTATGGTATGCAGTATACGGTATTGTTGCAGGGGCTACCATAACAAAATAGCACAGAATGGGTGACTTAATCAACAGACATTTATTTTCTCACAGTTCTGAAGGCTAGAAGTCAAAGATCAAAAAGTTTGCAGTTTAACTTCTCCTGAGGCCTCTCTCTTTAGCTTGGGGACGGCCACCGTCGTGCTGTGTCCTCATGGTATTTCCTCTCTGTGTGCACATGTATAGTTTCTTTTTGTGTGTCTAAATTTTTTTAAAAAGGACACCAGTCAAATTAGATTAAGGCCTACTCATATGACCTTATTTAACCTTAAAAACTTTTTTTTTTTTTTTTGCTTTTTAGGGCCGTACCCGCAGCATACGGAGGTTCCCAGGCTAGGGGTCTAATTGGAGCTGCAGCTGCCACCCTACACCACAGCCACAGCAATGCAGGATCCAAGCCACTTTTGCAACTTACACCACAGGTCACGGCAATACCAGATCCTTAACCCACTGAGCGTGGCTAGAGGTCGTACCCACAATTTCATGGTTCCTGGTCAAATTCACTTCCGCTGCGCCACGACGGGGACTCCAACCTTAATAACTTTTTTTTTTTTTTGGTCTTTTTGCCTTTTCTAGGGCCACTCCCGCGGCATATGGAGGTTCTAGGCTAGGGGTCTAATTGGAGCTATAGCCACCGGCCTATGCCAGAGCCACAGCAATGCGGGATCTGAGCTGCGTCTGCAACCTACACCATAGCTCACGGCAATGCCAGATCCTTAACCCACTGAGCAAGGCTAGGGATCAAACCCGCAACCTCATGGTTTCTTGTTGGATTCGTTAACCATTGCGCCACGAAGGGAACTCCCTTAATAACATTTTTAAGGCTCTATCTCCAAATACAGTCCCATCTTGAGGTACTGGGGGTTAGGACTTCAATTTATGAATTATAGGGAAACACAGTTTAGCTTGTAACAGACTAGTACCTAATTCTCAAAGCACAACAGTAAAAAAATCAAACACTCCAATCAGAAAAATGGGCAAAATACATTAATAGACATTTTAACATACAGATATAACATACAGATGTCACATAAACTAATGAACAGATGATCAACATTATTAGTCTTTAGAAAAATACAAACTAAAGCCAAATTGACATATCCCCACACATCAACCAGAATGGCTAAAATAAAAAAATAATGACACCATCAAATGTTGGGGAAGATGTGGAGAAACTGCATCAATCATACATTGCTAGTGGGACTATAAAAAACTGCAGCAACTCTAAGAAAATAATGCGGCAGTCTCTCAAACACTAAACACGCAATTACCACATAACCAACAGTTGCACTCCTTGGCAATTATGCCAGAGAAATGAAAACTTACACAAACTTGTACGGGAATGTTAACTGCAGCTTTAGTCCCGATAGCAAAAAACTGGAAACAATCACATGTCTTTAACCAGGTGAGGGTTTAAACAGTGGTATATTCATACCATAGAGAAGTACCAACACATGCAACAACTTGGATGAATCTCCAGAGAATTATCATCAGTGAAAAAAGCCAGTTCCAAAATATTACATACTGTATAATTGCATTTACAAAATAAAATACCCTTAAAATGACAAAATTATGGAAAAAGAGAACACTAGCTGTTGTGGCTATAAAAGGGAAATTCCAGGTATCTTTGTAGTGATGGAAATGTTTTCTATCTGGACTGTATTAATCTCCTGGTTGTGATATATACTATACAGCTCTGCAAGATATTCCTATTGTGCGTAATTAGATAAAGTATATATGGGATCCTTTCTGTATTATTTCTTAAAACTGCATGTGACTCTATAATTAATACAAAATAAAAAGCTTAATTAAAAAATTACCATTAGCAACAATTTTAAAAAAGGAAATACAGTGGCATAAACTGGACTAAGAATGTGGAATATTTGTACACCGAGAACTATAAAACATTGCTGGGAGAAATTAAAGACCTAAATAAATAGGTAAGATATTTTCATGGATTGAAGGACTCAGTATTGATAAAATATCACTTCTCCCCAAACTGAACTATAGACTCAATGCAATTCCAATCAGCAATGGACAAAGTGATTTGGAAGTTTGCATATAGGGAAATGCAAAGGACCTAGAATAGCCAGCACAGCTTTAAAATTGAAAAAAACTTTGTGGAATTAACACTTCCTGACTTTACAACTTAGGGAAAAGTGATAGTAATCAACAAAGTGTAGTATTGCATAAGGGTAGACAAATACATCATGAGACTAGACACAGTGCAGAAAGTGACCCAAACATATACAGTCAATTAATTTGCAACAAAAGTGAAAAGGCAACTCAGAGAAAGGATAACCTTTTCATCAAGGTGCTGGCATGAATGGATATCTACATGCTAAGAAAGACAGCAACAATAACAAAATAAAGACAAAAAAACCCCTTCAATCTGTACCTTTTACCACATAAAACTACAAAACTTCTAATGAAATCACAGGAGAAAACTTGAAATCTTGGGTTAGATGGAGATACCGCATACACAACACTTAAAACAAAATCTTGTGAATTAAATATATCTGTATTCATCTACTTCTTTCCATTTCTATAGTCACCATTTCAGTCTCAACAACCATTCCCTTTTGCCCAGACTGCTGCTAATTCTCTTCCCTCCTACTTCTATCCCTGTCTGGTTCAACTGTTTACTCTCAAAAGGGAGAGTAGATTAAGCATATATATATATGATCATATCATTTCCCTGGTTAAAACTTAAATAGATTCTCATGTTCTTTGGGAAAACATGGCCTTCAAAGGGTTGGCATGGTGTAATCCCTCTCTAGTTCTAGCTTCATCTTGCACTGTTCCTCTCCCTTACTTATTCTGCTCTAGCCATACTTGCCCATCAGCTTCTCTAATGTGTCAAACTCCTCTAATACAATGGTCATGGCTGTTCCCATAAACTACCTCCTCTTCTCTCCTTCACTATCCACCTAACTCACACTCATCTTTCAGGTCTCAACAAAAATGTTACTTCTCAGAGAGGTCGTATATGGCCCCCCAATTTAAATTTACACCCTAAGGCCTTTACACTCGCTGTTTCCTCTGCCAGAGAAGCTCTTTCCCTCTCAACTTTATGTATCTCACTCCTTGATATCATTTAGGAATCTATTCAAACACCACCATCACAGAAAAACTTTTCATGACCATTTATTTAAAATATCATCCTGCCATCGCCACTCTCTTTAACATTTTATTTTGCTTTATTTTCTTATCAAATATAAGGAATACATGTATCTTTTAAATTTAATGGGTTTTTTTGTTTAATCACTTACTTTAACCATTTATTAATATATCCACCACTATCCTCTTACCTGCATTCATTCTTTAACATATTTTTAAACTAGTACTACAGGAATTATAAGAGTTAACTACTCTATAGATACATGCTGATAGAAATTTATTCTAAGAATGCTACATTAAGCTTCAGCAGTTTAGGTATTTTACATACAGTATCAAGACTTAGCATGTAACTTTAATAAGCCAAACAGATACAGCTATTTCATGTTTATTTTCCTCATAAACTTTACCACTAAGGCCTCTAAAGAATTTTTAGTTATCAACAGTTGATGCATAAATTAGCTCTTTGTTTTAAATTCTTTTTTATTCATTTTGTACCTCTTTACAGCTCCAAGATTACTCATTACTACAAACTAAAATTGCTCACTTAGGGAACTAGAGGACACTGATGTTAAAACAGTCAGTTCTTCCAGGATGTACATTTAGTATATAGCAGATAGCAAGATCTAGATTTTATTTTATATTAAATCATCTGAAAAGAGAATCTATATGATTTGTGAAGTAACAAATCACAAGTATCATTTAGTAGTAATTCTGATTTTCTTAACCATATCCATTTTCCACCCATGTTTTTGAAAGTGTATTATGTATTTTTTTAACTGCATCTTGGTAATACAAATAGGAAAAAAGTTAAGAAACAGTTTGTTTATAAAGGATAGCAATTTAAAACTTCAAGATAATTTCAACATAATTACAAAAGACCTATAGAGGTTATTTTTTTATCTATTTTTACTCTTCTATATTTTTGATATTTTATAATATTTTGTATTTAGTTTTTCTTTTCCCTTTCCCTTTTTCCCCTCACTGAAGACACTCCCTTTAAGAAACAGTGCATCAACAATCCTTCCACGTTCAAAGTCGGCTACATCTGTTGCTCTTTTCCATTGTTGAAAATTCCTGCCTTAATCCTATTTGACTTTATTCATGCAAAGGTCATCCTGAATTCAACAAATGGAGGAGTGATGGCAAAGCATACTGTTGAACATGGCTGAAAAAGTGCTGCTGTGAAACATGTAACTAACATGTTCACACTGTCTCAGAAGTATTTGATGTATTTCATGCAGACCTCCAATCTTGAAGCTTCCAATCTAGAACTGTATTATATGTATTACTACCATATTTGCTAAACATCAGAACATATAATAATCTTGATTTTTGGTAGTATACTGCTGCTGCTTTTTTCTAAACCAAGTGTTGTTGACTGTTTGTATTACTAATTATGCCTACCTTCAGAAGCATGAATCAACTCAGAGGATCCACTTTAACCCTATTATCACCGTTAGTGTTTGGCAAACTCAGCACTTTGATACCTCCATTAGAATGGTATCTCTAATGTTATCTCTACTCTCAAAGTTTGCCAATAAAACTACATTATTGTATTCAACTTAAAAAATGAGTACCCAATGCCAATAAGAGGCAAAATAGATGGGTTTGGTTGTGCCTCAAAACTCTTTTTAATAGACAATGATTACGAACTGTAGCTATAATACATCATGCCACTGGCCTTTTTCCTCTATGCTAAATATAGCTCAAATCTATAATTTATTGCCATCCATATATATCTGACCAGAACTAGGAGACATTAACAGGAAGATTAAAGTAATCACTAAAATAAACTTGACTAAAGAAAGATTTATGGGGTGAAGATAATTATTTTTAATATGCTCATAACTCACCATGACTAAAATATGAGAACACTTACTCACACAAGCTTATGTCTAAGTTAAAAAAGATGCCTGCCAACCTGAGAAGAATTAAGCTCAATTAGTTTCAAGTAATCAAGGAAAAGTCTACTGTCATTTCTATGGCTTAATTAAGGAAAAGAAATCTTGTCTACGATGCACTGTGTTATTGGCCTTAGGATGAGATTTTTCAGTTTAGGGCAAAACTGAATATGGGATTTAAAAAAAATTCCTTAGCTACTTATCATATAAACTCAAACAGCTGTCACCATTTCTTAATACAAAATAATCTAAAACAAAAGATACGTCTTCCAAGGAAATATTTTAATGCATAGTTTTGTGTTGACAGTAAAATGTATGAATATAAATACAAACTAAATAACATAATTTGTTGACACATTTTACAATAGTTTTTCAAATTGTGATAGACAAAACTCTAGATAAATTTCAAAGGATGTAAAATTAAAAGACAAAAACTTTCTCATTTTATTTATTTTTATTTTATTATTATTATTATTATTTTTTGCTGCATCTACAGCATATGGATATTCCTGGTCCAGGGATCAAACCTGTGTCACTGCAGTGACAACACTGGCGCCTTAACCCGCTGTGCCACAAAAGAACTCCAAAACTTTCCCATTTTAAATAAGATACTCCCTTAAAATAAAAAAAGTTCATGAGTAAGTCACTTTTGTTTGTTTGTTTAATTATATTTTCTCAATGATGAAATTTTAGGCTAAACATTTAGCCTCCATTTTCGATTTTACTTATATCGTAATGACTTATCAGACCTGATTTCTCTGCTTTTCAGGCTTTTGGGTCTAGTAGTTAATACTCTATAGAATACTTAATGTACTAGCAAAGTTTACTATTTAAAGGAGGCTTTCTGAATTCTATTTTTATAAGTAAAATACTCTTTTTAGCATATAATTACTCAGTAAATCTGTTTACAAATTCATATTTGCCTGAAATGTGGTACATTTATATTGTAAAGTGTATGATATAATGAATGACCTAATCTTCACCTCAGTTTCATTATTTTTTAAATAAGGAAAACAGCAACCATTCTATTTCATGATTTTTATATAGAGAATAAAATAAATCATGAACATTTGAATGTTTTGAAGACTAATAAACCATTATATAATGTAAGGAATTGTATTATGCAAAGAGAACCCTATCAACAGATCAGTAGTTATATTTCTTTGAAGCAATGTTTAGTTTGTGTGGAAATAAACTCATATAAACTAAGGTAAAAAGTTCTATGTTAAAGACTCTCAAACTTTTAATTCCATAATTTTCTTAAGAACTCTCATGATCCTAGCAGTTGGGGACCAAAACCATCATCTCTGAGATTCTTCCAAATGGTCTCAGCATGGAACTCCAGTATGTATGAATATAAAATGTTATAGAACAAGTGGCAAGTGTTCTTTCTCCAAGTCCAATGTTACCTGCTGTCATATAATTCAGACCCAGTCTCCAAATCCACACCCAGAAACTTCTAGCAAGGGTGTGTGCTTTCATATCCTGCCTGAGTGAGAGACCGCACATAGTGAATCTGGAGGGAAATGTTCCTTACTCTCAACAAGGGGACTGGCAGGAAAGAGATACTAGAAAATGATAAAATGATTATGTTGACTATTTCTCTATTAAAATATAGCATGAATCTTAAGAGACTACTGAAGTCAGCTTTACTTTCTCCACATGAGACGCTCCAGGGAAGATATCCCAGTCCCAGCCCTAAGGCTCAGTCCCCCATGCCCTTGCTCTCAATGTCGTCCAGTACAGGGCAGACCCCTCAGCTCCTGAATTCCTGACTGAAATATATTCTCTGTCAAGTTCACAATTAATGAGTTTTCCCCTCATTCCCCTCAACAGGTCAATACCTCCTGATCATCTTGAGCTCAGACATCCTTGAAGGAAGTTGAAGGGTCATTCTCTTACGTCCGAATTTTTGTTTCCTACATCAGTTTCATTTTAATTGCCCTATTTCACAAAACAGTTCACTATGCTAATCCCTTGAAAAGGCAAGACCAATTTTACTGTTAATTTATGCATGATTCAGGTAGAAAAGTGAAAAAGAAAGAATAGAAAAAGCTAAAACTGTCTAAAACTGAATTTCTTTTCTTAAAAGACAAACTTATTCTTCCTGTACTCTCTTTCTCTTCTAAAGGAAGGGCCAGGATGTTTTCCTTCCTTCCTACTTTCCTACATCCCTTCCTAACACCTTCCTGTCTTCCTTCTTTCCTCCCTCTCCCCACCTCCTTCCATCTGTCCATCCATCCATCTGCCCATCCGTTCAAAACATATTTATTGAGCACTTACTATATGTCAAACACCCATACTAGGCTTTAAGGTCACAGAAATGAAAAAGTCCTAATTTTGGAGCTCACAGAGCAGTGGGGAAAAAAGATGATAAAAAAAGTGTCTATATAGACGATAGTGATTGAGAAAAGGGGGGATGGTTTATATGGAATATTCAGAGAAGACTTCTTTAAAGAAATGACATTGAGAAGAGATATTTCAGATGGAGTGAAAAACAAATGTAAATGTCCTGAGGCTAGAAGTAACTGGGCATACTTGATGATAAGACCAGCAGAGCTCTAATAAAATAAAAAAGTAGTGAGTTCTCACCGTGGCTCAGTGATAACAAACCCGACTGGTATCCATGAGGATCCAGGTTCAATCCCTGGCCTCACTCAGTGGGTTAAGGATCTGGCGTTGACATGAGCTGTGGTATAGGTCGCAGATGCAGCTCAGATCTGGCACTGCTGTGGCCGGTGGCTACAGCTCTGATTTAACCCCTAGCCTGGCAACTTCCTTATGTTGCAGGTGCAGCCATAAAAAAAAAAAAAAAACCAAAAAGGAATAAAAAAGTAAGTGTGAGGAAATAAGTTGGAAAGAAAGCAAAGACCAGATCATCACATAGTACTTGTAGGCTGTGGTGATTTGATTCTGCAATGGGAGGCCAATGGTGGGTTTTGAATGAGGTAGTGACATAAAATGATTAATGATTTTAAAGTCTTTCCAGTGAGACTTTCAGTTGCAAAAGATAGTCTGGAGACCTTTACACTTCATAACAACAGGATCCTTCATAAAATACAAGTTTTTATTGAATTGCTAGGCACAAACAATTTTTTTTTCACATAAAGGAAAACCTGAAGCATGAACAGTGAGATCTTATAAAAGACAAGGGCAAAAAAATATTTTTTTTGAAAGTATCTCTGTGTATATGTTATCTTTCACAGTAAAAAGTAAGTAAATAAGTAAATTTTTTTAAAATATACTCCTATAACCGAGAAATCAATTCTGGCTAAACATTAAGATTAGCTGGATAATTAACACAACAAAACAGAACTAAAGTCCAATTCCACTTCTAGAGAATCTAATTTACTGGCTTGGTATAAACTCCAAGTGTTGGTAATATTAAAAGTTTCCTAGCTAAAGTTGAGAACCATGACCCTAAGAAAACCCTTATAACTGCATATTAAGAGATATAAAATATATTCACAGCAGCATCATTTCTAAAAGCAGAAATGTGGGGGAAAATTCTTATCTCTATCATCAGAAGAATGGAAAAATTATGGCAAACTCCATGCAATGGAATATTATACAGTAGTAAAATAAATAAATTATAGCTTATCCAATGACATGGATAAATTGAAACATAATACTAAGTAAACAGAGAAGTGTACCTAAAGGATGCACTAGTGTAAAGGTTGAAAACAAAATTAAATAACATTTTTCAGGTGTACAGGATAGCACCACTTCCTAAAGCCTGAAATAAACATATTGTTTAGGGGTTTGTCATATATAAGAATGGTAGGTCCCGGGCGCACACAGGCAGAGGGATAGGATTAACACACTGCAGGTAGATTTGACATTATTGTTCACATTTTAGAACTTTGGATGGTGTTTACTTTCTTGTTATGATCCATAACTTACATATTTCACATATTCTTTTTCATGAATCACATATCAAATAATAATAATTTTAAAAGATTTCTACTGTGTAGAAAATAGACTTTGGATAGAATACCTAAGTATCAGCAGAGAGAGAACTGGGAAGCTACTGAAGTAGTCCAGGAGAGAATGTATGGTGGTGTATACCACAGTGGAGTTGGGGAGGTGGTGAGACGTGACCAGATTAAGACTACATTTTAAAGAATGTCCAAGACTTATGATGGAATAAAGAGACTGTAGTGTCAAAAAAAAAAGGAAAAAATAAAAATCATTTTTAAAAAAGTCTGTAATGTCCAAATTGGTAGCCACTAGTCACGTATGGTATAAAAGTTAAGTAAAATAAAAATTCAGTTTATCAGTCACACTAACCACATTTTTAAGTACACATGTGGCCAGTGGCTATAATATTAGCATGGATCTATAACATTTCCATCACCATATAAAGTTCCATTTGATAGATAGACAGTGTGTGGGAAATGAAGGAGAAAAGATGGCTCCTAGGTTTTCTGCCTGAGCAGCTGGGTGAATGACAGTGCCATTTACTGAAAGATGGAGAAAGTCAGGGGAATAGCAAGTTTGGAAGGAAAATTAAGAATTATTTTGCACAAAGAGAGATGTTGAGCAGACACAGACTGGGGAGAGTTGGAACTACAGACAAATTTGGAATATATTACTATATAGATGGTATTTTAAATCACAGAATCAGATTTGATTGCAAAATGGTACATCCATTTTGGAAGGTCTTTTGACAGTGACTATCAAAATCACAAAAGCATTAACCCTTTGACTTTCTTCAGGACATTTATCTAATATATATGAAATAATCTGTATACAAGGTCATTCACTGCAGCATTGCTTGCAAGACAGGAAACAGGAGTTCCCATTGTGGTGCAGTGAAAATGAATCCGACTGGTATCCATGAGGATGCAGGTTCCATCCCTAGCCTTGCTCGGTGGGTTGGGAATCTGGTGTTGCCTTGAGCTAGTGGTGTAGGTTGCAGATGCAGCTTGGATCCCATGTTGCTGTGGCTGTGGCGTAGGCTGGCAGCTATAGTTCCGATTCAACCCCTAGCCTGAGAACTTCCATATGCCACAAGTGCGCCTACCCGCCCCCGCCAAAAAAAAAAAAAAAAAAATACTGGAAACACCATCTATGGGTAAACGACTAAATAAATTATGGTACATTCATATACTGGAATGGAGGTGTAAAAAAGAATGAGGAAGCTCTACACATACTAAAACAAGAAGATTTCTAGGACATACTGTTAAGTTAAAAGAACAAAAGGAAGGAGCAAGATCGAGTTTATAGGATGGGGCAAGAAAGGAAAAGAATAAGAGAAAAATATTTGGATTCGTTGTATTGGTGTAAAAACCACTGGAAGAAAATGTGAAAATGAATAAAACTAGTTATCTTTAGGAAACTGGAGTGGAGAGGAGTCTAATATGGTGAACAGGGACAAGCGTGGTATCGAGACTTCCTGAAGGGCATCTTTTTACGTTATTTTGATTTTTGAAACATGTTAATACATTACCTGGCTAAACCAATTCTACTAAGATTTCTTAAAAGGAGTAGTCAGCTATATTAAATGCTGCAGAAGGGATCCTTCAGATAAGAACTAAAATTGACCACCAAATTTGGCAAGATGGAGATGACCTTAACCAGGGAGGTTTCAAAGGTTAGAGGCAGGAAGAAAAGCCTGACTGGAGTGGATTGAAAGAACTAGAGATCATGAGCATAGAAAACTTTTTAGTAGAAGACAGAAATTGGGAAGTAGCTGAAGGGACATGTGAGGTCTAGAAATCTTTTTTTTTTGGTTGTTGGTTTTTTTTTTTTTTAAGATGGGCTATATCATACTTTATTTGTGAACTAATTGAAGTGATGAGATACTGAGTAAGAAGCTGATGCAGGAAGGAGAGGGATAAAATCTGGATCAAAACTCTTGAGCAGACCAGGGGCATGGGCCTAACAAACATGCTGATGAGTGCGTCCTTGGATAAAGGCAGAGACAGTTCATTCCTTAAAATAAAACCTAAGGCAGAATATGAGGTTACAAATCATGTTGTCCTTTTCTCAGTACACACATAACATGCACACACTCTAACTTCAGTGACCTTCCATCATACATGGGTTTAATGCTCACATCGTTACTATGGTCCATGAGCTCCTTCATGACCTGGGCAGCAGCTACCACTCCAAACTTGTATAATATCGCCCACTCCTTGCTCACTACATTTCACTTACATGGGCCTTCTTTTCAGTTCTTTCAATGTGATAAGTTATTTCTTGCTTTGGAGCCTTCATACATGCTGCCTGGAATCCTTCTCCTCTACTCTTCCTACTGTTGTCTCCTCATTATCCCTTAATGGGTCTCCTATCATTCTCTCTCTTGAGTACCCTATTCTTTTTCTCCAAAGCATTTACCATGATTTTTATGCATATATCTGTGGGTTCACTTTGTAGTAACTCTGCAAGTCAGAAACCACGTATGTTATACCCAGTATATAACATGATGCCTGGCACAGTAGTGCTCAATAAACATAATTTTTAATTATGGTTTAAAAAACCCCACACAACATTAAATTTACCAGCTAAACCATCTTCAAGTGTATAGTTTAGTACTCAATAAATATGTTCTGAATGAGTGAAATGAGAAATCCAACCAGTTGCCCAGGCTAGAAACTACTGAATCATCCTTGATTTTTATTCTTCCCTTTTCCCTCAGGCCCTGTTCTTTAGCCCTGCCTGTTTTAACTTTAGTTTTATTTAACCTTTCATTCCATATTCACTGCAATGCTCAATGGCTCAGACTCCCATCATTTCTGGTCTGGACTACTGTAAAAGTTTCATATATATGTATATATCCCTGTCTTTAGGTTCTTTACTCTCTATTTTTCACACACTGTCTTCAAAGGTTTCATTCTACTGAAACTTATCACACCTTTCATTTACCAAATAGGAACTAAGGACATTCAGGGTTCAACCTGGAAACCAACATAGTGAGCAGCGGTTCTGTTTTATAATCTTGGAGACAAGATCTATGAAGGGAGGTCACTGGTACCAAGAGTCACAGTGAACAGCAGAAGCTGATGACAAGGGAGGAGGCAGTGGGATAAGGCAATGGAGACGGAATGCTAAATTATGATGTAATACAGATAAACAATTATTTCTTGAGCTTCAGAAAGCATTTTGGGCAGGGCAATGGCCCCAAATTGTGGAATTTAGTACTAGCACAGAAATACATTTTACTCTAAAGTAATACTATAAACTTATTAAAGTATCAAGTACTTTGTAAGTTTATATTTGCAAAGCAATACTAATTTATTCACAATGTACTTTCAATTATTGGTTCTGCTTCTCAATAAGACCATTATTAGAAGGGTTTATCTAACTTTAACATCTTCTTTCTGCAGCATTATACTGAACACTATTAGCTTTTTTTTTTTTTTTAAAGGACACAAAAGATTCCTGGGTTACTAACTCAAGACCTACTGTAATGATCTAACTACATTCAAGTTTGCAAAGAAAACGCTCACACACCCTTAATGATAATGGCTCTAATGAAGACAATATACAGTGTATATTTTAATCCTTAGATTACAACTCTTAATCCAGGTATTAAAGAGTTTACATATCGCACAGTAGTCTGGCCTTCTGAACATAAGCTGGTAAAGAATATCTATTACCATTGAAAATATGCCCTAAACTCTTGCTTGAAAGCCATGGAAATAGACAGTAAAAGGAATATTAAGCCATTTTATGATTTCTAGTTGCTCCATTAACTCAATTGTACTGTGACTGTTTTTGAGACTCTTCTCCAAGTTCAAACATGTCAGGCTTGTTCTTCAAGCCTTTCAAGTTGGGACTAATATTAAAAAACAGTGCCAAGCCAGAAATTTAAGTAAACACAAATCTATCATAGAAATGACTACAGGAGTTCAATTTGATTATAAATATCTTTCTCATCAATACGTCAAGTAGTAAAACCAAAAATTTCATTGAATTTATAGTTTATCATTTCTTCTTTAACATACAGATTATTTGAAAGTATATATGTTGATTTTCAAATATATGGATTTGTTTTATTACTGTTTGGGGACAGGGATTAAATCCCAGCCGCAGCTCTGATCTGTGTAGCAGCTGTGGCAATGCTGGATCCTTTAACCCACTGCTCAAACCAGGGATCAATCTCTCACTTCTGCAGTGATCTGAGATGCTGCAATCGGATTCCTAATCTACTGAGCCATGGCAAAAACTCCAATAGCTTGAGTTTTTGTTTGTGGTTTTATTATTATTATTATTATTATTATTATTATTATTATTATTATTATTCAATTGTACTGTTTCTAGACTTCTTTATGCTCAGTTGCAAAATACTCTGACGATTTTCCTTTATAGTTTGCATTGTCTGGTTTTCAAATGGTTATTTAAAAATGACTGTTTTAGGAGTTCCCGTCGTGGCTCAGTGGTTAATGAATCCGACTAGGAACCATGAGGTTGCGGGTTCGATCCCTAGCTTTGCTCAGTGGGTTAAGGACCCAGCGTTGCCATGAGCTGTGGTGTAGATAGCAGGCGCGGCTCAGATCCCGTGTTGCTGTGGCTCTGGTGTCAGCTGGCGGCTACAGCTCTGATTGGACCCCTAGCCTGGGAATCTCCATATGCTGTGGGAGCAGCCCAAGAAATGGCAAAAAAGACCAAAAAAAAAAAAGACTGTTTTAGTAGTTATTATTCAGGTTTTCTCATAGAGGAGACACCAAGATTTGGGATCATTACATCTCCACTATAAAACTCACATTTTATCTATGGCACAGCCTGCTAACTGTTCTCTAATATCCATTTCACTCATCTTCCTTAGTAAAAGAACCTTTTAATTTTAGCTGGGTCATGCAATTGACCAGAATGAAGATTCATTTTCAAGTCTACCTTGTGAGAGGTAGGTATGGCTATTTTTTTCCTTTCTTCTTATTGACTGGAATGGAGCATATCAGCTGTGACTCAGGCAACCATCTTGGGGGAAGTCTATGCTGAGGATGGAGGGTCAGCAAAACAGGCGACTGGGTCCCTGATGACTCTGTAAGGTTGCTGTATCAGCACTGGATCATTGACATTTTAAAGATGACTTAGTATGTATTAACTCAATTAATACATACATTGTGTTTATGTATTAAAACTCAATAGCGTTTTACAAATAATTGTTTCTGCGTTGTGCTACAGATTAATTGGTGATTTGGTTTGAAAATTTTTTGCATATGGCATATAAATATTTTTTGGCAGGAGTTTTAAGATTTGAAACAGAAATGGACTGTCAACATTTTTAGGGAGAGAAATAAACTTTTTTTTTTTAAATTTAAACTGTCATTTGAGGCTTTCTGGTACCCACAGATAATCTTAATTCCAACTGAAATTTCATTAACTGGAGACTTATTTGTTTAGTAAGGTCTTAACAAATAACAATTCTGGGAGGCTATTCATGTATAGGATATGTAACTACTTAATAGAAAAAAGCAGTTGCTTCAATGTAATTTGAAATTTGAAATTCAATGTAATTTGTTCTTAACCTTTTGCTAAAATCAGCCACTAAAATAAGAATAGTTCTGTATGGGGGAAACAGGAAATTCCAGAATATAAACTATTTCGTGGGAAGACTAAATTATCATTAAAATGGTAAAGACAAGACTGAAGGCATTCCAAAAAGACAAGCAGATACAACTGATACTGATTCCTCAGGCACAGATGTATCCTCTGTCCATGGTTCTGCAAAAATTTCCTTGTGTCTTCGTAACAACTTATCCTTTTTGCCTAAATGCAAAAAAAAACAAAAACAAAAACAAAAAACAAAAACAAAACAACAACATGGCATGTTTCTATTAGTCATAACCAAAAGAGTACTAACCAATAGGTGGTATACACAGCAATGCCTTATTTATTCCACATTATTGAGGAATAGGGTATTCTGGTAAGTAAGGTATTCCAGTAAAGAAAAATTTTAAAGGCAACTCAAGCTTACCCCCGTCCCACCCTCCACAAGCTATCATTGAACGAAGTCTAGCACTTTAGTATACAAAGTAACTGTATATTTATCATTGTATTCAATAAACTTTTCTTCAATTCTTTAACGATTTTTTAAAGAAGATATGAGATATTTTCAATTTATACATGAGGAAATTAATAGTTTGGTTGTGTGCTTACTGTTTTTCAGTATGAATGGCCCATGACACCATTCTGCACAGTTTTGTACAGACAGAATTAGACGTGAAGAACTTTCTAGAAGAAGCCCTTTATGTACAAAAACTGAAAAGGGTGTTTGTTTTGTGGTTTGAATTTGCTGCTGGAACTAATCAAGGGGACTGCTGTGGGTAACTCTGACTTTGGCTTACTCTGGGCTTCTCACAGTTTCTGCAATCTGTACTCAAAAGCATCCAAGTGGGTATCTTGGGTATCTACCAGAGTTTTCAAGAAAGAAGTCATAATATGAATGAAGGCTTATTTTTTTAGTTGGACCTTGAAATATGAATGAGGTTTCCACTTTTAGAGATGGAACAAGTGGTCAATATTATTGCCCATCATTGCAGCTCCACCAAACAAGATCTCTGAGCTCTTCTCTATATGACCAGGTTCATTTCATCATCAAATGTGCAGTGAGGCTTCTCTCCATGTTACCATAAGTGTAAGTTTAATTCATTTTTATTCTCTATTGTCAGCGATAGATACATTATTGTGATTTTTATGGAACTGGATACATAGTGCTTAATAATATACCTTTGCAAATGTATTCGGCAACAATTTCACTTATATTACTAGACTCATATTCTGAATTGCATTTTATACTACGTAGCATGAATCATACGTAGGAATTCAGTTATATGCTTATTAACTTATATTCACAGTCAATAAATGGTGGTCAGCCACCATTGAGCCTAATTGATCATTTTATTTTATTAGATGCTTGTGTTTTTAATGTCAGGTTACTTCTCCAAACATTGGTCTTTTTTCCTAAGATGTCTTAAAAAGTGTTAAGGTTTTCTCATTTTACAAATGCAGAAGTCAATGGTCTGAAATGAGGAGTTTATGTAGATTTATGACACTGAGGGGTCCTTACTTGCCTTCAGGGTAGAACACTCAACCCCATATTCCACCTCTGAGGTAGTCTGAATTTTATTTACAATGTAAGTACATGTTTATTATTTCTTTGTCTAAGTCCTGGTCTTGGTTCCTTTTCATAAATTTTCTTAAAAATAAGTAGTTTCAGGTGACAGGTGGGGGAAATTAATCATCTGGTTGAGCACTTGTCATTTTATGACAGTGAATAGCCTCTGCAGTCAGTTGCTATTGAGCAGTTTCACATTTCATTATCCAAAGCAACTGTGGTATAATAACTTTTTATTACTCAACTAAAATTTGCGTCTTTTTTTCCCCCAAAAGCTTTATTTGAATTATTGTCTCCTTTTCAATTTACAAGTAAGGAAAATAACTGGCCAAGAAGTATACCTTCTTAAGCATCAAAACTCTAATTTTAATGGACATATTTTGGTGTCAAACACACTTTCCTGCTTTCCCAAACACACTACTGTATACTAAGCATAATAAGCATAAGAAGTCATGTTGAGTCAAGGTTGCCAAGATAGTCAATTACTTCACTAAGCTTTAATACTGCAAAGTTTTCAGGAGCTATTTGGATATATACAGATATTCCTATGACAAATATGCCCCATGCTACTGTGCTTTTTGGCTGCCATTTATCATATTTATTATTATTAGTGAGCCATTGACTCTAATCTTCTTCCTTATCACACACCAAATTGTGCAGTTGGTAATTTCCAATTACTTTCTTTCCTTTTTTGGTTTGGCAATGGCTCACTTTTTTTTTTTTTTCCAAATGAAATCTTACATAAATATGTAAAGTAAAATGATCTGTGCTATAGAGGTGGCATATGGGGTTGTGTGTTCTGCTAAGCATCCCTACCTGGTTTCCAGCGCACAACACCGAGGTGTCTGATGGAACTCCAGACCACCACCAAAGAGTTTAATACCACTTGTCAAACCTAAGAGCGACTTCTTCTATCCTGACGGATAAATTTTTTTAGGCTATCATCTGGTATCTTGCACAAAAGGCAACAACGAAAAAGGTCCATGAGCTCTTAACTCGGTAACCTCTGTTAATATAACAAACATACCTAGAAGTAAAACGTTTATAAACAAAAATTGAAATAATATAGAAAGGTGAAAAGAAAAGAAAAGAAAAGGAGAGAAAAGAAAAGCCTTCTTTGATCTTGGGCAAACCCTCTATTCCACCAGTACCCTTCTCTGCAAAAGGTAACCACTTTTAAGTTACTTATGATTCCTTCTATGATGTATATAAGCCTATATGTCTATGTGCGTATGTATGTATGTGTGAATAAAGCCTTTTAAATAAAAACTTTATACACACAGAAGGTATACTACACTCTGTTATGCACTTTTTAATTTAATACTATATCAGCAAACTTTTTCAAAATTAATCTTTCACATTTGTTTCATGCAGTTGAGATATCCAAAATAACTTCCAGATCAGCAGAAGGTTACGATGGATATATGACTGATTGGGTTTCTACTGTCTGTGTTTGAACACAATGTGGCATTTTCCAAGAAAAGCATAGTGGTAAAATGCTCAGCTTTTCCCATAAACATCATTTATTGCACAATATGTATACAATGGAACACTATCCTCAAACTAATACAAAAAAATAGCTATGTTATACTTCACTACAACAGAGTTTACTTAACCACTATGTGCAACAATGTTTCTATGGAAAATATACCTAGAGTTCCAACTTGGAACTGAAAATACCTCTTCAGAGGTAGAATGGCACAATGAGAAACCAGTTTTAGACTCAAAAGACCTGAATTTTAATTCTGGCATTGCCAATACTAGTTTTATCACTTTAAGCAAGTTAGTTAACTAAGGTTCAACTTCTTGTATGCAAAAAGGAGTTAATGGAATCTACTTCTCAGATTGTTCTGAAGATCAAATGAAGTAACAGAACATTGCCTGGCACACAAAAAGGCACTGCTAAATTCCTTTCCATTCCCCTAGGAAGGGATTAGGATTTCATGATGAGCTTTAAACTCTAATGGACTATAGAAGGAGATTGGGGCAGGAAGTATGCTATGAAGTAGAGATTTGGGGAAACAAGGTGTAGGTATAGGTATATTTGATGGTTAGAATGGATAAGAACCTACCTTTTTGATTCTGATTATTGTCTCAGTTCCTGTCTTTATTTTTACTTCACGGGTATAGGAATTGACCAACTCCTTTGCTTTATATTTCTACTATTTGCTGCTTTCATTTACAGACCTCACCCTCATCTTCCCCAACCAATAGCAAGAGATTTCTTTTTTCTTTTTAGGGCCACACCTGCGGCATATGGAAGTTTCCAGGCTGGGGGTCACATCAGAGCTGTAGCTGCCAGCCTACGCCACAGCCACAACAATGCAGGATCTGAGCCATGTCTGTGACCTACACCACAGCTCGCAGCAAAGCCAGGGATTGAACCCGTATCTTCTTGGATACTAGCAGGGTTCGTTATCACTGAGCCATGACAGGAACTCCCCAATACAGAATTTAGTCCTGGTTTCTCCTCCTAAAGTTACACAGAGTTAAAAATACACACCTGAAGACTGACTTCTGGAATGGCACTCTCCCTTTAAAACAATGAAAATACAAGCAAACAAATCCAGACCTGTGGCATTTAATAAAAGCCAGAAAATGAACTATAAAATCCAAGAGAAACTACTGAAACTTGATGTCCTTGAGAAAAGCAGCAGCCCACACACCTGGGGTGGAATATGGTCTAGATATCACACAGTTGATGAAAATGACAATTCCAATCCTCTCTCTACTGACTGGGGGACCTGTGACCTTTTTTCCACTGAGTTCAAGTTCATTCAAGTTCTTCTCATTTCCCCTAACTACCTGTGAGGATTAAATAATATAATATGGTAACAAAAACAACAAAACACTCATGAGTATGGTCACGAGTTTTTTACCTTAAAAAACTTGCTAAATCTAACATCTCTTCCTTACACATGGAAGATATACTACTTGCGATCAAATCATTTAAAAGCTTTAGATTTTGCTCCAACACTGTGCTTTACCTTTCTTGTTATTTATTATACATTAATATTTCTAAAAAAAGTAACAAGGCCAAAATTATAACCTGACATAAATCAAAGTGACAGTATTGAAATTCTTCAGCAAAGCATTTCTCTACACTAAGCCTCAAACTTTCTAGAACATTTCTCAAAGGATGATTTCTACTCCTTCCTCTGTATTAGTGGAAGCTGTCTTTCACATCTAGCTGCTTTAGAGTATCCCTTCTTCAAAGCACCAACCCTACAACCATAATACCTTTCTCCTTCGGATTTCAAAACAGCATTTTAAAAACAAGTCTTAACCCAAACTATCTAATCCATAGCATACCATGAATTTATAGGCTCCCAAACATATATGCAGTGTGGCTGTATAATGGATTTACTTGCATTTTACTTTTACATCATCAAAAATAGCTAATGATAACTTTCCTTAATTTGAATTAAATTGCACAGGGAACAGGAAGTAAACATTAATACATGTTTCAGTAAGATCAAACTCCTACCTTAGGAGAAGTGGAGAGATCTCTTCCTGCAGAAACAATTGTGTTTTCATTCACTTCTCCTGTCTTTGGTGAGATGGATGGTGGGGCTGGGGCTTTTCTTTTTACTTTCCTTTCAGTTTCCAATTCTTGAACTGGATTCACCAAATTATTTGGAGGAGCTGGTTTAGGTTCATAAAAAGGATTTGATCTAAATGAAAGAAGAATTATTGTTAAATATCTTTATAAAAATAGTCTATTCCCAACTAACATACTATAATATTTTCACTTATGAAACTAGAAAATACTGAAAATGGGAATTCCCTGGTGGCTTAGCAAGCTAAGGATCTAGTGTTGTCACTGCTGTGGTTCTGGTCATTGGTGTGGCACAGGTTCAATCCCTGGCCCAGGAACTTCCTTCTGCATTTCGTGGGCAGACCAAAAAAAAAAACAAAAACAAAAAACAAAAAGAGAAAGAAAATACTGCAAATGATAAGTAAAACCCCAGCCAGTGATAACTTACAATCTGGAAACAATTACTGTTTAACAATAAAACTTGCCCTTTTAAACGGTATTTAAAAATCTTTAAAATACAAAGTCACACTCTGCTATATATATAATATATATATATATATATATAATATATATTACACTCTCCGTTTATATATATATTAATATTAATATATATATTAATATAATATTATATATTACACTCTGATATATATATATATATATATATATATATATATTTATTTATTACACTCTCCATTTACCATTGCATCCAAAAGAATAAAATACCTAGGAGTAAACCTACCTAAAGAAACAAAAGACCTGTACTCTGAAAACTATAAGACACTGATGAAAGAAATCAAAGATGACACAAATAGATGGAAAGATATACCATGCTCCTGGATTGGGAAGAGTTAATATTATCAAAAGGACTATGCTACCTAAGGCAATCTACAGATTCAGTGCAATCCCTATCAAATTACCAAGGACATTTTTCACAGAACTTGAACAAAATATTTTAAAGCTTGTTTGGAAGCACAAAAGACCCAGAATAGCCAAAGACATCCTGAAAAAGAAAAATGGAGCTGGAGGAATCAGGCTACTGGACTTCAGACTATACTACAAAGCAGCAATCATCAAAACCATATGGTACTGGCACAAAGACAGACATATAGATCAGTGGAACCAGATAGAAAGCCCAGAATTCAACCCACGCACCTACAGCCAACTCATCTATCACAAAGGAGGCAAGGATATACAATGGAGAAAGGACAGCCTGTTCAATAAGTGGTGCTGGGAAAACTGGACAGCCACATGGAAAAGGATGAAATTAGAACACTCCCTCACACCATACACAAAAAGAAACTCCAAACGCATTAAAGACCTAGATATAAGACCAGACACTATCAAACTCCTAGAGGAAAACATAGGCCAAACACGCTCTGACACAAACGACAGCAACATCTTCTCAGATCCACCTCTCAGTGTATTGACAACAAAAACAAAAATAAACAAATGGGACCTAATCAAACTTCAAAGTTTCTGCACAGCAAAGGAAACCCTAAACAACACAAAAAGACAACCCACAGAATGGGAGAAAATCTTTGCAAATCAATCGACTGACAAGGGATTAATCTCCAAATTTTATAAACACCTTCTGCAGCTCCATACCAAAAAAACAAACAACCCCATCCAAAAATGGGCAGAAGATCTAAACACACAGTTCTCCAAAGAAGACATACAGATGGCCAAAAAACACATGAAAAGATGTTCAGCATCACTCATGATTAGAGAGATGCAAATCAAAACCACTCTGAGGTACCACCTTACACCAGCCAGAATGGCCATCATCCAAAAGTCTACAAACAATAAGTGCTAGAGAGGGTGTGGAGAAAAAGGAACCCTAGTACACTGTTGGTGGGATTGTAAATGGGTGCAACCACTGTGGAAAGCAGTATGGAGATTCCTCAGAAAACTAAACATAGAACTACCATTTGATCCAGCAATCCCACTCCTGGGCATCTATCCAGAGAAAACCACGACTCGCAAAGACACATGTACTCCAATGTTCATTGCAGCACTATTTACAATAGCCAAAACATGGACACAACCTTAAATGTCCATCGACACAGGAGTGGATCCAGAAGATGTGGTACATATACAAATGGAATATTACTCAGCCATCAAAAAGAATGAAATACCAGCATTTTTAGCAACAAGGATGGACCTAGAAACTATCATGCTAAGTGAAGTCAGTCAGACAATGAGACACCGACATCAAATGCTTTCATTGACATGTGAAATCTGAAAAAAGGACAGATGGAACTTCTTTGCAGAACAGATGCTGACTCACAGACATTGAAAAACTTATAGTCTCCGGAGGTGACAGTTTGGGGGGGGTGGGGGGATGTGCTTGGGCTGTGGGATGGAAATCCTGTGAAATCAGATTATTATGATCACTATGCAACTACAGATGTGATAAATTCATTTGAGTAATAAAAATAAATAAGTAAATAAAAATAAATTTAAAAAAAAGAGAGAGAGAGAAAGAAAATACTGCAAATGATAAGTAAAACCCCAGCCAATGATAACTTACAATCTGGAAACAATTACTGTTTAACAATAAAACTTGCCCTTTTAAAAGGTATTTAAAAATCTTTAAAATACAAAGTCACACTCTGCTATATAGACCTTTAGAAAAATGTTTATAATAATAAATGTGTGTATTTCTTTTAACTTATCCTGTTTCAGATTCCTTGCACTTCCTGAGTCTGGAGATTCATGTGTTTCACTAGTTTTGAAAAATTATCAACCATTATTTGATGGCCTCTTCTTTACTTTCTTTATAATCTTTTTTAGAAAATCTTATTAGATATATGTTGAATTACCTCTGTCCTTCATAATTGTACACATTTTTATTCCTCCTGTGCTACATTCTGGATAATTCCTTCACATCTATGACCAGTTAACTTTTTCCCTCTTCATCTGTGTTTGTTTAATTCTCCACGAATTTTTAATTTCAGTCAGCATATTCCTTCATATGGCTGTGTGCATAATACTTTAGGTACAGAGGTATGGGTTATTAATCATTTATACATACTTATTTCATGGTCTCTACCTGATACATCTATTATTTGAATTTATAATTACATGTGTAATGCTTTTGCCTCCTCAATCTTTTTCTTAGTAAACTATTTCCTTGTGTATTTTGTAATTCTAGATTGTGAGTTCGCTGCTTAATCTGAGGAAATCCTGTGTAATCTGAGCTGGGAGTGTCTCTGTTTAGAGTGTTTAACACTTGTATTTGTCAAGCACTGTAGGAGTTACTTTGTTTCTTACTTTCTTGGCTTGGGCATTCCCAGATGCCGCCAACATAATGTCAAATCCACATGAGGGTAGGCCTGTGCTTACAACTTCTTAGGGAAGATTTTTTTTCCCCTCTACATAGAGTCTAGGCCCAGGCAGGAAATCTTCCTTGTTAACTCCCTTTATGAGATATTTTTTCTAGTTAGTTATCCATAAACACAAGTACCTGGTATATACGATGATTATTCTTCCTGCTACACAGTAATAAACTTTTATCCTGGATATTATTTATTAGGTTGTTGGATTTTTCCCCAACATCAGTCTGTTCCATAGACTCTAATATCCAGTATGCACAGTAACAATAGAATTTCTGAGTCTACAAAGCTAAGAATCATATCATCCAAACATAATAATTATACCAAGGGTATTACACCCAGTTATATAATGTCTTACTGGTGATAGCCTCTGTGTTGTTATGAATGTTCTTTTAACTACGACAGTATCAGATTCATTTAGAACCAATAACCAAGTATCTACACTCCTGCCCAGTCACCTTCATGAGACTCTGGTTCCAAGAATATCTGGACCAGTGAGGAGAAATATACCATACTTTACAATGTCACTCTCACTCTGTACTCATTGTAACAGTTGATGTCATGTGGCTCCTTCCCACTGAGCTAGGATTATGACCTCAGAATCTCCCTCACCTCTGTCCATGCCTTATATAGTTATTTTTCAAACTCTTTCAGTAGTTTAAAGGGAGGTAAAAATAAATGGACAAAAAAATTTAACTCAAAAACTTAGAAAAGAAAAAAAGTTTCAGAACTGAACAAACCCACTCCAATCTAACTGAATTGAGTCATGCGAATTATTTGGGTGATATTTTAAAAAATTATTCCTGGTTAAATATACAAATTTCAATGATATTTGTTAGATGGTAGTTGCTATAATAATCATTATTAGTTTGTTACATAAGTTGGTTAGTTTTTTAAAAAAGTTTAAAAAAAACTTAAAAGTATTAGGGAATAGGTATTTTTATTACAAAAGAATTTGCACTTAACAGAGGTAAAAATGACAGAATTTCTTAAGACAGACAATTTTTTCAGTGTGCTTCATATAACTGAATTTACAATATGAAGTTGCTTTCAACTTTTACAAAACTTACCTAGTATGACACAAAGATATCTAGATGCTGTTGTTTTTTTTTTTTTAATTTTAATTTTTTTACATCTCTCTGCCTCCCTCTAACCACTTGAATATTGGTATTCTTTGTATATTGAAGGTAAATGCAAGCAGAAAAGAAGCTCACATCTATTGATTTCCAAGGTTGGTTCCTGAGGCTCATAATACTAGAAACATAGTCAAAATGGACTTTTATTTTTTGCTTTTTAGGGTCACACCTGCAGCATATATAAGTTCCCAGGCTAGGGGTCGAAGAGGAGCTGCAGCTGTCAGCCTACACCACAGCCACAGCAGCAAAGGATCCAAATGATGCCTGCAACCTACACTGCACCTCACAGCAATGCCAGATCCTTAACCCACTGAGCATGGCCAGGGATTGAACCTAGTATTGTTGTGGATACTAGCTGGGTATGTAACCCACCGAGCCACAAAAGGAACTCCGAAATGGACATTTTTTTAAAATAGTTAGAGCTGTGTTTCTCAATCCATTTTACAGTATGACATGTAGTAAAAATTAAATTTGTATGACATGCTATAATGAACACAGAAAGCTGCTGGAAATTGAAAGTAGCAGGGATTCCAGCTGCCCCAGACCATGCCTGACAGCCAAGAACACTAAGGGAATCAGCAGGCATATCTGCAATCTATCTGCGAGACAACAGTGTTCTAGGCACCAGTGGTTAGCTCCTAAATCAGAATAGGGACAAGGAGCCTCTACTTCTGAGGGTTTTGAATGACCCTCCAGGTAGACCCCAGATTTCTAACTTAAACTGAATTTCCTACTTTTCAGGAATGAAGAGTACATTATTTCCATGTATATAAAATATCCCAAAGAGTCAAATCCATAGAGACAGAAGGTAAATTAGTAGTTTTCAGGAGATGGAGAAAGGGATTAATTGGAACTAAGTACTAATAGATATGGGATTTTGGGGTGGCAAAAGTGTTCCAAAACTAGATAGTGATGATGGTTGCACAACACAGAGAACCAAAAACCAATGGAGTGTACAGTATAAAATGTAGAATTTTTTGTTATCTCAATTTTAAAAGTGCTATTTTAAAAAGAGTAGTAAGTAGGCGTTCCCTTGTGGTACAGTGGGTTAAGGACCCAGTGTTATTACTGCAGTGGCTCAGGTCACTGCTGTGGCACAGGTTCAATCCCAGGCCCAGGAACTTCTGTGTGCCGCAGGTGTGGCCAAAAATTTTTTTAAAAATATAAAAATAAGAAAAAGAGTAAATGGGAATAGTACACATATAGGATTGTGAATACTGTTCTCTCCTCTATAATGTCAAGAATTATATAATTTCTGATAAATGCTTTTTTTTTGGTATTTTTAGGGCTGCACCCATGGCAAATGGAGGTTCCCAGGCTGGGGGTCAAATTGGAGCTGTAGCTGCCAGGCTAGGAATCAAACAGTCATCCTCACAAAGACAACATCAGGTCTTTAACTCGCTGAGCCACAATCAGAAGTCCTTTAAACAGTATTTTTAGTAAGGAAAAACTATTTAGCATAATTTCCACATTTTGTTGATCATCTATGATCTGAACAGTTTATTTCAAGGCTTCTTATATCACAGAATAAATAAGAATTATTTTTGTTCTTGTACTGTATATCTGAGTAATAGATTAGTTATATCATTAACTCATTATGAATTAAGAACTCATCAGTTATAGTAACTGGAAAATTGGACAGAATAACTTTTAATAACTTTAAATGACATTATTCATTATTTTAACAAAATTCACCCAAGAAAAAGTTATAGAAAAACTAAAGTTGATTAGAAATAGGGTTAATAAACATACTGAAAAAGAAATCTGTAGTCTTTTACTGTCACTTTGAAAATTTACTTTCCTTTGGAAAAACAATCTGAATGTATTAAAATAAGTCTATAGCTTCCCTGACTAAAATTCAATGACAATTTCCCTTGAGAAACTGACACATAACCAAGAAATCAGAAATGATTTCATGCTAGATCTCAAAGGTCACTTCAGAGATTTCTTGAAAAAATTATTGCTTTATCAGTTTTCATTTTTGCTACATAACTGGAATGGCCGAACTAACCCCCAAACATGAGAAAACTGAGAAACCCATGCAGTTGCTAAGTGTAAAGGACACGTGCTAAAAGCACTGAAGGGTGTACACTTTCTCTTGGAGCTGACGGACATGCTCAGCTTCTGAAGGTTGTTTTACACTTCAAAGAGTTCAGTACTATTTATTTGTGACAGTTTTGTGTCAGAGGATAGAGGAAGAGTTTGGTAATGGAATATGAGTCATATAGGCTTTTCACTTGATGAAAGGTCATAAGTTTATTATTGAAGTAAGAACAAATTCTGGAGGATTTCTGCTACTGAAGTTGGACCTACAAACTTGTGAAGAAAAAGATGAGAAATGCCAAATAAGTAATTAAGACAGAGTTCTTCCTAGACATTAGCTGATGAACAATTTTTAGAGATATGTATATGCTCCTACAAAAAACCTGAGTGTTTACAGATTACCTCTGGTAACCTCAGATGATTGAGCAATTTAGAATGCTCTTTATTCATGGGAAACTTGTAAAGACACTGACTTTCATGTGGAAAAAAAGAATGGTTAAAAGGAAACACCTAGTCATTCTGATTTTAGTTTTTATTAAGGCATTTTAAAAGTTTAAGCAAACATTAGATGTCTCTTTAATTTGTTAATAGGAGAAAGCAGGGTGTGTGTATGTTGTGCAATACTCATGCATCTTGGAATGACTGAATGCTTGTATTCAAAGTTTGCATTTACATTCAAATACTCTAGGTGTGTGGCTATTACTCAGTGCCTACACCACCCATGAGAAATTTTATTTTGATCACATTAGCTATTTCAAAGAAAACAAATATAATAACTTTAGCAAGAGTAGAGCCAACCTTTTTAACCCCTGTATAGTTATTAATTAATCTTGAGATCTCAACCTGGTTTGGAATAAGATGATTATTGTGATGTAATTCTCATACTCATAGGAGGTTAGAAATTTCTTTAGGTTTTATCAGAACCTAGTCATGACCCTGGAAGCATGCAGCACATGTGAGAGTCATTAGCTATGTGCTGTAAAACAGGAAAAGGTTGAGAAATGCAGTACCAGAGCAACAGAAAACAAACACAAGTTCCCATTCTTTCAAACAAAAGTCTTTCAAATATTTGAACTTGGTTATTATCGTTCCCTTAAATCATTTCTAAGTCAAATAGTCCCTATGCCCTTTCCTTAATCACTGCTTATTTGATGTGGTTTCTGGAAATTTTAATGACTCTGTTGCTCTCCTCTGTTAACACTCTGAATCATCAATGCCCCTTGTAAAGTGCAGCACCTAGAAGTAAAATACTGCTCCAAATGGGAGCTGACCAGTGCACAAGAGAGGGATGACATTTCTCCCTTCACACAAAGCAACTTCTTCCAACTTTCACACATCAAAGGAGCCTTTTTAATTATTTCCCACTCAACCCACACATCTTGTATCTTAAAAGATTTTCCTACTACACTGTATTTTCAAAGAAATACTATTTTCCCCAAGATCTAAATAATGTTAATACACGGAAATACAGTATTTCCAAGGAAAGCAAAGATCTGGATAGCCTCACTGCAAGCAAACATTACAATTATTATTCATGTTTTCAAAAAAATATTAAATATTCTGGAGATCTGCCTGTTCCACACCAATTATTTTCATCAAAGAGATCTAAAAGCCCAAGAATTTCAGCTTGGGAACCACCCATGTGACACAGTATTTCTGTTAATGAAGTCAGATTGCTGTTTTTAAAAAAACAGCTTTATTTAGGTATAACAGATACAATACATGGCACGTATTTTAAAAGTATAACTTAGAATTTTCTTACACATATATAGAAGTGTTAAGCCATTAGCACAACCAAGACAACAAACATTTCCATTGCTCCAAAAGTTTCCTTGTACCCCTTTCAATCCATGCTTCCTTCCAGCTCCAATCATAGGCAACTACAGAACTGCTTTCTCGCAAAAGACTGTATTTTCTACAGCTTTAAATAAAGGATACTATACAGTATGTGCTTTTTTTTTTTGGTCTGGCTTCTTTGACTCAGCATTTCACTTGCAGATTCATCCATGTAGTTAAATGTACCAATAGTTTGTTCTTTATTACCGAGCAGTGTTCCACGATATGGATATACCACAATTTGTTTATTAGCCTGTTGATGGGCATTTGAGTTATATTCCCATATGTTGCTATTATGACAAATGAAGTTGTTAAAATATTCATATAAAAATCTTTTTGTGGAGTTCCCGTCGTGGCGCAGTGGTTAACGAATCCGACTAGGAACCATGAGGTTGCGGGTTCGATCCCTGCCCTTGCTCCGTGGGTTAACGATCCGGCGTTGCTGTGAGCTGTGGTGTAGGTTGCAGATGTGGCTCGGATCCCGCGTTGCTGTGGCTCTGGCGTAGGCCGGTGGCTACAGCTCCGACTGGACCCCTAGCCTGGGAATCTTCATATGCCGCGGGAGCGGCCCAAGAAATAGCAAAAAGACCAAAAAAAAAAAATCTTTTTGTGGACCTACGCTTTTATTTCTCTTGGGTAAGTACCTAGGAATGGAATGGCTAGGTCAAATGAAAGGTGTATGTTTAACCTTTTAAGAAACTGTTGAATTGTTTTCTAAAATGGTTGCACCATTTAGAACTTTGAGAGTTCTGTGAGAGTTCCAGTGGCTCCATGTCCCTGACAATATTTTGTATGGTAAGTTTTTAAAATTCTAGCAATTCAAGTGGGTGTGTAATGATATCTTATATGGTTTTAATTTGTATTCTTTGATGACTAAGATATTAAGCATCTTTTTGTATGTACACTGGTCATTCTTACATCTTCTTTTGTGAAATATCTGTTCGAATATTTTCCCTCTTAAAAAAAAGTTTGTCTTATTATTGAGAGTTCTTTACATACTTTATTTTTTAATATAATAATAATTATTATTTTTGGTTATAGCTGGTTTACAGTGTTCCACCAATTTTCTATTGTACAGTGTGTTGACCCACGCATCATGTATAGATTCACCAGAAGTGATTAGACATAGTACCCAGTGCTATACAGAAGGATTTCATTGCCCATCCATTCCAAAGGCTACAGTGTGCATCTATTAACCCCAGACTCCCAGTCCACCCCACTCCCTCTGCCCCCGCCCCCTCCTGCCTGCAACCACAAGTCTGTTCTCCAAGTCCATGATCTTCTTTTCTGTGGAAAGGTTCATTTGTGATGTATATTAGATTCCAGATATAAGTGATATCATATGGTATTTGTCTTTCTCTTTCTGACTTACTTCACTCAGTATGAGAGTCTCTAGTTCCATCCATGTTGCTGCAAATGGCATTATTTTATTCTTTTTTTTATGGATGAGTAGTATTTCATTGTATATATATAACACACCTTCCTAATCCAATCATCTGTCAATGAATATTTGGGTTGTTTCCATGTCTTGGCTATTGTGAATAGTGCTGCAATGAACATTCAGGTGCATGTGTCTTTTTCAAGGAAAGTTTTGTCTGGATATATGTCCAAGAGTGGGATTGCTGGGTCATATGGTAGTCTATGTATAGATTTCTAAGGTACCTCCACAGTTTTCCATAGTGGTTGTACCAACTTACATTCCCACCAATAGTGCATAAGGGTTCCCTTTTCTCCACCCTCCCTCCAGCATTTGTTATTTGTGGACTTATTAATGATGGTCATTCTGACTGGTGTGAGGTGGTATCTAGTGGTAGTTTTGATTTGCATTTCTCTAATAATCAGTGATGTTGAGCATTTTTCATGTGCTTGTTGGCCATCTGTATATCCTCTTTGGAGAAATGTCTATTCAGGTCTTTTGCCCATTTTACAATTGGGTTGTTGGCTTTTTTGCTGTTGCATTGTATAAGTTGCTTGCCCTTGTCAGTTGCATCATTTGACACTATTTTCTCCCGTTCTGTAAGTTGTTTTTTTGTTTTTTGTTTTCTTTTGCTGTGCAAAAGCTTGTCAGTTTGATTAGGTCCCATTGGTTTATTTTTGCTTTTATTTCTGTTGCTTTGGGAGACTGAACTGAGAAAACATTTGTAAGGCTGATGTCAGAGAATGCTTTACCTATGTTCTCTTTCAGGAGTTTGATGGTGTCTTATGTTTAAGTCTTTAAGCCATTTAGATTTTATTTTTGTGCATGGTGTGAGGGTGTGTTCTAATTTCATTGATTTGCCTTTACATACTCTAGACAGAAATCTTGCCATACAGTCTTGCCATATAGTGCTTTTCAAAGAATTATGGCCAAACTGTGGCAGGTCTTTTTATTTTCATAAGTGTTTTTTTAAAAAGAAAAAAAGCTTTAATTTTGAAGAAGTCCAAATTAATAATTTTTCCTTTGACTCTGATTTTTTGCATTCTACTAAATTTTTGCCTAACTCAAGTTCTCTAAGATTTTTCTCCTACACTTTCTTCTAGAAGTTCCAGTGTTTTAGTTTTTACTTTTAGGTGTCTGATCTATTTTTAGTTAAATTTTTTATTTGTTGTGAGGAAGGGATTATAGTTCTTCTTTTTGGAGAAGGGATAGGAAGGATACAGACCTCTAATTGTTCCAGTACCATCTATTGTTATCCTTGCTTTCTTTTGACTTCTCTTGCTAGTTTTGTAAAAAATCAATTGGCAATATACATATGGATCTATTTCTAGACTTTCATATTCTCTTTCATTTAAGCCAATGTTTACTTTTAAGTCAATATTATAATGTCTTGGTTAATGAGTCTTGAAATCAAATACTGTAAAAATGCCAACTTGCTCTCTTTTAAAATTGTTTTGGCTATTATAGGTCCACTGCATTTCTATACACATTTTATAAGTAGCTTATCAATTATTATAGTAAACCAAAATTTTGAGTGGGATAGCACTGAATCCATAGACCAATTCGAATTCACAGCCATAATATTTCTTTCCATTGATTTCTCCCAGTAATCTTTTGTTGTTTTCAGCATACAGGTATTGCATTGCATATCTTTATTCAAATTTATCCCTGGGTTTGTTTTTTTTTTTTTTCAAGATACTTTTGTATATGGTATTTTAGAATTTTCTATTTCTGATTGTCCATTATTACTACTGAGAAATACAGTTGGATTTGTATATTGATCTTGTGTCCTGTAACCTTGCTAAATATAAATATGCTTTTTTGTTCTAGTAGATTTTTTAAAGGTTCCTTATGATTTTCTACATAAATAATTATGCTATCTGTGAAAAAAGATAAAACATGTATCTTTGAGTAATATGTATAAGGAGGTTAAAAACAGTATTCTTCAATTTCCCCATGCTTAGTCTTTGTTTACTTCTACCCATGTTACAAAATTCAAAATATATTATTTAAACATTAAACAGTCAATTATCTTTTAAAGAGATTTTAAAAAATAAGACATGTATTTTATATACACAATTTATTTGCCCTTCCTATGCTCTTCATTTCTTTGTGTAGATCCAAATTTCCAAGTAATGTCATTTTTCTCTTGCCTGAAGGACTTTGTAACATTTTGTAAAAGCAGCTCTGATGATGATAAATTCTCTCAGTTTTTGCACGTCTGGAAATGTCTATTACTTTGACTTTTGGGTTTTTTTTTTTTTTGTTCCCAAAATAAAAATTTGTGTTGACAGGTTTTTTAGCAATTATATATCAATCTTCTGACTTGTTTTTGTTGAGAAGCCTGGCTGTAGTTTTCTTCATCATTTTTGTGGTTCATCTTGGGGTTCATTCAGCTTCTTAGACCCATAGATTTATTATTATTATTATTTTTAGTTTCTAAAATGTTTGGCCATTATTTCCTCAAATATTTTCTTCTGTTCCCCTCAATCTTCTTTCCTCAGCTTTTGGAAGCTCAGTTACACATATGTTAAACTGCTTGAAGCTATCCCACTGATCCTTATTCATCTTTTTCCCTTCATGTTTTAATCTGGAGAGTTTGTATTGCTAAATCTTTACGTTCACCAATATGTCTTCCTGCATTATCTAACATGGGGGTTAATCCCATCCGGTGTATTCTTCATCAGGCTTGGCATATTTCATCTTTATAAACTGAATTTGGATTTATTTTCTGTCTTTCATGCTCACACTTTCTTCTACTTTCTTGGATATCTGGAGTATACTTATAATTGTTAAATTACCATGCTTATCTACTAATTCCATTATCTGTGACTTTTTTTTTCCAAGGGCCACACCCATGGCATATGGAAATTCCCAGGATAGGGATCAATTGGAGCTGCAGCTGCCAGCCTACACCACAGCCATAGTAACATGGGATCCAAGCCGTGTCTGCAACTTACACCATAGCTCATGGCAACACCAGATCCTAACCCACTGAGCAAGGTCAGGGACTGAACCTATATCCTCATGGATAGTAGTCAGGTTCAGTACTGCTGAGCCATAATGGGAACTTCTATCTGTGCCATTTCTGCAGCTACATCTAATGACTGAGTTTCCTCCTCATTATTAGTCAGATCTCTCATGCCTGATAAATTTTTGATTGGCTGCCAGACATTATAAATTTGTTGTTTTGGGTATGGATGTTTTGGCATTCCTTTTAATGTTTTTGGGCTTTGTGTGGGATGCAGCTATATGGCATCATTTTAATTGTATTGGAGCTTTGTTTTTAAGCTCATTGGGTAGGCCCAGAGAGGTTTTAATCTAGAACTAAACTGGCCCCAATACTGGGATGATACCCTTCTGAAGACTCAACTCGAAGTCCCATATGTTAGGAAGTCTCTAACCCGAACTATTCTTGATTCTAGGTGAACTCCAGGGATTGTTCTGTCTAACTTTGTCCTCAGTAATTTCCTCATATTCATGTTCTGATCAGTACTCAGTTAAAACTCAAGAGAAACTTTCTGCAGAGATCTAAAATGCTTTATAAGTAGCTTTCTCTTCTCTGATACTCTAGCCACAAAAGAGCTACCTTAGTACCTCCAAAGTCCAAACTCTGCCACCTCAACTCAGGGAGGTTCTGTGGTATTTGGGTTCTTTTCTCCCTGAACTGCAGCTGGAAATTCTCTCCCATAAATGAAGCATGGACAATAGTAGGGCTCATCTTCTTTGTTTGTGTTCTCTCAGGGATTCTGTGCCATTTGTGTCCAATGTCTGAAAACCATTCTTTCATCCATTTTATTCAGTTTTTTAGTTGTGTAAGACAAGAAGCTATATCCAGTCTATGCTACTCTATCATGGCTAGAAGTTTTATTGTTGCTTTTTAAAGGTACTCAAGGCCACAGACTACAGCTACCTGGGTTGCAGTGTGCAACTTCAGAACACAATGTGAACATACTCTCCACCTATTTTCAATATGGAATGGAGTTAAATGGAAGCCTTAATCACACATTATTTATATTGAGCCTGTGATCAGTTAACCTCCCTAATTTATGAATGTTATGATCTCACTGGCATTTGAACAAATCTCATAAAATCAATATCATAAATGATTATTTGGTTCCCACAATAGATCCATAATGTAACTGAAATGTAAAGCCTTCTGTAATTGATTAAAAACACCTAAGCACCATTTATAACATGGTTGCTGTGGGAAGACACAGTTGGAATTCTAACTAGAGATTCCTGGAACATATTTCCCTTATTTGTTAGTTTAGGGTACACAAAACATCATATGGAAAAGGGTGGGAGAATAAAGGTAAGATTATAAAAAATCAGATGGGGGATGAGAATGATACTAATTTGTAAACGAAATTTGTAAAGGCCTCTTTTTACCCACCTAAAGGTATATTATACAAAGATCTCTTTAGTTAAAATATGATGATAGCAAAATAAAATGTACTTACTCATCCAACTCCTCTTCTTCAGCTTTAGAACTGTCAGCATAGAGATACTTGCTCATGTCCACAGGTCTTATATTTTTTCTTTTTGTAGACTGGGGAGGAGAGTCCTTTATAGTTACAAAGGTTTCTGGCTCGTCAAATGGGTTCAAATACTGTGGAGTCTGTACCTCTTTAAAAGGATTATAGCTGTTATTATAAAAAGATTCTTCTGGGATTTTAGGTGAAACTGTTTCAGTGATTTGTTCTATGAAATAATAGCAAAAGATAAATTAAACCAAATTAATATTACCTGATACTTATTTTTTAGTGCTATAAAAAATACTTAAAATCAAAAAATACTTAATCTTGAATTAATAAACTTTATGGACTTGAAGGAGTGGAGAGCAAGAATATCTAATTTAGAGGGGCTAAGTTCAGAAGATGTGATACATAAGATCTCTGTCTACTTCTCCAGGAATGGTACTCTCCAAAATAGCATCTTTGAATTGTTAATATACTTGACTCTCTAATAATGTTGGCATTAGGGAGTTCCCGTCGTGGCGCAGTGGTTAACGAATCCCACTAGGAACCATGAGGTTGCGGGTTCGGTCCCTGCCCTTGCTCAGCGGGTTAACGATCCGGCGTTGCCGTGAGCTTTGGTGTAGGTTGCAGACGCGGCTCGGATCCCGCATTGCTGTGGCTCTGGTGTAGGCTGGTGGCTGCAGCTCTGATTGGACCTCTAGCCTGGGAACCTCCATATGCCGCGGGAGCGGCCCAAGAAATAGCAAAAAAAGACAATAAATAAATAAATAAATAATGTTAGCATTATGGTATGCCAATTTTGGAAATTTTAACCTTCTTAGAGGTACAATATTCTATTATTGCTTATTTTATTTCACTATATTAGCTTGCCATTCCAAATTGATACATAATAAATATGCTTTTAAAAGAGCATAAAATGGATTAAATTCTGGAATGGTCTTTGGTAGTTATACAAGCAGAGACCACTTAGGAATCTGAAAATTCATTCTGAAATTTATACCAAAAATACAGCCATATATCACTGTATTTGTTTTTGTAAAGTCTTCAAAGAGCAGGTTTCTGTATGCTACAAGACCTTGAATCTTTAGAGTTTTTAGTGAGATGTTTGATTTTTTTCAATATAATTCATATCTAATCAATACTCTATTTAATAATGCAAAGGAATAACAAGAATTCTGAAGTCAGAGAACTACATTGAAACCATACTGAGAAGCTGATTGGAGTTCCCATTGTGGCGCAGTGGTTAACGAATCTGACTGGGAACCATGAAGTTGCAGGTTCAATCCCTGGCCTTGCTCAGTGGGTTGAGGACCCGGTGTTGCTGTGAGCTGTGGTGAAGGTTGCAGATGCAGCTCAGATCTTGCGTTGCTGTGGCTCTGAAGTAGGCCAGTGGCTACAGCTCCGATTAGACCCCCTAGCCTGGGAACCTCCATATGCCATGGGAGCGGCCCTAGAAAAGGTAAAAAGACAAAAAAAAAAAAATCATACTGAGAAACTGATAGATGTGCTACAACAAATTCTTTTATGTTTTACTATCTCGAATTTAAATTTGAAAACAAAGGTACACTTAAAAATAAAACTCTGACCTCATAGCACAAAAAGCAAAACAATATCATGTCCTCCAATACTGATGAAGTGCTTAGTATCAGCCTTTTGCTTTTATGTTTATTAATATTTTATTTATGTATTTATTTATTTTTGCTTTTTAGGGCTGCACCTGCAGCATATGAAAGTTCCCAGGTTAGGGGTCCAATCAGAGCTGTAGTCGCCAGCCTACACCAGAGCCACAGCAAAGCCAGATCCAAGCCGCATCTGTGACTTACACCACAGCTCATGGCAACACTGGATCCTTAACCCACTGAGCGAGGCCAGGGATCAAACCCTGCATCCTCATGAATACTAGTTGGATTCGTTTCTGCTGAGCCATGATGGGAACTGCCTGGTTATTAATATTTTAAAACAAAACTAGAATGTGAAATAAAATTGTTCAAAATTTGGATTTTATTGATATATATTTTCCAAATTGGAAAGAAATTTAAAAGAGCTGATCTTCACAGAATAATTCAAAAGTAATTTTAACTTTATGCCATGTAATTCTAACAAAATATCTAGAAGAATATAGAAAATTGGTTATTAACATCTTTAAGAAAAATAACTTTCATAAGTGATACTTCAAGTAATTTAATCCAATTACTATAAAAATCTCTTGATTAACCTACAATTTTAGATTTTAGAGTCAAATTACTTTTACTCATATTTTAGACACTAGCCTAGAAAACTTGTTTTGTCTTTATATTGAGAAAACAAATAAAGTAAAAAACTCTGAATTGAAATTCTGTACACCATGGTGAAGCAATTATAAAGTATGAAAGGGAGTTCATAAAATCATAATAAATCAATACTGAAATGGATTTAAATACAGCCTACGCTGGAGAAGAGACTCAGTAACTGTATCTTTTGTAACACCAGGATAATACCCAAATGCCACTCTAATCTTTACACTAATCTAAATGAAGCATTATCTTTTCTCTATAGGGGAAGAAACTGCAGAGTTTTTGCCTATTCAATTTTTTATTAACAAATATCAAGTCTCAAATGCTGAAGAAATTGACAAAACCTGTCAATGGAAATAAGATTTATATTTTTACTTGCAGGTAGAGGATTACAAAAATTGATCCAAGCAAGTTCTTCAGTTATTAAACCAAAAACAAGAAAGTATTCAGGCTATAGAGCAAGATCTAAGTTGACAGAACCAGCAACAAAGGAGAGTTTAAGATTAGATTATACGTATAAAAGCTAATAAATACATCTAATAACTTTCTGAAAGTGTCTCTGAAGCACAGAATGTCATGAATCTAGGAGAAGAATTGAAACTAAAAGCAAACAATAACAAAACAAACAAACCATCTAAACAACCACAATACATCTTTTCTTTCCTAACTTCCTTTGTTATTTGAGGATGCAAGTTTTTAATCAATAAAAATAAATTATTTTTTAAAAAGTGAGTATTCTTTTAACAGAAAAATACTTATTCCAAAGTCTCCAAGAGGGGTATATTTAAAGAGAATATACCTATTAGAGAATATACCTAATAGAGAATATACCTAATAGAGTTCCTATTGTGGCACAGTGAGTTAAGAATCCAACTGCAGCAGCATGGGTTGCTACAGAGGCACAAGTTTGATCCTTGGCCTGGCACAGTGGGTTAAAGAATCTGGTGTTGCCACAGCTGTGGTGTAGGTCACAGCTGCAGCTCGGATTCATTCCCTGGCCTGAGGACTTCCATATGCCATGGGTGTGGCCTTAAAAAAAGAAAGGGAGAGAGAAAATACTGGTTGTCACATTTTTTTCTTAGCTCTATAGGCATATAAAAGATTCTGAATCAGGTTGGCTAAACTTTCTAACCTTTCCTAAATAGAAGGACAATTTATATATCTGCTATTCCTTTCTATACTTCAGAAAACAGATACACATATTTCTAAAGATTACTTAGTTGATTTTTGAAATGAAAAGCTCAAATATTCATCCCCCTCAAAATAGTTTGGTAGTTTTTTTAACTCAACATAATCAGGTTACGCAATATGCAATCGAGAAGCTTTATAGTCAAAAGAAGATACTTGATTAGCAATCTTAGCTCCAACTCCACCTCCATTTACCTAAAGTTCTTGTTCAAAACACTTAATTCCCCTGGGCTTCAGCTCCCTAATTCTATGAAAAAAGGCAGCTGAACTAGATTACCTCTAAGATATACTATAACTGCTAAGATGTAAAATACATAAATATATACAGGTCACAAACAAAAGAAAATCTCATTAATCTAAACTTACTAATTTAGAATCTGGTAAGAAGGGAGAAAGTAAAGGAAGAAGGAGATGAAGTGGATTATGAAATGATATAACTCTAACAGAATGAATGCTTAAGTTGAAACCTCATTTTCACCACGACAGGCAACAGCAAAATTTTTTAAAGCTTATGAAGACTTCATAAGACCAGTCTAAAAGATGTAAACAGGGGTTACTCATCCCTGCATTTACTTTGAGCAGGGTTTAATTCAACAGAATTCTTTCTTCCTCAACAGCTCTTTTGTAACCTTTAAGAGTTTGAAACTGCTCAAAAAAAAAAAAAAAAAATTCAGGGGAAAAAATATTTGGCTTTATTCCTTACATGTATGTTGTTTATATGACAAGAGTGATTTTCACTCTTCTTTCTGCTCTGTGATAGTCACATGCACAATTTACCCTTGTTACTGAGAATAATTCTCAGCCAGAGACCTGGAGTTGGGAGTAGAGGGGCTCCTCAGACTGAGGTGTGAGGATGGAGGAGCTATAAGAAGGGAGAAGCCACCTCCCCTGCAGTATGGGTGTATGTCCCACAGTCTGACCTTGCCTGGTAATAAGCCAAACTAATGAGACTTTACTATATTCGGCTAAGTAAAATATTGTTATCTCTAACATCAGAGCTTTATTATTTGACCAAACTAACAAATAATTTAAAAAATAAGCCCCAAGTAAATGCCTATGTAAGGCTTTCTTTTTTCTTTAAAAACATTCAATACAATCTACCCAGAAGTGTTGATAAACTGCAAGTGGTACTGAATAAATAATATTGTCAAAGAAACAAAATTTACTTTATAAGTCTTTAAAAGAAAATCTCTTCTCTTCCTGCCCTTACAGCTCAAAAGAACTTGGCTATATGAAAACTTTAAAAGAAAAAAACTTGCTACCTTCTGAGTCAGGATCTCCGAATGGATTTAATTCTGCTACATCAGGATCACCAAATGGATTTAAATTCACAGTGGCCAAGTCCTTCTTCGCTTCATCCAAAAAGTTAAGTGTGTTGATAAGCTCTGAAAATAAACATATATGTCAGTTCACTATGGTTACTGTTAAGTGTAATTATTGTTCATTCATGAAATATCTCAAATTATAAAAACTCACACTAATAATACCTGCAAATAATAAGATATTGCATTTAACCAATGAGAGAATGACATACAAGTATTTTGTAGCATACCAACATACTCAAATAAAACAAACATATGCATATTAATTTGAAAATATCAGATAATTAACTAGAGAAACTTTCACCTAAATCTAATTTGATCCAATAAAAAAGTACTAATGCAGATTTTGAAAAAAAAATCCTTCACTTTTCAATATGAATAATTCAAATAGATTTAACACAAGCAAATATTTTCAAAACAATGTTGTTACAATAAACTAACTATAGAAATATTTCATGTTATATGACCAATTATTGTAAGATGTTTTAAATCACTGCCTATCAAGGATCCTGATAGAGGCTTTGCTAAAGATAAGTTCTGTCATTGCCTGTTGGTGCACTACAAATTACCAAAGAAAACTTATCAAAGAAAAAACACAAAGACAAAACTGACAGCTAAGTATAGACAGAAGTCAAGAGGTAGCAAGTCACAGTAAATACAGGCAATCAGAAGCAGAAAGAAAGGAAGAAAGCTCTTAGACCTTCAGAGGAACTGGCTGATTTAGCTGAAGGCATATTTGCTTGCTTTATGCAGTCATCTTGATCTTCATCTAAGCTGCTCAGAGCATTCAATTGGTTTACAATTTCTGTAAACAGAAGCCAGTCAAGACAAATGTAAGGTAAGGTCATTTAAATAAAGAGCCATAGAAGCATGCTGTTACACAAAAAGACAAAGAGAGGGGATATTTGGTTAATCAAGAGAATACATTCAGAGGATGTTATTTTGATAAACTATAATAGATATATTTAACTGAAAGTTATGCATACTCATATTTTAAAATAGAAAACATTTTATTATTAAAATTTATATTAGTACTATTACAACTATGTTAACAAACACAAAACAAAGATAATAACCCAAAAGGTTGACACTGGCTTTTAGCAACTACATTTTGCATTTGTAAAATAGTACTTTAAATACATGCATTAAAAATAGAATAAGAAATATCATCTGACACCACAGGAAATATGTACTATTTGTTTTATAATATTCTAATTTTAAACTAAGGTTTTAAGAATATATCTACATGAATCATGAACATAACAAGCACTTGTTCATATTCTAGAATTTTAAATATCAGCACAAAATAAGAAAAGCAGGCAATAGCTATTTTCTACTCCTGCTCTCTAGGGAATTTGTTCTTTTAAGGGAATTCTTGAGTATTTGCTTTAGGATATCTTATAATTTAGCCAGTAAGAGACAGAATTAAAAAGACAGGAATAGATAGAAAAAATCTTAATATAAAAATTCACTTTGTGCATAAATAGAATTTTTTTAACATGAGTCATATATATTTTGGACAACTCTGAGTATGTGAAATTATGATTCACTGAGTGAAAATTAGCTTGGAATAAAATAATAAGAAGCTACTAGAATATTCTAGTTAATCCTTGCTGTTTCAAAAGTTAAAACCTGGGAATAACTTTGGGTATTAGGAGAAACCAAATAGATCCATCCAGACCACTCAGTGGGAAATAGAGAAAATGGTTAGAAATAGAAAATAGTTGTAAATTCAGCATAAAAATACTGTTCTAACATTATAAATCAAAGTACAAATTCTAAATTTATTTGAACCAAGTAATAAAATACACAGTTGTAATAAGGTATCCTTCATTCATTCAATTGATGTTGAATAAATAGTTATCACTCTGTCCCAAGTACCATGAATAAGACAAAAGGATGACAAAAAAACAGACATAGTATTGTCCTCAGAGAATTTACCATTTACAAAGACATAAATTAATACTGAAACAAATAATGATTACTAGAATATTACGTGGTCAGAAATAACATATTGTTTTATAGATCTTTGTGCCAAATACTTATGAAAAATTGATAAACCTATTCATTTCCTTTGTCCAAATGAGAAATATATTTTTCATGAATAAAATTGCTTGAGATAGTCAAAGTACACTGTAGAAAATAAAGCGTAAACACAATTAATACCAAATGAACTCTTAATTTGAATGTGAATAATACAAGCTAAATAATCTGCCTTTATAAAGTATCTTCTTTCATTTTATCCTGCCAATAATTCTAAACCCTATTCTGATTCAAAGCAACCAAGCAAATTCCTCAGGAGGCAGAGTTTACTCTTAAATTAGATCCTTTACCCTTCACTACTAGTCATTGTAACTTTTCAATCTTAGGGAAATATAATGAAGAGAAGAATCAGTGCTATGTGATTACAAGCACATGACTGATTTTTTTCATTCATTCCGTTTTGTATTTTTAATACTTTGCAGATGGCTTATTTTTAACTTTGAAATTATGAAAAAATTATTAATAGCAGCAGCTAACATATATTAAGCAGTAGAAAGGGCTTTGTATGTGTTGTGAGTTAATTCACAAATATCCTGAGGAATTATTATTAATATCCACATTTCATTACATATATTAGTATCATTTATTTGCACTGTTTTCTATGTTATTTGTAATTGCTACGTTAAAACATTTTAAAATAATGCTCAAAGATTTGTAGTTTTCTTTACACATTTTAGTTACTTAATGTTCTTAAATGTAATCTCAATGAAAGTAGAAATTAATCATTTATTCAAACGCCTTATATAATAAGCAATATAAGGAACCGTTAAGAAACATTAAATCTGATCCTTTCCTTGAAAACATTATCACTGTTCCATTATAAACCTTTAAGTACAATGTAGACATTTATTTAAATACTACCAAGATGACTCTATTACATGACTAAATTATTTACATTGTAATTTTTCTGAATGCTTAGAATAATTCCTTCCCTTCATCATGCTTTTGGTGATATCTAAAACCACTGATGAAAAAATAAATAGAATAAAACCACTGATGACCATTTCCTCATTAATTAACCTAATTTCTTATTTCCAGTCTTGTCACTGATGACAAGTTGTCCTCCCTATCCTAGTTTTCTCTATGTATCCATAGCTTAAATAAATTCTTACTTAATTCCTAGAACTTTTGCCTCTAAAACTTTCAATTATATTAAGAGTGAAAAGGTAATGCTCCCTTCATTTGGTATGCAAATCTTTATCCAAATCATCAAAAGACGTAATCTCCAAAGAAATATCATTTATAAACAATATTTATCTTTAAATAAACATTTCTCAAGTACCTGTTATACACCTGTGATAGTAACTGCCCTCATGGGTTCATACTTTTGTGTGACAGATAAAACAGGTAAAGCAGTATACAATGTATGATAAATATGTTATGATTGAGATAGGCATCATAGGCGAAATGAAAATGAAAGAGAGGCATATAACTCAGTCTGAGATCAGGAAGGTCTCCTAGACTTATTCAAGGAGAACTTATTGAGCAAAAATAAGACAAATACATTAAAAAATTTTTTTTGGACACACCCACAGCATGTGGAAGTTCTTGAGCCAGGGACTGAACCCATACCATAGTAGTGACCTGACCCACGGCAGTGACAACATCAGATCTTTTAACAGCTAGGCAAGCAAGGAACTCCTCATTGTTATTATCAAAATAAAGGAGAAACTCGAGGGCATTCCACAAGGATGAAAGGAAAGCAAATGAGAACATATGCACTTGAGGAATGGCAAGATGTTTGGGGTTTAAGATGCCAGGGATGGGGAATGGAAGGAGATGAGGTTGGCAATCCTAGCATGAAGATCTTTGTGACCAAATTAAAGAATGCGAACTTTACTCGGAAAGCTCTGTGAATCCACTAAAAGATAAAATACATATTTTAGAAACATCATTCCAGGAGCAACATGGTAGCAGCACTTGAGAAAAACAGGATAGGAAGCAAAAAGATGAGAAGTTCAGCACAACCACTCCATGAAGGGAGGCACTTAATAAATAATTGCTAATTAAAGAATAAATTAAGAAGAAAGACTTGATAGTTAATTTGACATGGGGATGGGGGAATGGAATCTAGGATAAGTGCCGAGATTCTCCTTTGGGTGACTATGTGGATATTAGTGCGAGCAGTGCAATAGAGTCTATTCAGTCTGGCCATGTCCAATTACTGGTGCCTGTGAATTTTTTTATGAAAATCATTCAACTGGCAGTTGCATATATGTGTGCAGAGCCTAAAATACATAATTTTGTCATATTTCTCCTTTTAAAAAAGGTTTATGTTTCTACTTTTATGTTTCTTCAAAATTTCTGCAATGTGTTTTACATTTATAATCAGAAAAAAAAGTTAAAAATTTAAAAGAAGACTTAAAACACAAATTTATCCCCATAATTTTTTAAGTGGGACAGTTTCCCAGTAATATGCTATATTGACCAAAAAAATTTCCTGGCCCAATTTATTTATACAACATTTTATTACTTGATTAAAGCCTTGTTCCCTCAAAATTTTACACTTTGGAAAATGCTAATAATACTATGTAACAGTAAAAATTTCTGTGCTAGCAACTATTCAAATTGAGCAATAAACCTGTAGTGTAGCATTTAGTCATCATAGCAGTGTATCAACCTGGACTTGCTTCACATTGCTAAGAATAAAAAGGAAAACAAAATTAGGGGCAGGCAATCAAAGCACAGGGTCAAGTAATTTGAGACTCTTCTTTACTGTTAGGAAGGTAAAAAGAAGATAAAAATTGACCACCAGAGATTATCACACTGAACCAAAAACAGGAGGGATGGAAGCGGTGTCATGAAGAATAGCTGGGTTTTTCCTTTTAAGAAAGTCTGTAGTTGACTTAAAAGGTGGGGGTGGGGGTGGGGGTGGAGGTGGGGGGATGGACTGCCTAGAATAGAACATACCTGCAAATCTTGCAGCATCCTCATTCTTCTCTCCAAGCTATAATAAGATTCAGTACAGGTATATCTGTTTTTAAGATGGTCTAAAATAGTAATTTCTTGACAGAGATCAAGTTCCCAAAGATGTCACTTTCTCATAGGCTTCAGCCCATAAACAGTTTATCTGTGCATATAATAGGTTTAATAATGTGATGTTCAACCTCATTAACAGATCATAATAGGGAAGGGAGGGACAGCTTCAGGCAGAAAAGTAAACATGAGTAGTCAGTTTCCCTGGATCTTCAGCCCCTTCTTCTTATTTAATTAGTAAGCCTCAGTGGCTTATTAATGTGATTAAGTTGCTCCCACATTTTAAAAAAGCCTCTCGACCATTAGCCCATTCTAGTTTGGCTAGTCTGTCTTAATCTTTATAAGAAAATATCTTAAAAACATAGTCTATGATGTCTCACCTACCATTTATTCTTCAGCTCACTGCAGTCTGTTTCCATTCCTACCTTTATCCATCCTCCAAAAACTGCTCTCACCAAGGTCACCATTATGACTTCTAATTGGCAAATATACTAGATATCTCTTAGCTCTTATCATACTTGACTTCTGTATGAATAAATGTAATTAACCAATTCCTCCTTGAAATTCCTTCTATTCCTTCCAGAATGCTATATCTCTGATTCCCCTCATCTCTCTTTGATATTCTGTCTTGATCTACTTTAATAATAACTATTTTCCACTCCTCCTCTTAAATATTATTATTCCCTAGGATCCAATCACATGTTGTCATTCCTTTTCTCTCCTCTAAATCTAATTTTCTTAGAAGCCCATCTACTCTCTTGACTTAAACTAACATACACATGCAGATAATTCATGTGGTGAGTACTGAATTTCCAACTGTCTAGGGGGGAATATCCACTTTAGAGACCCTAGACATTTCCGTCTCATAACTTATTATTATTTTGGTCTTTTCTATGGCTGTACCAGCAGCACATGGAGGTTCCCAGGCTAGGGGTCCAATCGGAGCTGTAGCTGCCAGCCTACGCCAGAGCCACAGCAATATGGGATCCGAGCCGCGTCTGCAACCCACACCACAGCTCATGGCAACGCCAGATCCTTAACCCACTGAGCGAGGCCAGGGATTGAACCCGAAACCTCATGATTCCTAGTCAGATTCGTTAACCACTGAGCCACGAAGGGAACTCCTCCCTCTCATACTTAATATACAAAAAAATGAAATTAAATAGCTAAGCATTCACGTCATGTTCATCATTTATCTCTTAATACTTCTTTCAGGATAGCGAGTACTTAACATACATTGTGAATGAATGAATGAATGAAGTGAATGAAAGTCATAACACATAATTTTTTATAAAGGCAGAAAGACATATAATATACTTTATTTTTAAATTTTAGCAATTTTGTTTTTAATCTGTGTTTATCTTATGTCTGTCTATATATCTATGTGTGTATGTATGTATCTGTCTACAATATGTTCCATTTATCTCTAGAAATGTTATAGTTTCAGCTACCAATCTAAAATTTGGTGGCTTAAAACAAACTATTATCTCTCAGTTCTTTGGGTTGATGGGATTCAGCTGGGTGCTTCACTGCAATTAGATGGTGGCTTGGGAAAGTCACCTGAAAGTCTGAACTGGGCTGGATGTCCAAAGCGGCTTCTTCACTTATATTCTTGGTGTTCCAGCTGAGAAGTTCTGCAACAACTGGAGGCTGGCCAGGCCTCTTTTACTTTCTTTCTCTCTCTCCAGGTGGCCTGTCCATAGGGGTAGTTTTGGGTTCCTCTCAGCATAGCAATCTCAGGGTAGCTGAACTTTTTACATGGCAGGTGGTGTGCCCCAGAAAATGCACTCTAAAAGGTCCAGGTAGAAACTACAAGGCATTTTATAACTTAGCTTTAGAGTTACAAAGTGTTACTTCCCCACTGCAATCCAATAGTGTAAAGTGATTTATGGGGCCAGCCCAGAAAAAAGGGAGGGGATAACAAAAGGGCATGAATATTGGGAGGGGTGTTTCATTAGAGGACAGTCTTTGAAGACTAGCTACCACACAGTAGATCAATTACTCAGAAATCATTTTCTTACTAATCTAACATGTATTATAATTTTTACATTATCTGTAGTATTTTACTTATGCACATTTGTGAAAGGCACAAATGTTAAACTGTACAATTCAAGGAATTTTGACAAGTATATATCCATGTGACATAAGATGCATTGCATCATCCCGCTCCTCAAGTTTTCTCATGCTTCTTTCCAGTCAATCCCCAAACCTACGGGCTATCACTATTTCAATGTTTTTAACATAGGATTAGTTTTGCCTCTTCCAGAAGATCACATAAATGGAATTATACAGTATATATTCTTTTATGTAAATCCTCTTTCATTCAGCATGTTTTTGAGATACATCAATGTTGCTGAACATAGTAATAGTTCATTTTTACTACTAAATAGTATTCCATTCATGAATTTAATACAATACAGTTTAGCCATTCTCCTGACAATGAACACCTGAGCTGTTTTCAACTGGGGGCTATTAAAAATACAAACATTATAAACATTTTTGTACCAGTCTTTTTTGAAGATATATGTCTTCGTTTTGGGGGGAGAAATAACAAGCAGTGGAATTGCTGGGTCAGAGGGTAGATATACATAGTATTATAAGAACCTCCCCAAGTTACTGTACCATTATATTTCTCCATGAACAATGGATGAAAGTTCTAGTTGGTCCATATCCTTACCAACATTTAGTAGTTATTGCCAGTATTTTATATTTTAACCCTTCCGGTGGGTATGGAGTCCTGTCTCATGATGATTTTAATTTGCTTTTCCCTGATGACAAATGACACTGAAAACATTTTCATATGCCTATTGGCTAATGATATATCTTTCTGTGTGAAAATCCTTGCCCATTAAAAAAAAAAAATAGGGTTGTCTTTTTATTATTGAGTTGTAGGACATTAAGAAAAATCTATTCTGGATACAGGCCTATGTCAGGTATATGCTTTATAAGTATTTTTCTGCATCTTTGACTTGCCCATACATTATCATAATATTTTGATAAGGTCTAATTTATCAAATTTTTCTTTTATGGTTATTACTTTCTGTGTCTTGTGTAATGTAAGAACCAAATATACTTTTTTATTTTTCAGAAGCTTTATAGTTTTAGCTTTTATGTTTAGGTCCATGATCTACCTTGAGTCAATATTTGCGTATGCTGAGAGGAATTGAGGCTTTTTTTTTCCATATGGACATCTAGGTGTTTCAGCATCACTTGTTGAAAATACTTTCCTTTCTTCACTGAATTGTGGTACATCTTTCCCAAAATTTAACTGAACGAGAAAGTTTAGGTCTATTTCAGGATTCTAAGTTTTGTTCCATTGCTTTGTCTGTCCTATGCCAATACCATATTATCTAGATCATTATAACTTTACAGTAAATCTTGCTGTTAGGTAATATTAACAATTCTGTCCTTTTTCAAGACTGTTTGGCTGTTCAGTTCCTTTGTATTTCAATTAATATTTTAGAATCAGCTTTTCAATTTCTACTTTTAAAAATCCTGCTAAGATTATGAATGACATGGAGCTGAATCTATAGACTTATTTGGGAAAAAGTAACATCTTTAAAATATTGAGTCTTCTAATCTATGAACAGGCTCTTTTTATTAAGACCTTTAATTATCTTCAGTAATGTAGTACAATTTTCAGGGCAGAGGATTTTCCACATTTTTTGGTTAAATTTATTTCTAAGTAGTCTATGCTACTTTTAGCCTCCATTGTAAATGGAATTGCATTTTGTTAATTTCATTTTCCAAATTTTTTTGTTCATATATAAAAATAAGATTTTTCTACATTGATTTGTATCATGTGTCCTTACTAGGATCTCCATTATAATTTTCAATATACTGCCTCGATCCCAGTTTTTGAAGGAAAAGTGTTCACTGGTTTATCATTAAATATGATGTTAGCTGTAGCTCTTCATAGATGTCATTTATCAAAATGAAGAAATTCCTTTATGTTAAAGCTTTGCTGAGAAACTCAGTATTGAGTTTTTTCAAATGCTCCTTTCTGCATCTATTGAGATGGTTACATGGTTTTTCTCCATTATCTATTATTATAGTTAAACCAAACTTGCATCCCTAGGATAAATCCTTAAAGAATGCATATTGGTACTTAGAATATTAATTGTCTCCTGGCTCCTTCCCTGAATAAATATTTCAGAGTGTTTAACTTCTCCTTCAGAGCTCTTACTTCTATCCTGGCCCTGTCAGATGAGCTCTCGGTATACACAGAATTCTCCCAGAGTTTTACAAGGGGTGCTAGAATGTTCAGTTTTCATTAGTACAAACAAAGCAGCATTAGGGCCTAAGAATAACACAGAAAGTAGGCTGAATTTGTAATCTGTATCTTCTGCCACTTCCACTATTCCCTGAAATGACACATATGAGTTCTAAACATTAGGAAGAAATGAGTCTCATCCTAGGGTCTTAAACTCCTTTAAGGAAGAGGTAACTTGAAACTTATGAGGTCAAGGGACCAGAAATGCCCTTACCTCTCTGCTTCTACCCTATTTTCCAACCTTAACAACTTAAATAACAGATGCAGTATTCCAGAAATTCTCATCCTTCAGGTGATCTTCAAAATAGGTGGCCATTTTTGTTTTGTTTTTGTTTTACTTTATAGGATCCACAGTAATTCTATATTTTGTTCATGAGTCTCCCAAGTACCAGAGGATAAATGCCCAGGTAAAAACCAGAAGCAAATTAATGTATGTATTTTCTAACCTGAGCTCACATTTATTCTGAGGAATCTTTTAATCTAAGGAGAGAGACCTATTTGTCCCCATTCATAGCCCTAGCAAGTAGGACACTTAATCTCAGAGGGCTGAGTCATACCATAATCAACTCCACATCCTCCAATATGAACTGTTATCTCCCCTACTACCATCTGTGCTGTAAGATTATGTTCCTTGAAGTAGCCAATATGTCACTCTCTCTTCCTCCTCCTGAATTCACTTTACTAACTACAGGAAAAGGATTAACAAATACTAGGCAACAATGTTTATGGTAAAAAATAAATTCTGATTTATAAATTAGACCTGGATGAGAGGACTTTGAATGGACTATATATCTGATGGAAGGCCACAGCTTCTCTGTGTGAAACTTCTATGACTGTGAAGACTCTTATAAATGGGCATGTCCCTTACAAGGACCCTGGATACTATACCTATCAAGCTGCTATAAAAGATATCAGTTCCTGGTGCAGCATGAAGATTCTAACCCAAGGTAATCCCTGCTCCCAACTACATGGATTTTGTTTCCTTGTACCTAAGTTGTCATTTGGGGGAAGAGGTCAAAAAATAGTACTTGGGCTACTGTGAAAACTCCAGTGAAAGAATGCTCTTCCGCCATGCTATGTCTTGTCCAATATCCTCCTAAATAAATCTAATGCCAAGTTTGGCCTATTCAGGTCCTGTGAGTCTGAATGTCTGGTTAAGCCTGCCTAGAATCCTTGTTATCTTGGCAAAGATAAGTATACCAGAGGCCTTTCAGGTGTATCACGATGTCTGGTTTTCCCAATAATGCTCTGTTGTAAACTGTTTTATTTAAACTCTAACTTTCTGAGCTCTATTCAGTAGGACTTTGTCATTCATTCAGCATGTCTTCTTTCCCCTTCCTATTGGTGTATATTCAGAAATTCAACAAGAATTCCAAAGGTGGTCATATTACCAAATACTGGTTCAAGCATTGTGAGGTTGCCATTGAGATGGAGACACTAAATTGTCTGGAAACCAAATGTAACTTCTAATACCAACTACAGAAAATTTTCCATGAAAAGGCTTTGTTTTCGCAACTCCAGGATCTATCACTCAAATCTACTACCTTTCAGTGATTTTTCCAACTGGACATTCATGGGTGCTGCACCTCTTCAGAAGACATCTCTACAGGTAACTTCAATAAGAGGTTCCTGCCTAAAAGCCAGTCCCAAAATATGTATTCAGTGAGCAGTGAATTCTGTCTCAGACAGGGTAAGAACTTTTGACCAGTCTAAATATAGATACCATGAATTTATTTTTACCTTCGAGCAACTTCTGTAATTTTAGAAGATATTTTTGTCAATTACTATTGATTTGCAGCAATATTCCACAAGAGTATGGGCTAAATGAATAGCCTCTAACTGTCAATCTAAGATATACCCAAAATAATCCTAATAGTCTGTTCCTTCAAGAAGCTTGCAGCTTAGTTAAGGAACTAATAAAGCCATATAATTTTATTGATACACTGTGACTGCATTTCATGCATTTATATTATAATATAAAGATGTACTTAATATAGGTAAAATTTTAAATAAGTCCTTCCTTTATAAAAATTGTGTCAACAATTTTTAAAGCTGCAAGGAAGAGTAAATGTAAGCTGCATTTAAGTTATTGCCACTTCATCTGGTAAATAAAAATACCATTTTTAGAGTGGTAGTGCTGGTGCTAAAAAATATTGCTGTAAGTTAACTTTGGAATGGAATTTACATGTGCTAAAAATTGCAACTAAGGAAGCCAAACAACTGCCATAACATGCTGTACTATTGATTTAAGTGATTGTCCTCTGCAAATATAACAGAAAATGCTGAGAAAAAAAAATGTAACACCAAAGCATAAATATGTTACAATGATTGTGGATTTATCGACTTAGGACATGAATCTAATCACCCACTATCCCTACCTATCTATGCTCCCTCAACACACATTTTATTTTTTTTAAATAAATTTTACTGGGGTATAGTTGACTTAGAAAGTTGTATTAGTTTCAGGTGTATAGCAAAGTAAATCAGTTATACATATACCCATTCTTTTTCAGATTCTTTTCCCATATAGGTTATTACACAGTATTGAGTCGTTTACCCTGTGCTATAAGTAGGTTCTTGTTACTCTCAGTACACATTTAATTTTCATTACTTTGGGAAAGGAGCCTTAGAATTAACTAAGGTTTGAATTATATGTCTACTCCAGATCACATTCCTTCCATTAAATGAAACCACTTCATATAAGATGAATATGATTAAAATGAATAGAACAAGATAATAAGCCAGCATGGTCAATATGGGCTCCAATAGGAGAGGGAAGCCTGTTCACCTATTTATGGCCTTTCAGTTAGCCTATTTTAAACTCTCTTTGTGTTTCAGACAATGTGCTAGAAGCTAGAAATGAAAAAATTATCAGAACATAGTCTCTACCTTAAAGGAATTTCATAAAATAAGGAAAATAAATATATAAATAAATAATAATACAAATAGCAGCATTCAAAAGAAATTTTGGATCATGACAAATTGCATTAAAATAATTACTTCAGTTAAGGTCAGAGAATTTTAGTTATCCAAATTTTAGTTATCCTTCTGCAGCAGGAATTATAGAAATTAAGGTGTTATGTGTATGTTTAAGCAATAAGGGTTGCTATGGTATGAATGTATCTCCCCAAATTCATATTTTGAAATCCTAATATCCAATGTGATGATATTAGGAGGTAGGGGCCTTTGGGAAGTGATTATGTCAGGAGGGCAGAGTCCTCATGAATGAGATTAATGCCCTTATTAAAGAGGCTCAAAAGGGCTCCCTTGCCCCCTTCCTCCATGTAAGGAATACGAGAAGTCTGTGACCCAGAAGAGGGCCCTCACTCGACCATGTTGACACCCTGATCTCAGACTTCCAGCCTCCAGAACCGTGAAAAACTAGAAGCCCAAATGGACTAAGATAAGAATTCAGCTATAAAATCTAATTATTATTGAATCCTTTCATTAAATCTGTATTTTGCTCAAAAATAAGATGCTTTCTTTTCCTCGCAATACCAGCACAGAACTTGTGACATGCAGTTATCACCTTTTTTCTCCATTGCTGTGATTAAAAAGTATAACATTGCTCAAAACAGCTATGACTATGAAAATGTGTGATTTTCTCATTGCTACTTATGGTACTAGTGCCTAATTGTGATTTAGTTTTAACTAGAAGTCATATACAAAGAACAAACCAGAGTCTCTAATTAAAAGATCAAATTATATCCCACTGGAATTCTAAAAAACTCATGCTGTAAGAAATGCTGCATTAGTAAATGCTACAATAGTAGCATAAAAAATAGAGTGATCAAGCCTTAAGAGGGAATGGGCATGAAAGGCTTCTGAATATGTGGCAAAAGAATTAAAATTTGAAAGATAGGTAGAAGGTCACTGAGGGTAGTAAAGGAAGGGTGAACACAAACTTATGTTCTTGAAATACTACAACTAGTCAAATAAAACAAAGAACTCAAGGACAGGAAAGACATGGCATTTTAGAAAGCATTGTATAATTTTGCTGACATCATTATAAACAATGCAAATGTCTGTATATATTTTTTAAAAAAGAAATAAAAATGTTATTGAAATAAAAATATTTACCCAGGAGGGGTTGGAGGGAGGGATTCAAATAAAGAGAAGAGAGAATCATATTTAATCTCTCATCTTATACAAAGTGAGCCAACACATCTTATTTCATTTTTAATGTTAGTAGAGAAATATAGGTTCATTCATTTATTATCTGGCTTATTTATTTTAGAGGCTGTTATTCCAAAATAAAAATAGAGGATATATAACTCTGAGTTACTCTATTAAAACATGCCTAAATAAAGAACATTTGAGAATGGCACGATCTGAGGAGTGGGTAGAAAAAATAATAAGAAAATTCTCAAATGAAAGTAAAAATATTAAGTGAAATTAAGTATATCAGTTATCAAGAAATATAACTATTAAAATACAAAGACTAGAAAGTTAGGTGAAAGAGAAGTATTTAACACAGAGTGGATAAAAATAAAGTGACAAATACACCAAATACAATGAAAGCATGGATTATAAATATCAACATCAGGCAAAAATTCAAGGCAAGAGGCATTAAATTATAATTCACGATGAAGCTTTAAGAGAATAAATTTTTATCAACTAAATAATTTAGGGCTGAAGTTCTCTATCTTTCATTGGTGAATAATACAAAAAAGAATATTAATATAAATAACTAAACAATATAAATTTAAAGTTTGGTCCAATAGCTATATGCTGAATCTAACAAATAGAACATACATGTAAAAAGATATTTATGGGAAATTTACAAAAACAGATCACATATCTACACTACAAAGAAAACCACTTCAATCATATTTTTTAAAAAATTGATATATGGCAGGCTTCTGAATCTTATGTGAATGAAATTAAACTAGAAATAAATAAACACAGCCCATGACAAAGCACATTCTCCTAAACATTCTTGGGTTAAATAAGAAAGCAAAATAGTACTCATAAATTAGAAAATAATGCAGTTGACCCTTAAACAACACAGAGGTTAGGGGCATCAACTCTCTGTACAGTGGAAAATTCACATTTATTTTATAGTTGGCCTTCTGCATCCATGGCCCCTCCATATACCTGGTTCCTCCATATTCACATCCACAGAGCATGCAGTACTGTTCAGTACTATAGTATTTCCTCCATATCTGCATCCACAAATTGTGCAGTACTGAAGTACTTACTCTTGAAAAATATGCGAAATGAGTGGACCTACACAGATCAAACCAGTGTTGTTTAAAGGTCAACTGTAATTTATGACATTTGCTCAGACACAACATCTACCTTTGCATACAAATCTGATTGGCTCCTTAGAACAGATTTTTAGAAGTAAAGTGGAAGTGCAGGTCATTGGAAGTGAGGAAGTCAAATAAGTTTTTGACTAAGAAGTTAAATTAAATGGGTCATCCATGTGATCACATGGCAATCCTCTATATAATAAGAAATGAGGCAGAGCCAAGAGATGAGCCCCAGAGTTGCCAAAAGAATTTGGAAAAATCACCAAGAGGTGAATAGATGATAGAAGTCAAGGGATATCAATCCAGAAATTAAGAGGAATTTATTAGCTGAAAGGAGCATGTATGTAGTGCTTGATTTTCACTCTAATATTAAAGGTATAACATAAGTTCCTTAAGTGTGACTGCTAGATTGTTGATAAACATTTATCGAACAATTAAAACAGAGGTTCTCACTACTTACCATCTTAGTAGTTCATCAAACTAACTATAAGGAATACTTACATGGAAGTTTCTAGATATAAAGATACAAGAGATGTATACAAATTCAAAACAAAGGATGTCTATACAATTTATGTGAACAAGTGAACATGAGCTAGGAGAAGGTAGCCAGTGCATCTCCTCATATCGCCCTTAAGACAGAGTTCTACTTTTAGAGGGATTCATCCATACATAACAAAATAAGTATGAACATATTTAGGCTACTTTATATTATAATCAGTAGTTCCATAACGTTTTATGCTTCTTGATTAGCCTTGGACTTGATCTTAAAGTACTAAAATCTGTTATTACCATCAGCACCTAAGTTTCCAGAAAGCTAATGGTATATTAGGAAGGCTTAAGGAAGAAAAAAAAAATACCCTATTAGTGAAATTGTTTTTTCCTGAGAAACAAGAATGAGTTTTTCAACTCTACAAGAAAAAGATAAACTTTTAGTTTAATGCAAATAAAACCAACCTGTAATTTTTGCTGCCTTTTCCTCTTGGTTCACTCGGCTCTCATCATCTTCTTCATTATCTTCTTCAAAGTCATCTAAATTGCCAATGTCAGCCTGCTTCATACTCATCAAACTAGCCAGACTTTGCATGTCTTCATCCCTATGTCAACGATAACATACAGTTTATTAAACGACATTGTTCAAAAAAGGGTTGTTTCTTAAGAAAATAATATTAACATATTCTTTCTAAGTGTTAATAAGACAGTTTAAATAGTACAAAACTAGTATAAATATAACCATTTATATTTCTGATATTCATCATAGAAAAATATATTCATTCATTAATTTTTAAGTGGTATGTTTAATTAATAAAAAGCAAACAGGATTAAAAACTAACCAGTTAGGAGTTAGTTTAATTCTGTGCTAGATTATTTATGAAAGACTATAACTCTCATCATGCAATTAAAGTATGGTTTTCTAATTACAAAGTCTGGAAAGAAAAACTTGTTTCATAAAACAGTGGGACAGTTTGCAAATCAAGATGAGAGCTAGACTTTAAAAATATTCAAACTTCCAGAATGAATTGGAATAGAAATTCTTAATTTGAAGTCCATTAACCCTTTTGGTTTTGTGGGTTGAAGTAAAAAGAGGAGGCAAGCCTCTGCAAATTACATTTAAATTTAATATAAATGTGCATTTTTCTTAAAGGAGTTAAAACTCCCCTAAAGTTAAGACAGTACAGTGATTGATAAAGCACCCCCAACAGTGTAGCCTTTTTAAGAATTAGAAGATGGAAAATGATCTGGGTTAGTTAAATACCATATATTTGATAAAATGTAAAAATGTTTTTATCTTGAAGTATTTTAAATATAAATTTGTAATTAAATACTTTTAATGTTAAATAAAGTTTTCTTTATTATTTTCACCTTAAATTTCAAATAAACTACAGTATATGAAACATATTTCCAACATGATATACATAAACTAAATTTCAATCTAGTATACTTTCCCAAACTCAGAAAACCAAACTAAAACACGGTTTTCTCATTTTTTTACCACAAAAAAATAAAAACCAAAATAAACAAAAAAAAGCTTCTTTTGTAAAGTAATGCTTGTTAACAGACACATCTTTTAAATATGGTATGATTTTACAGACTAAGCTGGTTTTAGAAAGTCTTTGCATTTTACCTCATATAAGTTTAGAGTTACAAAATCATTTCCCCTTTTTAAAACAAGTTTAGTGGCACAAAGTTTGAATGAATAAAAATAGTTGTATTACCTTATATGAATACCTTATAAACTGAATACCTATCATTGGGATATAATTTCAATATACAATATTATTCTTAAAATGTTCACTTGCTTAATTTTACCTCCTATATTTTAACCCTGAACCTTTTTCTTTGGGAAAGGTGAGGAGGTAGAGAGGAAGTTTAAGTTTAGAGGAAGCTCAGAGAATTCTCCACTCAGATTGAGACATTTAGTTTGGATTTCCTGTCACCCAAATTCCCATGAATGATGCTAATGCACTTACTGCTTCTGACCAGTGGAAAGGAGTCCGCCTTCAAAGGATCTTCTCTGATTTTGCTTTCTCTCTTTTTTCTGTGTTTCCTTTCCTTTCATTTTGACTTAGCTTCAAGGTAAGGTCTTTATTTTTAATTTCTCAATATTTAAGTCTACAATTAAAGTCCTGAAACGAAAGACTAGTTGCTTCCATCCTGCACTGTCTCTCTACCACACTCACTTGGAAGCCAACTTTCCAGAGAAGGGGCTTACTGTTATCTACCAAGTCATTTGCTGCCCTGCAGATGAGTGCCAAATATCTCATTGTGCCTGACGCACAGAATCCAGTTTCATCAGGCAAATAGACATGGCCAATTATAGTCACTACATTCCACTAGGTCAAACACATTCAGAACTGTGATGCAGATTAGACTGAAGTGTTCACAGCCGCCTTCTTCCCATCGCCTTTTAAGTCCTAAGCATAGAATTTCCCTTTCTCCTTTCAGTGATCTTCCACTCCATGTAGATACTAACCCTTTTGCTACAGCCAACACATGCACTTACCATTGACTTGACTGTATGTAACAACTACAATAAGTGTTACTATTTTTTTCCTGGTCTAGGTATGAACACCTCATTACCAGTTAGAATTTTATTGTTTTAGGAGACTAAAACTGGGTGTAGGAATTATCTTTGTATGAGGCCTATCCAATGCTTAAGAGGTGATTTTTCAAGAAGATAATGGTTATAGAAAAACAGTTATCTAACTGTGCTGTACCTCCGTATATAATTTTTGGAAAGCTGAGCCAAAGGACACAAATTGGCAAAAGTTCCTTTAGTTCTTTCATTCCTTTTACCCTAAACTTTCTGTTTTTGGTTCCTCTCATGCCTCAGTTGCATCAAACAGCTCTACAAACTGAACTGTGTACTTCAGAGTACAACTACTTACACTGAAGACACTGAAATATAAAACAGACACTTTAAAAAATACAATTTAAATTTTGAAAATTGCTGTATTCACTTTTATATTATTGTTCATTCTCTAGACTTAAAAGAGACTATAAATAACAAGGAGTTCATCTAATTCACCCTCTGAAACAAAGAATGGCAAGAATGATTGGTATGCGGTAGGATGTTCTTAACAGTGGCTAGTTTACTGAGTCAAAAGCTATTTACCTACCATGTTTTAAAACAGACTCTGAAGCAGTTTATTTGATAAAAGAAACTTACGTGGCTTTTCCTTCCCGAAGGAAAATGCAAGATAATGAAAACTGAAGAGTGGCAGATACAACTTTTTTAGACAATGGCTTGAATTTTAACTTGACGTCAGTTTGGGTTGGCATTGGGCTTGCATACTGCTTCATGTTGATGCTGCTGGTAGCAAGAGCTTTCCTTCGACCAGAAGGGGATTCCTGGAAGATAAAAAATCATTATGTAATTTGGAGTTATGTACTTTATAGCCAAATAATTTTGAATGTTGTTTTAATAATGTTGATTAGATAACAATTGAGATGTTCTTCAATGAAGTCCTATAACACAATATTGAAATAAAATTGTAAATAAAGTTATTTCACAACTTTCATATCTTTAAGGCAGATATAGCATTGGGATGAGATGGTTCACATAAGTATGGGAAGACTAGAAAAACCCTAAACATCTTAGGAAAGGAAAAGTAAGGAATGCCAACCAGGACAGAAAGTCTCCAGGGTTCCTGTAAGAAGGGGATCTAGCACAGGGATAGGTATCAAACACGCTCACCAATTGTTTTCCTTCAATTATATTTAATGTAACCTAATGATATTTCTCCTTTCTGAATAGTCAATTTCTTTTTCATCCTCAGCCCCAGTGGCATTCTATCTCGTTTTTGCCTATAGTCTCCGAACTCTATCCATCCTGTACTTTGAGACTTAATTCTTCCCAGAGCCTGTTCTGGTCACTGTAGTCTAAAATTCTCTTTCTTCTTTAAAATCATATAAATCAGCTAAGAAAGCACTGGTTTCTCTGACCCTATGCCTGTGCAGACACTGCTAACCAACCCCAGCAGATCTCAAAAGTCTCCTCCACACAGCTACTGCCAATTCACTAGAAATGGAGACAAAATAAAACCTATTTGCTATTGAAGCTAAGCTATTTTGTTTTAAAATTATCTTTTACAGAATAACAGCCTAGGAAAATAATGAACACAGGACAGCAAAATAACTATGGATATTAACTATATATAAGACATGGTATCATTTCTGGAGAGATATGATGATGAATAAGACATAATCCCTGACTATATGTTCTAATGGCAAGGGGAAATCTTAGATATAGGATAGTTTGTAAATATGTAAGTCAGAGGTCATATACCATCCATTAATATAAACCAGAAGCCATATAACAGCATTCCTTGGGGTTTACCAGTATGAGACTTCATACCTAAAATAAGACCTAATTTCCGGAGTTCCCGTCGTGGTGCAGTGGTTAACGAATCCGACTAGGAACCATGAGGTTGCGGGTTCGGTCCCTGCCCTTGCTCAGTGGGTTAATGATCCGGCGTTGCCGTGAGCTGTGGTGTAGGTTGCAGGCGCGGCTCGGATCCCATGTTGCTGTGGCTCTGGCGCAGGCCGGGGGCTACAGCTCCGATTCCACCCCTAGCCTGGGAACCTCCATATGCCACGGGAGCAGCCCAAAGAAATAGCAAAAAGATTAAAAAAAAAAAAAAAAAAAGACCTGATTTCCAAGCCGTGTGACCTTAAGTCAATCAGTAAACTTAAGCATTGGTAATCTTTCCTACAAAATAAGGAGGCTAAACTGAAATTCATTCAAGCTCTACAATGGTTTTCTATAAAATTCCTCAATTTTCCAGGAAAGGTAGGAAAAACTATTAACTTCTGAATTATTACTTAATAAATCTTTATTGGTTCTATAATTGACAAACTTGCCTAAAATAAGAATATACTAATTTAATCAAAATATTAAAGTGGCCTTTTTTAAAAAAAATTGACATTTCTAACAGGAGAACATGTAAAAAATGTAATGTAGCATCCCTAAAGAATACCTGGTTTTAAAATGTGGTCTTATCTGTCAGATTATGCACAGCAATATTATACAGAACTATTAGTGCATGTAGATACCTTATGAATGAATTTCAAAAATGCATCAAGCACTTGAGAAGGATTTAAGCCCTCTCAGAAGAAATACTTAAGAATATGCAAATACCCTCAACTGAATCAGGTTGAACAGATGTGACTATCCCCAACAATACAAGCGTTCTTTCCCTGGTCGCTACTGTCAATCAAAGAATAAGATTAAGGTCCAAGGTTCTGACAATGTGCAAAATGAAAAAGTATGATCAGGGAGTATCAATTTATTACACTGATATGAACAATAATCTCTTATTGTACCTTTAGAATAGCTAACAACTACTACATAAAATATAGGATTTAAAGTCTCTGTTTTGAAAGCATGACATGCAAATTGCTACATACTACTTTCAGATTTGTTAACCAAATCTGTTTCACAAAATAGGACATTGATTCCTTAACAGTAATTATTTAATTTTATAACCAAATAATCAAACTATAAAAATTAAGATAACTTGGAAATGATTACAATTTAAAAGCCTAGTTTAAGTATGAGTCCTGCAAAATCTAGAGTTTTGATTGTTAACATTCTATTTGATTTTTAGATAAAAATTACTTAGAAAAGTTTTCTGCTGCACTCAGTTTTTTAAGTATTTGGTATATCGGTGTCACTGAAACAAAAGGAAATAAAAGCTACTAAATTTTAAACATAATAGAACTAGCTGTACAGTTAATTAAGCAGTTACTTGTTCAGCAACAACGAAGACAGCCCTTTGTAAGGTCTGGACAGGTGAGCAGAATAGAGCTCTTTTGAGTCTATAATATTCATTCATAATACTAACATAGGATCTCACTGAAAGCCTGTACCTACCTTGATAAGAAGGGGGTCTAAATGCTGTTTCTAGTAATTCTTCAGCCAGCTCAGTCATTGTTTTTTTAAAATTAGCTATCTCATAGAAAATACATTTTAAAAAAACAATGAGGAAAACATTAGGATCTTTCATGGCTCTATCCTCAGCTCCATGAATCTTCACTTTTTATAAACATTAAGTCTATATCTTTATCCACTCAAGACTGATATCATTGTCACCATCAGTTCTATAAGTGAAATATAAATATAAATTCAAGAGTGAGGAGTTCCCGTCGTGGCGCAGTGGTTAACGAATCCGACTAGGAACCATGAGGTTGCGGGTTCGGTCCCTGCCCTTGCTCAGTGGGTTAACGATCCGGCGTCGTCGCTGTGAGCTGTGGTGTAGATTGCAGACGTGGCTCGGATCCCGCGTTGCTGTGGCTCTGGCGTAGGCCGGTGGCTACAGCTCCGATTCCACCCCTAGCCTGGGAACCTCCATATGCCGCGGGAGCGGCCCAAGAAATAGCAACAACAACAACAACAACAAAAAAAGAATGAAATACTTGATTGCAGTGCTATATATCTGGTGTATCCTATAGCCCTTCCTTAAAGGACTAGGGGTTAGCCTGGCAGACAGTAGAGACAATCACTATGATTTTTGTTAGAGTTCTAATTGCTATTTCAAATCACATGAAGATTTGGCAGGAGGAGAAAATTAAGAGAAAAAATTAGTTAAGACGAACTCTTAGAGCAAGGAAGTTAGATGACAGAAGTCAATGAGAAGTGAATATTTACATATGTCTAAGACTAAGTTTCTGTCTCTGGGCCTGTTTACACCTCTGTTTGTAAATCTGGCAGTATTTTGGGAATCACCTCAAACTCCCTAAAGCAGAAATTCTTAAATTGTATTACTTATTAAAAAACAAAAATACAATTGTGAAAGCTTTAAATAATTTAGATACTTAGACCTCATCCCTAGAAATCCTAAACTAGTAAAACCAGAGATAGGCTCAGGAATTTGCTCCTTTCCCCACTCCTACCCTCCCCCTCCTACAAGCATACCCCTTTACCAGGGGATGATGCTGAGCCAGTTAATAATCTAAAATCACACTTTTGGGTATACTTCCCCTAAGGAAATTTTTACATAAAATTATTTCACTTAAGAAATTTCAATTTCATTTTTCATAACTATCTTCTGTTATAAAAAAGACTTAGCCTATATATTTCCATTTCTTTGAAATCCAGCTTAGGGTAGTTGTAATCAGACAAACCTGGATTAAAATGTGACACCAGCACTTATTCACTGGCTATTCCTTGGCATATTTTTTCATGTACCTAAGCCTCAGCTTCACACTCTCAGATTGGCAAGTAGTTTCAAAAGTTGGACAACAGCAAGTGTTAATAAGGATGAGGGACGATGCAAATTCTCAATACTGTTGGAGAGCTTCAATTAAGACAGCCACTTTGGAAAGCAATTTGACACTGCCCTGAAAATGAGCACCTGAATACCTTATAACTCAGCAAAAATTCCTATCCTAGAAATATGTCCTTAAGAAATTCTTGCAATAACTATGAAGATACCTAATACAGTTTTTAGCATATAGTAGGTATCTAATAAACAGTATTTGTTATTAATATTTATGGGCCATTTAATCTGGTTATTATACTAATATTATAACTGGTCCATCCAAGATCACCAACCTTGAAATGAGGAAAATAAATAAAAGAATAACAATGCAAGATGTTTTTTTAAAAGTAATGTAGTTATACTACTAAAATTCACGCATGGACCCCCTACATTCTTACCAGACCGGAAACGAATTCTCCACCTCAGTGTACTCTCATTGCTATTCAAGTGTTAACAATACAACACAATGAGTGAACAAATGCTTTCTCTGTATAACATAAAAGGGAAAAGATTTATAATAACTTTTTAAATTTGGAATGAACTGATTATAAATGAATAAATATATTCTCATGAGACTTAGGACTTCTTCAATATTTTTAAACACTGAATGAAGATTTTACCAAAAAAAAAAAAAAGTGTAGCTAATCTTACCACTTCCCTTCTAAAACTAACAACATGATATATAACAGTAGAAAGACATGAAAGTTAAATGGGATATTCTTTTGTTCATATTATAAGAAGTTAGAGAGAACATCTCTTGTACAAATTATTCAAATTAGGGTCCTCTTACAGAAAAGTTAATTGTATAATGTTTCATTTATTATAAACCCCAAGATAAATACAATTAGTATAATGCCTCTCCTATCAAAATATTTGACAGATTTTCTCTACCTATTAAAATGTCATATAAACCACTTGCTAGAAATTTAACTTTTTTTCCTATATAAGAGAACTAGGAGTGTGGGGGAAGGAGAGAAGGAATAGGCTAAGATTTTATGATTTATTATATAGAAAGTTCTAAAAAAATTCTGTCATCTACTAATACCTTAAACATCAATTTTTATAACACACTGAAAATTAACATTAACATGAGTTTTTTAAAGAAAATTGTGAAATACATCACATATACTAAAGCATAAAACATACGAGTACTATTAAATGAATAATAAAATGAATATCCTGTACCCAACCATCTTGCTTAAAAAAAATTAGAACAATGCCAGTACTGTAAAATCTTCATGTCCCCTCCCAAATTGCATCCCTCCCATTCCCTCTTCCAAAGGTGACTGGCACCCTGAATTTTGGTCACTCCTTCCCTGCCCCTTTGCAAAAAAGAATACTATCTATGTATGCACATCCCTAAAGAATATACTACAGATGAATGGATGAACAAGAGGTGATATATGTCCATACATTGGAAGATTCATCCCTAAAAGCAATGATATTCTGATACATGTTACATCAAGGATGAACCTTGAGGACATTATACTAAGTGAAATAAGCCAGACCAAAAGGATAGATATGATCTGATTCCACTTATATGAGAACTAGGCAAATTTATAAAGACAGAAAGTAGAACAGAGATTACCAGGCACTGGAGCGAGGGGAGGTGAAGAGTTGTTTAATGGGTAAAGAGTTTGTGTCTGGGATGATGAAAAGTTCCAGAAACAGAGAGTGGTAAAGGTTACACAATGTTGTGAGCGTACTTAATGCCACAAATTGCACACTTAAAAATGTTTAAGATAGTAAATTTTATGTTGTGTATATTGTACCACAACAAAAAATAAAAAATAGAGTATACTATCTAGTTCTGCATGCTTTTAAACTTTACATAATAAATAACATTAACTTATTTTGTGACTTGCTTATGTTCAACATTTAAAGTTCTTGATATTTATCTATGCTGATGTGTACAGCTGCAATCCATTAAATGTTATTGCTCCTAGTATTCTATTATATGAATATTCTACAGTTTACCTACCCATTTTACTGTTGATGGACATGGCTGCTCAAGGTTTATTTATCTGGAATTATTAACAAACCTATTGATGTTCTTATGTCTATATCCTGGTACACATGTGCAATAATTTGCCTAGGACATATTTCTAGACGGGGTCATAGGATATATATGCTCAACTTTACCAGAAAATGTCAAACTGTAATCTAAAGTGACTTTATTATTTTACATTACCTAAATGTAGCCATTGTTCCATAGATACCAACATTGGTATTTCCTTTTTCATTTGCCAATCTGGCAGTATTAAATATTACCTCATTACAGTCTTAATTGCATTTCCCTGATTACTAATGCATTGATTATCCTTTCATAGTTTATTGGCCATGTGTTTCCTCTTCTGTGAAATCTTTCATACTTTTTCCTACCCGTGCTGTTTATCTTTTGATTACTGACTAATTACATATGGATTCTGCTACTGAATCCATTGTCACTTATATTGTGCTACAAACATCTTTCAGTTTTCAGCTTGTATTTTTACTCTCTATGGAATCTTTTGAATGCACCCAATTTCTTAATTTTAATATGAAGTCAACCTTTCCCTTTATGGTTTGTGCTTTTGTATTCTGTTTGCAAAAAACCTCCCAACCCTTAGATCATAAAGCTTTTCTCCCACTCCTTCAGAGTTTTATACCTCTGCCATTTTTAAGAGTCAATGCCACCTGGAATCAATTTTTATGTAAGTTTTCAGATAGGGATCCAGTACATTTTTCTAAAATTATGGGTAAATAATTATCACAGCACTATTTATTACACAGTCCATATAAATCCCTCCTTCCCCCTATCTACAATGCCCACTCTATAAAAATTTGGTTTGCATATCCAGGTCTATTTCTCTAATTCTGTATCACTAGCCAGCTATCACTATCAGTAGTTCTAACCTCACAACAAGACAATATTGCCTTAACTACTATAGCTTTATCTTTTGGGATAATTTAAGATTTTTTTTAACCTTGTAACTATGGTAGACTAATATGGTAAACTAGTAGATTTTCTAAAATTAAAGCAAGTCCACATCACTGGGAAACATTAAAAAAAACATTCAAAGTTATCTGAGCCTGTTTTATTTGTGGGGGGGGCTAATTACCGATATAATTTCTTTAATGATTACACAAGTATTCAGGTGTACAGTGTCTTCCTACCTCAGTTTAGATAAATATTTCCCCTCCTTAGAATTTATACATTTCATCCAAAATTTCAAACACAGTGATATACAACTATTTAAAATATCTTTTTTCTGTTTTGATCTCTGCAGAATCTACAGTTTTACACATTTCTTTACTCCCAGTCTTCTCTGTGCCTTCTCACACTCTTGTTCTTAGATAATGCTTGCTATAAATTGTCTCTTTCACTGGGCTTTCCACATCAGTGACTTCTGGCTTTGTTGATCCTTTTAAGTCAATGTATATTTCTATTTCAGTAGTTTCCTCTTATCTTTATTATTTCCTTTCTCTTAACTTTCCTCGGGTATATGCTGACCAGGGATTGAACGCAGGCCGTGCCATTTCCTAATCATTAGATCACCCGGGAACTCCCCTAACTCCTGAATTCTGAGCATTTCTTCTTTTCTGATGTAAGCATTTAATGACTATATGTTTCTCTAAGTACTACTTTAAATGTCTCACATTTTAGTATGAATTATTTTTATTACTCTGTAAATATTTTCTAATTTTTCATTATAAAAGTGTTTATAAATTTTTTTCATCTATATGGTCATTTATATTTATTTAACTCATTACTATTTAGTTGATTTATGGTCAAAAAATGTGGTCTTAATAATGCCAGTTTTTAAAAACGCATTAAGACAATCTTTAGGCCTGACTCATGATCAATTTTCATAATTGTTCAGGGGTCTTTAAAGGAATTTAACTGGTGTACATACACTGCTGTCTATTTTTTATAACAGGAACATTTTGATACAAAGTCAACTACTGAATTAAATCATTATATTTCCTACATGGTAAGAACAAGCAGAGCAGTAAAAAATTTCCAATTTTTTCCTGGAACATTTTCTAAAGGAACCAAATCAAGAAATAAATAAGTGAAACAATTGAGAAGCTGCTCACAGACTTTAGACTTCATCACAGGCTCCGTTTCCTTCTTCTGACACAATCTCTTTAGTTTAGGATTGTCTCTTGTAAATAGCATACATATAGAAAAAAATTTAATCCAGTCTGATGATTGAGTCACAAATGTTTTTATCTCAACACCCTTTTAATGCCTTAATTAAGAACTAAAAAGAGCTTTTGTTAATGTGGGTTACATCTATCAATATTGGCCCTATTAAAAACTAAATATCAGAAATTTAGAAAAATACTTCATTCAAACATAACTAATAAACACATATGTTAGCATAATTTTATGAAGAATAAATATATTCTCTTTTTTACGACTTTATTTTTTAGAGCAATTTTAGGTGTACAACAAAACTAAGAGGGAGGTAAAGAAATTTCCCATGTATCCCCTGCCCTCAAACATGCACAGTCTATCCCATTATCAATGTCACTCACCAGAATGGCACAGTCTTTTACCACAAATGAACTCCAAGGTCCATAGTTTACTTTAGGGTTCACTTGTGTGCTATACATTCTATTAGTTTGGAAAAATTTATAATGACACGTATCCATCATTATGATATACAGAGTTATTTCACTGCTCTAATCATCTTCACTGTCTGCCTATTTGTCTCCACCACTCCCCACCCCTGGCAACTGCTAATCTTTTTACTGTCTCCATAGCTTTGTTTTTTCCAGAACATTATCTAGTTGGAATCACACAGTATGTAGCCTTTTCAGATAGGCTTCTTTCATTGAGTAATATGCATTTGAGGCCTCTCCATGGCTTTTCTTTTTAACGCTGAATAATATTGTATTGTCTGTATGTACCACAGTTTATCCATTCATCTAGTGAAGAACATCTTGGTTGCTTCAAGTTGTGGCAATTATGAATAAAGCTGCTATAAACATCCATGTGCAGGTTTTTGTGTGGACAACGGTTTTCATTTCGTTTGGGTAAATACCAAGGAGTGTGATTGTAGATCATATGGTAAGAGTATGTTTCAATTTCTAAGAAACTGCCAAACTATCCCAAAGTGGCTGTACTGTTTTGAATTCCCACCAGCAATGTATGAGAGTTCCTGTTGCTCCACATTCTCTCCAGCACTGGGTGTTGTCAGTGTAGCAGATTCTGGTCATCCTAAGAGGTCTATAGTATGGTGCCTTGTTTTAATTTCCATTTCCCTAATGACATATGATGTGGAATATCTTTTCATATGCCTATTTGCCATCTATGTATCTTCTTAGGTAAGGTATCTCTTAAGGTTTCTGTCCCATTTTTTAAATTGAGTTGTTTTCTTATAGTTCTTTGTATATTTTGGATAACAGTCCTTTATCAGATTTGCCTAAAATAACAAAATTAACAAAATATTTTCTCCCTAACTGCAGTTTGTCTTTTTATTGTCTTGACACTGTCTTTAGCAAAACAAAAAAAGTTTTCAATTTAAGTCCAGCTTATCTATTATTCCTCTCATGGATCATACTTTTGGTATTGTATCTAAAAAGGCATCAATTTACCCACGGTCATCTAGGTTTTCCCCTGTGTTACCTCCTAGGAGTTTTAAAGTTTTGCATTTTACATTTAGGTATATGATCCACTTTGAGTTAATTTCTGTGAAAAGTGTAAAGTCTCTGCCTAGATTCATTTTTTTTGCATGTGGATGTCCAGTTGATCCAGCACTCTTTGTTGAAAAGATTTTGCTTCATTGTTTTGCTCCTTTGTCAAAGACAAAGGTTGACTATATTTATAAGGGCCTTTTTCTGGGCTCTTTATTCTGTTCCATTGATGTATTTGTCTATTCCTGGGCCAAGATCATACTATCTTGATTACTTGCAGCTTTATAGTAAGCTTAGAATTCAGTTAGTGTTGTTCCTCCAACTTTTTTCTTCTTGTTTTAATCTGTTGGATTTTCTGGGTCTTTGCCTCTCCATATAAACTTTAGAATGCATTTGTTGATAACCATAAAATAACTTGCTCAGATTTTCACTGAGATTGCATTGACTCTATAGATCAAGTTGGAAAGAGTGGCATCAGGACAATATTGGGTCTTTCTATCCACAAACATGTAATGTCTCTCTGTTTATTTATATGTCTATTTCTGTTTTGTAAATAAAGTTTATTTGTGTCATATTTTAGATTCCAGATATAAGTGATATCTTATGGAATTTGTCTTTCTCTGTCTGACTTACTTTACTTAGTATGATAATCTCCAGGTTCATCCATATTGGTGCCAATGGCATTATTTCATTCTTTTTTATGGCTGAGTCATATTCCATTGGTATATATACCACATCTTCATCCATTCATTAGTCAATGGACATTTATACTGCTTCCATGTTTTGGCTATCGTAAATAGTGCTGCTATGATATATGCCCAGGAGTGGGACTGCTAGAATATATGGTAACTCTATTTTGTCTTTTTAGGGCCACAACTGAGGCATATGGAGGTTCCCAGGCTAGGGGTCAAATTGGAGCTGTAGCTGTCAGCTTACACCACAGCCAGAGCAATGCAGGATCTGACCCGCATCTGTGACCTACACCATAGCTCATGGCAACACCAGATCCTTAACCCACTGCGCAAGGCCACAGATCAAACCTGCATCCTCAAGGATATTAGTTGGGTTCGTTACTGCTGAACCATAAGAGGAAAAACTCCCTGGTTTTTAGTTGTTTAAGGAACCTCCATACTGTTTTCCATGGTAGCTCTACCAATTTACATTCACATCAACAGAGTAGGAGGGTTCCCTTTTCTTTACACCCTCTCTAGCATTTGTTATTTGTAGATTTTTTGATGTTGGCCATTCTGACCAGTGTGAGGAGGTAACTCATTGTAGTTTTGATTTGCATTTCTCTAATAATTAGCAATGTTGAAAGTCTTTTCATGTGCCTATTGGCCATCTGAATGCCTTTTTTGGAGAAATGTCTATTTAGGTAGTCTGCCCATTTCTTAAGTGGTTTTTTTTGTTGTTGTTCTGAGTTATATGAGCTGTTTGTATATTTTGGAACTTGAGCCCTTGTTGGTGGCATCATCTGCAAATATTTTCTCCCAGTCCACAGGTTATCTTTTCCTTTTGTTTATGGTTTCCTTTGCTATGAATGCAAAAGCTTCTAAGTTTGATTAGGTTCCATCTGTTTATTTTTGCTTTTATTTCTATTACCTTGGGAAACTGACTTAAGAAAACATTGGTACGATTTATTTCAGAGAACGTTTTGCTTAACATGTTCTCCTCTAGGAGTTTTATGGTATCATGTCATATTTAAGTCTGTAAGCCATTTTGAGTTTATTTTTGTGTATGGCGTGAGGATGTGTTCTAACCTCACTGATTTACATGCGGCTGTCCAGCTTTCCCACCACCACTTGCTGAAGGGACTGTCTTTTTCAGTGTATATACTTGCCTCCTTTGTTGAAGATTAACTTACCATAGGTGTGTGGGTTTATTTCTGAGCTCTCTACTCTGTTCCATTGATTCATATGTCTGTTTTGTGCCAAACCACTGTTGTGATTACTGTAGCTTTGAAGTCTGGGAGGTTATGTCTCCTGTTTTGTTCTTTTTCCCCACAACTGTTTTGGCAATTCTGAGTCTTTTATCGTTCTGTATAAATTTTTGGATTATTTGTTCTGGTTCTATGAAAAAAAATGTCATGGGTAATTTGATAGGGATAGCATTAAATCTGTAGCTTGCTTTGGGTAGTATGGCTATTTTAACAATATTAATTCTTCCAACCCAAGAGCATGGGATAGCTTTCTATTTCTCTGAATTATCCTTAATTTTCTTTAATCAATATTTTACAGTTCTCAGCAGTTCAGTCTTTCACTTCTTAGATTTATTACTAAGCATTCTTTTAACTGATGGGATTTTAAAAAAATAATTTAACTTTCCCTTTCTGATATTGGATTTGTTAGTATAAAGAAATGCAACTGATTTCTGTATGTAAATCTTGTATCCTGATACTTTGCTGAATTAGTTCATCAGTTTTAGTACTTTCTGTGTGGAGTATTTAGGGTTTTCTACATATACTATCATGTCATCTGCATATAATGAAATTTTTACCTCTTCCCTTCCAATTTGAATACCTTTTATTTCTTTTTCTGATTGCTGTGGCTAAGAATTCCATTAGTATGTTGACTAGAAGTGGTGAGAGGAGGGATGCTTGTCTTGTTCCAGATTTTAGTGGGAAAGCTTTCAACTTTTCACTTGTTGAATGCTAGGCTGGCTATGGGTTTGCCATAAATAGCTTTCATTATGTTGAAATATGTTCCCTTTATATAATATACTCTTCTGGTAGTAATCCTTTTATCATTATATAGTGTACTTCTTTACTTTTCTATTTTGCCTTTGTTTTAAAGTCTATTTTATCTGATACGAGTATGGCTATGCCCTGCTTTCATGTCATTTCCATTTGCAATGAAATAGCTTTTTGCATCCCAACTTTCAATCTATGTGTGTCCTTCACCCTAGAGTTTCTTATAGGCAGCATACTGTGGGCTCTTGTTTTATTATCTAATCTGTCACTCTATGTCTTTTGATTGGAGCAGTTAGTCCATCAACATTTAAGGTAATTATTGATGGATATGGATATGCCATTTTAAACCCTGTTTTCCATTTGATTTTGTACTTCCCCCCCTCTTTTGTGGTTTGATGGTTTTCTTTTGTAATGTACTTATGTTCTCTTTTTCATTTTTTGTGAACTTACTGCATTTTTAAAAATTTGTGGTTGCCCTGTTTTCAAGTATGTTAACCCACTACTATATTTACTTGCTTTAGACCTGTATGTTTAGTCTCAAACATATATATATATATATATATTTTTTTTTTTGGTCTTTTCTAGGGCCACACCAGTGGCATATGGAGGTTCCCAGGCTAGGGGTCCAATCAGAGCTGCTGCCTCTGGCCTACACCACAGCCAGAGCAACTTGGGATCTGAGCCACCTCTTCGACCTACACCACAGCTCACGGCAATCCTGGATCCTTAACCCACTGAGTGAGGCCAGGGATTGAACCCACAACCTCATAGTTCCTAGCCGGATTCATTAACCACTGAGCTACAACAGGAACTCCTCAAATATATTCTTTAAAAAAAAAAACAAAAAAAAAAACATTTTCTTACTCTTTTCCCCCACATTTTGTGATTTTGATGTCCTCTTTTACATCTTCATGCTTATTCTTTTTCTGTTCATTGTGGTTATCATTACTTTCACAAAAATTTCTCTGATTTTTGTTTCAATCTGTGTACTGGCTTATCTAAGTGATTTACTTTCCAATTATGATTTTTCTCTTTCCTATAGATTCTTGCTTCTTTTCTATTTAGAGAAAGTGTTTCAATATTTCTTTTAGGATAGGTTTAATATTGCTGAATTCTTTTAATTTTTGCTTGCCTGAGAAATTCTTTATCTCTCCTTCTATTCTAAATGATAATCTTGCTGGGTAGAGTATCCTAGGTTGGAGGTTCTTCCTTTTAGCAGTTTGAATATATCCTGTTACTCCTTTCTGGTAGAGGAATCAGCTGATAGCTTATGGGGGCTCCTTTGTAATTAACTCTTTTTTTCTCTTGCTGCCTTTAGAAACTTCTCTTTAACTTTTGTTATTTCAGTAATGTGTATTGGTGTAGGTCTGTTTAGGTTCCATCTTTTTTTGTGACCCTCTGTGCTTCCTATACCTGGATATCTGTTTTCTTCTTTAGGTTTGGGAAGTTTTAAGCCATAATTTCTTCAAATACATTTTCAATATCCTTTTCTCTTTCTTCTCCTTCTGAGATTCCTATTATGTGTAGATGGGGATGCTTTATATTATTCCATAGATCTCTTAAAGCTTTCATTCCCCCACCCCTCATTTGGCTTTCTGTCTGCTGTTCTGATTGGGTGATTTCCATTATTCTATCTTATAGATCACTTATTCATTCTTCTCCATTATCCAGTTTGCTAATTGTTGCCTTTAGCTCAGCTATTTTTCAGCAAATGAATTTTTAAATTTTAATTGGCTCTCCTTTATAGTTTCTAGTTCCTTTTTACAGTAATCTGCATTTTTATCAATAGCCTTTCTTAATTCCTTCAGTATTTTCATTGTCTCCTTTGTAGACGTGGGGGTCTAGTGGACTGTAAAGGTCTGTTCCATTGTTTGTTCTTTCAAGAGAATTCTCTTTTAAATGGGAGTGATTCCTCTGCTTCTTTATTTTATTTATATTTCTCTGACTCTATGAGTTTAGCAGAAACAGTTACATACTGTGGTCTTGAATGGTTGTTTTTATGTTGCAGTGTCCCTATATAGCTTCTGTGAGTCTAATATTTTTGGTACAAGGGCCGTTTTTAGTATGGATGCCTGCCTCATATTTCTTCAGTGTGTACTGGCCATTATCTCCTTGATAGGGGGTGTGATCATTGTTGTGGTGACCAGAGCCTGCACTAGATGTTGAGCAGGGCCTCCTCCTTGCTCTGTGGTTGTGACAGCCCTGCTGGGGGCAGGGTGTGCTCCCTGGTTGTTGGAATAGACACCTCCAGATCTGTTTCTGAACTGTGGTGTGAAGCAGGCAGGACTGGAGTACTCCCACTAGGAGAGAAGCCACTGAGTATTCCTCCATAGAAGCTGTCTTACAAGAAGTACACTCTTCGGTGTCACCTGTCACCTGTTGTGTGGACTCACAAAGTAAACTGTTTTTGGCACACCCCTCAGCCCTGCCTCAACCATGGGAATTCAGGAAATTGGCCTGGGTGTCTCTCAAGTGCTGTGCTCAGAAAGCCACTGGTGCAGACTTGTTGGCACTGAACTGCTGAGGTCATGCACCTGGACTGCTGCAGTTGTAAACTTGGACCCACTATAGCAACTATAGAGTTAGCCCAGACACAAGCTCCACCTTTGTGCAGACATGCCTGTAGAGCCTGAAGCTGCTATTGACAGTTCCACCCCAGCCATAGGGGTGGTCTGTCCCACTAACACCCTGAGTGTTTACAAAGCTGCCAGTGGTACACAAATCTGAAGTTTGCACAGCCATGGGGAGAGGGCTCAGATTTCAGCCCCACCTTCCCATGTGGGCAAACCACTGACATTTGTGATCTCCCAGAACTCATTGAGGCAGAGCTGTACCCACTATTGAGCACTCCAAGAATGAGGCTGCTATGGCGGGGCCCTGCCCCCCTCTTCACATGCGTATTAACAATGGGTCTTTAGTGTTGGACCTGCGCTCTTTCCTGAGCACATCCCTGGTTGCAGCTTGAACCACACTCAAGCCCCTTCAGGGTGTTTCTGTGTAGCCAACCCCAGTCTATTCCCCACTTCTGTCCTCTGAAACCCGAGTTTTTAGCACCCAGCTACCATGTGCACCAACAGATGTGCATCTCAAGATGGAGGTGGCACAGATGCTCTGTGCTGGTCTCTTTTTGTTCTGCCTGCCACAATATAAGTACTGCATTCTCCTCTGAGCCTCTGAAGCTCCCTTTCTATCCTGGCTATCTCCCTGCCAGTGAAGGGTCTTCCCAGGATGAACGAATCTTTCTTCTTTTTTTTTATTTTTTAATTATTTTTTAATTTTTTAAATTACTCAAGTGAATTTATCACATCTGTAGTTGTATAATGGTCATAACAATCCAATTTCACAGGATTTCCATCCCACAGCCCAAGCACATCCCCCCACCCCTGACGAATCTTTCTTCTTTCAACACTCCCTCTCAAGTGTGCAGCTCCCATCCTGATTCCCTTTTTTTCCCCCTTTCATCCTACCCAGTTACATGATGATCTTTCTCATAAAATTTTGGTTTTATGAGACCTTCTGCTAGTATCCAGAAGGTATTCTGTGAGAACTGTTCCACATGTAGATATATTTTTGATGTGTTTGTGGGAGGAGGTGAGCTCCACATCCTTCTATTCTACCATTTTGATCCACGCTCCCCCAACCCCAATTTATTTAGTTCTTTGGTTTCATTCCCCAGAGTTTTGTAGTAGTGGTCGTATAGGTCTTGTATATATATATATTTTAGGTATATACCTAAGTATTTCATTTGGGGTGCTGATAATATAAATGGAATTATATTTTAACTTCGAATTCCACTTGTTGATTGTTGGTATATAGGAAAGCAAATAACTTGTGTATATAAATCTTGTATCCTGCAATCTTGCTATAATCACTTATTAGTTCTAGGATTTTTGTTTTTTTTTTTAAATTATTCTTTCAGACTTTCTACAGAGATGATCATTATTCTGTGAACAAAGACAGCTTTATATCTTCCTTCACAATCTGCTTGTTTTTAATTTCCTTTTCTTCTCCTACTTCATCAGCAAGGACTCCCAGTATGATGTTAGAAAGAAGTAGTGAGAGGGGTGTTCCTGATCATAGCGGGAAAAACTTTGAGTTTCTCACCATTAAGTATGATGTTACCTATAGTTTTTGTACATATTCTTAATTTAAAGTTTAAGACGTTCTCCTCTATTTCTAGTTGGCTGAGAGTTTTTATCATTAATGGGTGTTAGATTCTGTCAAATGTTTTCTCTGTATCTACTGATATATTCATATGATTTTTTCTCTTTTAATCTGTTGATGTGATGAATTCCATTAATTGATTTTCAAATACTGAATCAGGCTTGCATATCTGGGATAAAACCCACTTGGTAGTGGTTTATAATTCTTTCTATACTTTGTTGGGTTAAATTTGCTATTATTCTGTTGAATATTTTTGCATCTATGTTTATGAGAACTACTAGCATGCAGTTTTCTTGTAACATCTTTTTTTCAGTTGGGCATAGAATAATGCTAGCCTCATACAATGAATTAAGAAGTGTTCCCTCTGTTTCTATCCTCTGAGACTGTAGAGAACAGAGAATTGGTATAATTTCTTCCTTAAATGTTTGGTAGAAATTATTAGTGAACCCATCTGGGCCCACTGCTTTCTGCATACTCTTTATATAAAACATATATATATGTGTGTGTGTATACATATATACATACACACACACACACACACACACACACATATATATATATATTTTTTTTTTTTTTGGCTGCACTTGCGATATGTGGAAGTTCCCAGGCCAGGGATCAAACCCACACCACATTGTGACCTGAGCCACCACTGTGGCTATGCTGGATCCTTAATCCACTGCACCACAGGGGAACTTCCTATACAAAACAATTTAATGAGAAAATTGTTGCTGTTTTACATTTTTACAAATGTCTTAATATTTTTTTTGTTATTAAAGTATAGTTGATTTACAATATTTTGTCAAGTTCTGTTGTACAACAAGGTGACCCATTAATATGTTATTATGTCTAAAGTCTCTCTAATGTCCAGTTAGCAGACAGCTAGTTTCTCATATCTGTTCTCATATTCAACCTTTATGATATGTTGTTTTAGTTGAAGTATAATAAGAAAATCCAGTCTCACATAGACATGTAGTTGGAAAAGATAGGAATATCTTGATATCTGCAGGTAACCTGGGGGTCTTCTTTGATACTATGGTGTGATCAAAACACCATAGTGGTAGTTTCTTAAAGGTTAATAGTAACGTGGAATCTGAAACCATATCAATAAGCTCTGTCAATTTAAAATCCAATGCTCTATCATGTATGTTGAATGATTTTTTTTTAACTCATGCATGATTTCATAGTATTATAGACTTTGGTCATTTGGAAAATGCTAATTCTCTAAATTATGCAGATACTGTAAATGTTGATACCTTTCACTATATAACACTAAAATAACTACACCTGCTTTTATTACCACCTATTCCATCAAATAAATCTTTAAACACTGGAAAACTATCAAGCTTAATATGGTGAGTGTTAAGTTTTTTTTTTTTTTAATTCTAATTTTCACTTGAAAACTTGAATTTTATCACTGGTAACAAATAATTTCAATCACTTAACCTTTAAGTAGCAGGTTCACTGTGTTCAGTTTCAAGTATGAATACCCAGTTTATCTCTTAGTTGTTTTTTCAAGTAAAAATGGCATTCCAGGATAAAAATGTGTTTTAGTTTAGTTTAGTTTACAACTCAACCACTCAAGTTTTTTTTCATGAATGACATTGTCATTTGCAATGCAGTATAACTGTTTTATACGTACATTCTATTTTGTCATAAAGGATATTAAAAGGACTAATACTAGAGGGGCAAAATTTAATGAAAATAATACTTTTATTATAACATCAAGAATATATTTAAATGAAACCCATGTGAGGGCTAAATCCTGGTTATAAATTTTCAAGGATTATATTGCTTCTACCCATTAATGCTAAGGATAGAAGAAGTAATTTTCGTCTTCTGTACAGTGAGTTCATATCTTCTTTATCCTTTCACTTTATCCTTTCTATCCTTTCACATCCCAGGCACAGCCAGTTTTGCACAAGAGGATCTTACTAGATATTCTATCTTGGGGGAAAGCAAGATGCCAAGACTTTTTCTGCAACTTCATGTAGTGATAAAAGTAGTAAATCATGGGTTTAGTAGAAACCCTCCATGGGAAAGCTATAATAAATGGTCATCTTCTAGACATCCTGCTTTCAATTTTTCAAAAAAAAAAATTTCTTTGGGTTCTCTTTATCTGTGTCATTTCAGGAGTGCATTTATAAAGATCATTTGGTCATATTTTACTGAAATTTTTAGCTGTTTTCCTATAGGGGTGTTATTCATGCTATCTAGTCCATCATGTTGTCAGAAATGGAATGCTTCATTTGAATTTTACAAGAGCAGAACTGAGCATTTTGATAAAATATAACTATCACATCAAGGTTCACTTATCTCCCACTGACTTAAGCTCTTCAGTTTAGTAATTCTTAATGACTTATTACGATTGTTTAAAATTTATTTCATTGGAATCCTCTAGATGTGAACTTGTGATCATCAATGCAATCATGGCACTCCTGTTTTTTGGCCTGGTTAGATGCTATATCTCAGCTCACATTACGCAGGTAGTAAGTACCTGATGATAAATCAGTGCTGGCAGCACATACCCTTCTGGAGTTTCAGTCTAATGCCTGATTCTTGTCTATCAGAACCCTAAATTCTTTTCTGATTCTGTACTACTGAAGAAATAAGTAAGAAATGAAGTGACAAGTAGCTAGAATTTGAAACAGCATTCTAAAGACATGTGATCAGACTAATGCTTAAAGGTCTTAGTTATTAGACCTTGCCCTCTGTCTTATGACTATGAGAATAATTTCTCAGTAAAAAACAAACCCAAGTATTTGTGTAAGCATCTACTTTCTCCACTGACTCAAGAAACAAAACTGTCAAATGAGATAATGTGGAATTAGATGAGACCTTAGAAATTTCTTAATCTAAGCTGTCCCCCCAGAATTGTTAAACCATTTCTAACAAAAAGTTACCACATTTGTTTCCTGATACTTTTCATTTAAATTCAACCTAAAAACTCCCAAGATTTTGTACTTTCTAAAACAAAATAATTTGGTATACTATAATATTAAGGCTAACAATTTGGATTTATTCTACAAATACTTACTGAGAGTCTACTCTGTGCTTGATATTCTCCCACCCAACTCTCTGATAACACTTTAAACTTTATTTTACAGTGATAAAATGTCAATCTAGAAGTCAAACTGTCCTAACTTTTTCAAAATTGTGTTGCTAGTTCCTTGAGCTGTCACAAGCACTGCATTTCTTGCGCCATGCTCAAAAGATCTTTGCTTCATCGGCCGACCAAAATGGGATACTACAGAATTTAATTTGGAGTCCATGGAGCAATTAAATGCTAAAGTAGACATGCCATAAGGAGTTCTCTCAACCACAAAGACTTAATTAGAAACCAAGTCAGCTAAAATAACCAACTTAGATGGTTGGATGGAAGAGAGTTTGGTAGCGCAAATGTAAATATAAATTGAAAGAATCAACATTAAAAATCATTTTGGATATGTACTTTAAAACACTTATAAAAATTATTACATTGATTTTAGAATCAATATAAAATCTCTCTAAAAATATCCAAATAAAAAACCTCAACCTCCTTAAGTAGGACACTCCAGATATATACAAAAATATTAAGTTAAAGTGTTTAAGACAAATATCTAAATAAGTTGTTGGTTGTCCAAATTTACATATATATATTATATAATATATAATTTATATAAATATTATAATATATATATATTATATATATATGACCCTAAAATCAAGTCTACTACAAAATTGCTAAACAGGAGTTTATATCAATCCTTTCCCCTATAATCTTAAAGAAAGTCACTAAAAGTTGACTCATATTCTTTTATGAAGTTTTTTTTAACATTAAATAGAAACTGCCATATTTTAAAATCAGTTTTGAGTAAGTGTTCTAAGAGAATTAGAATCATCTGTTAAAGACCTGGTACTCAAGGATTCTGTTACTTCATGGCCAGGACTTGCACATGTATGCTGATAACTCCCAAATTTCATAACTAGACTGACTTACTCCTGATTTCCAGACCTAAGCACTCAAGTGCTTACTGTATTTTCACCCATACCACAAACACAACATAGCCAAACTGAACTCACCATCGCCCTTTAGGCTGATGTTCTCCCCCTGGGTTCCATCCCAGTGAACTGTACCAGCATACATCAAGCCTACTATTCCCAGGACTTACCAAACCAAGCTGTCTCTAACTGCTAAAGGTTTCCAAATATCTGGACTCCCTTCCTTCCACTTCCAGTGCCACTTTTTCCTAAATTCAAGCATCAACATCAGTAAACAGATGACTGCCATAACCTTGGGGTTTCTCTAATCTCATACATACCTAGATTTTATCTTCTGTAATTCTATCAGGGTGACCACTTTTTTTAATGCTATACCGTTTTTTCCCACTATGAGAAAATTCATTATAGAAAATTATAAACACATATAGGAATTCCTGTTGTGGCTCAGTGGGTTATGAACCCAACTGGTATCCAGGAGGATGTGGGTTTGATCCCTGGCCTCGCTCAGTGGGTTAAGGATGTGGTGTTGCTATGAACTGCAGTGTAGGTCAGAGATGTGGCTTAGACCCCACATGGCTGTGGCTGTAATATAGGCTGGCAGCTATAGCTCCAAATCAACCCCTAGCCTGGGGTTTTCCACATGCTACAAGTGCAGCCCTAAAATGCAAAAAAAAAAAAAAAAGAAAGAAAAAATTATAAACACAGAGAAGTATAAAAAAGAATCACTCAAAATTTTATCAACTAGTTGAAACCACTGCTAATATTTTGACATATTTTCTCTAGTCTTTTTAAAATAATTGAGATGATACCATTTACAAAATCTTATGTTTTGTAAAGTTAATATACTAAGTTTGTAAATCTAAATTTAAGAAGTTGCATATGTGTTCTAAACAAAGGTTATACCACAAATTTACATAACTGTCCCCTATTAACATTTAAGTCACTTTACATTTGTACTTAGAAAGGATGTTGCAATGAACATTTTTATGCCTGAAATATTTCTAGCATAAGACTGTTTCTTAGGACAGATTCCTAGAAATGGAATTTTCAAGTAAAGTAATTGCTTTCTGAAGAAATTATGCCAAGGTCTAATGTACCATGTATACCAGTACTGGTCTCATTTACCACACTCAAAACAGCACTATTAAATATTTTTAAATCTTTGCTAAACTGTTTAAACTTGTATCTCAATGATTTAATTTGCTTTTAAAATTTGATTTAATTTTCTTTCTTTCTCTCTTCCTCCCTCCCTCTCTCTTTCCCCCTTTTTTGGTCACCCCATGGCATATGGAGTTCATGGGCCAGGAATCAGATCTGAGCTGCAGTTGTGACCTATGCCAAAGCTGCAACCAGATCCTTAGCCCACTGTGCCCTGCCAGGGATCAAACCTGCGTCCTGGTGCTGCAGAGACACCACCAATCCTGTTGCACCACAGAAGGAACTCTTAATTTGCATTTCTTTGATAACTCATGACCTTGAATATGTTTCTTTATTAGCCATCTATACTTTCTCTTTTGTAAAACTAGTCATGCCCTTAAATGAAATTTCTAGAGCTCTTTAAATATTGAAAATATTGGCCTTTTGCCTGACATTTTTGCCACTAACGTATTTAATACTTTCCTCCTTTGTCTTTTAATCTCATGATTTAGAAAGTTTCTATTTTCCTTAGTACACAAATAATGTAGGTTCACTGTAAAAAAAAAAATTAGAAAACACAGAGAAGTAAAAAAGGCGCAATGAAAATTATATATAATCCCAGCACTAGAGCTAAGTATTTTTATATTGTTTGTTTTTCTAATTTATTTCTATTCATTTTTAAGATAAATTGAACCACACGTGGTAATATTCTTTTTTAAGCTATACTTTTCATCAAAATATGATGAATACATTTATAAATCAATATATATTTTTGCCATGATGCCATTTGTTTGTTTGTTTGTCTTTTTGAGGACTGCAACCCGCAGCATATGGAGGTTCCCAGGCTAGGGGTCTAATTGGAGTTACAGCCACTGGCCTACACCAGAGCCACAGCAACACAGGATCTGAGCCGTGTCTGCCACCTATACCACAGCTCACGGCAACACCAGAGCCTTAACCCACTGAGCAAGGCCAGGTTTCGAACCTGAAACCTCATGATTCCTAGTTGGATTTGTTTCTGCTGTGCCACGACAGGAACTCCCATGACGCCATGTGTTTGCATTGTAAGGATGTAAAAAAATAATCCTGTATTTTTGGACACTGAGGTTATTTCTAATTTTTCATATTATAAGCTATAGCCAGGTGAAAAGTCTTAGTTAATTCTTTACATTCATACTTAAATACTTCACTAAAGTAAATTTCTGTTGGTTGAATAACTGGATCAAAGTCATGAATATTTTAAAAACTTTATATGGCTACCATTTGTCCTCTAGAAGTCATACCAAATTATACTCCCATCAACTGATCGACCTTAGCTAACAATGAGTCTTGGAGTTCCTGCTGTGGTGCAGTGGTTAATGAATCCGACTAGGAACCATGAGGTTGCGGGTTCGATCCCTGGCCTTGCTCAGTGGGTTGAGGATCTGGAGTTGCCCTGAGCTGTGATGTAGGTCACAGACATGGCTCGGATCCCGCGTTGCTGTGGCTGTGGTGTAGGCTGGTGGCTACAGCTCCGATTTGACCCCTAGCCTGGGAACCTCCATATGCGGTGGGAGCCACCCAAGAAATGGCAAAAAGACAAAAAAAAAAAATGAGTCTTAACATGACTTTTAAAATTCATATTGTCAGTTTTGATTTTTTTGGTTGTTTAAATTTTTGGCCACACCCACACTCGAATCCATACCATAGCACTGACCCAAGCTGCTGCAGAGCCAATGCCAGATTCTTAACCCACTGCACCACAAGAGAACTCCTAGTTTTGATTTTTATGTAGAAAAATCTATACGTATTTCCCTCTGTGAGTTCTTTCCCACTCCTCGGAAGCTTAGAAAATTCTCCTTTATCCGTTGATTTAAGAAATATTCACTTTTATTCTCCATTAGTTTTGATTGTATTTTCTTCAATTAACTTTCTAATTGATTGTATTGTCTTCAATTAACTTTCTAACCCACTTGGATTCCTTTTGCAGTGAGATGGGGTGCTAACTTTTTCCTCCTCCCAAACAGTACAAACACTATTCACTTTAAAATCTTCTCCTTCCATAATGGTTTGAGAAGTGTGGGAATCTTTACACAACTATTTAATGCTTATAATTTGTCAAGGTTTTTCTCTGCTTCCAGGATAAAGTTAAAACTCTTTAGTATAGCAAAGCTTTTTGGATTACTGTCTCTGATTCTATGTAAAGAAAAATCTACTGTCCCTCCCCCAACTGCACCTCATGCTCTGATAATATTCTGCCAACTGTATATACTGTTCCATTTTCCTGTGGTGACACAGCTTTATAATTCTGAGTCACAGAAGACTTTCCCAAATAAGGCACAAAACTAGAAGAAATAACAACAGAAGTTACTTTTTATAGAGTATTTAACTTATGACAAACATTTTCTAGGGCTTTACTGTAATATCTCATTTGTTCCTTATAATAATCCTGAGGTACATACTATTACTATTTCATTTTTTTTCCTCTTTAAAGCCCATTTGCAGCATATGGAAGTTCCCAGACTAGGGGTAGAATTGGAGCTGCTGTTTTAGGCATATACCACAGCCATAGCAATAAGGGATCCGAGTTGCATCAGCAACCTACATCACAGCTCACAGCAATGCCGGATCCTTAACCCACTGAGCGAGGCCAGGGATGGAACCTGCACCTTCATGGATACTAGTCAGGTTCTTAACCCACTGAGCCACAATGGGAACTCCTTACTACTTCATTTTTAAGATAGAACCTAAGGCACAAAAAGATTAAGTAACTTGCTCAAGGTTACAGTTATTAAGCAGAAGAGGTGAAATACAAACACAGGTGATCTGGCTCTACAATTTGTACACTTAACCACTACACTGTACTTCAGACAAGAAAAGACACAAGGGAGTTCCCGTTGTAGCTCAGCGGTAATGAACCCAGCTAGTATCCATGAGGATACAGGTTCAATCCCTGGCCTTGCTCAGTGGGTTAAGGATCTGACACTGAGCTGTGGTGTAGGCTGCAGATGCAGCTTGGATCCCATGTTGCTGTGGCTATGGTGGAGGCTGACAGCTGTCGCTCCCATTTGACCCCTATACTGGGAACTTCTATATGCCACGGGTGCAGCCCTAAAAAGACAAAAAAAAAAAGAGAGAGAGAGAGAGAGAAAAGACAAGACACAAATTTGGAAGTTCCCATTGTGGCTCAGTGGGTTAAGAGAACACAACTAGAATCCTTCAGGATGTGGGTTTGATCCCTGGCCTTGCTTGGTGGGTTAAGGTTATGGCATTGCCTCAAGCTGCAGTGTAGTTTGCAGATGTGGCTCAGATCTGGTGTTGCTGTGGCTGTGGTGTAGGCCAGCAGCTGCAGCTCAGATTCAACCCCTAGCCTGGGAACTTCCATGTGCTGCAGGTGTGGCTCTAAAAAAAGACAAGACACAAATTTGAACATATAAATGGTAAAATCTTATTCTGTGGTGAAACACACCATTTGCAATTTTAAAAAAGTGACAAGTGGGACAAGTAGGGAGAAAATATCTGAAAGATATATAAAAAACAATCTGTAGAATACATAAAGGTCTACAAAATGAGTAAGAAAATATAATCATTTCAATTGAAAATTGATAATGGGTATTCTCGGGCAATTCAGAGAAAAATGTAAGAGGCCAATACGTATATAACAAGAGGCTCAGCTTCACCAGGTATCAGAGAAATGCAAATAAGAATGATAATGAGATAGTATTTTCACCCATCAGAGTGACAAAAATTAATGTCAAGTAATATCTAGTGTTGTTGAGGGTGTGGAAAATGCATTTCAGTCACTGTTGGTACAAATATAAACAGTTAAAGTCTATTATGAGGATATTCTTTTAGCATTAAAACTGAAAATAAAATAAATGTCCCCTTTGACTGCACAATTCCATTTCTGGAAATCTGTCGTGTGCATAAATTCTCAATGCAGTGCTATTTATAACTCCATCAAGTATACTGGAAACTGCCTTAATATCTATCAGCAGAAGAATGGTTAGATCATTTTCCTACACCCATCTGTATTAGGAAAATTGCAGAAATTGTACACTGTAAGTGAGAAAAGTTAGTCATAAAACAATATGTGAAGTTCCCTTTGTGGCTCAGCGGAAACAAATGTGAATTGCATCCATGAGGATGCAGGTTCAATCCCTGGCCTTGCTCAGTAGGTTAAGAACTCGGCATTGCCGTGAGCTGTGGTGTAGGTCACACACACAGCTTGGATCCCACATTGCTGTGGCTGTGGCATAGGCCAGCAGCTGCAGTTCAGATTCAACCCCTAGCCTGGGAACCTCCATATGCTGTGGGTGAAGCCCTAAAAAGACATATATATATACACACACACACACACACACACACACACACATATATACATATATATATAAAGTGTATATACATAAAATATATATATAGTAAGTACAGATATATAAAGTAAGTATATATATGTAAAGTATCCCATTTAAGAAAACAGAAACTTAACAACCTTAAAATGTTTATATAATTTCATGAAAAAATGTTTTAACAATTATTATGAAAGAACTTTTTCTTTATACATTTCTTTATTATTTGACTATAATAATCATCTATTCATACTCAATACCATTTACTCTATTTAATACTTGAGTAATTTCTAAAAGCTACGTGTGTATGTGGAAAGGGGAACAACAGACATTAAGGAGATGGGAAAAAACAATTAAGCTCATGGGTTCTCAACTGCAGAACTGTTGGCATTTTTAACCAAATAATTCTTTGGGGGCAGGGGGAGTTCCTGTGCATTACAGGGTGATTAGCAGCATCCTAGCCTCTACCTGCTAGATGCCAGTAGCATGGGCATCTGCCTCTCCCTCACCAGAACGTGACAATCAAGAGTGTCTCCAGACATTGCCAACTGTTCCATAAGGGGTAAAAATACCCCCTGCCCCACCCATCACCACATTGAGACCCACTGAATTAAGGAATTAAATATTCTGAGAAGCCTCCCTAGTTGCTCAGCCAGAGTTAGAATTCCTGGCACCTGGTCCCATATGGTACCAATTATTTGTTTCCTTGTTTGTCTCCACCAGACTGTGAGCTTCTTCAAGGCAGATGTTTAGTTTGATTAATTAGTCATCTCTTGGGCTGTGTTCCTCAGAGTGTAGACTGGGACCACCTTCAACAGCAGCCCCTGGGATACCTGTTAAACTGCACAGTCCTGGATCTCACTTGAGAAGATTTAACAAGCTCCCAAAATGATTCTTTTTTTTTTTTTTGGTCTTTTCTAGGGCTGCACCCGTGGCATATGGAAGTTCCCAGGCAGGGGTCTAATCAGCCTTCGCCAGAGCCACAGCAATGCTGGATATGAGCAGTGTCTGTGACCTACACCACAGCTCATGGCAACACTAGATCCTTAATCCACTGATAGAGGCCAGGGGTCGAACCCGCAACCTCATCGTTCCTAGTCAGATTCGTTAACCACTGAGCCACAACAGCAACTCCCCAAAATGATTCCAATACATACTACCATTTGAAAATTATATAGGAGTTTATTACAATTCTCAGCACATAGCAGGTGCTCAGTAACTGCTGAATGAATGCATGCATTTTATTCTATAAAGAGAATGAATGATACCAGTCCCTAGTTAAGAAATACAAAATTAACCAATCTACTGTGAACTTCAAATATATAAACTCTATGAAATATGAAGGGCTATAAATGACAAAATTTAGCTGAAGTAAATTACACTAGTCATCAATAGATATGTAAACATTATAAATTTACTGAGTGGTATGAAAAACAAAGAGCCAGATTTCAAATCTCTAATGAAGAAAACTGCATCAGCGATTAAGTAAACTGATCACATGTACAGTTGACCCTGAACATGGATTTGAGCTACTGGAGTCCACTTATACAGAGATATTTTTCAGTTGTAAATACTACAGTCCTAACTAGTCAGTGGTTGGCTAAACGCATGGATTAGGAGGAAGGAGGGATACCAAAGGTCAGCTATAAGTTATAGGCAGATTAATTGCTGAATTGTTCAAGGGTCAGTATTTTTTAAACACATTTAAAAAATGTTTAAAACATAATGAAAAATGACAAGTATTACAATAATATTTCCTCCACTTCAAATATTTAATAACATTCCTGTTGGGAACTCAGTCATATACTTACAATACCAGTATAGATAGTGTGATAGATATGAATGCGTCATACAGTTAAACTTCAACTTCATGGACAGTTATGTGTCCTGAGAAGCCAGGTGGAGGGAGCAATTACACTCAAGCAGCATGGGCACTTTATCCATAATATGATCAATTCTTGAGATACTGCTAATAGCATAGTGAATATCAAAAATGGGATTTATAAGTAAAATGAATAGCTTGTTGGCTAACAAGATGAATGTTAGAAATGGGTTTTCATTACGAAAATTAAATACTGTGAAATTGTGAATTAGATAAAAATATTTTATGGTTATTCTCCACTACTGAATAAATAGGGCATAAAAACCCAGCAAGACCTATAGCTTTTACTTTAAGAGCTGGTGCCGCAGTTGATCTCCTTCATATCCCTGTATCTAGCTGTTAGTTTGGAGCATTTCTGGGTTCCTGATGGTGACTATGACTAGAAGGGTGACTGCCTTTTGCTTTGTGAATGCTGTGCATCTAGCTTTACTGAATTTTTCATGCAAGGTGGTGGTTGGAATGCCTTAATGAAGAGAGCTCAAAGTTTCCTTCATGCACCTTACAGAATAGGTTGTTATGAACTGTTTTGTGCCTGTAGGCTAATGAATGTTAGTTTAAAAAAGAGCTACATGTGGCGGAATGTGATTATTTCTTTATAATCTGGTAGTAAGATTGCAAAGAAACAGCTTCAAACTTTTTAGTGGTCACCATTATCTATGAAAAACAAACAAAAAAACCAAAAAAGAAAATCCCTTAGACTTATAAATGATCAACTTGGTTTGGGTCATTTCACAACAACTACATCTAGATTTTTTCTCCCAGTGATATAGTTTATATAGTCTCTAGACAACTGTTAACCATAAACACAACCCAAAGGTCTTTAAAATTTCTTAACCAGAAAAATCTTAGGAAATAATCCCAGATTTTTATATATTTGCAGCTAAAAATCACCATCCTTACACCATTATAAAAAAATTTCTGATACTGACATTCTTTCAATTGTCAATATCAATTGTGTTATAAATAACATTAAATAAAGACAGGAAAGTTGAATTATCTACTGCCAGAGACATACTACACCATTTTAAAACATGAGATAAATGAGACTCTTTAGGGACACCGGAATACATGAGGACAACTTAGGGTTAAAGCATCATTCATATAGCTTTAAAATTCAAGCACCATCACTGCCATCACCACAAAAAGGACAAGGAACATTCAGTTTGTGCAAAGAAGTGGAGAAGAGATCAAAGACCCAATTATGAGGATGCACATGACCAGCATAAAAACTACTGAATTCCTCAGTTATTCTAAGTTAGAGATAGCATGTTTTCTCCTTTATGTGACAAAACAGCATCTTTGCATTCTATCGCATGAGGACTTCTAAAGCAGTGAATATATGCCTGAATTTGAATGTGGTGGTTTCTAAAGGAGACATGGTGGTCCTACAGAATGCTTTCCTCTCTTCTTTCAGGGGGTTATTTTAGTGGCTAGTACGGCCAACTCCAACCAACCTGAAGGGTACAGATAAAATATCATTGTTAGCATCCATACTTCTTTTCTTGTACTTCTAGATTCTGGTGCCATGGAATACAGTTTTCACAAACATTTACTTGCCTTTGAACCAAGTGGATTAAGTGTTTTTAAAAAGTTATTTTCTGCCTACAGGTAACTAAAGAATATGAAAAGTAAGAGTAAAGTGGTATCTAGTCTTCATATTGATGCCCCAACTTCATAGCTTCCAGTATAATTAAATACTTAGATAAATATTTTTGAGGGTTGAGCTAGCTTCAGGGCAAGTTGTAGAATCTTTTTTCTTTTGATTTTAAAAAAATCATATAGATAATTACCATAGCTTTCTGTGATATTTTAGGTATAGCTTTGCCTAAGAGCAGGAAAGTAGGTAGGTGATTTCTTAAAGTACTTTTTAGCTCCAGGCTGATAAAAATATCTTAAACTCTCTGAAGTTTGAAAAGTCATAATTAACCATTAAAATTTAACACTGAACAATCATACAGTTGAGGGATAACTCTCGGAAATGTAGCAACATAAAAAGAGATAATATAAAGATCAATTAAAACGTTCAGCTACAAATCAGAAATATTGTTAAAGTGCAAGATTCAACACCTCAAATTACCACATTATAAAATAAGTAATTTATCTGGTTACAGGAAACTTCTTCAATAAACAATAATGAGCAATGCATGGTTTGTATACATGTATCCACTACACAACTCTCTATAAGAATTCTATAACCTCCCCAATCCCAACCACATGTAGAGTTCTGTTCTTTAAAGTATTTAATATGAAAGCTTCAAGACTATTTTTCACATATAAAAGAGACTAAAGAGACCATATGACCACATATCACTCAGGCCTTTTCCTGCAGTGAAAATGGTTCAACACTTCTTACATCATGGATTTCTATAATTCTAGGTTTTGCTTAAGTCAGAACAATAACAATACTAACTATAATGACAATTTACCATGTGTTCAGTACTATTCTAAGCAGATGTGTTGATGTACAACACTCCTATGAAATAGGTACGTTATTATTCTCACGTTATAGGTAAGTAAATTGAGGTACAGAGAGGTTCATCAACTTCCCTAGCACTGCACAGCTAGGAACGTCCAAAGCCGTTACTCTTAACCACTCTGACCACTATACCAAAAGGCTTCTAGAAGCAAACAATAGTCTACACCTGCCTATTTGCAGAGACAGAAGAGCTGAGATTTTCACAGATAACTATTTTTCTTTTTCTTTTCTTTTTTTTGCTTTTTGAGGCCGCACCCATGGCATATGGAGGTTCCCAGGCTAGGGGTCCAATCCAAGCTACAGCTGCCGGCCTACAGCACAGCCGAAGCAACATTAGATCCAAGCTGCATTTGTGACCTACATCACAGCTCATGGCAATGCCCGATCCTTAACCCACTGAGGGAGGCCAGGGGTCAAACCCACACCCTCATGGTTCCTAGTCAGATTCATTTCTGCTGTGCCATGAAGGTAACTCCACTATTTTTCTATGAAAAAAAAAAAATCACATTTTATTCCACTTATATCTCTTTCCCTATTTCCTTATGTTCTCATACCTTTTTACTTTAAAAAAAAGACCTATGTTTTCACACCAGTTTCTCTAATAGCACTTACAAAGTTAAGAACCATTTTTATCATTTGTTTAGTGACCTATTTAGGTAATTATCTGATCTTCTTTAACATCTTGCTCATTAGGTAAAGCTAGTGCAATTGCCACTATTTTCAGACTAGGAAGGAAACTTAGGACCAGAAGGTTTAAACTTGCTACAAGTTTATCAAGACGTACCCTTAAGAATTTAAACCCTATCATCAGTTCTACTACTGTTTTCATTTGCAGGGCTGGGGCGGGGGTGGGGGTGGGGGTTGTTTTGTTTCTTTGTTTTTTAGGTAAATGTAGGATGAAAAGAGTTCAGGTCTGGTGTCTTCCATCCACTATTAAAAAGACAGACAATAAGCAAAGGAGCTGTGTTGAAGTTAAGTGAAATGTACTTGATTGGCTCTTCACATATTAAAGCAGCACACTTGGCTAGAATATTTTTGCTTATTCATAAACATATCAGCAAGTAAGTACTGTAAAAGGTAGTATCTTTGAAACTAAAGTCCTAAACAGACTTTTAGTTGGAGAAAATTATATACAAGGGTTATTTCAGATTAACTATTGATAAATATTTCAACTCAGTACCTTTGGTTTTTATGCAATGATTACCATTCTGTGGGAAGAGCTTTCTGTCAATCAAATTGTGCCCTTAGGGTTGGGATGTGTTTGGTGTGGCGCCCAGTATGCTATTGGTGCTCAAATTATGATACAAGCAACAACAACTACCACCAGGTTACTGCACGCAAAGTGATCTGACACAAAAGCCACACGTAGCTAAGAGTCAGAAGAACTGCAGGCAGGATTTGAGTACTTCTTTTAATAACAAACAACAATTTGCATACGATATTTACATATTCATGTTTTAACAGTCAGAATATGTTGTTGCATAGGACAAAAAAGGAATAATTATTAGGTTTTCTTAAATGCTTCTCTCTTTTTAAGAAAAGAGGATCCTTTCACAGAGCTCAAAAGTTTCACAGGAGCTAGGGAAGATACAACTAGGAAAGTGCACCTCTATTCATTAGGTTTTTAAAAAATGTGTATGTGTCTGTGTGTTTCTGGAGAGGGGCACCAGGGACTGGGGAGAACTTAGAAGACAAAGGAGAAGATGTGCCTCTGCTTGTTCTTAGAAATTGAAAAAAAAATCGTTAAATCATGAAAAGAGGTGTTTAAGAAAGATAAAAATTTGAACTTCATTAAACCTTTAACAAAACATGCAATCCTTAGGTTTTTTGTACTGCGTTTTTGAGAGGATCAAGTTACATAAGATAAACGAAAGTGATTTATAAATGGTACATGCTACAGAACTTAAAGTATTAAACTGCACTGCAACTTTGAAAAAGCCATGATTCACTTGTGATGAAAACTTTACAGTTAAAAACCCTAACGATGAAAATTATAAGTTTTACGTGGGGAAAAAGAGTGACAGTAAATTTTACAATGTGTTTCTTATATACTCTAAAACTATTAATGTGTACGGTTAAATGAAAAAAACAAGGTACAAAATATTATTATCCTTTTACTGTGTATTTAAAAGGTGATATGTGTATTTCTGGAGATTTTACATGGGAAACCTAATATTAAGTTCTCTGAGGAAAAGAAAAGAGGGACAAAGTAGGGAGACAGACTTACTTTTTTACTTTTTGGTATTAGTTTTTTTAAAAAAATAAACTTTGGCCATTGATTACTTTTCAAAGGAAAAATTAATTTTAAAAATAATGAAAAAAGTGGAAAATTTCTACTTTCCAGTTTTACTATTGAAAGCTTGGTAAAAATAAATAATTTCAAGGACGAATTCAAGTTTACGCAAAACTTTTGAAAACATGTTATTTAAGACATTACTTTTCAAAAAATAAAACAGAGATTCAACACTTGTTTTTCAGTTTCTCCAAACCCACTGTTCTCCATCAAGAACTGAATGTGGCTTTTCAGTTCATAGTTATGGCATGAGTAGCTTCAGTGCCAGAATTCATGTTCATTTTCACGACAATTACTGCCTTCTGCATTTTTAAAAGTTAAGTTTATATTTGTGAGGCATGAAGTAGGTATAGGCCTAAGTTTCTTATTTAGCTGTTTTTGAAGTTTGGTTGTCTTGTTTTAAAAGAAAATTCCCTATACATACAAATTAGGGAAAGAAAATGTTCTTTAGTCATGACATTTCAATAGCAACATCGCAAAATTTCTAGTAGGTTTGATCAGTTCTTTCCTGTTTAAAATGTTAATAATATAATAATAGCCTAAAGACGTGTAAACAGAAAATAAAAATTTTATTTCTTCATTTAAAATCAGGAATTATACTGATTCCTTAGAAAATAGTAAAGTGCCATGAAAAATGTATTTTATATGTATTAGTTGATAGATAAAGTTTAGAAAGTTATCAATGTACTGTATTACATATATTGTAAAAGAGGAAAAAAACTCAATCAGTACAGGGATTGAAACAGGAAACATGTAACTGTGTTTATTTTTTTGATACTCGATTAGGCAGAATAACAGAGTAAACCCTAGTGATGATATATACTAAGAAAGGAGACGCCAGATCCTCAGAGTATGGTTAGGCTAACCTCAAAAGGCAAAGCATTTCACATCCTAGAATATGAAATCTATAGCTCTTATGACAATCAAAAAAAAAAAAAAATTCAAAGTTACCTGAGTAGTCTTGATCCACAATCAAACATCCCTATTTTGAAGGCAGGAATTCAGACAGTTTTAGAGATGCAACTGGCTTTTTTAGAGCAAAAGAAATTAATACAGGTAGTCATATAAAGTTGAGAAGGAAGATTCAGAAGGGTTACACAGTTTCACATGTATTTCCAAGCAGTGGCCAAACAAGATGTTTAAAAACAACTAAAGTCAGTACCAGAATCTCTAGAAGTAACTGATGTATTCCAGTAAAAATAAAGTCCAAAAATTAAATACCAAGCTCCATTTTTATCCTGATAACCACTTTAAATTGGAATTATTTACTAGGAGAAGATAGAGAATGGACATAAATATGTTGAAGTGGTTTGTTGGGGAAAGAGTAGAAAGAACCAGCTGAGCCAAGGAGCAGAAGGATGAAAAAGACTGACATTTCAGAATTTATTATTTCTCTTGATATTGCTTTAAGAGTCCTTTGAGAAGAATGCTAAACTCTTAAAGCATAATCCATTAAGTCAAATTTACACCATACCAGCTCTTTCTGTTTCTTAAGATCAAAATCTTTATGCCCTGCTACTATCAATTAGGGAAGCACAGAAAACTCCCTTTTTAATCAAGGGCCACTAACCCACAGGGAAAAAGAATTAAAACAAAACAAAAAATTATTAATTGAGGTTATACAGATATTTTATTAATGAATTTTGCATATTCTAAAAAGGAAAAATGTAAAATTTCCCTAAGATGAATCTACAGTTTATTCAAACTTCAATACCAAAAAGGGAGGCAAAGAACAGATTTTTAAATGAAGAAAATTGGAGAAGAAGCAGAGAGCAGGTGTAGATGCTGAAGAGGGGCTTGATGGGGAGACCAGTTTGGGAGGTGGTGGGAACAATGGTAAGACCGATGCTGGAACTGTACTAATCCCCTGAACTTTATCGAGAAAGGATGTAAACTGAAGGAATCGGCAGGGAATAACCAGCATTTGTATTTCTAAAATGTTGCTAGCTAGGTATTGACAATTCGAATTGGAGATTCAATAATTGTTGCCTAAAGTTGATAAATCATAAAATAGAGCACAAGCATGTCAACAGAACTAGAAGAATGGAAGGAGTCACCAGAAACACTAGAATCTGAAGCAACCATTAAGAGGCTGCCTCAAGGGAGTGGGTTAGAGGTAGGAAGAAAGGGACAGCAGAATGTGCAATTTCAAGTAAAAGTTCTTCCATACTGCTTGATTTGTTACCATATGCCTGCATTGAAAAAAGTAAAAACATAACTTTTAAACTAATAAATTAAGAGAGTCTGACCTGTGTTAAATTTTTTTTTCTATTTCCATCAAAAGGTTCTTGTCAAAAACAGATTTCATTTTTTTTTTCTGTGTATACACACGTTAGTTACGGATGATTAACAAAGCATTCATTCTTCTATTTGCTTTGGCTGAGAACTGACTTGTGTTGTGTTAAGGAAATATTTCACTTTATATGGAAAAGATATGAAGTGTCGCTTATTTAAATATACATAAGGTAAAAGAAAGGGTTTATACATGTTTTAGGCTCACAAACAATACAAATATTTAAGTAGGTTGAAGTGTAGAGTTTATCCAACTTAGTAATTAGGAAAAAACCTATATACCTTTTCTGTCTTTATCTAAAATCAGCTTTGTGAACTTATCTATTTAGTACTTTAATTTTGGTGGAATAACAAGTTTATTTTAAAAAGATCTGATATCAAATATGGCAAAGCAATCATGATTTTCTTTAGTTTTTAAATATGCAGAGACTTTTTAAACAAAATTTTAAAAAGAGTAAAAGGAACTGTATTGCAAAGTCAGAGTTCTTCAAATTTAAGGTATTTGAAAATAAGTACCCAAATTTAGCCTGACAAATAGTCACTTGAAGTATCTTTACTTTTCAGATGTACAATGTTTAAAAAAAAATTCACTTGGAAGAAATATTTTCACATAGCAAGAATCAGTGAGAGATGCAAATCTATCCTGTCTTTTAATAATTTCTATAAAAGTCACTTTTCTCAATAAAACTATTTCATCCAGTTATCTAAAAATGCTAGTTACAGTAATTTAATTTCCATCAGCATCTGTTTGATTTTAAAAGATGGTAGTCAAAATCAGTAATATGATTTAACCCACACTGTAACTGACCTTCATGAATACTTTTACCAATTGGATCCACCAATACAGGGCGAGGGTAAAGAAAAATAAAGCATAGGGAAAAATGCTGTGGGATTATTTAGAAACTGACCACTTAGGAAAAGAGAAGAGAGGATGGATTTGAAGTCAGTTCTCAGATCTCCACTTTATTCCTATGTTCCTAATAGTAGCAACTTACAAAGAAAGAATTAGACAAAAAATAGCAATTAGGAATGAAGGCAACGATAAAAAACACTGTTGGCATATGATTTGGACATCTAGAGGACTTAATGATACTGTGGAAATTTATAGTTAACCAAGATTTCAGATGCAGGGCTTAACTTCACAGATAGCTCCTCTGATATAAGTACTTTTTCCTCTCATTTTCCTTCCTAACATATATGATACGCAACTACTCTTTCTTTTACCTCTAGCTAAATTTTTTTTTTTTCACACTGGAGAATAAAAAAATTTACTCTTTTATTTCTCCTTTCTTAGTAAATCACTTGAAGCATACAGCCATTACTTACAAAATAAATATCACTACCAGTTTGGACTTACTCTTTTCAATCTCCTAAAATGTAATAAGACCTTTCTATCAAATTAAATACAGCAATCACGGGTAGCTCCCTTCAATTTTATTTCATTTTTACCACACACACCCTTTAATCATCACCTTCACTTTATATGATCTACTTGTTGACATGCATCCATTGAAATCTACTTCTAAATTGAACTCTGAATCTAGTCACCAAAACTGTCCTTGAAACAACAAGACCATTCCAAAAGGCTGAGTGAATGATGAGTTTTGTATAATAATCTGAAGCCCTATAGATTTTCACTAGGTCAAGCTATCACTGGAATGAATTCCAAAGAGAGAGTCATTGCAGACTCATAGCTCACTCATATGAGCGGAGGTACACACAGAGCTCACGCTTGGGAAGGAGTTCTCTGAATGGAACTGCTTTTTTATACTAATGCAAAAGTATCAGCTCTAAAAGCACTCTACAAAAGCCTGAAAATGATGTAGGTATAATGCACATTTTAAAACAATAAATGTAAGAATGTTAAATATGAATTTAATCTACTCTAAATGCAAACAAGGAGTAGCAACCTAAAGAAAATTATACAACATGCATATGTTCAAAACTAAAATGAACAATTCTAAACTAAAATCAATCAATTTATTAAAATGATGGGATTATGGATATTTTTTCTTTTTCTCCCTTCCTTTCTTCGTTTCCTTTCTTTCTCCTTTCTTCCTTTATTTTTCTTTCTGCTTTTTAGGGCCACACCCATGGCATATGGAAATTCCCAGGCTAGGGGTCTAAATGGGCTGTAGCTGCTGGCTTACACCACAGCCACAGCAACGCAGGATTGGAGCACTGTCTGACCACAGCTCATGGCAATACTGGATATTAACCCACTAAGCAAGGTCAGGGATCGAACCCAAATCCTCATGGATACTAGTCAGGTTCGTTACTGCTGAGTCCCAAGGAGAACTCCAATTTTTTCTTTTTAAAATATTTCCATATTGCCATTATGTCAGTTATGCAATAAATACAAAATATTGAAAAATATTTAAGCCCATTAAGCTCTAATTTTAAAAAATAAGTTTAAAAGACAAAAAAGTTATATATATATATTAATTTTGTTTGCACACTATTCCCAACACCTCTGACTCAAAGAATTTATCACAAGAGATGTGTTCTTTAGACATGACACTAAGAATGGTTTAGGTATCAGAGCTAAAAGGTCTCACTCCAAGTTCACTGAGAATGAAATCAAGTAGACATCCATTTATCCATTTATTTGATATATATATATATATATTAAAAAGTCATTAAAAACCAACTATATATATATATATAGCATCTTGCTGAGTACTGTCTGCTTACAAAGGAACATATACTCTTCTTACCCTTCGGTAACTGCCTAAAATGATCAGGGAGAGACAAGACTGTCACACGAAAGTTAAATAACAAGGTAAAATATATATTTTTTAAATCCATAAGTTTAGTATATGAATAACTGACAAATTCTTTTTTTGAACACTCATTGAGGGTTGTAAAAGATTATTCTAAGCATGTAAATCAGTTAGGTACACTTAAATTTCTGTCACTCCAAAAATAAGCCAAAAATGGGATGTCTGGAGAAGGAGAAAGGAATAGGAATCACCAATCTATCTGAACTACTTACAGGACAGTTCTCATGTTAAGGGCCAATCATTCTGTAGCTCATATAACTGGAAATGCATGCCCTATTCTTTAAATTGGCTTAGACAGCAGCATATGTAGCACTTTAATTAACTGTAGCAATTGACATACATTAAAAGCAGATACCTAAAATAACGTGCTCTAAGTAGTACTTGTAAACCAATATTAATCCAAGTTTAACCTATATATAATGAAGTGTCCAATGTCGTATCAAGATTGTAAGAAGGCTGGGTATAACACAACTGAATTCAAAAATACTGAACATAAAAACGCCTTATAAGCAAAGTTCTAATTAGTTAGCAATATGCAGAGGATAAGCATTGCTGCTAAGTATTATTTTTTTGAATGCCAGGACAGAAATTCATACATCAACATTAAAAATAACTCTACTTTAAAGCAATCTCTAGCTTAAATATATGAACTATCATCATAAATATTATTAAAGAACATCTGGTCACTATTCTTGATCAAATAATATTTCTATATTTTAATAATATTTGTAAATATAAAACAATTTTAATCATTCTATTGAAGAAAAATTTTAATGGCCATTTGTGTGTGTGTGTGTGTGTATATATATATATATATATATTAAAAAGTCATTAAAAACCGATCTCTTACAAAGCTTAATTAAACTACAAGTTTGTTACCTAACAAACTTGACATCATAAATTATTTAAAAATCATTATACTTATTTTCAAATTATTATAATTTACATTTTATATTGACCATCTTTCAAAATGAAGCTGAAGCATTTAATGGCTTATATTATTCAAAAAATCTATTTGTTTAAAATATTAGCAAAATTTACAATTAACTGAGGTTTTATTCTTTAGTATGTATCTAGCATATATATAGACATGACCTAAGCTGGTGATCCTGTGCACTGAATTTAAATAAATAATCCAGATGTGGCTGCTGGATATTTTGGTTTTGTTTTGTTTAATTTCAAATAATCAACCTCAGTAAAACAGACCTTTACCCATTAAACATTTGATTACAAATTTTTTAATAAATTCCATTTTTCTAAAACAGCTTATGTTCTATTTGAAGAGATACAAAAGTAATTTACTTCATGTTATCTCAGTTGTACACATGAAACTTATTAATGTTTTAAACCAGTGTTATCTCAATAAAAATAAATTAAGAAAAAAAAAATCACATCTCAGACATTCAAATACTTTAAGTTGGCAGATAGAACTTTAGAGTGGGAATCCAAAAATGAACAAAAGTAAGTAGTTTGCTACTAGTTAGCAACATGACTTTGTGCTAACTACTAGATCATGATACCTGGGTTCCATATCTGTAAAATGAGGGAGAATTTTATGACTTCTAAACCTCTTTCCATTTCTAAATTTCTATGATGTGATTATCTGAATTAAAAAATCCACATATGCATTAGGAAACTAGGTTCTAAAGTAACTGAATAATATGATAATAATATTACTTAATAATAATATGATATAATATTACAACACTAATTTGAAATATCAGAAATAAGTATCAGAAAGCAATGCTTTCAAGAAAAAAAAACAGGGGCAATAACTGCATATGCTTTTGATCACTTAATGATGTATTAATGACAAAATTTACAAAACAGGATATTTCATGTAAGGATACCACTTGCAGAAATACTTAATTTAGTGCAAAGCCAAAAACTACTCACAAGTAAAAAGAGAATTATGCTGAAATAGTTTACATCTTATTTTTGAAATGGAGTTCTATTGTACTCTGTAAAACTCATATGCAGAAACTAAAAATATTTTAAATGAATGATCACTAAAACTACAACATAACAGAAGCGTGTATAAGGATAAATCCTTATTTCTTTTAATAATACATTACCAGCCACATAATGCTTACAAGAACTAATACTATTTTCCGTAAAATTGTGAAATTGTCTAAAGGTTTAATGTTGAAACATGCCACCAACAAGCATCCAATAAAATACAACTTTAAGTAAAGGCAAACAATTTACTTCCTATTATTAATCTGATACAGGTAATACTGGAACTCAATTTTCTTTCAAATGTGTTTTTTCAAAGAACATCCAACCACCCACACATAATTTTTTAAAAAAAAACAAGAGAAACACTTCAAAAATAAAAAAACCCCAACCCTTTGTGTTAGAAATTGTCCCAGGACTATATTTTGACATTTTTAGCAACCTGATAAACCACTCTGTTTGCTTTCTTATGCCAATATGAATCAAGCCAAGAAGCAGTTTCTTCATTATTTCATTCAATGTCACAAGACTATACTATGTCAGGGTAAAGGTCAATCATTAATAATGCATGCTATTGCTACAGTTGAAATATAAATGTTCATCTGGGCCCTGTTTCAAAGACTGGCCCATTGTAACCTATTTAATAAGACCTATAAAACTAGGAGGATGTGGGAAGACCAAGAAGTATAAAATACCCTTTTCCCACCAAATGTTGTTTTACCATTATTCCATAGCAAATTTAAAAAGGTACTTAAGAGAACTTTAGGTAGTTTGCATCAGAAAGGTTTTCTTTTCTTTTTTTTTTTCCTAGTAGCTTTAACAATCTCCCACTTTAAACAAACAAACAAACAAACAAAAAAAAAAAACCAAAAAAGGCAGGAGTGCTACCCTGCAGGCATCTATGACAGGATCACAAGGGTTTAGTTTTAGTGTGGGTGGTTGGATAACGTTGGACATTGACCAGTTTTGTGCATGCTGAAAGGCACCAGGCTAGAACACTGTATTCGGCAATTGGGTATGAGATTGCCAGTGCAGTGGGTTGGAAGATATATGCATTGGCACTCCTTGTGGAACCAGTAGGCTTGCTGAAAGGTTACTGCAGTCTTGACTTTGGCAGCTATCTTATTTAAGTGATCATGAGGAGTTAAGAGTGAGAGCCAAAGTTAAATCTACAAATATCAGAAGTTGTGCATGTCTAAAGCAATGTCTTTTCTAACATTAGGTCCTCAGAAACAGAAAGCATGAAGTAGTCCTTTGGGTAGGGAGGAGGTGGGGGGTTACATAATTTGGAAAGTGTCACATCTTAAAACACTTAGGTAATTTAACTCTCAACTTTCAGGGTGGCATTTCAGTTAAAACGTCAGCAGATGTAATTATGCAAATGGAGAAAGCAACTTGTAATACGTAAATATGACTGTCATCAAATTAAGAGCCCCAAGCTCCTTGTCTACTATATGTCTGTGTCTTTTCGTCTTTTTGCTATTTCTTGGGCCGCTCCCACGGCATATGGAGGTTCCCAGGCTAGGGGTCCAATCAGAGCCGTAGCCACCAGCCTAAGCCAGAGCCACAGCAACGCAGGATCGAGTCGCGTCTGCAACCTACACCACAGCTCACGGCAAGGCCAGATCGTTAACCCACTGAGCAAGGGCAGGGACCGAACCTGCAACCTCATGGTTCCTAGTCAGATTCATTAACCCCTCCGCCACGACGGGAACTCCTGTGTCTTTTCAATATACATTCTGAACCCTCTGCCTCCAAAAGCAATTTGAGATGACTACTCAATCTCACAGAATGCTTTTATTAAATGGTAATAGCAGAAGGACAACTCTTACTACTGCTAAGGACTACTCTATGCTACTGTTCTTGCTGGATTTATAAAGGAAGGGCAGTGCCTCAAACATGCACAACTTAATGGTCTTCTTGCGTGACTCTGGATCTCACTCTTAACTCTTCATGATCACTTGAAAAAGACAGGTGTCAGAGTCAAATCACCCTCACAGAACATAGTCTCTTTACAGTGACTCTTCCCACTTTTTCCACCACCACTAAATTGAGTATTTTTTTTCATCAAGCTAAAATACAGCAAGACAGAATGATTCATCCACAGATGAGTGGTGTTTCACAGATTTGTGCTGCAGCATTCAGTACAGGACCATGGCATGCCTTCAACACTTGCAATTAGTTCCTGAGGTCATATGGTTCTATTGGGTATAGACTAAATACTGCATAGGTTTTTGGTAGGTATCACCCTGTTGGTGGGCCTTCAGAAATACACACAAAGAACTAAATACAAAGTTAAGTAAAATAACTTCTTGGTAATAAAATAGGGAGTAATTGTTTATAATTAAAGGTGGGCAAAAGAAGTCTCCTAAAAGCAATCATGATAAAAGCATACAGTTAAATTGGAATTTCAAGCTTCTAGATTCTAGAAACAGAATTTTCTTTTCTTTTTGTCTTTTTAGGGCCATACCACCAGTATATGGAAGTTTCCAGGCTAGGGATAGAATCATAGCTGTAGCTGCTGGGCTACACCACAGCCACAGCAACACAGGATCTGAGCTGCATCTGTGACCTACACCACAGCTCACTGCGAGGCCAGACCCTCAACCCACTGAACAAGGCAGGGATTGAACCTGCAACCCCATGGATACTAGTCAGGTTCTTTACCACTGAGCCACAACAGGAACTCCAAAACAGAGTTCTTTTAACCATTCTGACCTTTTAAAAAACAAAAGTTAAAAATTTTTTTACATAGGAAAAATGCATAATTATTACTCCAAATGACAGTAACATATTCAACACCCCTCCCCCACATACATTCGTAAAATTTATTTTTTTAATTGGGACAATTTGATTTTTAGGGAGGAAATATCACAAACACATACTAATCATAACAGCATAGCCTAGTGGGAAGAAGTTGAGTAATTTAAATAAGAAGAAATCTCTAAATATTGGATACAATAAAGAAAAAGTCCATATGGACCCTAAAAAACTACTTTATCAGCTAGAGTATTTTATGTTGAAGAATACTACAGAATTATTCTGTAATTATAAAAATATTCTTAGCGTGTAAAAGAAAATGATTCAAAACTACTTAACAAGAGGCATTCTTTAAAAAATCTTTTTCCTGGCACTAATACTAAACTGTCACTAAAAGAAAAGCAGAAAAGATTTCCCAAAAGCCCTCAATCTAAAATACAATTAGTATTTTGAAGTAAAGAAACCACCTCATTCCATCCCCAAAATCACAACCTTAAAGAATTGCTACTTAAATATTAGCCAGTGTTCTGTGAACCATTTTACATTAAAATTGGCTAGTTCTAAACATCACACATATAAAAAAGTATTGTTTGACATAGTGCCATTTTGATGATAAATTGCAATCTATAGCTCAAATAATTCTACCCAGGGATTAACATTTCAGAGGCTGAGCTAGAGATTATGTGTGTGGATCTTGAATTTCATCATCTCCCTTTGGCACAATAGCTTATTCTTCCTTTTTTCATCTATTCTTTCATGAAGGGTCAGGAAAGCTTAGCCTTGCTGTTGCATTCATTTCATCTCTACATTAACCAGATACCTTGCAGTCTTTAGTTCTTATGTGTTATTCCATTACAAATACTATACTGCACTATAGTATGGCTAATGAGGTTTGTACCAAATCAAAGGGTGCCATCAAGTGGTTATAATACTCCAAACAGCATTACACTAAATGACTATTCTGGGCAGACTTCCTTCAATATAGATAAACTGTGCCATTCCTCTATGAAAGAACACTTTACTGGGGGTAAGGAGTAGGGAACTAGCCATATTAATTTCTGTTTTTTATTTTCTATCCTTCAAGGATTGCTTCTCTGCATGTTATAGTTATAAAGCACAATTTTAGTGTCAAAGTTAGGATTAATATTTATGACAGCAGATTACCAAATGATATTTATTAGGCACAATTCAAGCATGGCAGCGCTATTGGGAATTAAACAAATTTATCAATCAAAATTCATGACTAGATTAACAAAAGCTTATTTCTGAAGATACGCAATAATAGTACACATATTTAAAGAAAAACAGTGCCCTATCAGATCTATTTCTTATTACTAGTGAAAAAGTGCAAGGCTATATGAAACAGCCAGTATTATTTGATCTATTTCATGAAGCCATTCATAAGGTCTAACAAGGAACCTAGCAGTTGGTGTAAGAATGTATTTTCAGGCATTTAGAAAACTTTCAACAATCTATTTAACAGGCTACAAGAGTCATTCAGAGTTTTGATGACAGAAATAATAAAACTTTTCTTACAAAACACACACAAGGTAATGTAATTCAAATGAGCCCACTCTGCAGAGCTGGCTAAACTGTTGCTGCTTTGAACCGTCCTCCACCAGGGAAATTTTACACACAGGCTTGAAGTATCTTCATAACTACATACTTAATTCTGCTGTAGAAAAAGTAAATTATTCAAGTTCAGAGATTATACAAGATGTAGAAAATTAAATCATAAAAGCTAGCTTCATCTTTAGAAGACTTATGGAGCAGTACCAAAAAGGTAGCAAACTCCAAGCAAAACTAAAGAGCTATATGACAGCATTTGTTATTTTCTACACAGTTGCTGCAGATTGTCTACAAAAAGATTTCTCCTTACATATTTTCTCCCAGAGCCCTGCCACTCTCCCATCAAATGGTAGAGTCTAATTCCCCTCCCCTTAATCTCGGTAGGTTTGTAACTGGCTTGTGGATAAGAGCATGGGGAAGTAACAGTATATAAATTAGCAAGGCAAGTCTGAAAAGGTGATGCAACTTCCACTTGGAGAGCCTGAAAGTTCAGTCACTCCTGAAGTTTCCAGCTGCCAAAAAAGCAATCCAACCGCCCTGAAAGAAATCCAAACTAACCCAGAGAGTTCAAATAAGGAAGGCCTTAAGACTGCATGAAGTGAGAAAGTCCCCCTCTTGTACTCCAGCCTCATACTCTAGCCCTCAACACCTCAGATTATTGCATTCTGAAAAACTCCAAGCCACTACTGCCCAGCTGAGCCCTTCCTGAATTCCTGATCCCAAAAAACTCTGAATAACTTGGACAAGCACTACAATCTGATGTATGAAACTGAATCACAAGTGGGAGAAAATGATCATTAAGTTCTGAAAAATAGCATAGTTCAACCTGCACTGCTGCACTGCTTACAACAACACCTAGTTTCATACGGGAATGCAATAGGCATAATTAATGCCCAGGAAGCATGGAACACAGAATAGTAACAATAAGCAGAAGAATAAGAAAAAATTAGATTACCACCTCTAACAGGTAAGGAAAGAATTATGTGAGTAGCAAGAAAGACAAATGTTTAATTCTTATGTTTCATTTTGGTCAAGGGTTTAGATGCCGGGGAAGAGACTTGAATTGGTGTTGGAAGACCTCATAGCACAGAAGGAAAGTTTAAAACTACTTCAGGGCAATCCACATAAAAATACCAGAAACCAATGTAAGAAAAAGTAGGTTATATCAGAAAGGTAAAAGAAAGGACTGAGTCTTGAGATATGTAATAAGAATAAGAAGGGGAGAAAACAACATTTATTTAAAGGAATCTGACTTGGAAAAATACATATATCCAACTGCCTTCTGTTTACATCTTTTCCCTCCACAAACTGTCCTCACCAATTTTTCTCTTGCATTTTCACTACTGCTTAAGAACAAGACAAGCATCCAAATATTCAAACTAGAAATATGGAAATAATCTTGGACTCCCTGATCTCCCTCAACCCTCAGAAATCATTCTGAATTAACACTAAGAACACACCTCCTAAATACCTAATGAATCTCTTCCCTCTTCTCTGCTGTACCCGCTAATGCCACTGTTCCAGTTCAGGTTCCTGGATAACGGAATTAATTGCCTATCTGATGTTGAGCCCTTCAGTTTTACATAACTCAATTCATTCTCCATATCAGTATTTTTTCAAACTATAGGCTATGACCCATTAGTGGATCATGAAATCAATTTAATGAGTTATAAAATCAATGTAGTGGCTGCAATTAGCTTTCTAAAACATCAGGAAGAAATACTAGAGTGCATCCCATAATACTAGTAAGAGTAAGATGTGTTTCATCAATCTTTTGTTTTTGTTATATATAGGTGACTACATGACTATACTAGATCATAACGTGAAAGGTATTTCTTAGTGCTAAACACTGATCTTTCAAAATGTAAGTTTTATCATTTTACACCTCTACTTTATTTTTTTATTTATTGTCTTTTTAGGGCCACACCTGTGGCATATGGAGGTTCCCAGGCTAGGGATCGAATTGGAGCTATAGCCGCTGGCCTACACCATAGCCACAGCACCGTCAGATTCAAGTCTCAGCTGGACCTATACCACAGCTCAGGGCAACACCAGATCCTTAACCCACTGAGTGATGCCAAGGATCAACATGCATCCTCACAGATACTAGTCAGATTCGGTTCTGCTGAGCCCTAATGGGAACTCCTACATCTATACTTTAAAACTTTTTTATCCTACTAGATAGTTTACTAGAATAATGAAACACAATCATGCAAAGTCTAAAACAAACAAACAAACAAAAAAACTGTCTGCTTTACTAGACCCATTGGTGATTCTGATGGGCAGCCAAGTTTGGAAGCCACAGACTCCTGAGATAACATTCAAATTCTTTCATATGGCATACAAGGCCAGCCACAATCAGGTCCTTGCTCATCTCACTAGAGTCAACCACTTCTGCTATCCCCATTTTTGGGGCAGTTCCAGCAATTTTATCTCTATATCTTTACTTTACCCTAAAACCCATCCTTCTCATACAACTCTATCTCATGGGTAAACTTCTTTTTTTTTTTTTGTCTTTTTGCCTTTTTGAGGACCGCTTCCCGCGGCATATGGAGGTTCCCAGGCTAGGGGTCCAATCGGAGCTGTGGCCACAGGCCTACGCCAGAGCCACAGCAATGCGGGATCTGAGCGGCGTCTGCAACCTACACCACAGCTCACGGCAATGCCGGATCCTTAACCCACTGAGCAAGGCCAGGGATCGAACCACAACCTCAAGGTTCCTAGTCAGATTTGTTAACCACTGCGCCACGACGGGAACTTCTCACGGGTAAACTTCGGAAGGTCTTTCAAGCCATAGTTCATAAGGTCTCTCTAAATCCTTCCCCACATCTTTGACAGACACAACCACTCCTTGACAACCTCAATGGACCTTCCATCTGCCTCTTTTCTAGCATCATCACTGCAGTCCCATCATTTACTTAACAGATCTGCCTCTCTGACTAGACTGAAAACTATCTGAGGACCAAAATCTTTTCTTGTGTACATTCCCAAAGTCTAGAAAGTAAATGCACAATCAATTTTATAGTACCCAGTAAAATGAAGTCCAAAAAACATTCATTCTGTGACCCAATTAAGTAGGACAATAATAGTCTATTTTTTTTAACTCTACTCTTCTGTGTGTGTTTTTTAAATTGAGATATAATTGACATATAACATTGTATTAGTTTTAGGTGTACAACATAATGACTTGATATATGTATATATTACAAAATGATTACACAATAAGTTTAAACATTCATCACCACAAATAGTTACGATTTTTCTTATGATGAGAACTTTTAATATCTACTGCTTTATCAGCATTCAAATATGCAACACAGTATTGTTAACTACAGTCACTGGGCCAAATTTGGTTTGAAAAGAGAAAAAACCAACAGAAAAATAATTATGGAATATATCCATAGTAAAAGGACTTGGAAGGCAATAAGATTGCTTTGACTAAATAATTCTAAATATGTATAAATACAATGTAAAAAAATCCTATGATTTCTAGTGATCTAATTAAAGAGCTTTATACCTATTTCATGCCATTTGACCACTTTTCTAAACTTTTCCTTAAGTTTAATGAGAACGGAGAAATTCTTCAAATTTATTTTACTGACTGATTTATGAAAAAAAATGACAATTTTCAAAAGAATGCAATAATTCAGGTTCTATAAATCAGAGACATCAATTCAAGACAAAAACAGGAAATGAAAGGAGAAACAAGAAGAAAGTCACATCAAGAAATTCTGGGAGTTTCCATCATGGCTCAGCAGTTAACAAACCCAACTTGTATCCATAAGGATGTGGGTTCGATCCCTGGGTTAAGGATCCTGCATTGCTGTGGCTGTGGTGTAGGCCAGAGGCTGCAGCTCCAATTCAACCCCTAGCCTGGGAACTTCCATATGCCATGGGTGTGGCCCTAAAAAGAGAGGGAAAAAAAAAAAAGAAATTCTGATAAAGTGGCAATAGAGCATCTCTCCCTACCTCACCATACCGACCCCTCACCTACAAAGGACAGCTCTGTGCTTCTTAGTAGGTTGAGCTTATATTTAAGCTTATACACACACACACACACACACACACACACACACACACACACACACACAGGGAGAGAAAGAGAGGAGAGAGTAAGAGATAACTGCTCACCTATTAAGCCATTCGACAAACATTTAACGTATTCAACATATACCTTTCCTTTCAGCATATTCTCCAAGGTTCTGACCAGTCTACTTTAATCTTACAATTTGTTTAACATAATGAACAAATGCCATAAGACAATTCAGACTGGTAGGATCTGAACGGTAAATAACTCCAGAAAAAAAAAAAAAAGGTATTTAGGGAAATAATAACAAACTGTTCCACCTCTGCTATGGCCACTAGCTACAAACTGTCTGAGAATATACGTAACCAACTCTTTTGTTTAAAGTTGGCAAGAAGCTACTTGTAAAGATAACAATACAAATGTCTTCATTACTGTGGTCCTTGTGATCACAATAACAATAATATAGTTAGGGCCCATAAGATTTAGGAGACAGGAGCCTTCCACCCTTGATTCTGATACTATTATAAAACTTAAGAAATATATTCTTTCTTTTTTAGTAATGAAATACCGAGTACTGTCAACTAAATTTCAAAGGCAAGACAGGAAGATTTACAAAGTTTCTGTGTGTTGCTCGGAGTTTCTCCAAAATAATTTTTATTTAAAAACAAGTCTGTCTTAAGGCAAAGAAGAATATTCTTTAAGCACTGAATTATTCACATATACATATTTTTTTTCTTTTTTTCAGGGCCACACCTGCAGCATATGGAAGTTCCCAGGCTAGGGGTCAAATTGGAGATACAGCTGGCAAACTACCTGACAGCCTTAGCAATGTGGGATCCAAGCCACATCTGGGACCTACACCACAGCTCACAGCAATGCCAGATCCCTAAACCACTGAGCAAGGTGAGGGATCGAACCCATGTCCTCATGGATACTAGTCAGGTTCATTACCACTGAGCTACAATGGGAACTCAGCACAGAATTATTTTAAAGTGCCATATTTATCAGAACATTTTTATCATATCATTGAACATAAGATTAGCATAAGACACTGTATTTCAACAGTTCCTGTTGTCACAATGCTGAAAAAAATCAACCATTACATCCAATTTCTGTAAGACCACAGAGACTAAGCAAAAATGCCTCATAAATTCAGGATACAAAAAAATTAGAGACTATAAAGAAAACAGAATCACACACACACAAATTAGAAATCAGGTATTAAAAAAATGGGTAAGATAAGAGATTATTCACATAAAATGTGAAAACCTTATTTTCGGGAGCACTTAAAGGTGTTAAAGTTCTAGGACAGTTTTGCATCCTCAAATTGATAACTTTCTATAATGGATCTGAAGTACATAGGTAAATTTTGTTTCTCTAATCAGTTATGCATCTCTCTTATAATATCAGCAATTCCATTTGTTTTGTTTTGCTTTGTTTTGGCTTATAAACAGAAGAAAGTTATTGCTCACAGTTTTGGAGGCTGGGAGTCTCAAATCAGGGTGCCAGCATGGTTGGGTGAGAAGCAATTCCACTTTAATAGGCTATGATTCGTGAAAATGTTCCATTTGCTTTTCTATCAATACAAATACACCTGTATCCAACTGCATAATGAAAAGTTCCAACTCTAAACAAAGAAATAATTTAACTTAGATTTTTAAGAATTTGCTTTTGTAATTCACTTCAAGACTGTCTTTGAGTAAAAATTTATGTAGGAGACTTGGATGTATTAACTAAGCCTTTTAAGGTGGCTGATACGGTAAAAAACTAGAATGCCAAAAATTCATTCTGTTATAAGACAAAGGCAGTTTTATTTACATATTACTGAGACAATAGAAGAGAGAGAGAAATAAAAGTAGCAAACTGAAAAATCTTAAAATAAGAAACTGGCACAACACTGTAAATCAAATATACTTTAAGAAAAAAGAAAAAAGGAATATCTTAAAACAAATACCTTTCTATTAAATGTCTTGAATGTCATTGGAGCCCTACTATAAAACAATTACCAAGTCTCTGTTTTAATGCCCTTTCATCAGGGGGGGGAAAAGGTCTCATTCAGGTTCATATCTTGTATGTGCTAGTGTGCCAGTATCTTTTACTGCTGAATTTCTATGAATAAACATGTAAAAAATTGCTCCAATACACTGTTGGTTTTAAGTATCTCTAGTATAGTATTAGAGGTTGATTTTGATAGCTGACTGTCTTATTTATCAGCTATGTCCCTCCAGTTGGCAAAAAACAGAATTGAAAGCAACTCTGGTTGTCTTCCTTTCTTACTCATCTATATGAAAGGCATTTGAAGGCTTAGCAGGAAGTAAGAAGAATAAACTAAATGGCTCCAGCAATTTAGAAGACATACTACAGTATACTACTGTGACTCAATAATAACTTCACAAATTACATGCCATTAAATTCATTCGGTATAAAGTTCAGACTGTTTGGGGGTTTATAGAAACTACAATGCACAAGGCTGTGGTATTTTCCTTAACTCCCCAAAGTCACCTTTTAATCAACTTATACTCATCTCCATAGACATATAGTTTGTTGTTGGAGATAGAGCAAACATTCACTAAAATACTTTCCATTTCATTATCAATTTTAAATAGAAATGTCTATTACGATGCAAAAAAAAATATACATTCCTGTTCTGTATCCTTTAGTTTTAACGTCTTTTTGTGAAAGGTACACATTAATTTAAACTTCTAACAAGTTTAAACTTTTAAATACTACTAAAAAATGTCACTTGGGGCTAATAAGCTAGTGTCTTCCATTCACTGTCTACAAAAAGCATAGTAGATTAAAGAAAATGAGACAAAAGCATAACAAGGGTATAAAGTTATAAAGTAGTAAAAAAAAATTTTAAATCCACACAAGAAGTGGTTTTCCTGAGTGTCTCATGTCACTTACCTATTTTTCAAAAATTATAAAAAACACCTAGTGGTTTTTAAAGTGTTCTGGGCAAAGATTTCATCATAAATCTAGTTTGACACATTGAAAATTGAGAAGCACAGCTCTCTTAAAGAGGGAGGAGATGGAGACAAGATGGCAGGGCAGAAGACCTGACCTTCCTCTTGAAGCAGAAGCACTTCATATTCTCTCATAAAAACACCAAAATTACAACTAACTGCTGAACAACCATTGATAAAAAAGACTGGAACCTACCAAAAAAAGATATTCTACATACAAAGACAAAGAAGAAGCCATAACAAGACAGTTGTAGAGGTGCTTTTGTGGTATAATCAAGTTCCTGGGTGGGTGACCCACAAAGTGGACAATAATTATATCACAGAAGCTCTCCCACAGGAGTAAGAGGTTTGAGTCTCCCCAACCTGGGTTCTGGCATAGGGAGGAGAAACCCCAGAGCATTTGGCATTGAAGGCCAGTGGGGTTGATCACAGGGATTCCACAGGACTAGGGAAAACAGAAACTCCACTCTTAGAGGGAGCACACAAATTTTCCCATGCATTGGGACCCAGAGCAAAGCAGTGACTCCATAGATAGGAACCTGGACCAGACCTAGCTGCAGGTCTTACAGAGTCTCCTGGGTAGGCAGGGATTGGCTTTGGCTCACTGTGGGGGCAAGTACATGGGTGGCAGAGGCCCCAGGGAATATACATCAGCATGAGCTCTCCCGAAGGTCAACATTTTGGCACTGATACTTTGCCCCACCCAACAGCCTGTAGGCTCCAGTGCTGAGACACATCAGGTCAAACAGCCAAAAAGGTGGGAACACAGCCGCACCCATCAGCAAACAGGCTGCCTAAAGTTTTCTTGAGCCCACAGCTGCCCCTAAACACACCACTGACATGGCCCTGCATACCAGAAGGATAAGACCCAGCTCCATCCTCTAATAGGCAGGTACCAGTCCCTCTCACCAGGAAGCCTACACATGCCCCTAGACCAGTCTCACCCACCAGGGGCCAGACATCCGAACCAAGAGGAACTACAATCCTGCAGGCTGCAGAAAGCAGACCACAAACAGAAATTTAGACAAAATGAGACAGCAGAGAAATATGTTCCAGACGAAGGAAGAGATAACCAGAAAACAACTAAGTGAGGTAGAGATAGAAAAGAATTCTGAGTAATGATAGTAAAGATTATCCAAGATCTCAGAAAAAGAATGGAGGTACAGACCAAGAAGATACAAGAAATAGAGTTGAACAATGCAATAACTGAAATGAATGATACACTAGAAGAAATCAACAGCAGAATAATGAAGCATAAGAATGGATAAGTGAGCTGGAAGACAGGTTGGTCAAAATCACTGCGGCAGAACAGAAGAAAGACAAATGCAAAGAAATGAAAATCTGTTTTTGTTTTGTTTTGTTTTGTTTAAGGAACTACATACACAAACTGTTACCTGCATTTAAAGAGAATGCAATCCTCTGAAGTCCATCCAGGCAAGAACCCCTAAGGCTCCCCAGATTCAAGGCTAAGAGCCTTGAAAGTGTGTGATAGCAGGCTGGCTGTGACATCTGTCACCAATGCAGGCTACTCCCTGACTATTCAGGGAAAGATGATTTCACAGATCTGAATGTTAAGGTAACTGACTACATATTTCAATATATATCTTTTTTGAAACATTTTGCTTACAAAGATTTGTTCTTTGGTCAAGCATATTCAATTCTATATATGGTAAGCATGAGTTTCCACAGCTCTTTTTTTTTTTTTTACCTTATTAAGTTTTCTTTCCAAGTTTATTATTTTCCCTTCATTTGTAAAGTCTCTCTGCCATTTATTGTTTGCATGTAATGAATTTTCTATATACCAAGCATCATGTTAGATTTTTTTATTCCTTTAGCATCTTTAATTTCAGCTACTATTTTGTAAGATGGCTCAGTTTTATAGATGAGAAAACAGAGATTCTGAAAGGATAAACAACTATAAAGTCCAAATTCACACTACTAATAAATATGATTTAAATCCATATCTAACTAAGCCTTTGAGCTTTTGGCCTTGCTCTTCCCACTATCTAATGCTTCTCCAACTTTTCCTCTCAATTACCCTTAACAGTAAAGGAGTATAATACACACCTCTGAGGAGCTGGGAAGTATAACCAAAAGCAACTCAATCAAAACGTGACTTTTTTTTAACTGAACATTTTTCATCTTTAAAATTCATATTACTTTTTTCTCTTTCTAAAATAATCTGTGGAGATTTCATTGTAAAAATATCTTAATGTACATATCAGAGAAGAAATTCACAATACAGAAGGACAGAAATTGCCACATGCCTCTAGGGATAATAAGTCTGAAAAGCTGTTCCTAAAACATACTTGATAATTTCAGTCACTATTAATCAATCTATCTCTAATTTCCGTTATACTTTTCAACTATCATTTAGCATAGCACATACCACTTTATTCTTGTTTCATGTGTGTATCACTCAAACCAGACTGTAATATCTGAGTGGAAATGTTCTCAGGGTCCCCTGCAGTAAATAATTAGTACAGCTAAGCTCTGAATCCAGTGCCTAGGACAATAAATGATGAGTGAATGAGTAAATATGCATAGGTTTCAGTGACCAAAGACTTGAGCTTGAAACCAGGCTAAGTTGCTTTTTGTGTGCTTTGGGCCTGCTCACTTAACTTCACTGAGACAAAGAAATTTTAATAATGTCCCCTTTAGAGAAGTTTCTTAAGAGTTAAATGAGGTGTTTTATTCGATAAGTTTGTATTCTTTAATAAAACTTTTCAAATATTATTTATGATTTATAAAGTCATTAACTAATCAGTTGATACAATTTAATTTTATTTTAAGAGGCAGGTAAAGATCTTAAAATTAATATATCGCACTGCCTAGCTTGGTAACTTTAGTAAGAAAAGTAAATTGTAATAAATTCCAGTAAAGTATACCATCTGTTTAAATGATCTAAATATGAGGGCACAAGATTATTTTCATAATGAAATATGAAATACATTTCACAATGTATAAAGTACTGACTTATAGCCTCATCAATCCCCTCCCTCCATTTTCCTTTTTTTTTAAATGTCCATACCTATGGCATATGGAAGTTCCTGGGCCAGGAACTGCATTTAAGCTGCAGTTGAGATCTATGCAGCACATGCAGCAATGACAGATCATTTAACGGTGCTAAGCCAGAGATCAAACCCACACCTCCACAGTGACCTGAGCTACTGCAGTCAGATTTTTAACCCACTGCACCACTGAGGGAACTCCTTCCAAAATTTTAATTTGTAAAAAAGTTACATAAGCAGGTGACTCAAATGTATTCTTTTTTTTTTTTGTCTTTTTGCCATTTCTTGGGCCGCTCCTGCAGCATGTGGAGGTTCCCAGGCTAGGGGTCTAATTGGAGCCATAGCCGCCCTATGCCAGAGCCACAGCAACGCGGGATCCGAGCCTTGTCTTCAACCTACACCACAGCTCACGGCAATGCCGGATCCTTAACCCACTGAGCAAGGTCAGGGATTGAACCCGCAACCTCATGGTTCCTAGTCGGATTCATTAACCACTGAGCCACAACAGGAACTCCTCAAATGTATTCAAAGCCGCTTTCCTCTACATCAGAATGCTAATTTAGTAGGTCCAAGTTGAGCCCACGTATTGGGTTTGTTTAAAAGGAACATGATTTATTTCAATTATTATTTATTTATTTATTTATTATTTTTAGAGCCACACCTGAAGTTCTCAGGCTAGGGGTCTAATTGGAGCTGCAGTTTCCAGCTTACACCACAGCCACAACAATGACAGATCCAAGCCACATCTGCAACCTATGCCACAGCCTGTGGCAATGCCAGATTTAACCTACTGAGAGAGGCCAGGGATTGAATCCTCGTTCTTATGGATACAAGTCAGATTCTTTTTTTTGTCTTTTCAGGGCCACACCCATGGCATATGGAGGTTCCCAGGCTAGGGGTCTAATCAGAGCTATAGCTGCTGGCCTATGCCAGAGCCACAGCAACACCAGAACCTATACCACAGCTCACAGCAACGCCAGATCCTTAACCCACTGAGCGAGGCCAGGGATCAACCTGCAACCTCATGGTTCCTCGTTGGAGTTGTTTCCACTGCGCCACGACAGGAACTCCACAAGTCAGATTCTTAACCTTCTAAGCCGTGATAGGAACTCCAAAATGGGCATGATTTTAGGGCAGCAAATACTGACTTAAAACTAACAACGTCAGCAGATCTTTCCTTTACCACCATTACTCATCATGCGAAGCATGTAAATTTGATTTATAACAACTATACAGTGAATTTTTAAATTCCTTAATTATAAAAATTCAACTAAATGGCTGTAAATTATTATAGCTCTAGAAAAATCAACCACTCTTTGTAAAACGAAATACTCAAGATAATAATCTATGGGCCGTGTGCTGTTCACAAAGTAACTACGATCTCTCTTGCCTCTGCTCAAGTTAATCCAGCCACCCAAAGCACTCTCCAAATTCCCTGCAGCTGACTATCGAAAGTACTTAATCTCTTATCTGAAATCTCTTATTTGGATTTTAGGAAGGCAATACAGCATCTATGCCTATGTTACAGTGCCCAGATTATAGCACACTCCCAATGAGGTCTGAGGCAGCACTTCATAATCAAACATATTAATATTTGTGCAGTAAAATGAATAAATCTCCACACTAAATGGAATAAACACTACAAATAGCCTCACTTCAGGTCAGGACAAGTTTGGGCACCAAGTGAGTTTGAACCAAATTTCAAAAAAATAAACACAGCAAGTTTATAGGCAGTAGAAATTTATAAGGATTGTAAAAACTTTATCTTCCAAAATACCATACGAGCAAAACAGACTCATGGATACAAAAAACAAACTAGTGGATATCTTTGGGGAAAGGGAAGGGGAGAGAAGCAAATCAGGGGTATGGGATTAAGAGATACAAATTCCTATGAATAAAACAGATAAGCAACAAGGACATATTGTATGGAAAATTATACCCTTTACCATTAATAACTTTTAATTCTGTAAAAATACTGAATCACTATGCTGTACACCTTAAGTTAATATAATGTTGTAAATCAACTATGCTTCAATTTTATTTTTTTAAATTTATTTAATTTATTTATTTATTTTTGTCTTTTTAGGGCTGCACACCTGAGGTATATGGAAGTTCCCAGGCTAGGGGGTGAATTGGAGCTGTAACTGCTGGCCTACACCACAGCCACAGCAATGCAAGATCCAGGCTGTGTCTGTGACCTACACCACAGCTCACGGCAATGCCAGAATCTTAACCCACTGAGTGAGGCTAGGGGATTGAACCTGTGTCCTCTTGGACTATACTAGTCGGGTTCATTACCACTAAGCCACGATGGGAACTCCTATACTTCAATTTTTAAAAAACTTTGTCTTTTAGGTTTCAACTTCTGTATCACCTTCAATAGAAGCTTCCCCTTATCCACCAAAACTGGGTTAGGTACTCTTTGTATGTGCACATTTAACACCCTATACTTACTGCTTGCTACCTTAGTTGTTGCCTGTTTATTTCCCCCCAAACCATAGGATACCTGGAGTCAGGAGTTGCATATTTTTCATTATTATACTCTCAATAACTAGCAAATATCTGTGATTTCGTATCCATTTCATAAATAGTGAATGAATAAGCATCTATAACTACTAAAACTTTAATCTAGTGAAGTTTTATATTGCTGTACTTGCTTGATCTGTAAGACAGGAGTAACATCAATAAAAAGGAATCTCCACATGACGAACTGGGACAAAAATCAGAAAATCCTACTTAATAGCATACATATGTAAGATAAATGTAATAGTATGAAAATAGTGCTCTTCTGCTGCTAAGGTTTTTTTTTTTTTTTTTGTCTTTTTTCCTTTTCTAGGGCCACTCCTGCTCCCACAGCTCATGGCAATGCCAAATCCTTAACCCACTGAGCAGGGCCAGGGATTGAACCCGCAACCTCACGGTTCCTAGTCATATTCGTTAACCACTGCGCCACAATGGGAACTCCTCTTCTGCTGCTAAATAAAACTTTTTCTAAAATTTGCTAGCTGGGACATTTTATAAAGTGAACTACTACATGAAACAGACTGCCTAACATGTTGTAGTTTATTTACTACTTTAACACAGGGTTTCTTGCATTACAAATAGATAAATACAGCACAATAGACTTTAGATGTTAATACATGTAAGGCCCCTTCCTGTGTCAGGAATTTGAGACTGTAGGATCTAAAGACAGAAACTTGCTTTCTTCTAATTAATACAATCTAATAAAGTAGATAATTAACAAAAACAACAGATATTAGGCAAGATAAAAATAGAAAACTAAATAAGCATTTAAGCAAATAGGTAGTTACACAAGACTATTAGGATTTTGAGAAATCGTTCAGGCTCAAGGCATGTATGTATGATCATTCTTGAATATACCTTTCTTTTTTTTCAAATGCAACAAAAGCTTCTCCATTATTTTCTTTAAAGTCAAGGGGTCACTTCCAAATAAAGGAGATGGAATTTTCCTCCAGAAACATAATCTGAAATATTTTGAACTGGAACAAGGCACAAAATATTTAACACTAGGAAAATGAAGGAGGAAAAAAAAAAAGTGTGTGTGTGTCTATTGATATCTATAGATATATATGAACTTTCTCTGAAATTTAACCACAAGAGTGAGCTGGATGACAAAGCTTCATTTAACTACTAGCCATATCTAGAATACCCTACCTAATTTAAACAGACAGCCAGTCACCATTCACATAATCATATACAACAAAAAGTTGACAGGATAATTAAAAGATCAGGAAAAGTTGTCTGAACTATGAGTTTCCTATTCTAGACACAGGAGTTTAATTCTAAGAGCACTGGGGAAAAGCTTTGTTGCTTCTAATATTAAGTTAAATATTTTCAATGTGAAAACAAGAATAAGTAATATCACTTTTCAAGTAACTAATTAGTTAATTTCAAACCTTAGGTCTATTAGCTAAGAAAGACAATATAAAAGAAAGTTTACCAAAAAAAAAAAAAAAATCCTTTGTAGGCTGATCACCTTTTCTGAAATGCCAAAATTTTTAGTAAGTTCTCAAACTGATGGTGTTCAAAAGTAGCCTTCATTATTGACAGACAAAATGATATAATATCTGATTAACTTTAAATAATGTGGCTCCATAGTAATGAATCCGACTAGTATCCATGAGGATGCAGGTTTGATCCCTGGCCTCACTCAGTGGGTTAAGGATCTGGCATTGTCGTGAGCTGTGGTGTAGGTCACAGACACGGCTTGGATATGGCATTGCTGTGGCTGTGGCATAGACCAGTGTCTATAGCTCCAATTTGACCCCCTGGGAACCTCCATATGCTGCGAGTGCGGCTCTAAAAAGACATACATACATACATAAAATTACAATAATCTGGTTAAAAATGGGAATGAAATAAAAGTGGAGATGAAATAAGTTTGGCAAAATATTGAAGATTATTTAAGCTGGGAGATGGGTACAGGGAGGTTTATTACTCCTACATTTTTCTCTTATTTTTTTAATTGAAGTATAATAGTTAATTTACAATGCTGTGTTAGTTTCTGTTACTGTTACATTAATTTCTGTTAGTTTATATATGTGTGTGTATGTATATAACCTTTATCATATTCTTTTCCATTATAATTTATTACAAAATATTGAATATAGTTCCCAATGCTATATAGCAGGACATTGCTATATATCTATTTTATATACAGCAGTTTACATCTACTAATTCTAAACTCCTAATTTATCCTCCTGACCTTTTTCTCCTTGGGTAATCTTAAGTTTGTTTACCATGTCTGTAGTCTGTTTTTGTTTTATAAATATGTTTATTTGTATCATATTTTAGATTCCACATATAAGTGATACCATATATTTGTCCAAGACTTCCCCTTAATATGGTAATCTCTCGGTCCATTCATGTTGGTGCAAAGGGCATTATTTTCTTCTTTTTATGGCTAATATTCCTGTGTGTGTGTGTGTGTGTGCGTAGACAAACACCACATCTTTATCCATTCATCTGTCGATGAACATTTAGGTTGCTTCCATGTCTTGGCTGTTGTAAATAGTACTGCTATGAACACTCAGGCACATACATCTTTTTGAATTAGCGTTTATACCTAGGAGTGGAATGTCTTGATCATATGGTAATTCTATTTTTAATTTTTTAAGTAATCTCCATACTGGCTGCACCAATTTACATTCCCACCAACAGTGTAAAAAGGCTCCTACTTTTTTTTTTTAATAAGGCTGTACCCATGGCATGTAAAAGTTCCCAGGCTAGGGGTCAAATCAGAGCTGCAGCCACAGCGACGTGGGATCCGAGGTCCATCTGTAACTTAAGCCACAGCTCATGGCAATGCTGGATCTTTATCCCACTGAGCAGGGCCCGGGATTGAACCCGTGTTGTCATGGATAGTAGTCAGCTCACCACTGAGCCACAACAGGAACCCTGACTCCTACTTTTGTGGATGTTTGAAATAGTTTAAAATTTTCTTTCTTTGTCTTTTTGCCATTTATTGGGCCGCTCCTGTGGCATATGGAGGTTCCCAGGCTAGGGGTCCAATCGGAGCTGTAGCCACCAGCCTAGGCCAGAGTCACAGCAACGCGAGATCTGAGCCGCGTCTGCAACCCACACCACAGCTCACGACAACGCCGGATCTTTAACCCACTGAGCAAGGGCAGGGATCGAACCCGCAACCTCATGGTTCCTAGTCGGATTCGTTAACCACTGCGCCACAACGGGAACTCCCTGAAATAGTTTTAAATTTTTAAGTTGAGATTTAAAAAAAAAAAAAAAAAAAGAGTCTTGATTAGATTTATCCAAACTGCTAGACTTGTATATAGGGAAACATCAGCATAGGTCCTCCATAAACTGCTTTAAAATTCCTGGATTATATAGAAATCCAAAGGGTCTAAGACTCTGAGGTTATAAGAAAAGAACATATTTGAGAAGTTTATACTAAAAGAATGGCCTAAAAGAGACCTGATAATACAGGGATCTTCCATTTATCGTTCTTCAAAAGTAAACTGGTTAGTGCTTCCTAGGATGATACTCAACTCTCTCAGCAAGTAATCACTACGGCTAAGCACAGGAAATTTCTTGTCATAAAGCAGGAGTGAGAGAATTCTACTCACCGCCCCCCCACCTTCCTTCTCAGTGAATTGTAGGGAACAGAGTGGAGAAAGGACTGGGTTTCTAAATACAACAGGATCACATTTCTAAGGGGTGAAACATTACTAGGCTAGAAATATGTCTATAACAGGGCAAATGTTGTTCTGCCGTAAGAAAGCTGTACCATCTCTGATTGGTACTTAGAGTTCTAAGTCATCCTATTGGTTACATGAGGAAAGAGATGCTTCTACTTTTTGTGATGTAGGTTGTGGTATTCCCATATACATTATTCACGCTTTGGAACTTCAAGGAAAAGTGGTATTCATGAGAGGCTTGAGATTAAAAAGACAATCCCAGTTTGGAGCTACTGAAGAAGCCATACAAATTTAAATGGAAGAAAATGCAAGCTACAGTTCCTGAAAAAGATATCCAGTCTGTACACTGCTATCAGAGTAAGATCACTTGGTGGAGATGACAAAGAAAAATAATTAGGAGAGAAGGTGTGTATATATATATATGTGTGTGTGTGTGTGTATACATATATATACACACATATATACACATACACATATACTTTCTTCTGAAAGGAAAAGAGATAATTGATCAGAACACAGCTTTGAGAGATCAAGAGTCTGACTTGATTTTGGAGGAGGATTCAAACTTAAATTTACTAAGTTCAGAAACTTGGTGATTTTATATTATTTACATAGTATTATTTGAGCTATTATATCATCTCTACTCTTGGTATAATCTTGTCAGGTGAGTTTGGTTGGACAAGTAATCTTGTTCAACATGATCTGATAAAAGAAACAAAATTGAGGAGCATTTATAGCACTGTCTTGGAATTAACAATAATTAATATCCCATTCTATCCATTTAAATGGCTTCTGGAGGTAACATTAAATACATGACATTTAAAAAGTCACTGATGAGCCAGGCTGCCCATCTCACTGGTCACTTTTCAATAGAAAAAAGTGGATATGAGGCCCCAAGAAAACACATTTTGATACACCACTGATTTCCTCTAAGGAGGACAAGGCACTCAAGTGTATCACAAGCCTATTATTAAATTTCTTAGCTTAAGAGTTTTTTAAAATAGAGATCTATTGATCTGTAGTGGGGAGCTCATTGTTTGTTTTTCTTAGTCTGGGGTTTTTTTGTTCTTCCTCTCAATGATATCGTCAAGAATGGATTCTGCACTCTAAACTCCTGCTCTTACCAGATTTTTCTTTTCTCTGATTGGAATGCCTTTTTTGCATAACTCTATTTTTTCTTAAAAGCTAAGCTCTATAGTCACTTCCTCCAAGGAAGTCCTCCTAGACTCTGCCTTCCTTTACAGTCCCCTAAGGATAACTTTTGCCTTGCATTTCTTTCTTTACTTATATGATACCTTTACTAGTTTATAAACTTTAGGAGGACAGGCCATCAAATAAATCTTCACTGGTCTTTAAATGATGCAACATTATTTCAAATAGCAATAAGAAAAGAAAAAAAAAACACTACTAGTTATAATTGTAGGACACCAAAAATGTAAGATGATCCCAGTTTCAGAAAAGTTAAAATGTGAGGGAAAAATATTCATCTTAGAATTGATGAAATTCTGCATGTCATTAATTGACTCTGAATTTCAGTATTACCAAAATGTCTGGACATATAGAAAATGCATATTAAATGTTTGCAGAATGATTGAATAAGTGAATTAATTCAACCCATATTGGTGTATTTCATCAATATGCATTTTTGATTCATTTGAAAACCAAGAGAATAAAGAATTTTTAAAATTTAAATTTTTAAAACTAAGACCTATGAATATACTTTACAAATGTATATACTGGTTCTGATTTTAGTTGGATAACTTAAAGTACCAGGAAGGGAAAATTTTTTTTCTAAATATAACTGTTATAGCTACACACACCACACACACACACACACACACACACACACACACACACACACACACGTTAACTGCCTTAGTGAATAAACATTGTTATATTATGGTAGATAAAAAAAGAACTCTGTTGTTCGTAGGATACATTCCTAAGAACCTGCACTAAAAACATGAAAATGAATTGCAAATAATAGAAAATAAAGGATAATCTGAAACATTTATACTTTTAAAGTATAGCATTATTCATATTGTGAATAAACACAAACATTGACTGTCAAGATATTAATAAATTACTACCACCTGTTTAATTTCAGAAAACAAATTGGTTCTTAATCCTGGATTAAACTTTTTTTTTTTAATCTTTTTAGGCCCTTGCCCACAGCATAGGGAGGTTCCCTGGCTAGGGATTGAATCAAGAGCTGTAACCTCTGGCCTATGATACAGCCAAAGCCACAGCAATACTAGATCCAAGCCGTCTAGTAGCTCTGCGACCTACACTACAGCTTACGGCAACCTGGATACTTTAACCCATTGAGCGAGGCCAGGGATTGAACCTGCGTCTTCAAGGATGCTAGTCAGATTCGTTTTCCGCTGAGCCAAGACGGGAACTCCTGGATTAAACTTTTGAGGGGAAAATGTCTAAACTCAAAATCTGAAAACTTTAGGAAGATGAAAATATTGTTAAGTTTAATCTAAGTGAGATGTTTACAAATTGCCGTGTCATTCCTTTGAGATAGTGAGGAAATCTAGATATTATTGAGAGGTGTAAGTGGTATGAAGGAGTGGAAAAAATAAAATCCCACAACAATCAATTTGGAAATCCAGCTTCCTTTCCTTTATATTTTTCTATGTCCTCTAGAAAGTCCATTATAAAAAGAGGTCCCTTACTGAGCTAGATGCTTTACATACATTATTTCTAATCTTCAATAACCTATGGAGTAGATATGAACACCACATTTTATATCTGAGTATACTGAAGCTATAAACAATTAAATAACTTGTCCAGGGTCACAAAGCTAGCAGTGATAAAATAACGTCTATATTTTTTACTTATATATAAGTAGCTTTCTGGTACAAAGAAGAAAGCTCAGGAAAAATCTGAGAAGTCTTCACTGTAACCAGAGACAAAAGAATCAATAAAATGAAGGCAGTATTGGAGTTCCCACTGTGGCACAACAGGATTGGCAACATCTTGGGAGTGCTGGGACACAGGTTCGATCTCAGGCCAGGCACAATGGATTAAGGATCCAGCATTGCCGCAGCTACGGCTTAGGCCACAACTGTGGCTCAGATTTGATCAGATCTGATCCCTGGCCTGGGAACTCCACATGCTGCAGGCCAGCCGAAAAAGAAAAAGGCAAAAGATGAAGGCAGTATTATCACAGTTTATACAAAAAGGCAGGAAGGCTGCTCTGAGAAAAAAAAATTCAGAATTCTGGTGACTGATAAATTCTGGAATTCCATTTTGTAATGTCTAGCATCAGTCAAGTAATTAATCTCAATGACTTTTAGACTAAATATGTACAATAATTAAAGACTACTTTAATCTAATATATATACATATATATATCTATCTCACAGGTTTATCACTAAAGAAAATATATTAAAAACTTCTCTATGAGTCTACAATTTCAGATGATTTCTTTGCATCTTTGCCACTAAGGAAGGTAGTTATTACATAGGCGTTTAAGGACAAACGACATAGAGAAAAACAAGACTGGGTAAAAATCTTGACTTCTAAGCTATATATCCTTGAGCAAGTTACTTAACCTCTCTAAGCTTCATCTTCTTTATATGTAAAACAAGGTTATTAACATCTGACTCACAGAATTGTTGTAATGAGTAAATGAGATAATGTGTATATAGCATCCCACATAGTACCTGGTATATAGTAAGTATTCAGTAAATTTGATAGGGTAATATATTTTGGAAGCTTCTATGTTTTTTTGAGATATTTTATATTAAACAAAAACTAAATGTTATTGATTGTGGGGTTACAGCACAATGGGAAAAGGAAATAAAGGCATTAAAACACCATTCAAAGAACATGCATTCTCAGTGCCACAGCAATCCACCAAGAGATTTTCAAATATAACCCAGTCTTTACAAAAGAAAAAAAACCCATATTTTAGTCCTCTGAAGATCACTAACTCTTATCTATGTAATGTGGAAACATATTTAAAATGTAAAGCATTTTATAATAATAAAATAAAATAAAATAAAATGTAAAGCAGAGCACAACAATGTAACATGTTATTGCTTCAGAAAGAGCACTCTAGACTGGAGTCAATTTCATCATTCACCACTGAGGGGAGCTGTAACCTAGGAAAAGGTTTATATAGAGTGCCAAAGTTATTTTTAAATTTTCTCACACCTTACAATATTCATTTAATACCCTTATTAAAATATCTTCTAAATCAATTTAATAAGTATGCCTGACTTCTCTTTTGGAGCCCTTACAAGAAATAATAAGGCTCATTATATCTACGTAACCATAATAATGGAACCCCTATCCTCTTTCCTTGTACTTTCTCTTTAGCACTTACCTAACATACTATATATTTATCATGTGTTTAACATATATTGTATATGTATAATATCTAATATAGTATGTATTACACACACATTAGTTTTATTGTGTCAAACACACACAATGTAAACTCCAGAAGGAAGACAATTTTTATGTGTTTTGTACACACTATTGCTTTTTTTTTGGTCTTTTTGTCTTTTTCAGGGCTGCACCTGTGACACATGGAGGTTCCCAGGCTAGGGTTCAATCAGAGCCATGGCTGCCAGCCTACGCCAGAGCCACAGCAACACAGGATCTGAGCCGCGGCTGCAACCTACACCGCAGCTCAGGGCAATGCCGGATCCTTGATCCACTGAACGGGGCCAGGGATTGAACCCTCATCCTCATGGATGCTAGTTGGGTTCGTTAACCACTGAGCCACGACAGGAACTCCTACACTATTCTATTTCCAGGACCTAGAATGGCACCCAGAATGAGAGACATACTTAGTAAATTAATTGCTACTGAATGAGTCAATGAAAACTAGTTCATTTATTTCAAAGGTTAAAAATACATTATTAGATGATATCAAGTAAGGCAAACTGCTACTTCCTGAAGAATGAAACATCTACTTATATTGAATTTTGGTTTAAAAGAAGATCTCTAAGAATAGATCTTTAATCCTATAGATGAGTTTACAGATAGATCCCATGAGAATGGCTTAATATACACTTGTAGTAGAACTCCTCTTAAATGATCTGAATGGCACAGAGAACTGGTCAATTAAAGGGAAGAATTATGAATATTGATACACATTTTAATTTTGTTTTATACATATTAATGTGTTTTATTCACCAGTTTTAAGGCCTCTTCTCTAAGTATGACTTTGTTGACTGTTGATCTTCTCACATATAGTCATAATATATCATTAGTGCACTTCAATCTTTTCTAATGAAATCAATACAAAAGGACAAAAGAAAAATAACCTACATGCAAAACCCTTCCAGATTTTCACAAAATTTTCCTAATTTTTGAAAGCAGTTTTTGACAACTCATTTTTATCCATTTTTTTCTAAAGCATTTTAAGTATTCATGAATTCTTCAAACTGCTATTTCATTGGCCTATGAAATATCTAGTTAAATTATATAATTACAGTAATATGTCAACAGCATTACAAGAGATCTTGTAGGAAGGGGTCAACCCAACTTAAAATTCATTTGTGAGAGAAGTGTGTAGAAGCATGTCAGAGAGTAGCCTACTAACCATGTTGACACAAATGGGCTTAAAACCAGGATATTTTACAGACAGAATGTCAAGTATGATGCAATCCACATAAATTAAGTAGACACTGATCATAAGCTGCACCTGCTGGCCTACACCACAGCCACACCAATGATGGATCCAAGCTGCATCTGTGACCTACATCACAGCTCATAGCAGCGCTGGATCTTTATCCCACTGAGCAAGACCAGAGATTGAACTGGCATTCTCACAGAGACTAGTCAGGTTCTTAAACCACTGAATCACAACTGGAACTCCCAACTATCTCTTTAAAGATGCTGTTTTAGAGGGGTTTGTTTGTTTGTTTTAATACCCATGACTGAGAAATTAGGTTTCTACTACAAAGGCTAATATCTTTCTTTACATGAGAAATGAGTTTATACCAGAATTCAATTTTCTTTCTCTCTCTCTCTCTCTTTTTTTTTTTTTCTTTTCAAATCTAGCATGGGAAATAACTATTATAGAAACAAGAAGTAGGGGGTTAAAATTGTTGTGCTAAAAAGTTCAGAATAGGAAACTTACAATAATACTCATAATCCATTCCAGAAATAAAAGCACACAGAAAACATGTACACTGATATAAAACAGTTTATAAAAATATTGCTATTGACTAAAACAAAGTCATAGACCTAGGACACCACAGATATCATTTAGTAGAAATCTTCCATTTTGCAGAAGAAGAAACTAAATGCTAGAAGAATAATCCCATGGTCACTAGCTTTGAGGGCACATCAGGACTTAAATTCAATTCTAACCCAATCCAAAGTTCATGTATTCTCCATACTATGATGTGGGAGAAAGGAATTGCAATTTTTTTTTCAAATAAAAACATAAGGAGACAGAAAGACAAGGAGGTAGAAAATCTTTCAGCTATTAAAAAGCATAATGATGCCTAGAAATCGCCACAAATACAGTGTTCTCTCCACAATATAACAGAGTAAGTCTTCAAAATCATCCGATGACACAGTAAAATTTAATCTTCAATCTTTAAATAGTTCAATTTAAATTGGTTTTATAAAGTTTTATAAATAATATGAATAACAGTTAAAAAGTCATCTATACTTTTATTGGATTTTTGTGAATCTAATTTAATAATAAAAACTTGGAGAGAAGTAATGGTGATGTATTTTATTTTCCATTTTCCTCCTATGGCCACTCCTTAGATTTTTAGCAACTTCAAATACTTGAGCAATAAATAGGCAAATGAGCAAAATAAGCTTCCGAGCTTAAATATATATCTTTCATGAAAAGGATACAAACATATTCTTCAACTTGAGAAAGAGCTACCCCAATATGGAAAGGACAATCTAAAATACAACTCTTTACTTGTGATCCACTTAAATCTCATTGTTTAAATTTTAATATTTCTCTACTGACCTTTAAAATATTTTTATAAAATACATAACATATATAACATAGAACTCAAGAAATAGATTTTTCCTAAAATCCTATAGATTCAAATGACTTTTGCATTCAAACCTAATCTATATCATATAGTTTTTGTTTTTCTGCACCAACAGCTCATAACCTATTCCTCACAAATTTGGAACTCCTGTGCCTCTAACCTAAGATTAATTGTGTAAGAATTATCTTTCTAAACAAATATGAAGTTAGTGTTTACATACTTATACCACTAATTAGAACTCAAAATTAACTGGCTAATTCTTTAGCACATCAAATTAACAGAGATGTATAATAGAACCATGAGTACTGAAAACCAGTAAACTATCCATTGGGGAAAAGCTCTTAACATTAGAATGAAAGCTAGATTTTTGAGGCTGTAACCAATCTTAAGGATTGTAAGTTTGTTTTTTTATTTGTTTCTTTTTAAACTGTAATGGCTACTCAAAGTATAATGTTCAAATCTATCACTACAGAAAAGCCAGAAGTTTTAACGTGCATGAACCTTTAACACAATGACACTGGCTTGATATCCAGCCATCAGAACTCCTTCTACTGTATTTGAACTTAATCTCCCTCCCAAAACTTTCCGCATTTTCAGATCTAAAAATGGCTCAGCTACTGCTGGCAGAAGTATAAGATTCCTTTTATCATTGGGAGATAAAATAAAGTCAGGCACAAATAGGAAGAATATGCTATTATAAAGCATGTTACAAAACTGTCACAAATATATCTTAGAACTTTAATGGTGATCATAATGATGTTGATGACAATGACAAAAGCTAATATTCATTGAAGTTATTTAATTGTTTAATCCTCACAACCCTGTAAATTTATGGCTGAGAACTTAAGAAACTTATCATAATCAGAGCTTAAAAATGGAAGAGCAAGGCCTTGCAATCAGGTCTAGCCGACTCCAGAACCCACACTCTTTCTCACTGTATTTTCACTGCCTGTCTTCCTTAATCTCCCTTCAATAAACATTTTTTAAACAACTACCAAATTATCCCAACACTATAAATCAACTATACTTTAACAAAGCTTTAAAAAATGAAAAAAGGCAGAGACAACCAAACCAAACCAAAACAACTACTATATTACTATAAGCCTGCAAGTTACCTGAGACTCCACAATATGTAAATTAATTGAAGATGATTATTAAAGTACTACTTCTGCTACTGCTGGCAGAAGTATAAGATTCCTTATACTACTGCTGGCAGAAGTATAAGAATTCCTCATTCTAGAATTCCTCAATCCAAAGAGTTAAATCATATACTTTATTTTCAAAGATTTCTAAGGTCTAGAATTCCTCAATCCAAAGAGTTAAATCATATACTTTATTTTCAAAGATTTCTAAGGTCATTCATAATTTTATGCAACAAATGTTTAAATTAGCATTTGTTAGGTGAGAGGTACTATGTCAGATGTTAAACAGATAAAAAGATTAATGAAAGATGGCCTTTCCCTCAATCCCCCAACAGAATACATACAGTATATACATAATTCAGTATTGACAAGAATTTTTACTTTCACAGTTTTAACAAAAATATTTACAAATAATTCTGTCACTGGCCATTTCATTTAAAAAATTCTATAAAGCTATGCATCACTATCTAATTTTTATAAGGCAACATATCTCCTACCACCAAAATGCTAATGTACCTTAGTAATGCATACAGTCAAAAATATGAAATGTGACAGAATTTACAATTAACTTACATTTTCTATGACAAATGTCCACTCTTTATCTTCAAATTCCTCTGCATGAGGATCCTATAACAAAAGCAAAATATAAAGTTGAAATACATTTCTTAATCCAATCAATCCAATTTAAGAAAATACAGTCTTGCTCTTAGCTTTTACCAACTTTTAAAAAAGGGAGAGGCAGAATGGCTTACTCTTAAGAATCTTCCATTATTTATTGTTTTTTGTCTTTTTAAGGCCGCACCCACAGGATATGGAGGTTCCAGGCTAGGAGGTGAGTCGGAGCTATAACCGCTGGCCTATACCACAGCCACAACAACACCAGATCTGAGCCCCGTCTGCGACCTGTACCACAGGTCACAGCAACACCAGATCCTTAACCCACTGAACAAGGCCAGGGATCAAACTTGCGTCCTCATGGATGGTAGTGAGATTTGTTTCCTCTGAGCCATGACAGGAACTCCCATAATTTATCTAAATTTAAATCATTATTTTACTTATGCTGATGCATAATATTATCTTCCATCACTGCATGTATGACAAGACAAAAAGAAACCTAGAGACAAATAACTTATGAGTGAACTATTAAGAAGAACTTTACTAAGATATTAAATGCTCATATAAAGCCCTGCCCTCTCTGCAATTGATACGCAAACAAGGAATCTCTGAAGAAGAAATATATCTCATAGTAAATAAGTGCATAATCCACCATGAAGGGGATCATTTGACATCATTCTTAGAATGCTGAAATCTTCTTACATCTGATTCTGATTTCCTCTCCATCAAATAATTTATGATAATTATAATTAAATAATGCAACTGTACAATTAAATAATACTGTATTATTAATAACCATTTCTCTCCATGGTACAATGTAAGGTCTGTAATGTGTTGTTTATCACATCACCTAGAATGGTGTAATGCCTATACTGAAGAATCAATAAGATGTAACAAACTGTGAGGACATATTTATATAGTTACACTGTTCTTTAACCAATTTATGCATTTTATATTTTACTTATTTTCAGAGGGTATATTATTTTTGTTATTCTTACCAGTTAAGTTATTCTTTTTATTATGCTATATAAAATATTTAATGGTAAGTAAGGCTTTCTTCTTTATAAATTTTAATTGCATAATATACACAATTTTAATATAATGCTAATTTTTAAAGAAAAATTGAATGTAATAGATAATACTAAATAGTAAAGATGAAAGCCATACAAAATGGGATAAAGTATAGAACAGATTTCCTATTTGTCTCAGCATATTTTCCATTCCACTTCTCCAGAGGGAGTCACTTAATCTGTTTCTTAAGATCCATGATATGATAATCTGTATGAATGTAACTGTGTTTAAATATATGTATTTTATTCTGTAAAAAAAAATAAAAATAAAATTTCAAATAAATAAATAAAGCCCTGCCCTCGTTTTTATACCTGTAAGTATTTTAAACTCAAAGTCCCACTTGAGGCAAAATTTTCTTGGTGCAGAGGCTATGTAAACATCTGGAATTTCAAAGTACTGCAAAGGATTTCATAATCTGTACAAAATGCCAAAATAGCTATCGATACCCTCAACTGCCCTCCACCACCAGAAATCTAAGAAAAGGTAACAGATCCTACAACCAAATGCAGCTTTCTCCTAAATGAGGTACACTTTTGTAGTATCTATTTGACAAATATTTATTGGCTATTTATATAAGGAAGAGTAGAGGTATTATATGGATTCAAATATAGTTGTCCATGCCTTCAAAGACAAACACAACTAATCTAAACACTTATATGATGAAGGAAATACATGGTTTTACTAGAGATTAGAAGATAATACATTTCTGAAAGGAAAAGCTTTATGAATGAGGAAGCATTGTGGCCAGGTGAGATTATATAGGATTTCCACAGGTATTAGAATAAGTAAAGGCAAGAGGCCAACAGATTGTAAGACATAAAAAGGAAAGTAGTGGGGTTGCATGACATGCACATTTAATTTATTCAACTTTATGTGTTAGAGGTGGGGGAGAGAAGGAAGCACTGAGCGTGATAGTGAATGCATACAGATGCTATTCCCCCACTGAGTCCCAGGGACCATGTACTTGTCATAGGGAACACCTTATTCATAACTGATTCCACGTTAGTCTATTTAATCTTCAGTTTCTACTACTGCAGCTGAGGTTGGGTCCTCATCACTTTGTGCCTAGGCTATTTCCAGATAAAAGTGAACTGCGGCACTCTCACTCTCTGCCCTCCAATCAATCTTGTACACCAAATAATTCTCCCAAACCGCAGTTCTGACCACATTAGCACCAACTCAGATTTCTTTAATGATCCCTACAACCTATGGGATAGGTTCTAAACTCCTTAGTTATTTCATTATTTCTGTTGTCTTATTTTTTACTTTAATAGTATGGAGGTTGGCTGATTCTGGGCTGTATTAACACAACTATTTCTATGAGTAAATTCATATAGATAGCATAAAGAACTACCAAAACCAAGTTTATTTGGTAATGATGGGCAGGGGGAGGCAGGAAAGGGTGGAGAGGAAAAAGTGGTAGAGAACTCCTTGATATTTGTTTCCTCAGCCTGACCCTGCTCATGAACTAGGTTTATGGAGAGTGACTGCTGTAAAAAAGGGTTGAGGGAGCTTTTCCAGGAGGGATTTAAGGCACAAACAATGCTTCTTTAGAGACCAAATAATAAAGTCTGAAACAAATGCTTAGGAAAGAGCATCTTACCACTCATCCTGCCTGTTGTCCCCACCTCCTCCATTTTGTTGAAGAATGCAGCATAGCTCTAGCACAGCTGGCACAATTAATAATAAGTGATAATAATAATAATAGTTACAAAGCACACACTCTGCCTCAGTTAATGTGTTATGGTTTTAATCATCACAGCAACTTATGAAACAGGTAGTATTTTTATTCCCATTTAACAGACCAGAAAACTGAGATGTAATATCCCACAATTAAGTGTTAAAATTGTGCTGTTCCAGGTCTGTGTAGCTTTTAACCATGTTGCGAGTTTACCACTGTGTCCCCAGGACCTTACAAAGTGCCTGGCATACAGGAGTTTCTCAAGAAAATTTGATGTGGGAGTTCCCGTTGTAGCTCTACAGAAACAAATCTGACTAGTACCCATGAGGATATGGGTTCAAACCCTGGCCTTGCTCAGTACATTAAGGATCCAGTGTTGCCGTGAGCTGTGGTGTAGGTTGCAGATGCGGCTCAGATCCCAAGTTGCTGTTGCTGTGGTGTAGGCCAGCAGCGACAGCTCCGATTGACCCCCAGCCTGGGAACTTCCATATGCTGCGGGTGTGGCCCTAAAAAGAAAAGAAAAGGAGAAAAAAAAAAAAGGAATGTTTGATGAATGAAGTAACGAATATATATCTTATAAATTAATACATATTGAACAGTACCTTATATCTGACATTAATTCTCAAAGCTGATGAAATTTTTTTAGAAACAAAGATGATGTATTACCCCTAAAGGAATCATTTTAATGGGACCCAGGGACATATCTGATAGGGCAATGTCACTAAAAAGATGTAAAGGAGTGGAAGTTCCCAGTGGCTCAGCAAGTTAAAGATCCAGCATTGTCACTGCTGTGGCATGGGTTCAATCTCTGGCCCAGGAACTTCCACATGCCACAGGTGTGGACAAAATTTGGAATTCTCTTGTGGCACAGCAGGTTAAGGATCTGCCATTGCCACTGCAGCAGTTCGGATCACTGTTATGGCGCAAGTTCAATCCCTGGCTTGGGAACTCCCATGTGCCATAGGAGAGGCAAAAAAAAAAAAAATATATATATATATATATACACACACACACACATATGAATATATACATGAAAAGAAAAAAGATGTAAAGGAGCAATGTTAATGTTCATTTTCAAGTTAAAATGGCATATCTAAATAATTAACTAATTATATTAGTGACTAAACAAAACTATTTGTAATGAAAATTGCTTCTAGTTTAGATCAATTAAGTCTTTGTTATATCCTTTCTACCTCTAATGTCTCTTTTCTTATCACTGCACTAAAGGGAAAACTGAAATTGGCTTAAAGAACCATTTCTTCTCAAAACTCTAAAATCTTACTTTTTTTCATTTACTAGAAATAGCTATTTTCATTGTAATTCAAATTTCAAAATCAAGCATGCAGGCTAAAACAGTTAATCTCTGGGAGGTCCCTGGTGGTCTAGTGGTTAAGACCCAGTGCTTTCACCACTGCGCCCTGGGTTCAATCCCTGATGCCTTATCAAGTCACTAAACGCCATGGTTAAATGGTTAAAATAAATAAGTTACTCTCTGATTAATTCACAGAAAAATGAAACAATTTTTTTTAAAGCACTTTGCCTATCAACACACCTCTATGAATACTATATATACTAAGGACAAAAAGGGTTCAGCGCAATCCTTTCCTATTTGCAAATTTCAAGATTAAGTGAATTATGAAGCTTCAATAAGTAAAAGAAATGGGGAAATATGAAAAAAAGTTTTCCATTTGAATATTCTAAATACTGTTCAAAAACAAGATTCAAAAATTACCATGGAAGAATGTAAAATTGCTTTATTTTACTTTACTCTTTTGCTTTTTGTATTAGAATTCTGGGAGGATATGGAGTCAGGAAGATAAAAATGTTGGTCGGAAATGTTTTTTCAATATTTTAAATGGTCACAAGATTGCCTCCATAGCACAAATGAAGAGAAATGTGTTACATAGTAAACTGGGGAGGAAGGGGTATTTGGGTTTTTTACCCTACAGACTAACACTTAAAGACAAAAGTTCAGTGACAGGATATGCTGAACATTCTCATTAGTACTTGAAAACTACACTTACCTCCTAATCCTCCAAGTAACACATTTCAACACCCACTTTCCACTGAGAATCACATAGTTAGTGCATATCCTCTCCCCAAATACATGGCTGTCAGCCATTTATCAACTCTTTCTAACCCCTTGTTCTCTATCATTGTTTTTTTCAAAGTTGTGTAACTATGTCCATTTATTTGCTTTACCACTAGACTAAATCAAAACACACTAGAGATTACTTAAAAGTCTCCTTCAAGCTTGTCACAGATTTTGCTGTTGTAATCTATATTCAATGGTTTTCACTACAGAATAGGCCATACAGTGTAAAAAACAAAAACCCAGTACTATATCACAGTATGAAAGGACAGGTTACTTTCCTCTTTAGTTTCAGTTTCTTTATCAGTACAATGGGAATAATTATAGAACCTTAGTGATGCTGTGAGAGTTAAATGGAACAGTGCTCTGAAGGTCTTATTGTTAACCTCCAAGTTTACTATATCATTCTAATAGAAGAGGTATGGATAAGGGGGTTTAATGACAGACTTTTAGATCAGCTGACTGAAGGGTAAGAGGCTCTGATCTTTCCTGAAAAGAAAAAGGAAGAGCAGCTAGAAGCGCATTCCTTATTTCTTCCAGGCAAACCAATCCAGTAGAGTGTATATACAATAAGCATAACCAAGTAATGTTATAATGTCAATAATAATAATGCCAAAACTATAAAATACACATAAAGTGTTAGGGATCTTTCATAAACTAGAATATTTATGAAATACAGAGCATTTAAAATTAGGGTCCCATCTGTGGGTTAGTACATTAACATTTATCATATTGTTTTGTTCTACTGATCCCTGCTGTAGTTCCAGAACAAATGAATATACTGGATTACAAAATCAAAACCACCTTTTTACTTTTGAAACACACTTTTTCATACTCTAAGCCATATAACTTGCCCACTTAGATTTCATATCCTAAAATATTTGGTGGATTTTTAGTGGGTTTTCAGAAAACCTTAGTTAAGTTAATTAAGGCAGCTTAATGAGATGTCTTTCTTCATTCTATCCTTCTGCAAAACTAACTCTGACACAATTGGAATGATTCAAAGAAGAAATAACGCATTTGTTTCCTAATCTCACCACTTGCAAGAAGGCTGAAACTGAGACATACTTGTCCTCTTTTTTTTTTTTTTTTTGAGTAAATAAGGAGTTAGGAAAGTAAATATTCTAGTTCTTAACTGTTATGTGTAAGGACTATTTTATTATGTTTCAAGAAATACGAAAGACATTCAAGAAAAAACATACATATAAAAGAGTCAGGTATAGGCACAGCTATGTTTTTGGATTTGCACTTGGAATTTATTACCAGAATTTTGATTTTAAGCTACAGTATTTATAAAATATTAATATCAGTAAATATTTATCAAATATAACCTTTAAACTTATATTAACATCAATAAAACATTTATCGTATGGTAATTTAAAAACATATCTTATTATTAGTCAAACAAGGCTAACAAAATGAAACTCAGAACTAAGAATTCCACAAACCTCAGCTTTCCACAGAAAAAGTACTTTACTCCATTTGAGCTTAACTAGAATAAATTCAAAAAGACTCCCAAATTTATTCAGACTTTATTGACCAAGAAACACCCTGATATCCTTGCATTGTTATAAATTGCTGTATCTCTAAAAATAGTGCATATTAGTGTACCAGACTGGACCCAAATGTACAGGACAACAGATACGGAAATATTCCATCATCTAGAACCATGATTATACAATAATTTCTGTTACTTATAAAAATGGAACTTACCTTGAAAAGTGTCACAGTGATTTCAATGTTTTCAGGAACAGGCCATACCACAACACCACGGTATGGATTTTTTATTCCAGGCTGCCAGCTGTGAGCCTATCAGAATGAAAATAATGGCTTCAATCTGAAGAACAGGAAATGCAATGTTGATAATTTACAAAAATACATTGACCCTATTTAACGATCCAAAAGATCCATCTCCCTAAAACAAAAATGATTAGTCAAATAAAACTTTTCAAGCATTAAACTTAGGCCGTGGACAGTTCTATATCACATGGTAGCTACAGATTACTAACTGTAAACAAACCTTTATCCTCTCTCTCTCTCTCTCGCTCTCTCTCTCTCTCTCTCTCTCTCTCACACACACACACACACACACACACACACGGAGATGCAAAAATGATGTGCCTTTTTTTTTTCTTTTTAGGACTGTATCTGTGGCATATGGAAGGTCCCATGCTAGGAGTCCACAACTGCTGCCTATGCCACAACAATGCCAGATCCAAGCTGTGTCTGCAACCCACACTGCAGCTCACAGCAACGCTGGATCCTTGACCCACTAAGCAAGGCCAGGGATCAAACCCACGTCCTCACAGATACTAGTCAAGTTCTTAACCCACTGAGACACAACAGGAACTCCTGAATAAAAATCTTATTAGGATATTTTTTTAATCAGTCTGTGATTTAGAACTCAAAGGCAAATTTATTCTTTAAAAGAAGAAACTGATCAAAATGGCAGAGGTGTGAGATGTTATGCTCATCTTCTCCCACAAACACATTAAAAAAAACCCACATCTACATGTAGAACAATTCACACAGAACATCTACTGAAAACTGGCAGAAGAACTTAAACCTCCTAAAAGGGCAGGAAATCCTCCACATAACTGGGTAGAACAAAAGAAAAAAGAGAGAGAGAGAGAGAGAGAGAGAGAGAGAGAAGAAATCAGGATAGGACTAGCACTCCTGAGAGGGAGCTATGAAAGAGAAAAGGAACCTGCACCCTGGGAAGCCACCTAACCGAAGCGGAGATCAGCCAAGTTGGAGGGACCTCAAAGTCGCTGAGAAAAGCACAGCAGCTGGACTGAGGAGGGCAAAGCAGAGTGAGAGCAGATCATCTGCACCACTGCCCCGGACACCACAGCCTGAGATGCCCAGGCAGGGACTGGGCACTGAGATTCAGGCTCCAGAGGTCAGTTCTGGGGAGAGCACTAGGATTGGCTGTGTGGAGACAGATGGGCTGAGGGGCTAAGGAGAAGTGTGCCATGGGCTGGGGAGCAGAACGCTACAGCCGAAAGAACCTGGGAAGAGGTCTGGGCCCATAGGAGAAACAAGGCACTGTTGTTGGGGAGGGCAAGAAGAGGAGGGGCAGATTGCCATAGGAATCTCTTTCCCTGAGCACACATAGGCTCTCAGATGATGGGGCACCTCTGGTGCAGGCTACTGGTGGTGAGAGGCCACTTGCTCAGGCTTCAGGAGACTAGATACCTTTTGTGTAGGCTATGGGTGGCCAGGCACCTCTTGTGTGTGTTGAAGACAGCAAGGGGCTAAGCATGACATGGCGCCTCTTGCATGATCTGCAGGTGGTGGGAACAAACCAGAGCAGTCACCTCAAAAACCAGAAGGGGATGTGGCGCATCACCACTAGGGGTCTGTGAATAGGCTCCACCTGTGGCCTCAGTTAACTCAGAGGTCGGCAAAAACAGGGAACTGCAACTGAGCACCACCCATTGATGCTCTCACTCCCCTGGGAACAGACCTGCCCCACTGCTGCCAGTGCCAAACACTCTGTGTAGCACCCACACATGCTTGATCACTCTCACTTGCCAGGACCCTGCAACTAGGAGCAGCCTGTGCAGCAGCTCCTGTGTGGGCTAAGAGGGACAGGGTGCTTCTTGTGTGGTACACAGGTGGCAGGGGGAAACCACCACAGTTACTCTGACTCCAGAGGTGGGTGTGGCCCACCACCAATAAGGGTCCATGAACAGGTACCACTTGCAGCCCCAATCACCTCAGAGAGCACCACAGAGGAGAGCACTTCAACCAAACACCAGCCGTTGTTACTCTCTGCCATGCCACTGCCAAATATTCTGGACACGGCCTAAATTTGCCTGAGGCTCATTACTACTTCCCAGGGTCCTGCAACTAGGAGTATCCTGCACCACCTTCCTACAGGTCTGTGCTACTGTCAAGAGCCCAGCAACCAGGCACTGACTACTAGCCCTAACTACTGCCTCCTTGCCCTACTACTATCTCCTTCTCCCTGGGAAACACACTCAGCACCCTATCAAGAGGATAACAGCCTGCTCACACTGAAGAAAGAGGTAGCAAATATCCAAACTCCCAGCCAAAAATATACAGTAAACCCCACGAAATACAAATGGGCATGTTTACAAAGAAACAGCCCTCCAAGACTACAGTAGTTGGTTTCCCTAAACTCACAGAAAAAGAACAGTAGTTGGTTCCCTAAACTCACAGAAAAAAAAAATATATATATATATATAAACGAAATGAAGAAGCTCAGGAACCATTTCCAGTTAAAAGAACAGGAGAATTCACCTGAAGCAGCAAACAATGAAAGAGACCTCTGCAGTCTAATAGACACTGAGTTCAAAAGGGAGATAGTAAAAATACTGAAGGAATTAAGGATGACTATGAAGGAATTAAGAGTAGATATAGGAGTTCACATCATGGCACAGTGGTTAACGAATCCGACTAGGAACAATGGGGTTGTGGGTTCCATCCCTGGCCTTGTTCAGTGGGTTAAGGATCCGGCATTGCCATGAGCTGTGGTGTAGGTTGCAGACGCAGCTCGGATCCCACATTGCTGTGGCTCTAAAGGAACTAGAAAATATAAGGAGGAAGCAAGAAAAATTAGAAAATTCATTGTCAAGTTAGTGCAAACTGAGTTAAAGGAACTAAAGAACAGAATGAATAATGCAGAGGAATGAATTAGTGACTTAGAAGATAGAATGGGGAACTCAACCACTCAGGACAGCAGACGGAAAACCAAAGGAAAAAACATGAGAGCAATATAAGAGATTTATAGGATAATATAGAGTGGGCCAATCTACACATAATAGGGACTCCAGAAGGAGAAGAAAAAGAAAAGAGGATTGAAAATATATTGGAATAAATTATGGCTAAAAACATTCCAAATCTAAAGAAAACAGATATCAAGACACAGGAAGCACAGAGGGACCCAAACAAGTTGAACCCAAATAGGCCCATACCAAGACATATTATAATAAAAATACGAAAAGTTAAAGAAAGGATTCTAAAGGCAGCAAGAGAAACACAAAGCATTAATTATAAGGGAACACCCATAAGACTATCAGCTGATTTCTCTACAGAAACACTACAGGCCAGAAGAGGGTGGCAAGATATATTCAAAGTTCTAAAAGGGAAAATTTGCAGCCTAGAATACTCTACCCAGGAAGAATACCATTTAAAATACAAGGAGAAATAAAGAATTTTGCCAACAAACAAACAAAAAAAAAAGAGTACAGCAATACTAAACCCGTTCTAAAAGAAATACTGAAAGAGCTTATCTAAATAAAAAAGAAGTATGAAGAAATAGGATGGAGGAAATCACAATTGGAAAGCAATCACTTAAATAAGCCAGTATACAGATTGAAAAGGAAAAAGAAAAAAAAAAAAAAACCAATTGTGAAAGTGACAATAAATACAAGGAACAGCAAAAGGACAAACAAGAAGATGTTAAAAAAAAGACTTCAAAATCATAGAAAGTGGGGAAGGAAAGTAAGGAAATCTAGACTCTTTTTTAAAACACTATATTTCAGCCTATATGACTATCAGGCTAAAGCAAGCAGATATTGGAATGGGTTAACATACTTGAAAAACAGGGCAACCACAAATCAAAACCAAACATTACATTCACAAAAACTAAAAAGAAAAGGACACAAGAGTAAAATAAAAGAAAATCATCCAACTAAAGAAAGAAAAGAACAAAGGAGAAATATAGAATCAACTGGAAAACAAGGTTTAAAATAGAAAACACATGTTTATGAATAATTACCTTAAATGTCAATGGACTGAGTGCTTCAATCAGAAGACACAGAGTAGCAGACTGGATAAAAAAGCAAGAGCCTACAATATGCTGTCTATGAGAGACTCACCCTGGGGCAAAGGACACATAGAAATTGAAAGTGAGGGGATGGGAAATGATATTTCATGTCAATAGACAAGACAGGAAAGCAGGAGTTACAATACTCCTATCAGACAAAATAGACTTTAAAATGAAAGCCATAAAGAAAAACAAAGAAGGACACTATTTAGTGATAAAAGGATCCATTCAAGAAGAGGATATTACAGTCATCAATATATATGTCCCTAGTATAGGAGCACTCAGCTACATACAACAAACACTGGAGTTCCATCATGGCTCAGCGGTTAATGAACCCAACTAATATCCATGAGGATGCGGGTTTGACCCCTGGCCTTGCTCAGTGGGTTAAGGATCCGGCATTGCTGTGAGCTGTGGTGTAGGCTGGCAGATACAGTTCTGAATGGACTCCTACCTAGGAACCTCCATATACTGTGAGCGTGGCCCTTAAAAAAAAAAAAATACTAACAGACACAAAAGGAGAAGCTGATGGGAATACAGTAACAGTAGAAGACTTTAACACCCCACTCACATCAATGGACAGATCCTCTGGACAGAAAATCAATAAGGCAACAGAGATCCTAAATGACACAATAGAAAAGTTAGACTTAATTGACATTTTCAGGACATTACATCCAAAAAAATCAGAATATACATTCTTTTCAAGTGTACATGGAACATTCCCAAGCACTGACCACATACTGGGGTATAAAACTAACCTCAACAAATTTAAGAGTATAGAAATTATTTCAAGTATTTTCTCTTACCACAGTGGAACAAAACTAGAAATCAACCATGGGAAAAAAAATGAGAAAAAACTGACTAGGCAGAGACTAAACAACATGCTACTAAAAAACCAATGGGTCAATGAGGAAATTAAAAAGGAAATTAAAAAATACCTTGAGACAAATGATAATGAAGACAACCATTAAAAATCTATGGGATGCCACAAAAGCAGTGCTTAGAGGCAAGTTCATAGTGACACAGGACTTCCTCAAAAAAGAAAAATCTCCAATCAACAACTTAACACACCATCTAAATGTACCAGAAAAAGAAGAACAAACAAAACCTAGAGTCAGCAGAAGGAAGGAAATCATAAAGATCAGAGAGGAAATAAATAAAATAGATTCAAAAAATAATAGAAAAAAAATCAATAAAACCAAGAGCTGGTTCTTTGAAAGGGTAAACAAAATTGACAAACCTCTGGCCAGATTCACCAAGAAAAGGAGAGGGAAAAAAACCCAAATAAACAAAATAATAAATGTAAAAGGAGAAATCTCAACGGATACTACAGAAATACAAAAAACCATAAGAGAATACTATGAACAATTACATGCCAACAAATTTGACAACCTTGAAGAAATGGACAATTTTGGTCTGCCAAAACTGAAACAAGAAGAAACAGATCAACTGAACAGACTGATCACTAGAAATGAAATTGAATATATAATAAAAACACCCCCTACAAACAAAAGTCCAGGACCAGATGGCCTCACAGGCGAATTCTGCCAAACATACAAAGAAGAACTTTTCCAAAAGGTTGAAGAAGAAGGAACACACCCAAAGATATTCTATGAAGCTACCATCACCATAATACCAAAACTAGACAAAGATACTACCAAAAAAGAAAACTATACGCCAATATCTTTGATGAATGTAGACTCAAAAATTCTCAACAAAATTTTAGCCAACTGAATCTAACAACATGTAAAAAAGATCATACACCACAATCAAGTGGGATTCATCCCAGGATCACAAGGATGGTTCGACATATGCAAATCAATTAATACCATACACCACATTAACAAAAGAAAAGTCAAAAACCACATGATCATCTCAACAGATGCAGAAAAAGTATTTGACAAAGACCAGCATCCATTCATCATAAAAACTCTTACCAAAGTAGGTATAGAGGGAACATACCTTAACATAATAAAAGCCATTTATGACAAACCCATAGCAAATACAATACTCAATGGAGAAAAGCTGAAAGCCTTCCCACTAAACTCTGGAACAAAACAAAGATGCCCATGCCCACCACTTTTATTCAACATAGTAATGAAGTCCTAGCCATAGCAGTCAGACAAACAAAAGAAATAAAAGGTATCCAAACTGGGAGAGAAGAGATAAAATTGTCACTCTGTGCAGATGACATGATACTATATATAGAAAACCCTAAGAACTACACACAAAAACTTCTCAAAATGATCAATGAATTCAGCAAAGTAGCAGGATATAAGATTAACATTCAGAAATCAGTCACATTTCTGTATACTAAAAATGAAATACTAGAAAAGGAATATAAAAATACAATACCTTTTAAAATCACACCCCAAAAAATTAAATGCCTAGGAATAAACCTGCCCCAGGAGGTAAAAGACTTGTCTGCTGAGAACTATAAAACATTAATCAATGAAATTAAAGAGGATTCAAAGAAACAGAAAAAATATTCCATGCTCCTGGGTTGGAAGAATTAATATCATAAAAACGGCCACACTGCCCAAAGTAATCTTCAGATTCAATGCAATCCCCATCAAATTACCCATGACATTTTTCACAGAACTACAAAAACAATCCAAAAATGTATATGGAACCACAAAAGACCCAGGATTGCCAAAGCAATCCTGAGGAACAAAAAACAAGCAGGAGGCACAACTCTCCCAGACTTCAGGCAATATTATAAAGCCACAGTCATCAAGACAGTGTGGTACTGGTACCAAAATAGACATACAGGCCAATGGAACAGAATAGAGAACCCAGAAATAAACCCAGACACCTATGGTCAATTAATCTTTGACAAAGGAGGCAAGAATATAAAACAGGGGAAAAGACAGTCTTTTCAGTAAGTGGTGCTGGGAAAACTGGACAGGTTCATGTTAATCAATGAAGCTGGAACAAACACACCCTCACACTGTGCACAAAAATAAACTCAGAATGGCTTAAAGACTTAAGTGTAAGACAAGACATCATAAAACTCTTAGAAGAGAATATAGGCAAAACAATCTCTAACATCAACTGTACAAATGTTTTCTTAGCTCAGTCTACCAGGGCAACAGAAATAAAAGCAAAAATTAACCAACAAGACCTAATCAAACTGACAGGCTTTTGCACAGCATAAGAAACCATTAAAAAAAAAAAAAGACAGCCTATGGAATGGGAGAAAATAATTTCAAATGATGCAACTGACAAGGGCTTAATCTCTAAAATATACAAACAACTCACACAACATAACAGCAAAAAAACCAACAACCTGATTGAAAAATGGGCAAGAGACTCGAATAGACAGGTCTTTGAATATTTTGCCAAAGAAGATATACAGATGGCCAACAAGCACATGAAAAAATGCTCAATTATTAGAGAAATGCACATCAAAACTACTATGAGGAGCCACCTCACACCTGTCAGAATGGACATCATTACAAGTCAACAAATAACAAATGCTGGAAAGGATGTAGAGAAAAGGGAACTCTCCTTTATTGCTAGTGGGACTGTAAATTGGTACCACTATGGAAAACAGTATGGAGGTACCTCAGAAAACTAAATAGAGAACTACCATATGACCTAGCAACCCCACTCTTGGGCACATATCTGGATAAAACTTTCCTTGAAAAAGATTCATGCACCCGTATGTTCACTGCAGCACTATTCACAATAGCCAAGACATGGAAACAACCTAAATGTCTATCAACAGATGAATGAATTAAGAAGATGCAGTATATATACACAATGGAATACTACTCAGCCATAAAAAGAACAAAATAATGCCATTTGCAGCAACATGGATGGACTAGAGACTCTAATGCTAAGTGAGGTAATCAGAAAGAGAAAGATAAATACCATATGATATCACTTATATCTGGAATCTAATATAAGGCACAAATGAACCTTTTCCACAGAAAAGAAACTCATGGACTTGGAAAACAGACTTGTGGTTGCCAAGGGGGAGGGAGAGGGAGGGGATGGACTGGGAATCTGAGGCTAATAGATGCAAACTATTGCATTTGGAATGGATAAGCAATGAGATCCTGCTGTATAGCACTGGGAACTATATCTAGTCACTGTGATTGAGGATGGTGGAGGATAATGTGAGAAAAATAATATATACATATATATATATGCATGTATGTATATGTGTGCCTGGGGCACTCTGCTATACAGTAGGAATTGAAACACAGTAAATCCACTATAATGGAAAAAATAACAATCATAAAATAAAAAAGAAGAAACCAAATGTACAGTCTGCATTTAAGTTCATTTTCCACTAAACTCACAAAGTGTAATGTTTATTTAGGGAGCAGAATTTCCACTTAACTTGTCTAGTGCTTATCATTTTATAGATTTCTTTTCCCTTGTAAATCTTGATTATCAAAGTTCCCTAAGGTACACTGCAAAATGTGGGGGTCAACATTCTAGTCCTTCCTTTGTGGAGGCATTTCCAGCTAAAGTTGATGGAAAATGGTATGTCTAAGAATATGCCATGAAGGTGATAATAAAAACTAACACTTATGGAATACTGTCTATATGTCAATCCATGTTTGGAATTTACTTATGTTCAAATTCTTTCCAGAAACATTGTGAAAAGTAAAAATTAGACTATTTTCAGAGTTCCCATTGTGGTGCAGTGGTTAACGTATCCAACTAGGAACCATGAGGTTGCGGGTTTGATCGCTGGCCTTGCTTGTGGGTTAAGGATCTGGCATTGCCATGAGCTGTGGTGTGGGTCGCAGATGCGGCTCGGATCCTGCATTGCTGTAGCTCTGGTGTAGGCCGTCGGCTACAGCTCTGATTAGACCCCTAACCTGGGAACCTTCATATGTCGCAGGAGCGGCCCTAGAAGAGGCAAAGAGACAAAAACAAAAACAAAAACTATTTTCTGGCCAATGGTTGCAGAGATCTATTTTCCCCCTAAGTGATTTCAATGGGACTTAGCAGCCAATCATGTACATGTTAAAGGAATAATGTCAGAAAACAGAAGAGTCTTTCAGGAGAAAACAATGGTTCTAGTCTTTGGATTTACTATAACCAACAGCTAATTTTTAAAAATAATAGCTGGGGAAGTTCCCACTGTGACGCAATGGGTTAAGGATCCAGTGTTGCTGCTGCTGTGACATAGGTTGCAGCTGCAGCTGAGATTCAATCCCTGGACTGGGAACTTCCATATGCTGGTACAGCCCAAAAACAAACAAACAAATAAACAAAAACATAAAAACAATAGCAAGGTTTTTTAAAAAAAAAAAAAAAAAGAATTCCAAAATATGGATCTCAAGCTTCTCAAGATTAAAAAGAAGTTATTTGTTTAATGCTTACAATAATATAATAATCTTTTCTTTCATAACTTCTGAAACTGATTTTTATGTCCTTACTTAGCTGTAAGACAATTTATAGAACAGTATTTCACATACACATGAACATATTAGGTATATAGTATACACTATAATAAACATATTGTGGGTCCTCATAAATTTTTTGTCTTTTTAGGGCCACACCCATGGCATATGGAGGTTCCCAGGCTAGGGGTTGAATCAGAGCTGCAGCTGCCAGCCACAGCCACAGCAACGTGGGATCTGAGCTGTATCTGTGACCTACACCACAGCTTATGGCAACACTGGATCCTTAACCCACTGAGCGATTCCAGGGATCGAACCAGCATCCTCATGGATACTAGTCGGGTTCGTTAACTGCTGAGCCACGATGGGAACTCCTCATAAAGTTTTAAAAAGAAGTACATTTATAACATTTCAAGAGAAAACCCAATTTTTCTTTTTTTTGTCTTTTTAGGGCCTCACGCCTGCAGCATATGGAAGCTCTCAGCTAGGGGATGAATTGGAGCTGCAGGTGCCGGTCTACACCACTGCCACAGCAACTCCAGATCTGAGCCGCGTCTGTGACCTATACCACAGCTCACTGCAATGCCAAATTGCTAACCCACTGAGCAAAGCCAGGCGTTGAACCTGCCTCCTTAAGGATATTAGTCGGGTTCGTTACCGCTGGGCCATAACAGGAACTCCACAATGGTTCTAAAATATCCAGAAAGATGGAAAAAATAAAAATCGTTATAAAATTTTTTTTAAAAAGATGCAAACTATTGCCTTTGGAGGGGATAAGCAATGAGATCCTGCTATATAGCACTGGGAACTATATTTAGTCACTTATGATGGAGCATGATAATGTGAGAAAAAAGAATGTATACATGTATGTGTAACTGGGTCACCTTGCTGTATAGCAGAAAGCTGACAGAAAACTGTAAACCAGCTATAATGGAAAAAATAAAAGTCATTATAAAATAAAATATCCAGAAAGGACTTGAAATATTAAGAGTATCACAAATGGAAAATGAGTTCCACAAGAAATAATTTCTTCTAGAAAATACTGCATTATGAGAAAAATCAACTGTAGCCTCAAATGTTTGCATTTCATCATCTGGATTCAATCAATATTTGGTACAAAATGAAAAAGAGTCTAGACCTAAAAAGTTATTTGACTGACTTTCAAAGACATAATTAAATTAAAAAGTATATTTAACTTCAAACAAATATTCTGAATTGATCTTTAAAGTATTTTGTTTCATAATTTTTTAAGAAAACAATTAGTATCTAATAATAAAAGAGGGGAATCACTTTCTGTTGATAGCTAATAACATTTAGGGTCTATTTCTAATGTTTATAGTTATAGTCAAATTCACCTATCATACTTAGTAGGTGGCCTAATACTGTTCCTTTTCACAAAAGCCTAAGGACACACTCAGCAAAACTGACAGAAAACTCTATTTTCAGAACCCCTTCTCACATATAAATAAGAAAATATAATAGGTCCAAAATATAATGCCCCCAAACTATAAATGTACACTTTGAAGAAGATGCTATTCATGCAGTAAAGCAACTGGACTTTTCCTACAGTGCTGGTAGGAATATATTCAAAGTTAAATATGTACCTACCCTAGTACCCAGTGAGTCCATTCATATATTCCTGTAACAGATTTACTCACAATAGTGAATATTCAGGATATTCACTGGAAACCCCGAATCTTCATCAACAGATGTACAACTAAATTGTAGTATAGTCACATAATGGAATATTACTTAGCAATGAAAATATTAACTACAAATATTCACAACAGCCTGAATAAATCTCGAAAACATTATGCTATGCAAAATAAATCAGATATAAAACAGTACTACTATATGATTGCATTTACGAGATTTGAGAACAGGCAAAAATAGTCTAAAGAGATAGAAAAATCAGAGTAGTAGTTGCCTGTCATGGTTGGGAATTGACTGGAACAGGACACAATGGAAAGACGATGGAAGTAGTCTGTATCTTGACAGGAGTGATAATACACAAGTAGATATAGATCAAAACTCATAAAATTGTATAATTAAGATCTGTAACTTACATGAAAAGTAAATTTGATTTCAATAAAAACAAAATTTGAAGCCCTTAACAAAAAATTTTAAACTCTTAAAAATTTAATTTTAGTTATAGGAATTGTTCTAAGTCTACTTACAGAAAAATAAGCCTTTAGTAAACATGCTTGTAGTTATTGTGTACTAATAAAAATATTTACCTGTCTATAGATTGGAATTTTTTAAATATCTAGAATTGTTATTGTATATTTAAAAATTCTGTTCTACTCCTCCAAAAGCCATGAACCTTTGAAAAATCCAACTACCTCTCTTCTGCAACCCAGCAATGGACTCAGACAGCTCATCATTCCTTAAGTGTGCCTTAGCTTCATTGTCTGGAATCTAAATAAAGCAATGCTAGGTATAATTCTGTAAGTGATATTTTTTAATCATTAATTACCGATAACCCAGCACAGGGAAGTTAAATAATTATTGTGTTATTCAAGGCTATCGAATCTAAGATCAAAGCTCAGGTATGTGGCTCCCCACTTTAGGAAATTGCAGTAACAATATTACATAAAATTCCTTGATCAATTATTTTAGTAGAGTAGATAATAAGAAATGACACAAAATAACAATTAATTTAAAATATTCTATACTGGGACCAGAAAAGCTTAAGAATTTGACCAAAAGTTAAATTCAACATTTCAGTAAGAAATTTAGAAAACAGACAAACCTTGGAAGACTTCCTTCGGCTTCTTCTTGTCCAAACTACCACCAGTTTATCTGGTTGCCTGCCAAACAAGAAAAAGATTTAGTATAATTTACCTTCATTCAAATTAATAAAATTTAGTTCTAGTGCCTTTAAAAGAACAAAAATGTCACTTGCTTTAGATTACATAGAGCTATTACAACAAAGTTCTGTAAATTCTTCAAATATATTAGATGTTCAATACAGACGTGATCTAATTTAAATGACTATTATTTCATCACATGTTTTTCTAAAAATACATTACCAAGTTAATTCACTGGGACAAACCAAGTTAAAATAATTAGAATGGTGACTATTTTTAAAAGAAAAGCACACATACATCTTTTCTAAAAATACGGCTAACACATTATCTGTTTTAATTTAAAGAAAATAAACATAAAAATGGTACTTCCAAAATAATTTAAATCTATGATTACACTACTTTTGCATCTTATGAACAGTGATCATAGTTTTCAAAACATTTTTATAATCATCTCAAGTAGCTTCATAAAAACTATACAGTACCAAAAAAATAGGCTAGGTACATTCTGACAATGTTAAACAACTCATCAAAAGCTGTGGCAGAACCAAGACTGAAACACAGGTCTTCTAACTCTCAGACCCCTTTTCTTTTCTTTATCTTCTGACAGTATAGTTAAAAACAAAACAAACTCAACATTTTCAGCTAATACAACTAAGTTCTCTTTAGTGCTTAGGGAAAACATCAAGACTATGGTTATCAGTTATTTTACTTAGATTTTTATTCTTAAAATTTTTAGATTAGAACTTTTTAACCCAGAAATGAATGATACACCCATCTTGGTGACACCTTCTATGTCTCTTTCATTTTACCTTGGAATTTTCCACTATCAGTAGATGACCAGTGCTCCTTCCTACCTTCTGACTTACAAATATACATGCGAAAGGTCACCAGCTATAAATTCCTTACCCAGTGATTCATCTAGAAATCTGTCCAAAAAGAGAATCATCTATGAAAAATGTAACTGAGGAACTGACCTAATGTAGTACAGAGAAATAAAGTAATAAAAAATATTTTTAAAGAAGGGATATTGAGAAATATGTACACCTAACAAATTCCAGTGGAATGGCAGAAGCAATATTAAAGCAATAAGGCTAAGAACGTTCCAGACTTGAAGACAGGAGTTCTTAAATAGAAAATATATATTTACAAATAAACAGGATAAACAAAAATTAATCTATATATACATACCTTGCAATCAAACTACAGAACAGTGAGAATAAAGAGAAAAATTATAAAAGAAAAGACAGGTTACTAGCAAAGGAACAATTATGCTGACAGCAACGTCTCCTTAGCAACAACAGTGCCCAAAAGACAGTGAAGCTAAAGATCTTTAAGTGCAAAGGGAAAATAGCTGCCACCCTGGAGTTTTATACTGGCTAAACTACCCTTTAAGAAATGGTTTTAGGCATATAAAGACTAAGAGTTTACAGGGCATATAACCCAGCTAAATATACGATGGAGTAGGATGCAAGAAGCAATATGGTGCAATGTTAATGCTTGTTCATTTCAGGTGGTGGAACCTAAAGAAAAGCTAGACAAAAAACAAGAGTAAGATTCCAATAATGAAATTATTCGACCAAGGAACCTTCTAAACAAATGTAGCTGATGGTGTTGCTGATGGTGACAGTAACCAGCATAGTAGAAAGAGAAAAATGCTGGTTTTCCATGAAAGACTAAACCTACTTCCCAAAGAGTATCAGGCTTCAAAGACAATTAACTGTAAACAAAAACCAGTAGAACGCTTTGGAGAATCTTTCCAGTGTGAGATGTTGGGAACAGTAGCCAAATGCAAAAGTGCTAAATTACAGGTGAAATAGAAGAAATTTTCTATGAAACATCAGAGTGTTAATCTAAGAATCTGTACCAGTGGAGAAACAAACAAAGCCTTGTTCAACACACAGAGAAGTAGAATAAAAAACAAAGAGAACAAATGACAGTGAAGATGGGGAGCAGTATGGCAACAAGATGGAGCTGGGCAGAGGTTTTACAAGCAATGATGGCAGCTTAACAGCAGAGACACTGAGTGGCCAATCTTGTTTGAAAGCATTGGTGGCTTGCTGGAACACTTTGCCTAGATTACTACACTTAACCTTTTCACTATGTTCTCATGCCCATATCCCCAACCCAACCTCAATCAACTCTTAATTATATTTCTATGATACTTCTTTAGAAATGCTACAAAAATCTTACCGATTTTCCATATTATCCTTACTGGGCTCTTCTACCAAGTGTCCTACAAACTGACAATTGAAGGTTGAGTTTAACAGAATTATTTGAACTAAACTGTATTTCATTTTACTTTTGTTTAAATTTAAACTTTAAAAAGCATTTCTTACTTTTAAATGCCTGTAAACAACGTCCATGGTTATCCAGATTACTAGAGCCTTCAACAATATTAACTTCTTCATACCTGAGCAGCTTCATTGTTCAGAAGAACTTTAGTCTCTATTTACATTTGACCCTGTGGCACCACAGCATGCAAGATAGCACCCATATTCCTGAACAGGGCTTATAAGGCACCTGACTCTGATCTACTTTTTTGGCTGCAAAACCTGCAAATATCTCAAATGTATCTTGCTTTCCAATCAACCTCTGAACATTTATTTAATTTCTTCACATCTTTGCATGTTATAAGCTCTTTTGAAAATCTCTTCTCTCCTTTTTTATTTGATCAAGTCTTATCACTTCCTCTGTGAAAACTTGACTATTTCTCATTTCATTTCCACTTCATTCCATATCCTAAACCTCAGCATAGTTAACTGCTCCTTCTACTGTACTTCCAATAATATCCTAGACACTTCTATTTTAACATCCTATATGCCCTATATTATTTGTTTCTATTTCTGTCTCCTCCACTAGACTCTAATGTTCCTTTATCAACCATATCTCATTTATCTTTGTACTCCTAGCAGCTAATAAGAATTTAGTACAAGATCAACACTTGATGACCATTTGCTACTGAATGAACCTTAAATTTCATCAAGGAATTCCCAATTGGTTAATTATAATTGATGAAGTCCAGCTAAAGCCAATAATTATATAATGCCTTCTCTGTGCAGCTTTCTTGAGCTTTGCATGTATCCTCACCTTGGCTGAATACTGGAACCTCTGGGGAAACACTAAAAAATAAATACTGATGCCTAGGTTCCACCCAGAGAATCAGATTTAATTAGTCCAGTGTGCACATTTTTAAAAATTTCACAGGTAATCCCAATGTCCAGCCAAGGTTGAAAACCACTGTTTTACCAGAAGAGTGGTAAGTAATCCCCACACTCTCGATGTGTGACACTAGAGAGGCACTAGCTGTGATGGCAGTCAGGGTGTCTCCCCCTCCACAATATCGTCCTAGTGTCACCTGCACTGTTACCTCCTTCTAAATTGGCCTCTCAGCAACCCTGCCACTCATCCATTTTGATTAGAATAGGGAAGCCTCTTACCATAAAAAATCGGGAAGGGTGGTCCCCTAACCTATATGCCTTAAGTTACAAGAATGTAAATAGAATATAAATTACTTATTTGAGAATGCCCTCCAGAAACAGGTAAACTTTTTTGTGATTCGAAGTCATGTCCAATTTTTAAAATGTCTTCCCTAGAAATCAGCCCACCTTTACATTATCAGGGACAAAGTACAGCAGAATGTTCTAAAATAAAGAACTGTGCTGTAAGTTATTGTTCTCATAGAAGAATTCCAATAACCACACAATTAATATTTTAAGCATTCATGCTGTACTAGAAAAGAACCATTAAATATTTATTTATGTGCTCTTAGGAGGTCAGCAAAGAGCAACTGTGGGAGTTTTATTCAACTACCAAATAACATATAATTACACAGCTTTCTATCAAAAAATCAAGACCAACCTATAGGACCCAGGTTTTAGAGAGAATTTAACAATCACATATTTAACATTTCTATTCCATTACCTATGTTAAGTAACCAGATAGCCCTACACATAATACATACACAGACATATAAGCACACATGTATATTTATATATAGAAAATTACATATATATTTTATATACATACATATAAAATGTATACATAGACACACTGCCTATGAATTCCACTGGAAAATTTGGATCCTTTTGGTGGGCTTATTCAGGGGAGGAAACTATACATTTAAAAATAAAAATTTATCTTCTATCTTACCCTCAGAGTCCTTACAAAGCAAAAGCTGAATCTGGAGGTAGAAGACTTATCTCACACTATGATTCTAAGGCTAAATTCTGGACAGGAGTAAAACAGAGTGGAAGAAGGAAGAGATGTGAGAGCTACTATGAACCAGCTTATAAAGCTGTAAACTGTACTTTCTTTCATCTACAACTAAATCTGAGGCCCTCATCTTTGCCACTAGTGAGCTTCTATATACCAAAATAAAATCAAAGAAAAACACTTCCGGCTTAAATGTAGACTCCTTTACTCTTTTCCACTCTCTTATGTGTGTCAAGTGTGTGAGGTGAGACTTGAAAAGCCATGAGAAAAATTCCAAAGCCATAACGTGAAAACTAGTCTCACTGCTCTCCAGAATCATAATAAGCATCCAAAAATATTTTTATTGAATACCTATTACATTTCTGGTCCTGTGCTGAGCAATGGAGATTCAAAGACAAAAGAAGACAAATCTTGATCCTCTGGAAGTTGAGAGTCTAGTGGAAAGACAATTAAATCAAATATCCAACTCCAGGCTCAACCTGGGGCTGAGGAGACAAAAAAGACCTTATACAGAGAAGAAATATTTATAAATATCTCTGGAAATAAGCACGTTGACAAAAAAAGAACCTGCCCAACTGCTGAGACTATCTGACTTAGAATGTGTTTTTAAAAAAATTTGGAGTTCCTGTTGTGGCTTAGCGGTAACGAACCCAACTAGTATCCATGAGGAGGTAGATTCAATCCCTGGCCCTGCACAGTGGGTTGAGGATCCGGCATTGCTGTGAACTGTGGTGGAGGTCACAGATGTGGCTCAGATCCTGCGTTGCTGTGGCATGGGCTGGCGACTGAAGCTTGGATTCAACCCCTAGCCTGGGAACTTCCATGTGCTGCACCTGCGGCCCTAAAAAGCAAAAAAATAAAAATAAATAAATAAATAAATCTACAATGTATGACACTTTAAATATAAAGTCCAACAAAAGATGAGTAACTAATCACAATACATCTGTCTACTAGAAAATTATAAAGCTATTAAAAATATTTTCTAAGAACATTTACAAGCATGGGAAAACCCTTGGGTTATGGGATGGAAATACTGTGAAATTGGATTGTTATGATCATTATACAACTACAGATGTGATAAATTCATTTGAGTAATAATAAAAAAAAAAAAAAGAATATACTTTTCTGGGAGATCCCATCTTGGCAAAGAGGAAACGAATCTGACTGGGAACCATGAGGTTGCGGGTTTGATCCCTGGCTTCATTCAGTGGGTTAAGGATCCGGCACTGCCGTGAACTGTGGTGTAGGTCACAGATATGGCTCAAATCCCACATAGCTGTGGCTGTGGTGTAGGCCGGCAGCTGTAGCTCTGATTCAACCCCTGGCCTGGGAACCTCCATAGGCCATGGGTGTGGCCCTTAAAAAGCAAAAAAGAAAAAAAAGAATATACTTTTTTGTATTTTCTGCAATGAACTTCTGTTACTTTACACTGGAGAATTATTTAAACGTGGGGGGTATTTAAAATAAAACAACAGCACTTTTAAGTGTGGAACCAGTATGGGCAAAGTTAAACAAATTAATTTTTAAATTTTCATTAAATTTAAAGAGCTCTCAGCTGAATTAATTTGTTTTCTAGGTCAAAAGAAGCAGAGGAGGTATATTCTTTATTTTAAATTAACATAAATATTCCCCAAGGTCTGAGCTGGCCATAGGCAAAATTTTGAAATAGGCCCAACTTGATCTAGCATCCTCCACTCCTTCACCTGCATTCACTTGAATCCCTGGGGCATTCCTCCTTGAGGCTGCAGGCAATATGGCACTCTATTATAAGACCAAATAATAACAGCACAAAAAATGCTTTTCAGATCACTCATGCTTCTACATCAGTTAAAATCACCCTTTCTCCAGGGTAAGTGTCTTAGGAAGATTAGTAAAAGGAAAGAAATCTAGAGAAACAAATTGTATTAATTTAGGAGATAAGAATTTGCAAAAAGAAGGCCCCTCAAAGATGACACAGTACAAGGTGGCTGAGGAGTTCCCAGTCGTGGTGCAGTGGTTAACGAATCCGAATAGGAACCGTGAGGTTGTGGGTTCGACCCCTGGCCTTGCTCAGTGGGTTAAGGATCCGGCGTTGCCGTGAGCTGTGGTGTAGGTTGCAGCACGGCTCAGATTCCTCATCTCTGTGGCTGTGGCATAGGCCGGTGGCTGCAGCTCTGATTAGACCCCTAACCTGGGAATCTCCATATGCCTCAGGAGCGGCTCTAGAAAAGGCAAAAAGACCAAAAAAACACACACACACATTAAAAAAAAAGAAAAAACACAAGGTGGCTGAAATAGTTCAGTTGGGAGAGGGTTAAACAGATGATGACATAGTACAGAAGAAAGAATACTAGATTAGAGGTTTGGAAACTTGTTTTCACTAGTTCTGGCACTCAGTGACCTTAGGAATGTCTTACCATTTTTCTGAGCCTGTTTTCTAATTTATCAAATAAAGAGACTGCAATTAAGACCTCAGCTAGTTCTGCTAGTTCTAAAACTTTAGTTCACTGACTGTAAGATTAAATGACTCAACACAGGGAACTATATCTAGTCACTTATGATGGAACATGATGGAGGATAATGTGAGAAAAAGAATGTATATGTGTATGTATAACTGGGTCACTTTGCTGCACAGTAGAGCTTGACAGAACACTGTAAATCGACTATAATGGAAAAAATTAAAATTATAAAACAAAATGATTAATAACACCAAAAGAAAAAAAAAGATTAACTGACTCAAGTTGGTTAAATATTTGTGGTTTAAAAAGAAATGAAGGAGTTCCTGTAGTGGCTTACGGTAAGGAACCCAGCTGGTATCCATGAGGATGCTGGTTTGATCCCTGGTCTCACTCAGGGGTTAAGGATCTGGCGTTGCTATGAGCTACAGTGTAGGTCACAGACACAGCTCAGATCTGGCATTGCTGTGGCTGTGCCGGAGGCTGGCAGCTACAGCTTCAATTTCACCCCTAGCCTGGGAACTTCCATGTGCCACGGGTGCAGCTCTAAAAAAATAAAATGAAATGAAACAGTTAGGAATAGGGTAAAGAATTTGTGGCAAGGAGTCCCTTTCCTCCTGTTTTCTGACAACCTAGAGGTAGCTAATATTTGAATAATATTATGAAACAGGAAGTAGTATCTTTTAGCAGAGCAGCTAAACTGACCACTGAAGATTCAGGCTCCTTGTCCAAAGCATAATGACAACCTGGGAAATGTTGCAAGAAGCCCCTCACTCTGCTACCACCACCACCACTGTGTTGACACTGAGATAGAACTATACGATACTTCTCACCACTGGAATGTGAGAAGTAACTGGTGTCACTTTTGGAGGGAAGTGGATAATAAATGAATATCTTCTCCACACCAACAGAATGGAGAGGATTCCAAAATGCAGAGGAGGACAGAGTCATAAGATCAAAGGTATATGGGCTCCTGAATGACCACATGGAGGCCAACTGACCTCTCTAACTGAAAAGTTAGCAAGAAATGAACTTTTATTAGGTCAAACCACTTGGATTTTGGGGTGTGTCTGCTACAGTAATCCTTCAATATTAAAGAAAATTCAAAAGACACACAGACAGCAATAAAATAGCTGCTACCTTATAGAAGCTGAGAATGTAAAGTGCTGAGACTAAAGTTAAACTTTTTATGGTTTAAAAAGTTGTTTTTTCATATATATGAAGTCCATGTCTCTAACAATAAAAGAACTTGGTAATTAATATTTATGCCACTGAGCTCTTCTTAAATTAAAAATAAGGAATTATAAGGCTTTAGACCATAAAAAGTACAAAATCTTCCTCTCACCACAGAATTCAGGATATGCTTACAATGAGAAAAAGAGAGCTCAAAATATTAACCCTGATGTTAATGTGAATAGGCACTTCACTAAATAACAAGGTTACTCCTTTTAGGGGAAAGAGCTCTTAGCCATAACTGAACATTTCATGGTGGGATGCTGCGAATATTGAAACAAAAGGGGGAAAATTGTCTTATCACAGAAATACTCTAACTTAACTATTTCTCAAGTAATTATTTTTATCCTTCAGTAGGTACATCTGCCTCCTATTGTACTATCACTGCTTGGAGCTCTAGTTAATTATACTCCTTTATGCTTACTTCACAAGAGTTATTTAGCAAGCTGTAATAATTAATTCAATAGGAAAAAAATTCCACCACAAGACAAAGTACTCATATATAGGATATATTTCTTTTCTGTAAAAATGAAAGGACAGTTATAATAATAAGACATGTAAATCTTTGTCATTAAAAAACACTTTTAAAAAATTATTTTGCATCTTCCTACCACATAAAAATATTTTCACAGAGTGATTGCTTTTAGTTAAAAATATTTAATTGGTGATGCATACAGACTTTTGCTGACAGGAATTCTGATGCATACAGACTTTTGCTGACAGGAATTCTAATACCTATGTATCAGCATTTAGGAATAGGACCATTCAAACTGAGGAATTGCATTTTGACATACTTGAGCTGAGTATACTTTTTGACAGACCATCAAAAACAACACACACACATACATGTACATATAATTTTGCTATACTGTTCAATAGTACAAAGAGTTTATAATTTTAATACAAAGATATTTGAGAGAAATAGCATTACAAGTGATCACTGCTATATCATGTATGTAATACTGATCTTCCCAAAACATAATTCCTACTTTATTTATTGTTTTGCGAAATCACCCATAATGCTTCCTTTAATTTAGCATACTATTTGCTACCTCTTTTTTTTCTAGTCCTGTTTGAACAAGCTTCATATGTCATATAAATATTAATTTTTCCAAGTTAGGTACCTGGCTTTCTGGAAGAGAGATTAGTAGGAAAAAAAAGAAGGGTTACATCACTCAGACCATCTCCAGCCCGCCTCAATAATCACATTCACATTTTCTCTCAACACACTTCCATAATTTTTGCAATTTTGTGTTTGGATGACTACATTTATCTGTCTTGTTTCTATCTGACTTTAAGGTTCTCAAAAGATTTCCTGGTATTCGCAAAGCATTTACTGGGAGGGAGGCAGGGAAACAGAATATCACGGTTTTTTTAAAAATCAGATGAAGGCAGACAGATCTGGGTTCTCTTTCAGGTTGTATCATCTAAGTCTCAAGACATTCCTCATCTGTAAAATTAGAACCTCATAGGACCAGTGTAAAGATCAGTTAAGATAAAGCAGATAAAATGCTTAGATCAGTGCCTGTCTTTTAGCAAATGTTAGCAACCATCCCATGTATATGTGCAGAGCTTCCAAATAGCTTTGTATAGTTTCCCTCCTAAATGTGAACAAAGGATCATCTGAGGAAAGTTTCTAATATAAAAGGCAAGTGGCTAAAAGACAGGAAAAAGAAACTTGAAAGAAACATAAGAAATTATCACTAATATCCTTAAAAAGGCTTAATCATAGGGAGTTCTTGTTGTGACTCAGCAGGTTAAAAACACAAGTAGAATCCATGAGGATGTGGGTTTGATCCCTGGCCTTGCTCAGTGGGTTAAGGATAAGCATTGCTGCAAGCTGTAGTGTAGGTCGCAGATGCAGCTCATATCTGGCATTGTTGTGACTGTGGTGTAGGCTGGCAGCTACAGCTCTGATTCGATCCCTAGATGGGGAATTTCCATATGCTGCAGGTGCTGCCCTACAAAGAAAAAAACAAACAAAAAACTTAAAGATAGAATTGCCATATGATTCAGTGATTTCACTTCTAGGTATACACCTAAAACTTTGTACTTGAATGTTCATAGAAACTTTATCCATAATAGACAAAAAAAATGAAACAACTAGTATATTCATTAACTGATGAATAAATAAAGTGTGATATATCCATAAAATATCCATATATTCAGCCATAAAAAGGAACAACATATTGATACCTGTTACAACATGGATGAACTCAAAAACACTGTGCTAAGTGAAAGAAGCCAGACACAAAAGGCCACTTACTGGAGTTCCCGTCGTGGCGCAGTGGTTAATGAATCTGACTAGGAACCGTGAGGTTGCGGGTTCGGTCCCTGCCCTTGCTCAGTGGGTTAACGATCCGGTGTTGCCGTGAGCTGCTTGCAGTGTAGGTTACAGACACGGCTCGGATCCCACGTTGCTGTGGCTCTGGCATAGGCCGGTGGCTACAGCTCCGATTCGACCCCTAGCCTGGGAACCTCCATATGCTGCAGGAGCGGCCCAAGAAACAGCAAAAAGACCGAAAAAAAAAAAAAAAAAAGGCCAAGGCCACTTACTGCACAACCTCATTTATAGGAAATGTCTATAATAGCCAAATCTATAGATAAAAAAATAGATAATGTTTGCCAGAAGCTTGAAGGGGGAAACAAAGATGAGGAACAACTACTAATAGGAACAGGATTTCTTTTTGGGTGATGAAAATATTCCGAATAGTGACGAGAGTTAGACAACTCGAGTACAGTAAAAGCCACTGAATCGGACATTTTCAAAAGGGTAAACTTTATGGTACATCAATTGTAACTTAATTAAAAAAGTAAAGAAAACAAAAATGTTACTGAAGAATACAGAGTACAGCACCGAAAGAACTAAAGGGGTTGAAAGTGGCTTTCTGTAGGGAAGGAGAATCAAGGTGAGGAAGACTAGGGCAAGGAACTGCTGCTTTTTCTGTTATAAGCTTTGTAGTACTCTATGTATTTGTAAACCATTTAAATATAGCACTTTTTAAAACTTAAATTTAAAAATTTTATGAGATCCTGCTGTGTAGCACTGAGAATTATGTCTAGTCACTTATGACGGAGCATGATAATGGGAGAAAAAATGTATACATGTATGCGTAACTGGGTCACCTTGCTGTACAGTAGAAAAAAAAAAACTGTGTTGGGGAAATAACAATAAAAATTTTTTTTTTAATTTTTAAATGGTGATTTGTATTACAAAGAAGAAACATGGGCCCAAAAATAAACCCATACATATATGGTCAATTAATTTAAGACAAAGGAGCTAACAAATATACACTGGGGAAAAGACAGTCCTTTCAATATATGGTGTTGGAAAAACTGGACAGCCACAATCAAAAGAATGTAACTGAACCTCTATTTTACACCATACACAAAAAAAACTTGAAACGGATTAAAGAATGAGATGTAAGACCCGAAATCATAAAACTCCCAGGAGAAACCATATGGGTTAAGCTCTTTGACATCAATCTTGGCAATGGTCTTTTCTATTTGACACCAAAAGAACAAGTAACAAAAGGAAAAATCAACAACTGGAACTATATTAACCCAAAAGGCTTCTTTCTGCACAGCAAGGGAAATCCTCCAGAAAGTGAAAAGCAACTTCTGAAATAGAAGAAAATATTTGCAAATAATATATCAGATGAGGGGTTAATATCCAACATATACAAGGAACTTCCACAACTCACTAGCAAAAAACAAACAAACAAACAAACAAAAAATCCAGTAAAAATGAAGAGAGGAATATTTTTTCAAGGAAGTTATACAAATGACCAACAGGTACATAAAAAGGTACTAACAACACTAATCATCAGGGAAATGAAACTCAAAACCGAAATGAGATTAACATCTCATACCTGTTAAAAGGGATAGTATCAGAAAAATAAGAGCTAACAAGTGTTGGTGAGGATGTGAAGAAAGTGAGCCCTTGTGTACAACTGGTGGGATGTAAAATTGATTCAGCCACTCTGGAAAATGGTATGGAAGTTCCTCAAAAAATTAAAAACAGAACTACCATATGATCCAGCAATTCTACTTCTGGGTATTTACCTTAAAAACATGAAACACTAACTTGAATACATACAGGCACCCCCCATGTTTATCGCAGCATTATTTGTAATAGTCATAAGTGTCTGTCAGCAGGTGAAAGGATAAAGGAGATGTGATGTGTGTGTGCATATCTTCTTTATATATATCAAATACATACAATAGAATATCATTCAGCCATAAAAAAAGAAGGAAATTCTGACATTAGTGACAACATGTGTGGACCCTGAGGGCATCATATTAAGTAAAATAAACCAGAGACAGAAAGACAAACACTGTACAATCACAGTTACATGTGAAATATAAAAACACTGGACTGAAAGACACAGAAGACAGATAAGTGGTTGTCAGAGCTGGGTGTAGGGGTTGGAGAAATGAGTGAAAGTAGCCAAAAGATACAAACTTCCAGTTATAGGAGAAATAAAATAAATGCTGGGGATTCAATGTACAGAGCAGTGACTACTGTTAACCATAATGTTTTGATGTCTGGGTTTGTTTGTTTTTTTATTTTCAAGATCAGCTCTATTCATGATCTGTGCCAATGCATTTAAATACCTTTTTTTCCTCATCACATAATGTGAGTGGTAAAAGAAAAGAAACCATTCTTAAGCCAACATGTTATTCCTGAAAATTCTATTCATGTCAGTACAAAGATACAATTAATTTATATAACCCAATATCCCGAGGTTGAAACACAAAGCACACAGAGCAAAACATTCTCTTATGAAAGAGAAAAATAAACTCTGTCTTTTGCAATTGTCCAAAGCTATTATAGGTAAGCAAAATAATTTTAATTAATAAATTATTCCAGTAAATCATTTTTTCAGACAATTTTTGAGATATAACTGACATATCACATTATATTAGTTTCAGAGATATAATTCAGTATTTATATATATTATTAAATGATCACAATAAATTTAGTTAACATCCATTACCATACATAGGTACAAAAATATTTTTCTTGTAATGAAATTTACTCTCTTAGCAACTTTCAAACATGCAAGGCAGTATCATTAACTATAGTTACCATGCTGTACATTATATCCCAGCTGGAAGTTTGTACCTTTTGACACCTTTCATCCGTTTTACCCATCTCTGCCTTCAGCAACCACCTACCTGTTTTCTGTTTCTATGAAGTATTTTTTCAAAGATTCCACATATATGTGAGATCTTCCATATTTGTATTTCTGTCTGACTTATTTCACTTAGCATAATATCCTCAATGATGATCCAAGTTGTCACAAATGGCAAGTTTTCCTCCATTTTATGGCTGAAAAGTGTGTGTGTGTGCGCGTGTGTGTGTGTGTGTGTGTGTGTGTGTGTGTGAACTTAGGTTTTTTCCACATCTTGGCTATTGTGAATAATGCTGCAATAAACATGGGAGTGCATATATCTTTTCAAGTTAGTGTTCATTTTCTTCTAATAAATACTCAAAAGTAGAACTGCTGGATTTTACAGTAGTGCTATTTTTAATTTTTTTAGGAACTTCCATACTGTTTTCCACAGTGACTGAACCAATTTACATTCCTACTAGCAGCATACAAGAGTTCCCTTTTTTCCACATCTTTGCCAACACTTCCTATTTCTTATCTTTTTGGTGACAGCCATTCTAACAGGTGTAAGGTGATGTCTCACAGTGGTTTTGATTTGCATATCCCTGATGACTGGTGGTTTTGAGCACCTATTCAAGTACCTACAAGCTAACAATAATGTACTGTATATTTGGAAGTTGCTAAGAGATTAGATCTTAAAAGTTCCCATCATAAGAAAAAAAAATTATAACTATGCAAGGTAACAGATGTTAAATAAATTTATTGTAGTAATCATTTCACAACATATACATGTATATAATCATTATGCTATATACCTTTAACACAATGTAATATGCCACTTTTAAAACTTTTTAAAAAGAAATTTTTGCAAATATTTGATGAATTAAAAAGTGTAACAGTTCTTAGAGGTCAAGGAAAAAGTTTTCCATGAGTACAAAAAAAAAGAAGGAAAATCTAAAGTGAAAGTAAAAATTTACATCTGTTACATTAGAAAAGAACATGAGATGAACAGGAAATCATGTTTATTTAAAGCTATGATCAGTTTGGAGTTCCCATCATGGCTCAGTGGTTAACGAATCCGACTAGGAACCATGAGGTTGCAGGTTCGATCTCTGGCCTTGCTCAGTGGGTTAAGGATCCGGCATTGCCATGAGCTGTGGTGTAGGCTGCAGATGCGGCTCAGATCCCAAGTTGCTGTGGCTCTGGTGTAGGCCAGAGGCTACAGCTCTGATTGGACCCCTAGCCTGGGAACCTCCATATGCTGCAGGAGCAGTCCTAGAAATGGAAAAAAGACAAAAAAAAAAAAAAAAAAGCCATGATCACTTTGACTCTTAATTGCATCCTATGTATTTAAAGAACAGATCAGTCATAAAAAAGTCATTAGCAAATATTTTCAAAAGTTTAAGATGTGAGAATGAAGGTGAGAAAGGGTTAAATAAATGTTAACTAATTATAAGCTACAAAAAATACAGCTATTACTTTGAAAACCCTATATCTCACTTAGGACAAAAAAAAATTATCATTTTTTGGTGTTGTAGTCTTTTTTTTTTTAGTGGCCACACCCACAGCATACGGAAGTTCCCAGGCTAAGGACCACATCGGAGCTGTAGCTGCGAACCTCTACCACAGCCAGAGCAACGTGGAATCTGAGCCATGTCTGTGATCTACACCATAGCTCACAGCAACACCAGATCCTTAACCCACTTAGGGACACCAGGGATCGAACCCACATCCTCATGGATATTAGTCAGGTTCATTATCACTGAGCCACAACAGGAACTCCAAGACAAAAATTATTACATAGCCTAACTTTCCTTACTCAACATCAGAGGCTCCAAATACACTTGACCACTCCCAAAGATTCAACCCATCTGCAAAAGATTAGCCATCATTGAGGAGGTTTTTAAAAAGAAGAGTGGCAAATACTTCCATAGCTTAAAATATATTCATAATCCTGTAGGACCTGCCTCACACTTTGCATAGATAATATTGCTATCCCTATTTTACAAATGAAGAAACAAGCACAGAGAGGTTAAGCAGCTTTGTCAAGGTGACTCAAATACTAAGTGGAGAGTGAGATCTGAAATGAGGCAGCTTGGTACCAGAGTCCCTGATCCTACCCCACTATACTATAATGGAGAATGTACCACAGCCTCCATAGAGAATGTCAAATATTTTTCAAAAATTAATACCTTTGACTGATTATACTTAGAAGAACAATACTTATTTGTATGTCTAGATTTTAGTCTGTTTTAGAAACATTAGTTACATTAGTCACTTATTTCATATTATATTTCTAATATCTAACCTATGACAACACTATCCAGGCCTGTAGGTTAGATTTGTTTTTAAGACCAATATTTGACCTTTCACAATGAATATATTTGTGGTGTTTCGTTTTTTGTTTGTTTTGTTTTTTTCTTTTTTAAAGGCCACACCTGTGGCATATGGAAGTTCCCAGGCTGTGGGGTCAAATCAGAGCTTCAGCTGTTGGCCTACACCACGGCCACAGCAATGCAGGATCCAAGCCATGTCTATGACCTACATCACAGCTGACGGCAATGCTGGACCCTTAACCCACTGAACGAGGCCAGGGATCGAACCCACATTCTCTCGGATACTAGTCTGGTTTGTAACCCGCTGAGCTACAATAGGAACTCCCATATAGGCATATTATTATTTGGTTTGTGATTCTATTTTTGACTCTCAGATTGTCAGAAAGTTTTTTTGTTTGCATAAACATTTTCCTTTCCAATTGCGGTAAACAAAACCTGTCTCAGTATTAAAGCTATTTTTTTTTGTTATCTTGATATCATTTCTTTCCTCTGTGTTAGTTTAGTCCAATAAAACTATAACAGTAATCACAGCAAAACTTTTTAAAAAATCAAATAAAACATTTCAAAAATTAGAATTTAAAATTATTTACTGTTGTCCCATGAGCCAAAAGCAGCGGGATCCAAATCCTCTGGGTGGATTTACCTCCAAGACACTGCCTCACAATGATGAGTAAAATTTAAGCTTATTCTTTAGTTTGGCATGTGATTAGAGGATGGAGGAGAAATTACTATATGTGCCTAAATATAAGGTGATATGCTTTTGTTAAAAAGAAAGAAATTGCCAATTCATATCCTCATAACTCTTTTAACTATTATTTTGAACAAAGTACATTTCAGAGAAGACACATTAGCCTGAAATAAACCCAATCAATAATAATTTTAAATGCTTAGATAGGTCTACTAACAAAATAGGTTTAAATAGATTAAATATTTAATTGATTTAGTAATTATTCTCAGAAGCATTACTTCTCAGATGCAGGAAGAATATCAAGTTCTTTATTTAAAAAATATAAAAGCGATATAGTACAAAGTTACTATGTAGAAATCCAAATATATACATATGTGATAAATGAGAAAATTAATCTTTTGTTTTACCGCTCAATGTCATTTACTTGTAGCCTGGGAAAATGCTTCCAATGACAATATCATAATCGGAATTAAAGAGGGCTATACCTCAAAGAAAGAGGCAGAAGTAAAATAAGTTCTCGAAAATTAGGCTAGATGACTCAAAAAGTAGTTCCAGTGAGGCTAAAGATACCAATGTCAAAAATATTTGTAGAGTTTGAAAAAACAAATTGCTTTATGCATTACAACTAAATGCAACATGTGCTCCTATATTGAAACTTTAGCCAGAAAAAAAAATTTGCTTTTGATATAAAAGACCTTACTGGGAAAATTGGTAAAATCTGAATACAGTCTGTAGATTATATAATCGTATTGTACCAATGTTAATTTCCTAATTTAAATGATTGTGTTGTATTAAGAGATTGTCAGTGTTTTTAGATAATGCACAATGAAGGATTTAGAAATAGTCACTATATCTTCAATTTGCTCTCAAACGAGTAAAAAAATGTATGTCTCTACACTCACATACATATTTATACAGAATAACAAAGTACTGCTGACCCTCAAACATTTGAATCAGGGTCAAAATCATATTTTTAAGACTTTTGATATATACTGCCTAACCTTTATTCAGAAAGGTCTTACTAAATAGTCCCATAAGCAGAAGAATCAAAATTATGTCACACTACAGCAAGCAGCAAGTATTTTCATTCTTTTATAAATATGAAGAAAATTATAAACCTTACCAAAGCACATAAAACAAATTTCTACAAATGGAAAGACATGTCACATGCTTAAGTCTGTCACTTTTGACATAACAGCAGACTAGATAACCCAAAGGGTTCATCCACTATAAAACAAGTAGATTCTGGAAAAAAATGCTGTGTTTTAAACATATTGCTAGGCCCCCTGAAAGTAGGGAATTCTCTAAGGACCATATCCCAGCTTTCCTCCAACTTCTTAAAAAAAGGTGATGGGTAAGGTATGCAAACCATGAATCTAGCTAATATGGAAGCTGGGAGCTCTGATCCATAGTGAACAGGAGGAAAAGTGTGCCTTGAAGGCAAATATCAATATCGGCCCTACAAAGGGAATACTGGTTGAGGCCAGAAGCAAGTGGTAGAGCTGAAACTGACAGTTCTACATTGAACCTGGCTCTTTTGAAGAGGGCTAAAGGGGTCCCAAGTCAGTAGCACTGTGAGATCCCAGAATAAATCTTTGGAGGAAAGAATCCACAACTTAGGTCGTTAGGAGTCCCACAGATGGGGGGGAGGGGGGTAATATGTGTTCACATAAATATCAGAAAGCAACTGAGGTGGTAAGCTAAATTTAGACGCCTCTCTTCAATAAGAGAACAATTATTTTAAGGTGTTCATATATTTTATTTCAAAGCACATAGAATATTCATTTAAATTATAGAGGTGTATATGCATAATGAGTTAAATTCAAGAATGATTGCACTAGGTTAATGATCATCCTCAGATGATCATCAATTTCTCCTTATACAATTACATAATGTTTCAACTTTGATAATGAATATTTATTATTTATATAATCATTCAAAAATCTCTTTTAATTATAAGGGGAAATTTTTCAGTGTTATTACTAGCCATTTCTATTTCCTCTTTTAAGAAAAACTCATGTCCTTTGCCTATTTTTCTAATACTATGGCAACCTTTCTTACTGACATACTTTTCCAAGTTTGATGATTATCTTTCAATTTTGTTTATAGTGTTCTTATTACTAAAAATCTTTAAATTATTAACTGGTTAAATATACCAATACTTTCCTTTATGGTTTCTACTCTGATGAAACTTTAACTTCAACCTCTCTTTTCCTTCTCCTTCCACTACTTAACATCATAAAAAGGAAGCAAGACTATTGAGGGAGATTTTAGAAGAGTAAAGAGAGGAGTTCCCTTCTAATAGAGTGGGTTAAGGATCCAGTGTTGTCACTGCTACAACTTGGGTTTCTGCTGTGGTGTGAGTTCAATCCCTGGACCAGGAACTTTCACATGCCATGGGCGAGGGCCCACCTGAAAACCCCCCAAAAAGGAAAGAGTTCATAATGTTCTCCACTGTTGATCTCTGCTAGACAATTTGTTCTCCATGTCTCCTTCAATTCCTACTCATTTGACCTTAGTAACTACATGCTGATGAATTCTCCTTGTAGACCAGAAAATGCTCACATACTATGCATATAAAGTAAATTTACTTTTGCAATTATAAAGGAACTCAAGCACCACTAAATTAATCTTGATCAGGAATACTATTCGCAGTAATAAGTTGATTAATCAGGCATATTAATAAATGGTATCACAGATAAGCAGGAGATCAGGCTAAAAATATCATCAGAGAGCTACACTTCTGCTTCTGAAGAGACAAGAGTAGACAATTTTCCCTATTCCTCACACTGGGTAAGCTGAAAATATTGGACATTATATATAAAACAAACATAAAAAGACTCTAAGGGATGGAGAGAAGGCAGACCAGCAAGGAACTCAGCCTCAAATATCCCACATTTGGAGAAAAAGAAACCAACAACCCCAAAACACCTATGGGTTCACATATAAAGACCCCCCAACTACAGTTAAAGTTCACACCAGGAAAAGGGCAGTCTCACAAAACCAAAAGCTTTTTAAAAAAATAACCACTCTGTATCACCCAAACATCACAGAAAATTGATGACCCCCACCCCAATCTATGCCAGTAAAGGCCAAGTTGGGTACCTAGACTTCTACTTTTATGAGACTACAAAGGTGCCCCCTGGGGTGGTGTCAAAGGAGGCCAAGTGGAGAGCCAGGATTTTCACCTCCACCAGCCAGTATCAAGGCTTTACCCACTTACACTGTCAGTGGAAACCATGTGTGGAACCTTGACTCTCATTCTCATCCAGTAGTAATGAGGTTCTTTACTGAACTCTGTTGAAACTCCAGAGGGACAGGAGGTGAGGGGGAGGTTCTCACTGTTACACAGGATTGGGAGTTCTAAATACTACTGGGTGAAGATGAAAGTTCTGACTCTCCACTGCCTCCTCTGACATCAACAAAGTGGGCAGAAGGAAGGGTACCTCCCTGCTGGGTATGGGTAAAAAGTTACATGTATGTAATGTACTACCTAGAACAGCCACTGGGTGTGTGTGAGGTGGGGAGGGAAGCTGTAACAGAGATACACTCAAAAACACTAGAGATAACTTAAAATGAAATTCCAAAAAGCATTCAAGAAACTCACAGTAAAGAAGAAAACAGAAGTGAAAAATAGAGGGAAAAAAAACTAAAATAGCAGACATCAGCCCTAACATATTAATATTTAAATGAAATGCAAATGGTTTAAATACAAAAATTAAGAGACACTGGCAGAGTGTTTTAAAAATACGACCCAGCTACAGGTGTCTTCAAGAAACTACAAAGGCGATAATATAAGCAAACTGAAAGTATAAAGAGGGAAAGAGATTTACAAAGCAAAAATTAATCAAAGGAAAGATCATATTAATATAAGAAAAGGAGATTTCAGAGCAGAAAGTTACCAGACACAGAGAGGGACAATATATAAAATTAAGAGGTAATTCCAAAAGAGACATATAATCCTAAATATGTATACATCGAAAATCAAGCAGCTAAATATGTGAAACAAAAACAGGTAGAACTGAAAAAAAGAAAAAGATAAACCCACAATTAAACTGGAGATGTCAACATCCCTCTTTCAATAACCGATAGAACAACTAGACAGAAAATCAGCAAGGGTATAGAAGAATTCAACAACACTATCAACCAATAATATCTAATCAGTACTTATACCATACTCCACCCCACAATAGAATATACATTCTTCTCAAGTGCCCACAGAATGTATACCAAGAAAGACCATATCCTGAGCCATAACACAAACTTCGACAGACTTAAAAGAATTTAAATCATACAGAATGTGTTCTTCCTGACCAAAATGAAATCACACTGGAAATCAGTAACAGGAAAATAACATGAAAATCTCCACATCTGGAAACTAAACAAGACATGCTTGTAAAGAAAACCTGGGTCAAAGAGGGTATCTCAAGGGAAATCGAATGATACATAAAACTGAATAAGATGGAAAACATAATATATCAAAATTAGTGGGACATAGCTAAAGCAGTCTAAGAAAGAAATCTGTAGCACTAAATGCATACATTAGAAAAGAGACAAAGCTGCAAATCAACCATCTAAAATTCTCCATCAAGAACCAAGAAGAGCAAATAAACTAAAAGCAAGCAAAAGAAATCAATGAAATCAAAGAAATCAATGAAACAAAACAAAAACAACAGAGAAAAATCAATGACACAAGCACTGGTTCTTTGAAAAGACTGATAAAATTAAGAAACTTGAAGCATAACTGACAGGGAAAAAAAGAAAGAGGATACAAATTGCCAATATCAAGAATGCAACCAGGGATATCAACACAGACCCAAAGACATGAAAAACATGAGATTCCACAAAAAAAAAAAAAAAAAGCTCTACACATGCTACTTTGACAACTTCAGTGAAATGGACCACTTTCTCAAAAAACACAAACTATCACAACTCAGCCAATATGAGATAGCTAAGTTGGACAGCCCTAAAAATGACTTTTATCCAGATATATGCCCAAGAGTGGGATTTGCTGGGTCATATGGTAGTTTTCTAAGGTACCTCCATACTGTTCTCCATAGTAGTTGTACCAACTTACATTCCCACCAACACTACAGGAGGGTTCCCTTTTCTCCGCACCCCCTCCAGCATTTGTTATTTGTGGACTTATTAATGATGCCCATTCTGACTGGTGTGAGGTGATATCTCATGGTAGTTTTGATTTGCATTTCTCTAATAATCAGTAATGTTGAGCATTTTTTCATGTGCTTATTGGCCATTTGTATATCTTGGAGAAATGTCTATTCAGGTCTTTTGCCCATTTTTCAATAAGTCAGAAAGAGAAAGACAAATACCATAAGATATCACTTACATCTGGAATCTAATATGCTGCACAAATAAACCTTTCCATGGAAAAGAAAAAAAATGGACTTGGAGAATACACTTGTGGTTGCCAAGAGGGAGGGAAAGAGAGTGGGATGGATTGGGAACTTGGGGTTAATAGATGCAGACTATTGCCTTTGGAATGGATAAGCAATGAGATCCTGCTGCGTAGCACTAGGAACTATGTCTAGTCACTTATGATGGAGCATGAATAATTCGAAAAAAGAATGTATACAAGTATGTGTAACTGGGTCACCATGTTGTACAGTAGAAAATTGATAGAACACTGTAATGGAAAAAATAAAAATCATTATATTTTAAAAAATGATTTTTAAAGTTCAAATTCATAATTTTAAAACTCTGACAGGAACACTGTAAATGAACTATAATGGAAAAAATAAAAATCATTAAAAAAAAATCTCCAAAAAGAAGTCTCCAGACTCCTTTTCACTGACGAATTTTATGAAACACTTAAAGAAAAATACCAATTCTACATAATCTTTCAGAAAACAGATGAGAAGACATTTTCCAACTCCTTTATTAAGTCAGTATCACTTTGATACCAAAACCAAAGACAGTACCAAAAAAAGAAAACTACAATATCCCCCATTAATATTCCTTAACAAAATATTACCAAATATAATTCAGCAATATACCAAATGAATTATACACCACGAACAGATGAGGTTCATTCCAGGAATGCCAGACTGTTTCAGTATTTGAAAATCAATTAGTATACTCTACCATATCAATAAACTAAAGAATGAAAATTACATGATCATATTAATCAATGCAAAAAAAGCATTTGACTAAATTGAACACTCATTCACAATAAAAACAGGAATAGAGTGAAACTTTATAAGGGGAATCTACAAAAAACATTATTCTTTTTATTTTTCATTTTATTTTTTTGGTCTTTTTAGGGCCACACCCACAGCATACGGAGGTTCCCAGGCTAGGGGGTTAAATTGGAGCTGCAGCCACTGGCCTATGGCACAGCCACAGCAACGCCAGATTCGAGCCTCATCTGCGACCTACAACACAGCTCGCAGCAATGTCGGATCCTTAACCCACTGAGCAAGGCCAGGGAGCGAACCTGAGTCTTCATGGATACTAGTCAGATTCATTTCCACTGAGCCACAACAGGAACTCCTATTCTTTTTATTTTTTAACGGAAGTACAGTTGATTTACAATGGTGTAGTAGTTTCTGGTGTACAGCAAAGTGATTCAGATTTTTTTTTCAGTTCTTTTTCATTCTTTATGGTTATTACAAGACATTAAATATAGTTCCCTGTGCTACACAGTGGGTCCCTGTTGTTTACCTATGTTATATAGTCGTAGTTTGTATCTGCTAATCCTAAACTCTTAATTTATCCCTCCCCCACCCCTTTAGCCTTTGGTAATCATAAATGTTTTTAATATTATTCTTGATGGTGAAGGACTGAATGCTTTCTCCCCATGATTGAGAACAAGATAAGGATAGTCACTCTTGCTATTCTTACTCAACATGGTGCTTGCTGCAAGTTCTGAAGAGTGTAATAAGGCAAGAAAAAGAAATTAAAGGCATACAGATTGGAAATGAAAAATAAAAATTATTCCTCCTTGCAAACAACATAATAAAAATTCCAAGAAATCTATTTTAAAAAATATTCGGAATTAATAATTGAGTTTAACAAGGTTATAGATACAAACTAAACATAGAAATGTCAATTATATTTCTATATACACCAAAATTTCAAATACAATACCATTAATAAGTGCTAAAAATGAAATACATGTAAATCTCAGAAAACATGTGAAGAACTTACATGCTGAAAACTAGGCAATGTGATGAAAGAAATAAAAAATTAAACAAAAGACAAGACATACCTTGTTCATGGATTGGAAGATTCAACATAGTAAAAATGCCTTTCAACAGGTAACTGGTTAAACAAACTATAGTACATCCATGCCATAGAGAACTACTTCACAATAAGAAGCAATGACCTACTGATACATGTAACAACCTGTATAAATCTCCAGAGAATTATGATGAGCGGGGAAAAAAATTCAACCCCCAAAGGTTCACACTGTATTATCCCATTTAACATCCTTGAAATAACAAAATTATGAGCAGTGAAAAACAGATTATTTGCCCAGGGTTTAACAGGGACGGGGATAGGAAGGAAATTGGTATGGCTAGAACAACATGAGGGATCCTTGTTGTTATGGAAATGGGCTGTACTTTGACTATATTGATGTCAATATCCTGGTTGTGATATTGTACCATAGGAAGAAACAGTTATAAGTTCACAGGATCTCTATGTACAATAGGAAGAAACAGTTAAAGGTTCATAGGATCTCTATTATTTCCTACAACTACCTGCGAATTATCTCAAAATAAAAAGTTTGATAAAAAAAAATAGTCTTCAGAGGGAGCTGCCATCATGGTGCAGCGGAAACGAATCCGACTAGTATCCATGAGGATGCTGGTTTGATCCCTGGCCTCGATCAGTGGGTCAGGGATCCGGTGTTGCCGTGAGCTGTGGTGCAGGTCGAAGATGCAACTCAGATCCCATGTTGGTGTGGCTGTGATGTAGGCCAGCAGCTGCAGCTCCGAACTGACCCCTAGCCTGGGAACTTCCATGTGCTGCACGTGCAGCCCTAAAAAGCAAAAAAAGAAAAAAAGTTTTCAGAAATAAACACTATGGTGGTTCCTTTCCTTCCTTATGTATATGTCATATCTTCATGAAGAAGTGGAATCCATTCCTTTCCTCTCCTTGAATGCGGGCCAGTCTTAGTGATTTGATTAATTTCTAGAACTTCTGGGGCTTCTATCTGCTCTTTTGGAAAACCTGCTCTGGTAGAAGCCAGACATCATGTTAAGAAGTTCGATTACCATGAGACTGCTATGAATAGAGTAAATGATGCCAGCCAGTCCCTAGCTACGAAGTGAAGCAGCCATCTTGGATATTCTAGCTCCAGTAGGTTCTTGGAAAAAAAATCAAGGCTCCAGACATATGGTCCCAGTCAAGCTTTTCTAGGTCTCTCCATTTTTTCAAGCCATTCTGCCTGATGCCCCAAACATTATGGAGCAGAGATAAACCATCTAATACCCAAACTGCTGACCCATAGATTTTTTTTTTTAAACACCAGAATTTGACCAACATTTTCAGTAAAGAGCCAGAGAGTAATTTTTTAGGTTTTTGAGAGTAGCTTTTTAGAAACACAGTCTGTCACAACTATTCAACTCTGGTGTAGTAACAAAAAAGCAACCACAGGCAATATACAGGTGAATGAGTGTGGTTTTTTCCCAACAAAATTTATTTATGAACATGGAAGTCTGAATTTCATATAATTTCCATGTATCACAAAATATTTGAGTTATTCTTAAGTAATTGAAAATGTAAAGTCATTTCTTAGTAGGCAGGCTGTACTGAACAGGTAGAAGGTTGGGCTCCTGACTTAAATGTTCTTTCATTTTGCAAGCCTTACTTACTTAAAGATTAAGGTATTGAATTGCATGCTCCAGACTGCCTCTGCCATTTTACTGAATCCTAAAATCTCAGACTTGGAAAGAATTTTAAAGATCTATTTGATAGTCTAAACACCTACTCAGTCTAAATACATGAATTCACTCTATACTATTCCTGCCAAGCAGATACCCAGATCCTCCAAAAACAGAGAAATCATTAGCTCCACCTAAATTGCCCAGCCTAGCTTCAGATAACGTTGACTGCTTTCCTCTATGCAGAGGGAAAACTATCTCCCTATAACTTCTGTCCATTGATCCTAATTCTGACTCTTGGTACCAGGCAGAACATACCTACTTCCATTTCCAAGAAGAGCCTTTCAGATACTTCAAACAGCCACTCTATCCCCAGGAGTATTTTCTCTTCATTAAGCTAACTATCCTCAGCTCCTTAAACTTAACCTTGTGTAATCTCTGAACTTGTCTATAACCATCTAAAACTAGGATGCCCCAAACTGACAATAATATTCCAAATGTAATCTGACTAGGAAAGAACTATTAACTCCTCTTTTCAGAGATTTCCATTATTGTAGTTTATTACGCTTTTTTTCTTTCTTTCTTTTTTTTTTTTTTTTTTTTGCTTTTTAGAGACACACCCATGGCACATGGAGGTTCCCAGGGTAGGGGTCAAATAGGAGCTATGGCTGCTGACCTACTCCACTGCCACAGCAAGACAGGATCCGAGGCACATCTGCAACCTATACCATAGCTCATAGCAACGCTGGATCCTTAACCTACTGAGAGAGGCCAAGGATTGAAGGCACATCCTCATGGATCTTAGGTTCATTAACCACTGAGCCACAGCGGAAACCCCTCCTTTTTTTTTTTTTTTTTTTTTGACAGGCATATTACATCAGACCCATAATGCTTTCCACTGACTGACTAAAATCTTTTCCTTATATGTTAAGTTGAAATCTCTTCCACTAGACACTCACATGGCAGGAATATTAGACTCAAGTGCACAGCTTTATATTTATTCCATTTAACTTAATCTTGTTAAATTTGGCCTATGACTTAACACAAGTGAATCTCAGTTTTGCTTTACATATTTACTAACCCCACAGCTCACCATGACCTGCAAAAGTGAAACATATGCCCTCTAGGTAGCACATAAGTAATGTAATTGATAAAAATAAACAGAACAAAGGCAAGCACCAAGTCCTATGGTAATGCTGTAGAAATGTTCTTTTAGCCCTAAAATAATAAATTAGCGAGTTTCCATGTATTTTTTCCACCTTGACAATATCACCATGAAACTTAGCAAGCCTTCTACTAAACTACAACTGTGATATGTTTATCACATTTGCTTTGTCTCTCAAAGGAGCAGATCTGCCAAAAAATGAACTCAGGTTAGTCTAACATGACTTTTGCATACTGGTCTCTTTCATTATTAACTGCTTATAAATAAATCATGGTTTTTTTTATAGTCCTTTTTTTGAATCTCCCTAAGGCTCAATGTTAACTTGTTTAGTCTACAGCTTGAAGAAAACCAAACAAAAACCATCCTTGCCCACCTCTAAGTTTCTTTCTAGATTTCTCTTGATCCTATTGGTTCTTTGAAAAACTCATCAGTGGAAATGTAGATTTTTCTTTTTATTCTTTTGAAGTTTCTGAATAAAAAGCCTTATCAGAGTGGTATTTCTTTTTATTTTTAAATTTACCTTTCATATGCTTTTTATTACTTTTTCTCTGCTTATTAAATTGCAGCTTAAAGCTGTTAAGTTTTTATAGCCCTCAGTCTGTACTAACTTGGAACTACAGAGGCATTTTGCCTAGAATTACTTTTTCAGCATTTACCTAGTTTGTATTTTAAATAGGTTATCTTAATTCTGAGTGCTAATATTCGATATCTTAAAATCTGCTTGTTCATAAAGGCAATTACCACATTTATTTGTTTTCAATAAAAATATCAATTTCACTACTTGATAAAATCTACATGATTACTATCTTAATATTTCCAATCACATCCATTAAGAACAGATATCCGATGCTGGAACAAATGGATATCTACATGTTGAAAAAAAAAAAACCTCAACCTTTACCTCATACCATTCATAAATATTAACTTGAAACAGATTATAGATCTAAATGTAATGGCTAAACCTAAAAAAATTCCAGAAAAAACACAGGAGAAAATTTTCACAACCTTGAAGTAGACAAAGATTTCTTAGGACACGGAAAATACCAACCACAAGAGAAAGTACTGAGGAGTTCCCGTCATGGCACAGTGGTTAACGAATCTGACTAGGAACCATGAGGTTGCGGGTTCGGTCCCTGCCCTTGCTCAGTGGGTTAATAATCTGGCGTTGCCATGAGCTGTGGTGCAGGCTGCAGACGCGGCTCAGATCCTGCGTTGCTGTGGCTCTGGCGTAGGCTGGTGGCTACGGCTCCGATTAGATCCCTAGCCTGGGAACCTCCATATGCCATGGGATCGGCCCAAGAAATAGCAAAAAGACAAAAAAAAAAAAGAGAGAGAAAGTACTGATAAATTGAATTTTATCAAAAATTAAAATTATTCTTAAAAATAGTATGAACGTAAAAAGACAAAATTGGGGAAAACATAATGCTTTCATCTGCCAAAGTGTTGGTATTTCAAATATGTAAAGAATTCCTAAGAGTTAAGAAGGCAAACAACCCAATTAAGAAAAAAATTGGTAAGATTTGAATTGACAGTTCAAAAACAAGATATACAAATGGCCAATAAGCACATAAAAAGATACTCAACAGCATTAGTCATCAAGAAAATGCAAATTAAAATCAAAATAAGGTATCACTACTTACCAAATGGCTAAACTTTTTATTAAAATGATACATAAATAGCTCACACACCATCTTCATAATACACAGAAAGCAAATTTCAAGGCTAAAAATTGTTTCTATTGAAATTTATTTTAAAAACTGATTAAATTCAAAGATAAATATTATATGATTCAATTATATGTGGAATCTAATAAAAATGACACAAAAGAACTTATTTATAAAACAGAAACAAACTCACAGATTTCAAAATCAATCTTATGGTTAGTTACCATAAGTGAAACCACTACAGGAAGGGAAGAATTGAGAGGGTGGGAATATGTATACACATTACTATATAAAATAGATGAATAATGAGAACCTACTGCATAGCACAGGAAAATCTACTCAATAGTTTGTAATTACCTACATGGGAGAAAAGAATGGATATATTTATATGTATGAATGATTCACTTTGCTATACACCTGAAACTAATACAACATTGTAAGTCAACTATACTCCATTAAAATTAAATAAAAAAAATAAAGTTTGGAGTTCCCGTCATGGCGCTGTGGTTAACGAATCTGACTAGGAACCATGAGGTAGAGGGTTCCGTCCCTGCCCTTGCTCAGTGGGTTAAGGATCCGGCGTTGCCGTGAGCTGTGGTGTGGGTTGCAGACGCGGCTCGGATCCCGCGTTGCTGTGGCTCTGGCGTAGGCCGGTGGCTACAGCTCCGATTGGACCCCTAGCCTGGGAACCTCCATATGCCGCGGGAGCAGACCAAGAAATAGCAAAAAGACAAAAAAAAAATTAAAAAAAAATAATAAAGTTCGGAGTTCCTGTTGTAGCTCAGCAGGTTAAGAACCCAACTAGTATTCATGAGGATGTGGGTTTGATCCCTGGCCTTGCTCAGTGAGTTAAGGATCTAGCATTGCTGTGACTGTGGCATAGGCTAGCAGCTACAACTCCAATTTGACCCCTAGCCTGGGAAGTTCCATATGTCACAGGTGTAGCAGTATAAAATAAAATAAAATTTAATAGTTCAACTCAATTTTAAAATAACATTCATATCCAGCAATTTGCCAAATATAACAATTAAATGTGACCTAATTTAACCACTTATTTAAATATAATTAGGAGCATCATATGCAATGGGAAATTTGTAGTAGAATTTTTTCTCTTTCTTACCTCTACAAATTAGGTCTTCAGCCATTTCTTTTAGTAAATACTAAAAAACTGAATAAATCAAATTTAAAGTTTAAATACTCTCTATCCCAATCAGTGGGTGAAACAACATTTATTAAGTACCTATTTACATACCATGTACATGCTTGACTAGTAAAATCACCTTCTAAAAGCTTTATAGTCAAAGGTAGGAAAAAATAAAACACACTCAAAAGCATCAAATATTGGAACTCAAATCCCATTGTGCTAAATATGTTAAAATCCACCCCCCCCCCAACAAACACAGTTGCTGGATCACTTTCTTCTCTCTTGCCCCTTTCTACCCTTCTCTCATTTTTTTCATGTTAGGCATTTTAATTATAGTAACAAAGCCCTTTACCTTGTTACTAAAGGAAGGAGAAAGCACTCAAACTCTTAACAGTGAACCTCTTTTATGTGGAATGGAGGCCAGGTATACTCTTTGTGATCCAATGAAAGTTCTGTCACATTTATATTATAATCCAGTTTCTTTCAAGTAAACCTGCCACCTCCAAAGTACTTGATACACATGGATAGCTAATGTCTCAACAAATATTTTACATATTTGAATAATCAATGGCTTGCCATAGACACATATTTACTTATTTATTTTGAGATTGCTTGCTTCAGAGACCTCATTTCCAAATTTCATGTAGGAGTCATCCTAAAATGCAATAAGCTTCTTTACAAAATAGGAAGTCAGGATCTTGTCCACAATAGGCATATAACAACTCTGCCCTCAAGTGTAAACAGTTTGACAAATGAAGGCCTGAATCACAATTTTAAATTGATGGTCCTGAGTAGGAGAGAGGTTTATAGAATATCTAACATAAAACCAGTAGCAATTACCTTATTTGCTTTAGTGAAGATGCTACTGAAGATGTCTGGCTCTATTTCACATAGGTCAATTCTCTTCTTATTAAAAAGCATTTAGTTTCCACTCTTCCTAGACCAGACCTACAATTTCTGTTAAAAATCTCATAGAGAATCAGAAATAGGATTGCCACACCATAAACCAAATCCTTCTACAAGAGCAGCAATTCAAAGTCCATCAATAATTAAGACTGAATAAATCTTTCAAGAGTGAAAAAAAAAAAAAAGGAAATACTGAGAACCCGACAGACAACTAAATGCAATGTGATATCCTAGACTGGATCCTAGAACAGAAAAAGGGAATTGGTGGGAAAAACCTAGTGAAATCTGAACCAAGTCTTAAGTTTAGTTAATACTAATATACCAATATTAATTTCTTGGATGAACCATGGAAATGTAAGATAATAAAATAACATTTGGGGAAACCTGCCCTGAAGCTGAGTAAAGAATATACAGAAAAGCTCTCTATTATCCTTCCAACTTTTCTGTAAATCTAAAATTATTCCAACAACAAAAAAATCCCCCACACACACACACAAAATAGAATTAGAGGAAGTTGTGTGTAGAATGAAAGGCTTTTAAACGTGAAAACAAACAAAAAAACAGAGCACACGTATCAATAGGAAAAATAAAGGCTCCAGTCAGTAAATAGATAATAATGCATAGATAAGTTATAAAAGAGAAAACTAGTTAAAAAATAAAAGAAAAATACTAAATTTACAAACAAAAATAAAATTTAAAGGAAGTGGAACTATTTCACATATCAAATTAGCAACTTTAAAAATTATACTATTGTAGTTCCCTTGTGGCACAGTGGATTAAGAATCCAGCATTGTCACTGATGCAGCTCAGGTTGCTGCTGTGGCACGGATTTGATCCCTGGCCCAGGAACTTCCACTTGCCAGGAGCTGTAGCTGCCAGCCTATGCTGGAGCCACAGAAATGCAGGATCCGAGCCATGTCTGTGACCTACACCACAGCTCACGGCAACACAGGATCCTTAACCCACTGAGCAAGGCCAGGTCTCAAACTCACAACCTCATGGTTCCTAGTCGGATTCATTAACCACTGAGCCACAACAGGAACTCTATGATATTTAATTTTTACTAAAACAATCTACAAGACATCTACCATAGGAAAATAGTTAATTACGGCTCATCCATTTAATAGGCAGTTGTTAACAATGACATTCACAGAGTTTATAATAAACCTTAGAGATTCAGATTCAGAATTATAAGCAAAGCATCATAACAAGTAAAGTAATGAACAAAAATTATGCTAATAAAAGAGACTAGAAGAAAATACACTAAATACATGAATAACAGGTTATCTCTGGGTGATAGGATTATAGGTAATATTTTTTCCTTATATTTTTCTATATTTTATGATTTTTAGTACAAAGGAGTTGCTTTTATAAAAGGGAAGAAACCAAAGTAGAAAAGGTATAATTTAACATACCATGTATATAAATAGTTTTAATTGGAAATAATTATCATAAAACAATTTTGTATATACTAAAAAAGCACTGAAATTATTTTAGATAAATAATCATTACTGAACTTCCAACAAAATATTCTGAAACTCCTCAAAAACTATCAGCATGCATTTTGGCTCATATTATAAACAAGATCTTGGAGTTCCCTGGTGACCCAATGATTAAGGACTCAACATAGTCACTGCTGTGGCTTGGGTTTTGGCCCTGGCCCAGGAACTTTTGCATGGCACAGGGGCAGCTAAAAAATTTTTTTAATAAAAATAAGGTTCTACCCTCAATGATTTTACAATCTAATAGGAACCGAGGTTAAGTTATAAGAATGAGAAAAAAGAACAACAACAACAACAAAAAGTTAAATATTTACATACTACCAAGGTGGATGAGTAAGAGACTGAAATCAGACAGATCTAACATGAATCCTGGCTCCGATTCTTAAAGCCCAAATTGCCTTTGTCTGTCATTTGAAGACAACAGTACCAACTTTGCAGAATTAATGTGAGAACTAAATGAAATATTCAAGCAAAACACCTAGCAAAATAGCTGGCACTTAATCAGTATGTAAATGTTAGCTACTATTTTTTTAAAACTATTCTTAGTGCTATTACTGACTAGCAGAGTTATAAGGCATCAGAGGAAGGAAAACAGATCATTAACAGCAAGAAAAGCACTGGGAACTATATCTAGTCACTTATGGTGGAGCATAATAATATGAGAAAAAGGAATGTATATATGTATGTGTGACTGGGTCACCTTGCTATACGATAGAAAATTGACAGAACACTGTAAATCAGCTATAACAGAAAAAAATAAAAACCATTAAATACAACAACAACAAAAAAAGAATTAAGGAAGGCCTTAAGAATTCTGTTAATCCTTGAAGGAAGAGTACAGGGAAGACTGTGAAGAGATGCAAAGCAATATTAAAAACCTATTCAAACAGAGATTTGAATAAGTAGGGCATGTTTATAGAACAGTGAAATGAACCATCCAACTACAGCAGAAGAAACATAGAAACACTTCTTATGGAAAAAAGTGAAATAAATTTTTTTAAGAAAAATTAAAATATTCTCAATTAATAATATTTGTGTCATTCAACAGATTTATCTTCAAGAGAAAAAATTTAAAGTGCAAGTTAAATTACAGTATTTCCAACGATACTATATAAAAATCACTTTCAACAAAACAGTAGGGAGTTCCCATTGTGGCGCAGCAAAAATAAATCCAACCAGTATCCATGAGGAAGTGGGTTGAATCCCTGGACTCACTCAGTAGGTTGGGCATACCACATTGTCATGAACTGTGGTGTAGGTCGCAGACGCAGCTTGGATCCTGCATTGCTATGTCTGTGGTGTAGGCTGACAGCTGCAATTCCAATTCGACCCCTAGCCTGGGAACTTCCATGTGCCGCAGGGGCAGCCCTAAAAAAAGCAAACGAACAAACAAAACAGTCATTGACACTGTAATCTTTAACAACTAAAGTCTAACCACGAAAAAAAAATTTCTAAAGTGGCCAATAGATATTAAATAAATATTCATGTATACTGGAAGAAAAGAGGAGAGGAAAGGAAGCAAAAATACACAATAAAAACTAGAAGTATTTTTGTGTGTACTAAGAAATAAGTATGAGAAAAGATATTTAAGGTATTTAAGAAGGATATACAAATAAAATTTCCTTAAATGTTTATGCATATAATTTTCTGATTCTAATTGTTCTCATATGTTGCAAAATAGCATAGTATAATTTAAATAAGAAAAATTATTTCCAAAATAATTCTAAATTAATGAAATGGCAGATTTCCCTGATTTATGGAAGGCCATACTTTCCCGACAACCTACTGAGAACCTAATTAGTAAAATTAAAATAATTTTTTATTATGGGGAATGTTTTAATTACCTTTTTGCAAAAGGAACTACACATCATTTTTTCTTATAGTAACTTCCTATTGCTCCCCTTGAAATATGTCACATTATTAATCATTAAAAATAATAACTATTAAGCCCAATACTATGACCTTCACATTTAGCAAATATTTCCAAGCAAAATTAAAACAAAACAAACCAATTCACTTAAGAACTCACAAAACTCCAGTAAGCTCATTATAGACACACATACTAGCAAAGAAAGCAGGCTCTGGAGTCAGGCTGCTTTATGGGTCTGAGCTTTGTAGGCTTAAATCTCAGTTCTAAGCCCCATTAATAAGCTGTGTATACTGAGAAAATTATTTAATCTTTCTATGCCCAAGCTTCTTCCTCTGAAAAATGGAGAGAGTAAGTAATAGTGCCTTCCCTCATGATGTCATTGTAAAGATTAAATGTCATATTGTATATAAAACATATTTTACAGTATCTAATCTAGTGCAAAGTGCTTGATACATAGAAATTACCATTAACATAATCTTCATTATGTGTTTCTATGATACCCCAAGACAACAAGGAAGATTTTTTTAAAAAATAAAAGGTACACAGAGAAATTTCTAGCCTCTGATTACCCACAGGTATAACAAATAGTAAATACAGCCTATTTCCATCCAGATAACCACAAAACCTAATGGTAAAGGCTTATTTACCTCAGTTCTATTTACTCAGCAACATCATGTCCAATTTTAAAGACAAAAATTACAAAGCATGCTAAAACACAAAAAGCACAGTTTGAAGAGACAGAGCAAGCAGTAGCAACAGGCTCAGGGAAGAAATATGGGAATTATCAGACAAGGAATTTAAAACAACTACAATGAATACGGTGAGGCCTGTAATGGAACAAGCAGATAACATGCAAGGACAGATGAGTAATATAAGCAGAAAGATGGAAACTCTAAGAAGGAATCAAAAGGAAAAGTGAGAATCAAAAATACTCTAACAGAAGTGAATGCCTTTGACAGGCTCATCAGCAGACTGGACACAGCCAAGGAAAGAATCAGTGAACCTGAAGAAATGTCAGTAGAGACTTCCAAAACTGAAATGGAAATAGAAGAAAAAAAAGAATTTAAAGAACAGAATATCTAAGAACTGTGGGGCAATTACTAAGGGTATAACATACACATAATGGGAATACCAGAAGGAAAAGGAAAAGAGAACGGAACAAAAGAAACATTTGAAGTAATAAGGACTGTGAATTTCCCAAAATGATAAATACCAAGCCTCAGATCCAGAAGTTCTGAGAACACTAAACAGGACAGATATTTAAAAATCTATACCTAGGTACATTTTACTTAAAATGCAGAAAAATCAAAGAAAAAGTCTTAAAGGAAACCAGAGAAAAAAACACTTCTCTAAAGAGGAACAAGAATAAGGATTAAATTACACCTCTTTTCAGAAATCATGCAATCAAGAAGAGAATAGAATAAAACATTTCAAGTGTTGGTTGTGGAGGTGGGGAGGGAGGAAGATGGAATACAATCTAGAATTCTGGATCCAGTGAAATTATCCTTTAAAAGGGAAGGAGAAATAAAGATTTTCTCAGACAAACAAAAGCCAAGGGACGCTGTCACCAGCAGACCTCCCTTGCAAGAAATATATTTTTTTAATTGTCAGAAAAAAAGAAAATTATATAGGTCAAAAGTCAGAAACTCAGATCTACATAAAAAAGGAAGAGCACCAGAGAAAGAATAAATGAAGGCAAAGTAAAATTTTTTATTTTTCTTATTCTTAATTGATCTAGTAGATAGCCATGAGTGTGTTCAAAATAATAATAGCAATGATGAACTTGATTATTAGAGCCTAAGATAAGTGAAATGAACGACAGCAATGTTATAAGGACAGGAGGGAGGAACTGGGAGTACTTTAAGACACTATCAGTGAAATAGTGTAGTGTTGTTTGAAAGAAGACCTGGATTACTTGTAAATATATATTGCAACCTCAGGGGCAATAACTTAAAAATGAAAATTTTTTTAACAAATAAAACTCATATGCTAAGAGAGGATGAAAAATAGAATCATATAAAATTCTTGGGAGTTCCTGTCGTGGCTCAGTGGTTAGCAAATCCAACTAGGAGCCATGAGGTTGCAGGTTTGATCCCTGGCCTTGCTCAGTGGGTTAAGGATCTGGCATTGCCATGAGCTGTGGTGTAGCTTGCAGACACGGCTTAGATCTGGCGTTGCTGTAGCTGTGGTGTAGGCCAGCGGATACAATTCCAATTAGACCCCTAGCCTGGGAACCTCCATATGCCATGGGAGCAGCCCTAGAAAAGGAAAAAAGACAAAAAAAAATCATATAAAATTCTAAATTAAAACCAAAGAAGGAAAAAAAAAGAGAGAGAGAGAGAGAAGGCAGGAAAAGAGTAGAAAAGAAAAAAGAATAGGGCAAAGAATAGAAAACAGTAACAAATATGGTAGATATTGATTGTATTCTATCAGTAATCATTTAAACATAAACAGCATAAGTAAACTAATTAAGACACAGCCTTTCAGAATGGACTAAAAAAAATAAGACCCAATTAAACAAGTCTACTAAATGCTGTCTAAATAAATCAAATTTTAATATAAAAACACATAGAGATTAAGTGAAGGGATGGAAAAAATATACCATGTTAACACTAATCAAAAAAAGCTGGAATAGCTACAGTAATTTCAGAAAAAGCAGACTTTACAGCAAGGAATATTATAAGAGACAAAGAACAGCATTACATAATGATAAAGGGGTCAGATCTCCAAAAAGACATAACATTCCCTAATATGTATGAGCCTAACAACAGAGCAGCAAAATACATGAGGCAAAAACTGATAGAACTCAAAGAGAAAAGGATGAATTTACTATGATAGCTGAAGACTTCCAACTCCCTCTATCAGGAACTGAAATATCCAGCTGGCAAAAAATCAGTAAGGACGTAGTTAAATGAAGAGCACCACCAATCAACTGGATCTACAGACTACCTCATCCAATCACAGTAGAAATACATCCTTCTCAGCTCACACGTAACATTCACCAAGACAGACCACATTCAGAGCCATAAAACACATCTTAACAAATTTTAAAAATTATAATCATACAAGGTATGCTCTCATAGATAATGAAATTAAATTAAAAATCAATAACAGAAAGAGCACTGGAAAACCCCAAAATAGTTGCAGATTAAACAATGAACTTCTAAACAACATGGGTCAAAGGACTCTCAAGAGAAATATTAAAATACTGAACAAATGAAGTTAAAATTACAACTTATCAAAAGTTGTGGAAATCACCAAAACCAGTACTTAGAAGGAAATTTATAGCATTGAATGCACGTACTAAAAAAGAAGTAAGATCTAAAATTAATAATCTAAGCTTCCAATTTAGGAAACTAGAAAAGAACAAAGAAAATCCAAAGCAAGCAGAAGGAGGCATTCCGCTGTGGCTTAGCAGGTAAAGGACCTGATGTTGTCTCCATATGGATGCAGGTTTGATCCCTGGCCTCACTCAGTGTGTTAAAGATCTGGTGTTGCCACCTGTTGCAGTGAAGATCGCAGATGCTGCTCAGATCTGGTATTGCTGTGTCTGTGGCATAGGTCTCAGCTGCAGCTCCAATTCAACTCTTAGTCTGGGAGCTTCCACATGCCACAGGTGCGGCCATAAAAAAGAGGAGTTATCAGAAGGAAATAATAATAATTAGAGTAGAAATCAATAAAATTGAAAACGGGAAATCATGGACTTGGACAATAGACTTGTGGTTGCCGAGGGGGAGGGAGTGGGGGTGGATTGGGAGCTTGGGGTTAATAGACGCAAACTATTGCCTTCAGCATGGATTAGCAATGAGATCCTGCTGTGTAGCACTGGGAACTATGTCTAGTCACTTATGATGGAGCATGACAATGTGAGAAAAGAGAATATGTACATGTATGTGTAACTGGGTCACCATGCTGTACAGTAGAAAAAAAATTGTATTGGGGAAATAACAATTAAAAAATAATAAAATTAAATTAAAATAAAAAATAAATAAATAAAAAGAAAACAGGAAATCAATCAAAACAGGATTCTTTGAAAAGAGCAGTAAAATTGATAGATTTATAGCCAGGTTAACAAGAAAAAAAAGAGAAAACAAATTACTAATATCAGAAATGAAAGTCAGCCCATCAGTACTGATTCTATAGACATTAAAAAGGTATTAAAGGAATGTTGCAAACAATTCTATGCCCAGAAATTTAATAAACTAGAAAAAACAGACCAATTCCCTGAAAAACACAACCTACCAACCTCCCTACAATGATAAACAGGTAATCTGAATGGTCCTATACATATATTTTAAAACAGAAGTAATAATAAACAGCCTTCTAAAACAGAAAGCATCAGGCCCAGAAGGGTTCACTGGTGAATTCTTCCAAACATTTAAGGAAGAAATTATACTCCTTCTCCAGATAATCTCTTCCAAAAAATAAAAGCTGAGAGAATATTTGTTAACTCATTCTATGAGGCCAGCATTACCCTAATACCCAAACCAAAGACAGTATAAGAAAGGAAAACTAAAGACCAGCATACCTCATAAACAAAGATGCAAAAATCCACAAGAAAATATTAGTAAATTAAATCCAACAATTTATTTTTTAAAACCACATGGAGTTCCCACCATGGCACAACAGGATCAGGAGCATCTCTGCAGTGCCAGGACATAGGTTCAATTCCCAGTCCCAGCACAGTGGGTTAAAAGATCTGGTGTTGTGACATAGGGCACAACTGCAGCTTGGATCTGAACTCCATATGCCACATGGGCAGCCAGTAAAGAAAAAAAAAAAAAAAAACCACAAACTATACACCACAACCAAGTGGGAATTATTCCAAGCATGCAAGGTTGGTTCAACATTTGAAAATCAATGAATGTAATCCATCACATCACCAGACTAAAAAAGAAAAATCATATGATCATATCATCAGATACCGCACCCCCCAAAAAAGCACCGCACAAAATTCGGCATTCATTCATGATAAAAACTCTTAGCTAACTAGGAGAGGGGAGTTTCCTCAACTTGGTAAAGATTATCTACCAAAAAACTGCAGTTAAGACCATACTTAATGGTGAGAAACTGGATGCTTTTCCAGTAAGATCTGGAACAAGGCAAAGATGTCCACTCTTACCACTCTTATTCAAATCAAAATCCTTAAATTAACGCAGTAAGATAAGAAAAGAAAAGGTATATAGGTCGGGAAGAAAGAAATAAAACTACCTTTGTTTACAGATGATATGACTATGTAAAAAATTCCAGTGAATCCTAGAAGAAATAAGCAATCATAGCAAGTTGCAGGATTCAAGGTTAGTATAAAAAGTCAATTGCTTTATACCAGCAACAAACAATTGTAATATGAAACACAATACCATTTAAACTAGCACTTAACAATGAAATACTTAGGTATAAATATAATAAAAACACAATATATATATGAGGAATATTAAAAAACTCTTATGAAAAGAAATTTTTAAAAATCTAAATAGATGGAGAGATACCCTGTATTTGGATAAGACTTAATATTGCCAAGGTACCAGTTCCTTTCAACTTGATCTATAGATTCAATGCAATCCCAAGCAGAATCCAAGCAAAACTTGTATACAAATGTTCACAGCAGCTTTATTATTCATAATTACCAAAACTTGGAAGCAACTAAGATGTTCTTCAATAGATGAATGGAGAAACAAACTGTGGTACAATCATACAATGGAACATTACTTGGTGCTAAAAGAGAAACTGACCATCAACCCACAGAAAGATATCAAGGAACTTTCAATGCTAAGTGAAAGAACCAAATCTGAAATGACTACATACTGTATAATCCCAACTATACGACATTCTGGAAAAGGCAAAACTATGGAGACAGTAAAAGACCAGTGATTGCCAGGAATTCAGGAAAAAGGAGAGGAATGAACAGGTGGAGTAGAGGGGATTTTTAGGGTAATGAAGCTATTCTGTGTGATACTGTAATGGTGGAATCATGTCATTACACATTTGTCAAAACCCACAGCAACACAACACAAAGAGTGAACACTAATGTAAGCTATGGACTTTAGGTGATAACAATGAATCAATATTGGATAAGGATCATCTCTCATGGAATGTGAAAAGCAAAATGAAAGACAGTACCTGTAGTATTTTCTTTCTCCTTTTGTGTAAGAAAGAAAAAATAAGGGGGAAAGTACTGCTCATTTATGCAATAAGAAATATAGGAAAACTACACCCTGACTCAACAAATGGTGCTAGAACAACTAGATATTCAAATGCAAAAGAAACAAGATGGACCCCTTCCTTATATAATACACAAAAATTAACTCAAAATAGATTTTTTTTTTTGTCTTTTTAGGGCTGCACCCTCAGCATACGGAGGTTCCCAGGCTAGTGGTCAAATCGGAGCTGTAGCCACTGGCCTACACCACAGCCACAGCAATGCCAGATCTGAGCTTCGACCTACACCACAGCTCATGGTAAGGTCAGATCCTTAACCCACTGAGTGAGGCCAGGGATTGAACCTGCATCTTCATGGATCCTAATCAGATTCATTTCTGCTGAGCTGCGATGGGAACTCCTCAAAACAGATTCTTATACACAACACTAGAGCACAAGCAATAAAAATTGGATAAATCAGACATCATAAAATCTTAAAATTTTGTGCATTAAAAGAAATCATCAAGAAACTCAAGGCACACATAGAAAATAAATTTATGGTTACCAAAAGGGAAAGGGAGAAGGGGAGGGATCAATTAGGAGTATGGGATTAACAGATACATACATCTATGTATAGAACAGATAAGCAACAAAGATTTACTGTATAAGACAAGTAACAATATTCAATATCATGTAATAACCTATAAGGGAAAATAATCTGAAAAAAGTTTTACGTGTGTGTGTGTGAATAAACTAAATCACTTTGCTATTCACCTGAAACTATACTGTAAATCAACTATACTTTGATTTTTAAAAAGTGAATGAGCATTGAATGAGCGAAATATTTGCAAATCACGTATCTGACAAGTGTCTTATATTTAAGATACATAAAGAATTCTTACAATGCACCATTAAAAAGATAAACAGCCCAATTAAAAATGGGCAAAGGATTAGAATACACACTTCTCCAAATATATATATATGTAAATGGACAATAAACACATGAAAAGATTGTAGCTAAATATGATCCAGCAGTTAAAGAAATGCAACTCAAAGCCACAATGATATACTGATTTATACTCACTAGGATGGCTAAAATAAAACAGACAATAAGATGTGTTGGTGAGGATTTAGAGAAATTGGAATCTTCATACATAGCTGGTGGGAATATAAAATGATGTAGCCACTATGGAAAATGTTTTGGCAGCTCCTGAAAAAGTTAGTTACTACATGACTTAGCAGTTCCACTTCTAGGTAAATACCCAGGACAGAAATGTTCACATCAACATTATTCATGATAGCCAAAAAGTGGAAACAACCCAAATGCCCATTTAGAATAAATAAAATGCAGTATATTCATACAATAGAATATGATCTGGTAACAAAAATAAATGACATACTGATATGTGCTACACATAGATCAATCTTGAAACCGTTATGTTAAGTGAAAGAAATCAGTCCAAGAAACCATATAGTATGATTCCATTTGGATAAAATGTCTGAAATAGGAAAATCAAGAAAGACAAAAAGGAAGTTCCCATGGTGGCGCAGCAGAAACGAATCCAACTAGGTTGTCAGTTCGATTCCTGGCCTTGCTCAGTGGGTTAAGGACTGTGGCTCTGGCATAGGCTGGCAGCTGTAGCTTCGATTAAACCCCTAGCCTCGGAACCTCCATATGCCACGGGTGCCTGAAATGGAAGGAAGGAAGGAAGGAAGGAAGGAAGGAAGGAAGGAAGGAAGGAAGGAAGGAAGGAAGGAAGGGAGGGAGAAAGAAAGGGGAAGGGAAGGAAGGAAGGAAGAGTAGTGGTTTCCTAGGGCAAGGACAGGGCAGGGTGTTAAGAGGAAGAGTGAAAAGAAGTTTCAGAGAAATAGGGAGTGACTGGCTGCTAATGAGCATGGGTTTCATTTGGAAGTGATGAAAGTGTTCTAAAATTAGATGGTGATGATGGTTGTACAACTCTAGGAATACACTAAAACCACTGAACTGAACACTAGAAAAGGATGAATAGTATAATACATGAATTATCTCTCAATAAATCTGTTTAAAAAATAAGAACCCCAGAATAATGAAACCAGCTACATTCAGGGGTTGGGTAGAATAAGGAGAAAAGGATAGAGAAGTGGGAACAGAATAAATGGGATGGGGGAGATGTACCTTTTTAAAAAATAGCTCTTACTTAAGGAAACATTAAAATTCCATTAATTAACAAGTTAAGTTAATTCAATAAGAATGGGGGAGGGGCTTTTCTAAAGAGGGATGCAAATAAAAACAAACTTTTCAGTGTTTTGAATTAAAAACACCACCACATTGAATACTAAAACTAGTAGATAAAAGTTTGATAAGGAATAGGATAGTTACAGTCTCAAGCTATCTTCATACAAAAAAAACAAAATAGTAGATTTACAGTTGAGAAACTTGACAAATAAATTTTTTAAGCAAGTGATCAAAGTTAACATCACCAATAATGGAACCAATCAAAATCATGTGACTTTTTAAAAAGTTCTTATTTGAAGAACCACATTAAAATTTTGGTAATTAATCAGTTAATTACTTCAACAAGGATGAGGTATTTTCTGAAGTGAAATACAAGTAAAAACAATCGAGCCTATCCGAGTTTTGAATTAAAATGTAACTACACTGAATGCTAAAACAGTGGAAAAAAGGGTGGAAAGGAATAGGATATTTATATACACAAACAGATATTGATATGATGTAGTGAGTACACAGCATCACTTTGATACACTTGCCAAATATTCATAATCTTAACCTAATCATGAGCAGCAACAGACAAACCCAGATTCAGCAACATCTTCAAAAGTATCAGGATTGTGAAAAACAAAGAAAAACTGAATAACTCTATCAGATTAGAGGGGAGTAAAGAGATGTAACAACTAAATGTAGTGTACAGACCCTGGAAATTCTTCTTTTGCCATAAACAGAATTACAGAGATAAATGGGGAAATTTGAATTAGGTCTATATATCAAGTAATAGTATTATATCAATGTTTATTTCCTGATTTGATTAACTGAACTATGGCTATGTGAGAAAATATTCTTGCTTTCAGGAAATAAGTATTTATGTGTAAAGGGGCATCATGGTTAAGTGGGAAAAAAAGACATACAGAGAGCAATAGAGAAGGACAAATCATTTATGATAAAATGTTGCCACCTGTGAAACTTAATTGAAAATATGGCAATTAAATCTTTGCACTACTTTTCCAACTTTTCTGTAAGTTTGAAATGATTTCAAAATAAAGATTCCTTTTTAAAAAAAGAAATAATGTTGCAACAATTACCCCCTATGAAAATCTCTGTACCAAAGGCAGTAACAAAATCAAAGGTTTATTTTATAAATATCTATAAGTCCAAATTGATATAAATATATAACTGAATAAATAAATGGGAAAGGTCAAACCTGCCTTACAGAAGAATTCCAAATGATGAAAGAGGAGTAAGAAAAATAGAAAATCATCATTAGAATACTGTAATAATTGCCTCAGGCAAAACCTGCTAATGAACTGAAAATTAGTGATTGAAACTTTAAAGAGAAACAGGATATTTACATAACCTTAAAGTATCTCCCCTCCAAAATTTATTAATTCTGTGGTTGTTTTAATATATGTTCACAAATTCTTTGATACCCCTCCTTCCAGGAATTGGAACTTAATTCTCTGCCTCATGTATACATTGGACTTGGTAGACTGGTTGCTAGTAAATAGAGTACAGAAAGGGATATAGTATTTTACAGAGAAGAAATCTGGCAGACTCTACCTTAACCAAGTCATCAAGATGAACATCAACAATAATAAGCCATGTTGATATCATGTGCCCTCCGATATGATGTGATGAAGTCACTTCACCCCTGTAGTATCTTCCCAAAATCCACAACCCCAGTCTAATCATTAGAAAAACATCAAACTGGAGTTCCCATCGTGGCGCAGTGGTTAACGAATCCGACTAGGAACCATGAGGTTGCGGGTTCGGTCCCTGCCCTTGCTCAGTGGGTTAACGATCTGGCGTTGCCGTGAGCTGTGGTGTAGGTTGCAGACGCGGCTCGGATCCTGCGTTGCTGTGGCTCTGGCGTAGGCTGGCGGCCACAGCTCCGATTAGACCCCTAGCCTGGAAACCTCCATATGCTGCAGGAGTGGCCCAGGAAATAGCAAAAAGACAAAAAAAAAAAAGAAAAACATCAAACTCAATTCAAAGAATATTCTACAAAATATCTCACCAGCATTCTTCAAAATTATCAAGGAAAGATTGATAAACTGTCACAGACTGGAGAAGACTAAGGAGATGTGACAACTAAATATAATGTGGTATCCTAGATAGTACCCTCAAACAAAAAAAGAGATATTAGTGGAAAACTGGTGAAATCCAAATAAGTCTGTAGCTCGGCCAAATGGTATTGTACTAATGTTAATCTCTTAGTTTTGATAAATGGCCATGGTAAATTCATTTACCGTAATTTTATCCAAAAGAAGCTGTGTAAAAAGTATACAAGAACTCTCTATCTTTGTAACTCTTCTGTAAACCTAAAACACTTTTAACAAAAAGTTTAAGAAGTAAACAAATTAACCAATTTTCAAAAGATTATTTTGTAAATTAGAGTAATCTTCAAATTAAAGCTGAACCATTAAATGCAATTTCTAAACCCACTTATTGCATGAATAAACTCAGTTTCAATTAACTTACTTTGCAACAGACTATATTACTACATGCTCTTTGCATTTAATGATTTTTGAAGAGGGACAGAGAAGCCTCATGAAAGATAATATTTGAGGGAAACTATTTGCATGAGGCAAACAAGCTTCTGGAAGCTTAAGGTGAATGACTGGAAAAGACTAGTAAAATAAAGACAAACTTAAAAGATTAAAATTATCATACAGTATCCTATAAATAAGGAAAAATCTAAAAGGTTCCTTTTAGAAGGATAACAATGGCAATGATAGAGACAGAGGGCCAAAAAGGTGAGGAAAGTCTTCAGGGCTATCCCAAAATCCTATACTAGTATGACCAAACTTTCTGGGTTTACAAGGCCATCAGTGTGTCAGTATTTTTTTCATAGACCAAAAGAAATACCTAACCCTCCTGTTCATTAGGTAGTCAGGTCCAAGCAACTTAAGGATGTATGTCCTAAAAACTCAGCATCTGTGTTGAGGACTACAAAACTTCTCAAACCTTAGAATCAGATTGGATACTACTGTTCTCTTTTCCTGTTTCATATAGATTTGCACATGATACCTGCTTTTTGTCATAGAAATTAGAAAAAAATTCAGCAATGTAAAAATATGGTATCATTGAAAGGAATATATCAATCAATTTTGAAAATGAACTACCTCAAGATAACAGTTTGTGTGGTTTCCAACAGATGTTACTATTATTTCCCTCCACATTGTTAAGCATTGCTTGGCACATCTGTGAGTTCTCTATAGTACTTTCTAGGCTCCTTGATGCACAGTTTGAGAACCATGAACCTTGATGACATAGGATGTCACCAAGGCAATGGCGATAGAAAAGTTGGAGTGAGAATTAAAGAACACTTCAGAGGAAATAAAATCAGTAGCTCTAGGGATGTTGCCTGGAAGTATAATAATAGTGCAAGTACTTGAGAAGTATCAAAAGTTTTCTTGAAAAAAAAAATTAGTCTATCTTTAGCTATCCCCAGCAGTCCCTGCTTTTGTGGAAGACAACAAACTACATAGCCTTTTCTATTGAAGAAATGAACTTACTGAAATGTTTATATTAATTTGACAGTTTTATATATGGCATAGCTAAAGTACATTGCTCTCACTTTTAACATACACACACACACACCACAAGACTGCTGAACCAAAAGGAAGAAAACTGAATTCAAAGTTTCAACTCAGTAATTTCTGGAGTTCCAATGAGAAGTGTCAATTAACATCTTCCAAAGTTTTACTTCAGACAGCTATTTGAGAAAGAATCAAATGTGGTAGTTCTAAAATTTGGCTTGATGTTCTCAGGCAACTGAGGAACTTCTAAAATAAGATTTGCCAGACCTAGAGAATCAGGACTTTCTAAAGACCACGGACATCTTCATGTTTGCAGGGTACCCTGGCAATGGCTTTGAGAAGTAATGGCTAAAGTAGCACTGCCCACAAAACCTTTTATGATGATGAAAATATCCCAAATTTGCACCATCCAATATGGTAGCCTCCAGCCACATGTGGCGGTTGAACTCTTAAAATGTTGCTAATGGGACTGGGGAACTGAATTAATTTAACTTAATTTAAACTTAGATGTAAATGCCACAGAACTTGATGACTTACATTAAACATCCATTCCTCTAAATTTTCTGAATTATATAGCCTTGATGTAAATTAGATGATCAGAAAACTTGGTCCCTCAGCTACATTCTCTCATAAAGAGTATAAAGGGTCAATATAAACATTATCCAACTTAAGAGTCTGAGTCTTTTGTAGTTTGAAACTTTATCCAATGTCATACTTTTTTTTAATAATAAACATCCTGCTTGAATTAAATTCTAAGTATTTTCTTTACCCAGAAAGAGTATGAAGTCAATGTGCTTCCCTTTCTGCCTCAACTGAGAGTAAACTCAGAACCAAGTCCAGTGTTCAGTGGTAACTCTCCTGACTGCCTAGTAATATGTACTGGCTTCTCCTCTAAGACTATCTCTGTTCTATTTATATCCCTAATCAGTCAACATAGTGTTATTTAAATTCTTAAGCTGACAGACTCTTGGATAAAGGCAGAGTATCAACTTTTAAGTGATAACTTCTTTGCATTAAAGTCAATCTTCTTTTATTGTTATTGAGGTAATAAAGTCCGTTTTTAGAACTTTACTTTTTAAAATAAGTATTTCAATAATAACGTGGGATAAATAACAGCAAGAATTTTTAATAGATAAAACTTACCCAAAAAAATCTTTAGGTGTTTATTGGCAAAGCTGCCTCAAAATATCACTATTAACAGTGAAAAATAAGACACACATATACGACGTCCTGCAGTAATTTTACTGTCCCCATTTCACAAATTCAGTTCCACTCCTTTTAAAAAAATATGCCGAAGTCCTGATGCAGAATATGAACATCCCTATTGAGCCTCCAGTTCAAAATGTTTGCACAGTTTTTTCTTTAACACACTGGTCTATTTTTACATCATGCAGTGAACTACTTCAGTGACTCTTTTGTTGAAATTCTCCACAAAATTAGAACACATTTGATGCATCAATAGCACATTTCTAGAAATGCCTAATTTTAAGTTCCTAAGCATCTAATTACAAAACTAATGTGAAAACTAAACTAAACCATAAGAGTTGAACTTCTTCACATAATCCCTTAAAATTCATCTTAAAAATCAAGATTTAAAATAGCCAAGATTTGATATCAAAATAAGGTAAGGGAATTATATGCTACCAAAAGACACAATTTACTTCATGGGTCATTAAAAAAGTCATGACAGGGAAAAAATTGTTTTTAAGAAGAACTTTCATAAATATATTCTGAGTTCCCACTGTGGCTCAGTGGGTTAAGAGCTTGACACAGTGTCCATGAGGATGCAGGTTTGATCCCTAGCCTTGCTCCGTGGGTTAAGGATCCAGCTTTGCCTCAAGCTGCAGCATAGGTCACAGATGTGGCTCAGATCTGGTGTTGCCAGGGCTGTGGCAGAGGCCTCAGCTGCAGCTCCAATTCAACCCCTAGCCTGGGAACTTCCATATGCTACAGGTGTGGCTATAAAAGAAAAAAAAATTTTAATTTTAAAAAGACATGTACCCTAAATATCATAGTCACCATAGGGGACACACGCACACTCACAAATTAATTCTACTTTGGAGGAATTTAGTTTCCCTTAGCCACACTCTTTAGTCAATAATCACTTTCTTGAAGTGATTATTAAAAAGGAAATAAAGTTATAAAACCATATGAAATACCTTGCTCCAGAAGCACAAATATACAGTTCTTTTCCCCAAAAGCCAAAATATTGTCAAAACTCAGTTCACTGCAGCACAGTTCTTCTGCTATCAAGCTCCCTGGTTTACTCCCACTTCTCAAGTCACTCAAGCCTTCTATGCTAGTTCATCTTTCTCTAACACTCTTAAAAGTTCAGATTATATTTTCAGTCTTCACCTATTTATTCTCTAGATAGTTCTTTTAATCACTTATTGCTTAAATAATCAGAAAAAGGGATAATAATAATAATGGGCAACATTTATTGACCACTTACTATTAGGCACTTCTAACCAGGTTTATCTCATTTAATCATCAAAGCAGTCTATGCTGGGAGCCCTGTTATTACCATCACCATGTTACAGATGAGGTACTAAGAGATCAACTAACTTGTCCAAGGTCATACAACCAGAAAAAATATATTTTTGTACATACACAGACCTGAATGCTCCTTGAAGTTACTCTAAAGTTTTTTTTTCCCTAGGGCTGGAAAGCAAGCACAATAGGTTCCCCTCTTCTGCTTATGCATTTAGACTACAATAAGATTAAACTAATAGTTTGGAGGTTGGGCAGAGAGAAAACAAAAAGGGCCTAGACTCTAGACTGCATAAACACTAGCCGTAAGTAATTCCAATGATTCAGAGCAGAGGTTCATAAACTTTTTTCTTAAAGGGCCAGATAATATTTTAAATTGCAGCCATCCAGTCTATGTAACAACTATTCAGCTCTGCCATTTTAGTGTGACAGCAGCCACAGACAATATGTAAACAAATGCACATGGCCGTATTCCAATAAAACTTTACTTACAAAAGAGGAAGCTTGGATCAGGCCAAAGTTGCTATCCATCTAGAGGCATACTGAGTGTGATGTGGAGGCAACTGTGATACAAGCACTGCATATCCAATTATGGCAGAAAGAGGCTCCACTGTTTTCCTTAACCTACCACAAACAATTCTGTACAACTGAATTTCACATGGAATAAATGTTTAAAATCTGGATAAAATACTACATGTAATAATTTCAGTTAAAAAAAATCAATCCATAAAACACTAAAATAAAATTAATAACAAAGTAACAACTCCATTCTTTTTTTAAAATGAGAGTTGCAACCTTTATTTCAGGTTTTCTCTCTCTTTTTCTTTCTTTCTTTTTTTTGGCCACACCTCTTGTATGTGGAAGTTCCTGGACCAGGGATCAAACCTACGCCACAGCAGCAACCTGAGTCACAGCAATGAAACGCCAGAGCCTTAACCCCCTAAGCCACCAGAGAACACCCTCAACTTATTCTCTACAAAAATTACCTTTACCTTTGACAATTCACCCTGGGAAAGAAGACCGTGCTATTTTGTTTCAAAGAATAGATGCTTAAGATTCACATACGTTGTAACAAAGTTTTGCAAAGTAAAGCTTTTTGCCCCCTCTCTCCCCTCTTTCATTAAAATTTTAGCATCAGGAGTTCCCGTCATGGTGCAGTGGTTAACGAATCTGACTAGGAACCATGAGGTTGCGGTTTCGGTCCCTGCCCTTGCTCAGTGGGTTGACGATCCGGCGTTGCCGTGAGCTGTGGTGTGGGTTGCAGACGCGGCTTGGATCCCGTGTTGCTGTGGCTCTGGCGTAGGCTGGTGGCTACAGCTCCGATTTGACCCCTAGCCTGGGAACCTCCATATGCCACAGGAGTGGCCCAAGAAATAGCAAAAAGACAAAAATAAATAAATAAATAAAATAAAAATAAAAAATAAAATTTTAGCATCAGACATGTGTCCTACAATTATTTTTAGCAATTTCAAGAGCCACATAGATAATTTGCCCCTTAGCTTGCAAATTCCTTGACCACCCACCCTCTTCACTTCCAAAAATTGATTCCTCCATTTCATCTCAACCATCAACTGCCATTGGCATACCCTAACAGCTACAGTCTCTAAAGAAGAACGGGAGTACCTGGAGGTACAAAAGATGACCCATTTAAGTATAGGAGAAAATGGAGTTCCCTTCATGGCTCAACAGTTAACGAACCCAACTAGTATCCATTAGGATGCAGATTCGATCCCTGGCCTTGTTCAGTGGGTTAAGGATCCAGCATTGCTATGAGATGTGGTATAGGTCGCAGACGAAGCTCAGATCTGGCATTGCTGTGGCTACGGTGTAGGCTGGTAGTTATAGCTCTGATTTGACCCCTAGCCTGGGAACCTCTGTGTGCTGCAAGTGTGGCCCTAAAATAAAATTAAAAAAAAAAAAAAAGTAAATAAAATAAAATAAATATAGGGGAAATTCCTACCTAAATGTGGTTTTTAAAAGAAGAAATTAGGGCATACTCATATTTAATGTATAAAGCATATCAGTTAACAATTTATTGAGGATGTGTGCTTATTTTTTTAATAAGCAAATATGATACATCTTATCATTACTGTTAACCACACCCTCCAAAACCAAGCATCTTACTCTCTGACTCCTACCTCACATGTTTTTCCAGTTCATTCACTCTGGTATCCTAACTCCAACAACCATTCAATCTCTTCAAGTTCTCAAAATCTTTATCCTCTTTACTTTTCCACTGACCACCCTATTTTTCACGTCCTTATTTTCCTCCTTTCCCATGCTACACTCCATGCATTCACTACAAATTTCCTTGCCCTTCTTTCCCTCAGTTATACATTCCTGACAAAATCCACCCCTAGTTAAATCCAGCTCTACCTATTCCATGCCTGAACCCAAGCACCAAACAAAACATAGCTGAATTAAAATATGCAAGTTTGCTGAATGCATTCACTTAAAATTTACGACCACAATTCAGGAGCCAGCATTGCCACAGCTGTGGCTCGGATTTGATCCCTGGCCTAGGAACTTCCATATGCTGCAGGTTCAGCCAAAAAAAGAAAAAATATATTTATGATCACAAAGTTAAGACGGTCCTCAGTGCTACCCAGCAATCCTTCTACGTTTCCCTACTCAATTCATTCTCATTTTGACAAGTTCATACCTCTTCTCTCACCAATCCTTCAATAACTCTCTGTCACCTCCTTTTTGGAATGATGACCTATAATATCATTTCCTTGAGAAAACAGAAGCCAACGGAAAAGAAGGTCCAACCCCCCTGCAACCAAGTCTAGCAAGCTAAATGCTTCTCTTCCCAGGTACTCAGCCTCCCTCCTTGTAACTATGAATTGTCCCTGCTTCTCAAGTTCAACCTTTCCATTTTAGTACTAGACCCTGTTCCTTTCTCTCATTCAAGGACCTTTCCCCTGAAGTTACCTCCTCTCCCAGCACATCATCAGTTTTCCCTACTTTACCATTTCCATCAGCATTAAAAACATGCTGCAATATCTTCCATGCAAAAGATATACTTTGACCTCTTGTCCTTCTCCAGGCTACTACCTAGTTCTCTGATTTGTAGCAAAATTTTCCAAGAAAAGTATCTATACTTATGTGTCCACTTCCTTTCTTCTAAGCCAATCTAATGCTTTCATCTCCACCACTCCACTGAAACCATTCCTCAATGTCACCAGCTCTTTCTAACCTGACACATCCAATGGTCATCTTGCTCAGCCTCTCAATAGTACTTGACACAGCTAAATACTCCATTTCTGATACATTTTGCACTTGGTTTCTTGGAAATTAGAAACACACTTCTAATTTTCCTCCTACCATGCTACTGATAGTTTTTAGTCTCCTTTGCTGGCTTCTTCCTCTTCCTCCCCACCTTTATATGCTGAGGTGTCCTAAGGCTCAGTCCTCAATTCTCTTAATCTATATCAACACCAGAGAAAATTTCCTACAGCCTCAGAGTTACAAATTCTATCTATATACTAAGAGACTCCAGGCTCTTCTCTTCCCTGAGTTCAAGACTTAAAATCAACTGCTTAGTTAAGATCTCTGGCTTGTTTTCCCAAACTTTTTGAAAAGCAAGGCCGATTCTTGTTTTCTCCATCATGCCAAACCTTGTCCTCCCCAGGATTCCTCATCCCTGTAATTAGTATTACATTCACCTGGTTGCTCTGGTCAAACTCCTAAAGTCATTACCGACCTATCTCTCACTTTACATCATCAATTCCTGTCAACTAAACCTTCAAGGAATTTATTTCTAGTTACATGGTTTGATATACTTGTCAAAACTTATTGAACTATATACATTAAATGAATTTATGGATTGTTTTATTGCAGTAAAAATGTAAGTTATAACCCAGTGAACTGTGGTAGGAGCATGTGTATGTGTTACATACATCTGACCATTTCTCATCACTTACACCACTACCTCTTTGCTACCTGGACTACTACAACAGTCTCCTAGCTTCCATTTTTACTCAGGATAGTTCACATTCCACAAACTATCCAGAATAATCACTTTAAAATAAATCACATTATATTATTTCCCTCCTCAAACCTTTCCAATAACGTCCTATCACATTTAAAATTCAAAAGCCCTGGAGTTCCTGTCGTGGCTCAGTGGTTAATGAATCCAACTAGGAACCATGAGGTTGCAGGTTCAATCCCTGGCCTTGCTCAGTGGGTTAACGATCCAGCGTTGCCGTGAACTGTGGTGTAGGTTGTAGACACGTAGGCCAGCAGCTACAGCTCCAATTGGACCCCAAGCCTGGGAACCTCCATATGCCACAGGAGCAGCCCAAGAAATGGTAAGAAGACAAAAAAAAAAATTCAAAAGCCCTTACCATGACCTCAAGACCATATATGTATGATCTGACTCCTACCACCTCTCAGGCCTCCCCTGTTATCATTTTACTCTTTGCTCTTCTGTGTCGCAGACACACTGGTCTTCCAGACACCACTAAAACATATCAAGCTTGTTTTCAATTAGCGATTTTTATTTTTTATGTATTTCAAAAGTGGGCTCTTTACATCAAGGCCCACTTGGTGTAAAGAGCTAGCTCACTCCATTAGACGGTCAACAGAGAAATGTTTACTTAAGCAACTCAAAGCAGTAGATGTGAATGAGTAATTATCAATGCAATTGGCTTTAACACCTCAAGTGAATACTTACAGTGCATGTAGCATTCTAATGTCCAATTGGAAAACTAGTTTAGGATCAGTTACAGAGAGCCTGGAACATCAGATTAAGGAGTTCATATTTCATCTAACAGGTCAGCATCACACACTTATGCACTGGGAAGAGCTACTTTTTTACTTTCCGAATCCTGAGTCACAAAGTTTGCAAAGAGGTGTAGAATAATGGAGAAAATGAGGAGTTACCTTCAAAGATATATATACCTTTTTGTACCTCTAGAATTTTGAACCATCCGATTACATTACCTATTTTTAAAATAAGTTATAATTAAAACTACACTCAAAAATGAGAAAAAGGAATACTGATACAACAGAAAAATCAGAAAAAAATATATTTATACCTTTTAGGGAAAATTTTATAGCACCTTAAATACTTTTTGAATGCCATAACTAAGGCTTATATAGAAGAAATATTTAAAAAAGTTTTAAAATATATTCATATATGTAGAGGATAGAGACATACACACAAAATATAATACATGCTTACACACAACAGTTCTCATCAAGTATTAGGAAGCTCCTACCAGAACTGAGTTCTGCAACTTAAATTAACACAACCACAACTTGTTAACTTTCAAGTAGTTTTCTTAAACATCATTCAAGTGAAGACTTCTCTCAGAAATCTAAAGGCATCAAAGGAACAGGAAAAAAAAAAAAAACTAAGAAAAGACAGGAAGAGTCTTTCTCTCAAACTGAACTCCAATGGCCAATCTCACCACTTGCCAACAACTACATCAATTAAGTGAAGATTAATAATTAAAAGACTTGGGGACAATAATAAGAGAAAGGGACATAAACCCTTAACATCTCCAAATTTGCTAGAGCCTCTAACTGGTAATCAAGGAGCAATGAGGAATAGGATCTCATAGTATAGAGTCCTTCTCTCAGATGAATGAAGTCTTTCTGGTTTTTGTTTCTGACTTAACTTCCAGAGGTACTACACCAAGAAAGAAGCATGAATTAGATCCAGTTGAACTAAAGGAAACATACTGCATCAACCTTGGGCAAAGGTAAAATACTGTAAGGTGGCAATAAAAAGAAGTGTGAGAAAGCAGAAACCCCAAACCCTCTAAAGTATAGAATCCATCCTTTGATCAAGGGTTAAATACTCTGAGTTTGCTCATGGCCTACCTAGATCTAAAAAAAGATTGCCTCCTGAAACCCTTACCTTTATCCTGCTATCTGTCATGTCCAGGTTTATACCCTATGGCCATGTCAAGAGAACATGGAAAATATTTCTCCTCTCCTGAATCACAGAAAAGCACATTCTCCCTTGGAAAACATATCCTAATTCTGACTACCCTCTTCCACCAACACACTATGCCTTTCCTGAATCCTTTGATTTTCATTTTCATTCCCTTGAGTTTCAAATTCATGTAGAAATCAGTGTATTTTAAAGATATTTTATCCTGGTGAAAATACTGCTTCTTAAACCTAATGCATACTAAGGATCTCATTAAAATGCAGATTCTGATTCAGTAGGCCTAGGACAGGGCCTGAGAGATACCAGTTCTAACAGGTTCCCAAGCTTTGCAAATTCTCTTTCTCAGGAAACACTTGAAGTAGCAAGGTTCTAAAAGGCAATGGCACCTATATACACAGGTTATCTCTAAAGGCACAATCCCAATGGAATGCTAACTGTTCTTTCTTTTTATACTTTATTTTTTTCTTCTCTAATTTATACTAGATCTATTTTCTTATCCTCTTAACACTTGCAATTTATCTTCAATGCCTCTTTCACTTTATTCAATTGGCATCTCTAGAGTTCTTCCTCTCCTTTTATTTTTCCACACCCCACCCCAAACAATACCTAAAATGTAAAGGTTGGGAGTTCCCATCATGGCGCAGCAGAAACGAATCCGCCTAGGAGCCATGAGGTTGCGGGTTCAATCCCTGGCCCTGCTCAGTGGGTTAAGGATCCGGCATTGCCATGAGCTGTGGTGTAGGTCGCAGGCACAGCTTGGATCTGGCATTGCTGTTGTTGCTGTGGCTGTGGTGTAGGCCAATAGCTACAGCTCCGATTAGACTCCTGGACTGGGAACCTCCATATGCTGTGGGTGCAGCCCTAAAAAGACAAAAAAAGACAAAAAAAATAAATAAATAAATAAATAAAATATAAAGGTTGTTAATAAAATATGTTCTTACTATATGTCCAAGTCTATTTTTATTCTTGAGTCTTTTAAATAGATTCTAATTTAGCACACATATCTAACAACTAAAGAATTCTTGCAAGCATCAAAATGAGGAATGAAAGAAAACGACAGGAAATAAGCAGAGAAATTGGGCCTAATCTGTATTTATCACAAGAACTCAATGAAAAGGCAAAAGAAATACTAACTAAAAGTCATTACAACAAATTTGTACATAATGATTTTAAAGCTCTATTTAAGGATCCACTTATAAATAAAATTTGAGTGCCTTGAACAAATATGTTATTCCTTGGGCACTGTCATCTTTTTAGCTTTAAACTATATTTTTAAATGAGTGGGGGAAAAATGCAAAGTATTTGGAGTTCCTGTTGTAGCTTAGTGTGACCAAGAACCTGACTAGTATCCATGAGGAAGCGGATTTAATCCCTGGCCTCACTCAGTGTGTTAAGGATCCAGTGCTGCCACAAGCTGTGGTGTAGGCCTGCAAATGTAACTCTGGTTCACCCTCTAGCCTGGGAACTTTCATATTCTAAGGGTGCAGCCCTAAGAGAAAAGAAAAAAAAAAAAAAACGCTAAATATTTAAAACTATATGTCTAGAAGTTCCATGGTGGCTCAATAGGTTAAGGACAGAGCTGTCACTGCTGTGGCATGGGTTCAATCCCTAGCTCCAGAACCATGGGTATGGCCAAAAAATAGTTTTTAATAAAATTTAAAAAAACCTATATGTCTAAAAATTCTAGGGTTAAGGCTAGATCTTATGAAAAATCTAATTTAATAGGTATACCATAATATTCATTCCTAAAAATAATTAAGCCATCTATTCACCTATAATGAAGTTAAATTTTCATTGTTGCTTTCACCTTGAGACACTTTAACAGTAACTTACATACTTCTCAAGGAAAAATAAAATCCAGGGATCCTGCAAACTGTGAGGAAGAAATTAACGTTGTGACTAAAGAATCACCTGATATGTTCTATTTCTCTTAAGAAAAAAGATTCAAATGTAACCACCTTAAAGTTGATGCCTCCAGTATACTGTCAAATTAAGAAATACTTATAATCAGGATCTTCCTCGGGTGTTCCCTAGCTTGGTTGGTAGTACACCCAGTCCTTCAAGCTTGAAACTTGCATGTCAACCTAGACCTTTTCCTATCCCTCATTCTCCTTTCCAGACGCCTACTGAAATGACCACCAAGTCCTACCCATTTTGTGTCCTAAATATCCCTCTCATGTATTCTCTTTGCCACTGACTTAGTCTAAGACTTCTCTCTCATCTTATCTATTGCAATAGATACCCTACCATCACTGCCTCTATCACCCTTTCCACCCTGATCTTTACTCCATACTGTCATCCAAGTGATTTTCCAAAATGTAAACTTCATGTCTCTTCTGCTCAAAACCTTTTAGTATGTCTCCATCACCCACAGAATAAAGTCCAAGCCATCATAAAAGCACTTTACTTTTTAATCTTTGAATCCTGCCTGCCTCTCACACATCATAGCCCATTGCACTCCTCCCACCCAGCACCTTAAGTTCCATCGCTATCCCACTACACTGCTTGAACTTCCAACATACTACATGCCCGCATGCTTTTGCACAGGTTGTTGCTTCAGTCTAGAATATCCTTCACTTCTTCCCCCTTAGCTTCCAGGCCGATTACTGTGAATCTTTCAAAACTCAGCTCAGTTCAGCTCTCAGAAAGCCATCCCAAGACCCGACCCTACCCTTAAAGAGTTGATTATTTCCTTCTCTGTCAACTTTGTAAATAATAAAGACACTTATTGGTCACTTACGATGTGCCTGACATTGTTCCAAGCATTTTACAAGTATTAATTTATTTAATGTTCATAAGAACCCTCCCTATGAAGTGGTACCAACTGCCTTTGTAGATATGAAAACTATCACAAAGGAGTAAAGAACTAGTCCCCACAAGGATCTGCAACAGTAAAGCGATAGGAACAGATTAAAATCCCTACATCAAACATATTTATATTATTGCACCTATCACAGAGAATTTATTTACATGACTGTCTTAACCCTGGACTGTGAACTCCTTGAGGGTGGGAAATTATGCTACATTCAACTCTATAGCAATAGTGCCTAGTATAAAGTAGGTAATCAGTCCATGCATTTCTTAAGTTGCACATACAATAACATTCCTAACAAGTTCAAGAGGAAAGCATTCAGAAACTAGTTTCCAAGCAAATATTCAGATATGCCTTAAGTGTTCTAGAGTAGAGCAAGCTACTTTTTATCTAATAAAAACGATGTTAAAAAGAGAGATTAATACAGACATGAGATTACAGTCCATGTGGACAATGAAATGGACTTATTTTTACAGTAATACTGCTTAACCACTGCAATAAATCAAAACCAAAGTACCATTTGCTTAAGACTTTTTTTTTTCTGACAAAATAAGAATTCTTCTTGCTTATCATCAGGGCAGTGAAAAGAAAGCCCTATATATGCTTTGCTCAAATGGAAAGAAGCAAATCATACACCAGCACTACTAATTGCTTCCTTAAGTCTGGCCAAGAAATGTATCCCATTAGGCAATTAAAATAAAACACAGTTGCCTGACTAAGCATAAAACAAAAGAATTTCTAAGACTGCGTGGACTGGCATTCTAGTATTCAAATGAGGAAAAAATATTTCAAGAAAAAAAAAAGCAAAGAAAGATTAAGAACAAAATAAAACAGGTTATCACAACCCTACAAGAGATTTCTGTATTAAAACTCTATTTAAACATAGACATACATGTTATGTCAAAATATATGCATATGTGTTTACAATATTTCAATAGTCATTCTTGATGTCTCCTTAAAATTATAAAAATCAAAGTTGTTCTAACACTAATAATAAAAGACCCCAAGACCAAATCTACTGTACTTAGTGTGCTCTCATAGTTACAGTCCTCTGAGCCATACTGAAGTGCAGTGATTAAAACCCACAGGGACAGTAACAGCAGCAACAGTGTACATCACAGTACTTGTTAGAGTAACCTGCACCCCGCCCAGCTTCTACACATTTGTGCACTGCAGAAAGGTAAATCTGCTGTCAGAAGAAGCAGAGTTTAGGCCACAGTGAGTTTAGGCCACAGCACAGCCAACTCTATGCCCAGGCACCTCTTACCATTTCTTGGTACATTCAACCATCAGCTCCTGGTAGGAGGCCACAAACTGGAACTTGGATGCATGTTTTCCCACACGCTGTAGTCTCTTCCAGACTGAAGCCATGATGATCAGTTAACACTGAAGCAGTTCTGGGTTAGCAAAAGCAGCTTTAACAAAGCAGAGGATCCAAAACAAAGGAGTTTTGCATGTATGTCTCTACTTTAAAAAACTCAACTACAGCTTGAAATGATGTTTGGGGTCCATATGTCTTCTCCCTGTTTCACAGGGTAAATCCCATCTTAGATGAATGGCCCAGTCAAGAAGAGTATGACACACATGACAGGATGAGTGAGAGGAGGTTCCCTCATGGAGACATCACCATTCCACCTCAGGGGCTATATGATGTGTATTCTGGAGGACTGAAAAGCAAAAACAAAGAGAAAAATATGAGGAGAGAAGCATGAAAAGTGACTAACCACCCATATTAAGTAACACTGCAACAGACAACCCCAGTTCTCCGCATGTTTTTCAAACAATGAAACAAAACACCAACCTCAAAGGCCGCTAACATCAAGAATGCGAGACACCAAGGAAGAAATTACAATTCACACCGAAGACGTGGAGCAACACATCAGGTAATCAGCATCAACAGCAATCAAGAGGCGAAAGTCGGGGCCCTACCTCCCTCTCCTAGCATCACAGAAGGGTGAGCAGAGCGGGAAAGTCTAGGGATGCTGTTTAATGTCCACCGCTAGTCAGAGGAAGGAGTGGAGAATTTTAAAATAAACTTTGTTTTTCAGCCGATTAATAGCTTTGAGTCCTAGAATATGTGCGTGGAACAAATTAAGGAGCAAGGAAGAATGCTGTTGTTGAGTCGGAGGGAGGAAATGGATGGGCAAAGAGGAGTGGAGGGAAATCTCAAGGCAGAGAGAGGGCAGTGTCCCGCTCCAGGCCATTTGGGCTCTCCTTCACCTTCGCTGCCAACGGGAGGGAAATGGAAACTCCTTGCATGGGAGTGAAGCAATGACCAGCGGGGCAAGTGCGAGGAGCGGGGTGCGGTGCCTCCCTCCCCCATCCTCGGGGAACAGCCGCTGGAGCCTTCTCTCCTCCAGCACAGAGCCCAGACCCCCTGCACCCCAGCGGAGGCAGGCGGTGGCTCGCCCGTGGTCCCTGTCACCCAGGCGATGCCAGAAGACCCCAGCCCGATTCCTGAGCCCCCGGCCCCGCCGCACGTCCACTCCCACCCCCTCCTCACACCTCTAATCCCGCTGTCGGGCTGAGTCTGGCCCGGTTCCCTCCTCAGCGCCGCTCCTCCGTCGCCGCCGCAGCAGCAGCCGCCGCCGCCGCCACCGAGTCCTCCATCCCCTCCGGAGCCACATGGAACAGCCGAGCCAGCCGCGGCGCTCCCGGGAGCCGGGGTCTGCAGTCCCTCAGGCGGACGGCGCGCCTCACGCCCGCCCCCTCCCGGACGGAGTCGCCCCGCGACCGTCCCCCACCCTACAAAACCCTGCCAGAGCCGCCGCTCAGCGCCCAGCACCCCCTCCCCCGCCTTTCTCCTCAGCCACCATCATCATTACCTCCCCCGCCGCACCTCTCACACTAACCCTACCCACGGCCGCTCAACCTCCGTCCGCCCCGCCGCCATTGGCCAGGTCCCGCGCTTGCCCCGCCCACCTCGGCGCTTGGGCCTTTGAGCGGCAGGGACACCTCATTGGCCGACAAGATGCCCATCACAGGGCCCCACCCTCCGCCCCACCCCGCCCCCACTTCTGGAAGTGTTTTTCCCCCAGCCAGAACGCGGCTCACAGTCTACCCTTCTTTTAAAAAAAAAAAAAAAATTGGAACCCAATGAGGACAATCCCGCCCATTCCTTTGATTGGCTTGGAGAGGAAAGCGATAGGTGGGAGGAGTAAAGGAGTGTTTATAGTGAGCTAGAAGGTGGTTGCTGAAGGTGGATGTCGGTCAAAGGCGTGCCGGGTGAAGGGCGGGGTTTCTGGTTTAAGTACGAGAGCGGAGGGCAGGACTGGCTTCACTGCAGCTGTGGGCAGTGCGGTTAAGGTGGTATTCTCTACAGTTCTCTCCGCCGCTCGCTACTAGGGTGTTTCCCCTCACAGCCCCGTTTTCACCTCCTGGGTTTTTTCTTCTAATTGTAATGAGCTGGCCAGGCGCCCCCCCCCCCTCCGTCCCCTACATTCAGTCAACTGGTCCTCAATGAACCGGATTCAGTAAGCTGACTGTAGATGTAGTTGGGAGTGGTTGGTATAGGGAAAGAAGAGAATAACCTAAGGAGGGTGTGAGGACACGGGCGCTTAACCTTGTTAAGAGTCAAGGACCCTTTTGAGAATATGATGGAAGCTATAGATACTTTCCCAAGGAGGGAAATGTGTCCTGTCATAAAACACAAAAATTTGCTTTCAATTTTAGGTTGTTCACAGACCTCTGGTGTAAAGAGGACAAAGAATGAAATCTGGCAGGAATCCCAACATTTGAGGAAGAAGCCAGGTTAATGAGAAAGAGACTGAGGAGGGAATGGTCAGAAAAGTAGGAGCACCCTACAAGCAATGGGCAAATAGTTTGAAAAAAGAAAGGGAAGCTAAAATATGAAAAGAAAATAAGCAAGCTGGATCCTGGAAACAATTAAAGGTCATTTATAATCTTACTAAGGATAGAGAGCAGGGAACATGGACAAAGTAGCTTGAAAGGTGTTAGGATCTAGGGCAGTATTCTTGGAAGGACTGGAAGGAGGGCAGTGATGGGGAGAACTTGAGCTCATCTGAAGACATGGGGCGGCAAGTAAAGGAGAGAGAGATACCGAATAATCAGGATAGATGGGAAGATATAGAAGGCTTGAATCCAGTATCTAATTCTATTTCCATTTGCAATAAAGTGATCTAATAATACCACAAGACACAAGAACACAAAATGTACATTTTACAGAAATGGGCATGGATATCACTTATTTTACTATAGTCTTAATTTTTAAATATTAAAATAACCATAATATATTGATTCTTATTTTGTGGAATCAAAGAGTTCTCTGGTGCCCTTCCTGAGTAGTTTACTAAGTCACTACAACCTATAGCAATTATGATCTCATATAGTGATATATTCTGCATCATTAAAAGATTTTAAGTGTATGAGGGTTTCTTTAGTGGCTAATTTATAGAAATGGTCATAACTATTTTAATCTAATTTGCCATTCAGGAACAACCCACATGATAATTAGGAGGACTTTGCATCCTTTTTAGTATTATTGTTCTTCAGAAGTTCTCAAACTTTCTCATGTGGTTATCTTGTTTGGGGTGTGTGTGTGTGTGTGTGTGTGTGTGTGTGTGTGCTGCCACACCTGTGACATGTGGAAGTTCCCCGCCAGGGATAGAACCTACACCACAGGAGCAACCCAGATGACTGCTGCAGTGAAAACACTGGATACTTAACCCTTTGCACCACAGGAGAACACCTATCCTGGTTTCTTTTACTACTCTTTCCCTTACCTTGAAAAAAAGAAATGTATAGGTTTACAGGGAAACTTTCTCAAGTTGTGGAAAATTTCAAGAGACTGGCGAAGAGTTTCTTATAAGACAGCTATTCATTTTAGGGGATTTTTCTTGGATGTAAATGCTTCTTGTTCATCCTAGCTGCAAAGGTAGCTAAGAAGAAATCAAGTTTAGAAACGAAGGAATTAAAAGCAGACCTTGACATTGTCCTGTTGCTGAGCTCAAGTTCACAATATAGAGCAGCCGCTTCTTCCCTCATAACTTTTTTTAAAAATAAACTGTCTGCTAACTAAATTTATTGGAGAACCTTAAATACAGAATAGTTCAAGATTTTTTGGTCCACTTAGCTGATACTGAATACCAACTGAGCATTGGTCGTATTAAATGCTATTAATTGTGCGTAAAAGATACAGTCCTCGTTCTCAGAGAGTTTTTAGAAACAGATGTTCAGCATACATGACAGAAACTAACACAGATTTCTTAACCTCTCTGAGTCCCAGCTTCATATTCTGTCAAACAAATAATCATGCTTACTTTTCTGGGATGTTGAGAAGATGGAAGATACATATGTAAAGTAGTGTCTGAAGTGCCTGACACATAGTAAACAGTTAATAAATGGTTATTAATAATGTACACCATTGTGTTTGGTAGGAAATACAATAAAAAGATAATAAATAATAAACGGTCAAAAAATAGAACTTCAACAATACTTGGGCAATATTTAGTTGCTACTAAACATCCCTACTTCAAGGAATAATGGATTTCAAAACAAATTGTTTTAACATTGTCTCCCCTTAACTCAGTGATTACCAAGAGTGGAACAGCAATAGTTTACAAAGGCTAAAAAAATCATTACTAAGAATTCACTTATCTTCAATCCCGCAACCACCTTCCATGCTACATGTCCTTAGAGATGGCATTCTAGAAGTTACCTTCTTAAGGTTTCCATTCCCCCTAACTACCTGCCTTCTTCCAAGGAGGAATTGCCCACTATGCTTCTGCCCTTTTTTAATCCTCTGTTTACTCCTGTCTTGATTTATCAACCCAGGCTTAATCTGCATGTGAGAGACCTGTGGATGCAAATTACTTTAATTGTCCGGTCCATTTGACCCAGGTGTTGACTACAAAAGATTTTTTACCTAACAGAAGATTCAACACTTAGCGTGATTTCTATTTTGCCTTTAAATTTCATCAGGCTTACAGTAAAGATACAATACAAAAAGATAAGTGGAAAATGCCACCCCAAAACTTCAAATCTTCTCTGTTGTGACAGCTTTGAAATGATAGAAATTATTTTCAATAAAGCAGCTTTGCTAGTCACTGTTTCAGAAACACCCCAAATGGAGATTCTACTCTCTGAAAGGCAACCACAGGCTTGAATTATTATCATTCCTAATAATAAAATTCTTATCCTTGGGTTTTTCAGTTTTTGCAGTAATAATTGTCAGAGGTATTATCGCAGAATTTAACTACTAATAGAATTTATCTGTGCCTTAGTCATAATAATAAGATTTACTTGCAACAATAGCACCAGGCTTTTGTATTGTGTTTTCCAGTTACCATAGCAGCTATACAATACACAACAATATTACTGCAATTTTTAACTGCTAATGAAATTATTTTTTTAAATCCATAGCAAACAAATTTACTCTGATAATCCCACAGCAATGTTTATATCCTTAAAAAACTTACTGCGGCAGGCTAATACTTTTGAAATATTAATTGAGGTTTTTGTAGTAGTTTTTTCCCAACTACTTCTTTTTATCCTATGGCTTTTCTTCTCCTATACCCCACCCAAAGATACCCTCAGCGTCACACTCACCCTCAGTTAGGCTGCTCTTTGATCATTGTCTCAGGAAAGCGGTAGAACAGAATGCAGAGAAGCAGGGACTTTTCCTTGTTTTTGAGTTTCAAAACCCTAGTCCTTTAGGGAGTAATGAAATGGATCCAGTTAAAGACTTGTACTATTCAATCCTAACCTCTAGCCACATGTGACTACTGAACACTTGACATGTGGCTAGTTCAAACTGAGATGTGTTGTAGGTATAAAATATATACCAATTTCAAAGACAGTATGCAAAAATGAAGGAAATATATCTTATTAAAAAGTTGTATATTGATTACCTATTGAAATAATAATATTTTAGATCTATTAGATCCAGAAAAAGACATTAAAAATTAATTTCAGCCAGTACTTTACTTTTTTATGTGGCTCCTGGAAAATTTTAATTATACATGTGGCTTGCTTTATTTTCCTATTGGACAGTGCTGGTAGAGACAATGGTAAGACTTCCTTTCACAGAGATGAGAAATGGATTTCCTGGACTGGAAGGGGAAGAAGAAGCTTTGTGAAAAGTAATGAGAGGCTGGGTTCTAGTGAACCCCAGAGAACAGGACTCACTGCCCTCATTCTCACTGGATTCTGGCAGAAGTCTTGGAGAAGGGCAACTGAAATGGCAGAATCTATCTATGGGATCTGAGAGCTGAGAGAGATCATTTTTCCTTGTTAGAGCCCTGGGGAGGTGGCAAGACCATAAAGAGAAGAAAAACCTGGGCCATATGTCTAGTTTAGCCAAGACCTCAGAGCAGCACAATTCAATACAACTTTCTGTGATGAATGAACAAAATGTTCTGTACATAGCTGTCCAACTCAGCGGCCTCTAGCCACTGCGGCTATGGAGCACTTGAAAGGTGGCTAGCATAAATGAGGAAGTGGAGTTTTAACATTCTTTAGTTTTAATTAATTTAAATTTAAATAGCTGCATATGGTAGCTACCAGAATGGACAGTGCAACATTCCATAGTAACGTGGAGGTTCTAGAAGCCCAATATGATGATCCCCAGGCACCTAAAAGGGTACAGAGGCAGCAGAAGGCACCAGGCCTCCAGGGACCCTGCTGGCAGATCAAGATCAACCCAGCAACCATCTGGGGTGCTAGCTGCCAATGAGGAAGCATACAAATTGGAAATCTGAGGGGACTCAGCATGGTAGAGGAGGAGAAAAGATCAAATGTCCCATTCCTTTCCTCTGACAAAGTAATCATACAAAAGTCTCCTCAATTTAGATGCATTTCCTGCCAATATTGACTATGATTAAGTGTCTGCCGCTCTTTGTGAAATCGGAGCTTGTAGAAATCAGGCTGAGTTATGGAAAAATGAAATTATGTTTCTTGCAAGCCTGAATTTTTTTAGATTGAGATCTGTACCTCCTATATAAGTGAAAGTAATAATTCAAAACCAACAAACAAACTTAGAAACCTGTGTTTATTCTCCTAAAAGGCAGCCCTTTTTTTATCTATCATTATAGTACCAAGTTCTTTGATTGACATGAAAGCTCAGAAAAGCTGCATCAGAAAACTGTCTTTCAGAGTTCCCTCTGTGGCTCAGTGGTTAACGAATCTGACTAGCATCCATAAGGACGCAGGTTCGATCCCTGGCCTTGCTCAGTGGGTTAAGGACCCTGCGTTGCCGTGAGCTTTGGTGTAGGTTGCAGATGCGGTTTGGATCCCACGTGTCTGTGGCTGTGGCGCAGGCCAGCAGCTACAGCTCCAATTGGACCCCTAGCCTGGGAACCTCCATGTGCCATGGGTGTGGCCCTAAAAAGTGAAAAGAAAAAAAAAAAACCTGTCTTTCAACTAAAAGCAGAATATCCTTTTGTGAAATTATTTATGTTCCAGTTACCCATGAATGAATGAATCTTTACTTGTCATAAGGAATTTTTGCACATGGAACCTGAGCTGGCACTAACTGTAGGTCATATTCTAAATACCCAATTTTGTCCAGCCCCACAACATCTAGGAAAGGCCAACCTGGGCCTGTTTGGTGGAGAGACAGGAGCATCCTTGACCACCTTGAAATTCAAATAGGGACAGAAACAAGTCTACAGATGCCATCCACTGGTAATTCAAAAGGCCTGACTCTTGTTATTGAAAGCAACACATGAATGATTAGAAGGCTGAGAAATTTTCAAGAATAGACATGAAGATGATGTTAAAAATGCAGATACTCATAACTTTAGCAACACAGCACAGACATCAATCAGCTAGAGTGGAGCCATAAACCATCAGCTCAGCTATCCTATTGTGGCCCAGCTAAATATCACATCTGACTCCAGAGTACCTCTGCTGGTCTATACCATCCTCTCAGTCTGACCCTTCAGATTACTCAAGATAATTTCATGATGGTAAAGCCCCAGCCTACAAATGCTGTACATACCAAGGTAAATGAAATTAATCAGAGATAATTTACACATTGTCAATAAATTGACCATTACTGGGATTATTGCAGAAAAGGATTGAGTTGGAATTACAAGCCCTTTATGAGAAAGTCTTTGCTAATTTTAATAAATTTATCTCCTACAAAATCAGTAGAGTTCTCGACCAAGGCTTATTGGTCATTTCCCCTTAAATGTTAAAAGCCTTTTGATGAATTCAAAAGAGTAGACTGACCTCTGCTTCTTTTTTTCTGTGTTTTCAGTAATTGGAATAAATTCCAAGTAACCAGATACAGCATGCAGCCAGGGTTTTCCTCTGAATAATTCCTGGATGACTATATTTAGTATGAACAGGATAATATAATTAACATCTTCTGAAATAATAAGGCTAGACAGGAAAGGCAAAGAAAAACCAGTAGGAATTCACAGTCTTGGAGGGCATTGAATACCCCCCATGTGGTGTTGAATCAAAGCATTTCCATCTCAAACAGCGCAAAAAGCAGCAAGCTAAAATCAGGCAGAACCCCACTTACCAAAGCACTGGACATGGGCCAAGGGAAAGCAACCCTGTTGCACAAGCTTTTCCCAGATGAGTAGAGATGAAAAATAAACCCAGCTTCCAGAGGCCAGGATTAACTCCTGGACAGTTCCAGAAATCCGTGAGGCAAGGCAAAAATGGAGAAAAAATCCAGGGCAAGGGCAATAACATGGGAGACAGAAAGAGCTACAACATCATTCTCTCTTTTTATAGTAAGTAAATCAACTAATTTACTGACAGGGCTTACAAAGAGTTGAACATAACCTGCTAAGAAAAGAGGACTTTGTGAGATCTGCTGGTTATTTCTTCATATTTTGTTGCAGCTTTTGATTAATTTTGAATCATCAATATCTTTCTCCAAGGAAATAAATTCACCTGTTGAGCAAGAGTTAAGTTTTTGTGCCATAGTTCAGTCTTCTAAAGAAATCCTGATATCCTCAGCATTAAAAACCATGATATTTTATCACTGAAATGATAAATTTAGTTCTACTTTAGATTATGAGTATAGTGCTAAGCTACATTTGTTGAGAAATAATTATCTGGCATTACCTGTATCTCATTTCCTTTTTTTTTTTTTTTTTTGTCTTTTTGCCATTTCTAGGGCCACTCCCGTGGCATATGGAGGTTCCCAGGCTAGGGGTCGAATCGGAGCTGTAGCCGCCGGCCTACACAAGGGCCACAGCAACAAGGGATCCGAGCCGCATCTGTGACCCACACCACAGCTCACGGCAATGCCAGATTCTTAACCCACTGAGCAAGGCCAAGGATCAAACCCACAACCTCATGGTTCCTAGTCGGATTCGTTAACCACTGTGCCACAACGGGAACTCCAGTATCTCATTTCTTATTTCAAAACTATGCAAGCACCTTTCCCCTGATATCTAGTAAGCTTCAGTGCAGAAAAGGAGAGTGTTGTACAGGTGCATCATTCTTTACACGACACATGCTTAAAAAGATATCTCTTGATTATATTTAAAATATTCACTCGAGTTTTTTCGAAGTAAAAGCAGGCCTGTTGTTGACTGCTCATCTTCTTTTATTCTTGTAATAATACATTTCCTAGTTACTCACAAAGCTACCCTGTGCATGTCTCCTCTCCAAGCTTACATCACAGTTTCCAAATTAATAATTACCAAACTCCATAGTTGGTTCTCAATGATAAACAGAGAAACTTCTTGAGTACTTCACACATGTCATGCTGGAAAGTAAAACCACTAAACCGCATGCATGATATGAACTGCTCTTCACCACTGAATGCTATGGAAAGCCGCAATGCCCAGGAATAGTATTTGATCAAACAATTTGCCAATAATTCATTCTGATTTCTCTTATTAAAATCTTACTAATTTCCAACTGATTTTGCAACAGTATAGCTTGTACCTAGTTTTGCTACAAGAAGTACAACTCTGAATGATAGTTTTATGATTTTGATTTTCTTTGATATTTTCAGTTAAAAATCCATTCATTTACTAAAAATTAATTTATTAATGTATGATGTTGTAAGTAATACTTATTAATTTATTAGCTAATTTTTAATAAGTGAATGACTACTAAACTCAAAGCATTGTGCTAAATATTGGGGATACATCACAGCAAAAGAGACAAAATCCCTGCCCTCATGGAACTCACACTCCTCATCAGTTAGAAACTATTTAGTGTTTGCATTAGAAAATCTCAATTAATAAGAGGTGATTGATGCTAATTAAGAAAAGTGTTATAAAAGACAGTGTACTGGGGACTAATATTAATAGATTGCTCCCTCAATGAATTTCAGTTTTCAGATATTTATTGTTGTACTTCCAATTTATGGCTTTATTTCTTTGCGGCTGCTTGTGCAAAGTCACAAATAGACTTTGTCTCAGCTCATACAGCTTTATGATCTGTACTGGTACTGTACAATTTACAATTGTGTTTACAACTTGTGGGGTTTTTTAATTGTAGCATTTACATTACTATTTTATAGCTGTTTTTATGCTTCATTGAATCACTTTCAAGATATTGATCCATTTAAAAAAATTACGGATGTAAGGAAATTTCAAAAATGCAAAAGTAGGAGTTCCTGTCGTGGCGCAGTGGTTAATGAATCCGACTAGGAACCATGAGGTTGCGGGTTCGGTCCCTGCCCTTGCTCAGTGGGTTAACGATCCGGCATTGCCGTGAGCTGTGGTGTAGGTTGCAGCCGCGGCTCGGATCCCGCGTTGCTGGGCTCTGGCATAGGCCGGTGGCTACAGCTCCGATTCAACCCGTAGCCTGGGAACCTCCATATGCCGCGGGAGCGGCCCAAGAAATAGCAACAACAACAACAACAACAACAACAAAAAGACAAAAGACAAAAAAAAATGCAAAAGTAACACATGCTGAAATTGAAATTACATTGTCTGAGAGAGATTATCTACAATCTGTTAAATGTTAGCCAAAACATTCTGATCAATGCATTCCTTGGAGCTTTCACTGAAATTTTAAGAATGAAATGGTTATCTAGAATGATAGGATTTTAAGAAGCACACACCCATCCTATTTGATTTCCTATTTGACTCCATAAAAACATTTTAAAAATTAAAATAATAAAATTTTAGTTTCAATGCCCTTTATTGAGAAGTATTTTAGCTCTCTTCCTAGATATTCTTAGAGGTAAAATAATTAAAAGTTGATTTTTACCTTGTATGTGTTCTATGACTTTAAAAAATGTAAAAATACATAAGAGAATACTCAAAGAGAATACACAAATATATGTTAAGGTATAAAGATTACGAGTGATATCATTTTCTTTTTAAAATTGTCCTTTAATGTTTGTTTTTACAATAAAAATAATGATTAAATTACATAAAGGTAATATATTGAAGATATTGTATAAATCATTATGTACTCTTTGAAACGTTCTCTCACTATCTAAAAGATTGCCATCTATAGTTTCTGTTTATAAATCATATCTAAATCGATCAAAATGAAAAGTCTCCCCAGAATAAATCCATTCCTAGTATGTTCTGATTCTGGATCTATTTTGCCTACTCATGCACTTCAGTCTAAGGGTGAATAAGACTCTTTTTTCACAAAACGTGCTATTCCTGTGAAAGTCATTTGTGTTTTATATCATAAAAAAGTAGATAGTCTTCATTGGCACTTTTTATGGGCTGGAATTGCTTTATTCAGATTTAGAACCATGAATTTCACGGTCTTGCTGGGTATTTACCCCATGACCCTCTAATATGAGTTTTATGTTTGACTCCCCTCTTATAATATTCTCTTTTGTTCATTTGTTTATTTCTTCTTACAGCCTCATCAGCAGCATATGAAAGTTCCCAGGCTAGGAGTCAAATTGCAGCTGCAGCTTCAGGCCTACACTACAGCCACAGCAACACCAGATCCAAGCTGCATCTGTGATGCTGGATCCTTAACCCACTGAGTTAGGCCAGGAATTGAACCTGCATCCTCACAGAGACAACATTGGGTCCTCAACCCTCTAAGCCACAATGGGAACTCCTTATTATCATATTCTGTATGGAGGATTTTGTTCTCTGCCTCAGTGTCAAGTTAGGTGGCTCAAATAAGCAAATATTTACCAAGTGCCTACTGTGGACAAGAGTGTTGACCTTAGAAAACTATCCTTTTTTTTTTTTATTTTAACAGTTTTAATGAAAAGTTTTATACAAGATTATTTTATTCCTGCAACTTCTCAATTGTTTCTTCCTTATATTTGCCCTTTTCCTTTCCTCCTTGGTGGGTTTGGCTTTACGTTGGAGGATCTCTTGCTGCTCTTTGTCCAGTTTTCGTCTAGTGATGACTACCTTGTTGGGGTAAATGCCCACATGGACAGTTGTGCCATTAGCCTGCTCCCACTGCACTTGCTCTGTGTAAATGACATAGTTCTTCCTGTAAACCTGGACTACTTTGCCAATCTGTTGCCCTTTGTAGTGCCCTCATACAACCTAAATTTCATCATCCTTTCAGATGAGCATGGATTGAACATTGTACTTCTGTCTCAGCTCCTTAGAAAGAGAGGAAGACATAATTTTCCTGCAAATGTGGGAAGGTGCATTGAAATGCCTTTTATGATTTTTGATTTGGTCAGAAGTCACAAAGAGATTGAACTTCCTTTTGGTTGCTGGCACTTCAGCAATGGCCACAAAAGAGAAGAGACTATACTTTTTTTAAATAAATAAAAGTTTTACATTTAAATATTGTATAAGTCACAGCTGGAGAGCTCAAGCAATGTGAACTTCTTTCAGAGGAAAAAGGTAACAAAAATAAAAATAATATACAAATTCAAAATAACAAATGTAATGGCTTATAAAATACTCAAATAACAGTTTAAGACAAAATTAAAAGAGATATAAGAAATCCATTAGTTTTTGTAGTCTGAAGAGATTCAAGACAGTTATAGCGATGCTCACTGAGCACAAGATGAGGTTGAAATTGAGAGGATTGTGTTCCTGTCCCAGCTCCATCACTTACTAATTGTGTCATTCTAGGAACTCATATAACTTCTCTGGATGGGGGGAAAAGTGTATATAGATATAGTTACAGACATAGATACAGATATATCTCCAAGTCAAGATGCACTGACATAATTCTGGGAAAACTGGTAGAAGTAGAGTGATTAGGGTTGGTAGCTATAAGACCTCCACTAGCACAAGCCCACCTGAAAGAAGAAGCCAAGACTGAAGAAACCAAGAAATGAAACAGAGAAAGAGTTCCTTCTTTTGTCCCATCTATAAAATAAGAAATGGAAAACTAATACTTTGCTACCAAGAGGTAAGAACTAGAAACATAAACTCTTAAGACATTTTCCAGCTGTAATTCTGTGAATTTAAAAAATTCCTTCCTTTAACAAATAGATACATGTATGCAGAATCAAAAGGAGGCACTTAGAATTTCTCAACAGTGTTTTCGTTATGATAATCTCTCTCTCTCTTCTTTTTTTTTTTTTTTTTTTGCTATTTTAAGAAGGTTGGAGCTCTTTTCTGGGGGGGGAGAATAATCTTTCATTTTTTTGTTGAACTTTAGTTTTCATTATTTTTGTTGAACCTAATTTTCTGATTGACCAAAAGTTGAAAGTTACAGTCACAATTCCCATAGTGAACACGGAGGCAGAATGGGTGTCTTGTGGGAACATGGAAGATACTTTTCCTGAATGCGCCTATTCCTGATTCGGTTGTTTACACCTAGATCTAAAGAAGAGAGTAATCGTGAGTCAATTTTGGTCCTTTTAAAAACTATTTATGATAAATGATAAAAAAAAATAAGCATTGATAGACTACACTGATACTCTTTCTAAAGTATATTGTTTATAACAACAATGGCAATCCAGCCCCGAAGCTCAATCTTTTCCAGTATGAATTGCTTATGTTGTTTGAATCCTTTTTAGACAGAGACACCCATGATTCACAATGATTTCCTGAATGTGCTGTGAAGATTAAGAGTACAAAAACAACCATGTATCAGAGTTCCCTTCACGGCGCAGTGGAAACGAATCCAACTAGGAACCATGAGATTGTGGGTTCAGTCCCTGGCCTCACTCAGTGGGTTAAGGATCTAGTGTTGCAATGAGCTGTGGTATAGGTCTCAGTCTCTGATCCCACTTGGCTGTGGCTGTGGTGTAGGCCGGCAGCTTTAGCTCCATTTCAGCCCAGACCCTGGGAACCTCCATATGCATGGGTTCAGCCCTAAAAAGCAAAAACAAACAAACAAACAAACAAACAAAAACTCATATAGAGAAATTAACACAAAAGGGTCTTCAACCTACATGCTGACAGCTAAAACTATGAAATTCTTAGCAGAAAATAAAAGTAAGTTTTGTTGCCTTGAAGTTGGCAATGTTTTTTAAGATATGATCACAAAGGCATGAACAAAGAAAAAAGATACATAGTGTTTTATCAAAATTAAAAACTTTTGTACTTCAAAGATCTCATCAAGAAAATGTAAGACTAGAGTTCCCGTCGTGGCGCAGTGGTTAACGAATCCAACTAGGAACCATGAGGTTGCGGGTTCGATCCCTGCCCTTGCTCAGTGGGTTGGGGATCCGACGTTGCCGTGAGCTGTGGTGTAGGTCACAGACGTGGCTCGGATCCCACGTTGCTGTGGCTCTGGCATAGGCTGGCTGCTACAGCTCCAATTGGACCCATAGCCTGGGAAGCTCCATGTGCTGCAGGAGTGGCTCAAGAAAAGGCAAAAAGACAAAAAGACATTAAAAAAAAAAAGAAAATGTAAGATAAAAAAAAAGAAAACATAAAAAAATGAAGATAGGAGAAAATATTTGCAAATCACATATCTGATAAGGGGCTTTATCTAGACTATAGAAAAAACGACCACAACTCTGCAATAGACAAATATCCAATTTTAAAACTGGCAAGGGATTTAAATAGGCATTTCTCCAAGGAAGATACATAAATGACTAATAAGCTATGAAAAATGCTCAACATCATTTACTATCAGGGAAACAAAAATCAAAACCATACCGAGTTACCGCTTCATACCCACTAAAATGCTTAAAATCAAAGACAGACAATAACAAATTGAAGCTCATTGCTAGTGGGATTGTAAAAAGGAACAGTCACTTTGGAAAACAGTTTGGCAGTTCCCCAAAGTGTTAAACATAAAGTTACTATATGACTAAGCAATTCCATATAGGTATATGCATATATATGTATGTATGTATGTACATGAATATTCATAGCAGCATTATTCATAACAGTTGGAAAGTAAAGAGAACCCAAATCCCATCAACTGATGAATGGATAAACAAAACGTAGATATCCACACAATGGAATATTACTTGGCTATAAAAAGAAATGAAATGCTGATACATGTTACAACATGAATGAAACTTAAAAAGAAGACATGCTAGGTGAAAGAAGTTGGTCACAAAAGACTACATATTGCATGATTCCTCTTATATGAAACATCCACAGCAGACAAGCCATAGAGATAGAAAATGAATTAGTGGTTGTCAGGGGCTTAGTAAAGACGGCTATGGGGAAGTAATAGCTAATAAGTATGGGGTTTCTTTTGGGGGTGATGGAAATGCTCTAAAATTAGATAGTGGTGATGGTTGCACAATTCTGTGAATCTGAAAAAACACTGAATTTTACACTTTAAAAGAATCACATAAACGGTGACATTTACAGTATGTGATTTATATCTTATAAAGCATATAGTAAGAAAAATTAAAGAATTTTGAAACAGATCACTAACCAAAGGCACTTGCCAGTTATACTCTTCTGCAGCACATTTAACCAAAGTCATAAGACAACTGACATACTGGACAGCTCAGCAAAATATAATATTCTAACACAGAAATTTTAAATGTGAAATGATCTACACTGGGAATTAGGAGATGTGGGTTCTGTTTGTTTGTTTGTTTTTTTCCTGAACCCCAAGCCAAATTTGGAGGCCGAAATTGCTAATTGCCTCTGAATACTCATTCTCCTTTTCTTCTCTAGCAATAAGAACCCTAGAGTTTAGCCGACTTTTTCACTCAGTTGAAGACCCGCCAGCTTTTTTTGCAGCTAAATGTTGCTGTGTTGACGTTTGGTTAAGACTTGTATGTAACTTGCAGGAATGCTCCTCAAAAAGAGGGAATATGCTTTCCCTTGAGTCTTACTCTGTAGCTGGAATATAGATGGGTTGGCTAGAGCTCTTGCAGCTTTCTTAGACCATGAGGATGATGGACAGCAAAGTGGCAAGCTAGAAGGAGCCTGGGTCTTTCATATTTATACCGATCTGTCTACCACCAGACACCCTTTGTACAAAACAATCACATAAGCCATAGTTTTTTCTGTCACATGTAAAGATACATAATCCTAACTAATACATGGGGTTTATGAAAAGAGACTTTTATTCAAGTGAAGAATAAAAGTCTCTTTAGATTAGTTTGGAGAGGAGGAGCCTGCTCTTTCATTTATTTTTTTTTAATTTTAATTTTAATTTTTAGGGCCATACATGTGGCATATGGAAGTTCCCAGGCGAGGAGTCAATCGGAGCTGCAGCTGCTGGCCTGTGCCACAGCCACAGCAATACCAGGTCCGAGCTGTGAGCTGCATCTGCAACCTATGCCACGGTTTGTAACACCACCAGATTCTTAACCCACTGAGCAAGGCTAGGGATCCAACCCGCATACTCATGGATACTAGTCGGGTTCTTAACCCGCTGAGCCACAATAGGAACTCCAGGATTCTGATCTTTGGAAAAAAAAAAAAGTTAAATCTCTATTTCTGGATGGAATCTGAGAGCATGCAAAGACTCTTGATTTGATCTTCCAAAAGTTTGCAGGCAATGGCAAAAATATGTACAGAACTGTACAAATACATTTGTCATCATTGCACCTGCTTCCTCTCCCTGGTATTTTCATATCAGCTGAGATCTGCCAGAAAATTCCAAACGCTGTGGGTTTCAAATTTGATTAGTTTGTAGGGAGAGAGCAAAATATTTCCTTCAAAATAGGTTTCCAGTGGTATTTTTCAAGCCACTCCAGTTTCCTAACCTTGAACTAAATATATATGGTTATTTAAGCATGAGACTGAGGGGCAGAAGAGCAGTCCCTGATGGGTAATAAAAATTATGGCTGGTCAGTATTTGTTCACAATATTATTCAATAATTATTTTGAAATATTCAATTTCAAAGCCCTATTTTTTTTTTTAATGGCTGCACCCAAGGCATATGGAAGTTCCCAGGCCAGGGACTGAATCTGAGCCTCAGCTGTGGCACTGCCAGATGCTTTGACCCACTGACCCAGGAGGGATCAAACCTGCACCTCCACAGAGACCCAAGCCACTGCATTCAGATTCTTAACCCAGTGAACCACAGCAGAACTCCTCAAAAGCCCTAAAACTCATGCAGAACTATATCCAATATCTTGTAATAATCTATAGTGGAAAAAAATCCATATATATATATATGTATATAAAACTGAATCACTTTGTTGTACACCTGAAACTAACATGACAATGTAAGCCAACTATATTTAAATTAAAAAAAAAAAGAGGGAATCCCCAGTTGTGGCTCAGTGATTAATGAATCTGACTAGGAACCATGAGGTTAAGGGTTTGATACCTGCCCTTGCTCAGTGAGTTGAGGATCCGGCGTTGCCATGAGCTGTGATGTAGGTTGCAGACGTGGCTCGGATCCTGAGTTGCTGTGGCTCTGGTATAGGCCGGTGGCTACAGTTCTGATTTGACCCCTAGCCTGGGAATGTCCATATGCCACGGGAGCGGTCTAAGAAAATGGCAAAAAGACAAAGAAAGAAGGAAAGAAGGAAAGGAAGGAAGGAAGGAAGGAAGAAACTCATGCACTTCATCATTGTCAGGTGGGCTTTTTAAACTACTCTAAAAGAGGGTCCCAGAGACTCCATTTAATAAATGCTATGCGCTATGCTATAGTAACTGTTTTAACCAGATTGCTTTCACAGTTTTATGGATTACTAAAAGATGTCATAGTTTATCTATCTTTCGGCAGATCTTCCTAAAACTTCAACTATCACATACGATAACAATCTGACTTAAAAGCAGGTTTATCACAATTTATTGTAAGTCTAAAAACTTTTAAAACAACATCTATGCAAATTCTGCTATATAAAGAAATACTAAATACTAGAAAATCTTGATAAATGGCTTTGTTTTTCACTTCCTAAAATTACAAAATCTATTGCCTTTTTGGCAATAACTATGTTTTCAGTATACTTTATCATTCATGCATGAAGGACTAACACTCACTTTAAATACAAGGACGGATAAATATTCAATAAAGTGGCTTCACTGAGAAAAAGTCAGGATTTGATATTAATGTAATCATAATATAGCCAGAAGATTTGGGCTCTTGTTCATGAAAAGCGACACCTAATTTTAAAAAAGTTTTTTCAATATTAGCAGAGATTTTGTTTCAAGAAGATGGATGTATAAAAATAGATTCTGAACCAGCCTGCTTTTGTTTTTTACCTACTATTTACACCTGATTTTTTCTCTATTGAGGTTACACTTATGATAGTTCTTATTTCCATAGCTCACTGATAAGGCATTGAGGCTTCTGTGTTTCAACCAGTAAGACTGATGCTTTATCAGTAAGACTGATGCTTTATTTTTTTACTGATGCTTTTAAGGCTCCTTTGTGGTAAAAAGGATGACAGATCTTGAAAGGTCTTTTTAAATTTGTAAATATCCATGCTGGCTTAGTGGCTATTAGAAAATAAGAGGTTTCAAGTAATTCACACCCACAATTCTGGGACTTCCGACTACGGATGATGAAATGGAATGCATATGCATGGGGGTGTGTAAAAACACCTTCTCAGTCATTGTACCAGTGTTCTCTATGAATCAAAGCCATGATGGTCATTCTAAAACTAGCATCCAGTCCTGTATCACTTCTCTACCATAAAAAAGGGGGGGGGGGGATTAATGCACGATTTCCAGGTTGTTAAGAAAATGAAAAATATGATCCAATTATGATTTGTCCATTTCAAAATTGGTTTCTTATGCTTTCTCTATGATTAAGGTTGGGTGGGAGGAAAGGAAAAGTGATGAAGAAAAAGAAATTGTCTGACACATAGAAAGTACTCAGTATGCTGATTTCTTCCATTTCTGTCCCTTCTGAGGGGAGAATATACTAACTTGATTAAATTAACAAAGTGAAGGGAGGAGATGGTGTTGGCCACTCATGCTATCTGAATTACCCAACTTATACATCCAATAATACATTACTTTCCACAGTAATTATCTCTTGAGCTAAAACTCACCTGAAAGAGATAATTCATTTTTTTCAAAATCTGGAGTTCCCATTGTGGCTAGCAGGTTAAGAACCCAACATAGTCTCCATGAGGATACGGGTTCGATCCCTGGTCTCACTCAGTGGGTTAAGGATCTGGTGTTGCCACAAGCTGCAGCATAGGTTGCCATTGTGGCTTGGATCTGGTCTTGTCATAGCTGTGGCAGAGGCCTGCAGCTGCAGCTCTAACTGACCCCTAGCCTGGGAACTTCCATAGGTTGCCCGTGTGGCACTTAAACAAACAAATGAACAAACCCTACTGGTGCTGACACTTCCTTCTTTTGTAAGAGTCAATTTCCAATGCAGAAAAAAAAACTGAGGAATTTTCCAGAGTCTACTTTTCTGTGAAATTCCCTCTCTTCTTTCAAAAGTAGTCTCATTTACTATTCTGTGTGCTTTTCGCTCTGGTAAAGTTCTGAATCAGTCCATTTTGGATACTTTCACAGGGACTGCTTTGGGACTGAGTCACTCTTGCTATCTTTCCTTGAATCGCCTCAACCCCAGATTTTATAAAAACACACTCACTCTTGTCTCTTTAATCCTTCCATCACTGGTCTGTGCCAAATTCTGGAGCCCTTGAGGAGTATCTTTAAAGGAAAATCTTTTTTTCTTTGTATTGGAATACTTTCAAACAGTTTCATAGAGCATAGCTGGCCTCTTGTATTTAGGTTGGCCCATCGATTCATTTTTTAAAAAATCAGGGGGTTTCAACCAGACATTAATATGCCATGTCACAAATGTATTTTTATTGAATATCGGTAAGAATATCAGTAAGTTGGGCAAATAGTAAGTGGTTACTTAGGATTCCCAAACAGTTTATACTTCTACACAGAGGAGAAACCCATACATCACAGCCCACCCACACGTAATCTGAGAACCTCAGGAACTCTGCTGGTACTACTGGGATTCCTTATGTCCCTTCTGCATTACTAGAATACTGCCCAGTGGCCAACAGAGAGATGGGTGTAAGGCAAAGCAGTTAGTTCCTGAACTTTATTATTTCTGATTTTTGAAACAAGAAAGATTTTCCCCCTCCCTCCATCAGTATGAGGACTGTCTTGGGATTTAAGGAGGGCAGGCAGTATTTAAATAAAAGTTTTACTAATATTTTGAAAAGTAAAGAGGTAGTGATCACAGAAGGACAGTATTTAGAGCTGGAAAGAACCTTAGAGAATATTTACTTCAACCCCCCTTCTTAAGAATAAAGAAAAATAGACTAAGAAATGGTTTGTGTCTCCTTAGGTCAAAGTAGTCAGATGGCAAAAAGTCACAGGGAATAAGAAGAGGATGGTCCTTGCAGTTGACAGCATGGATTGAATCCAGCTCTTCTAGGAACTATTTGAATGGTTTCCTCATATATAAGGTGGGAATAACAGGACCTGTTTTCTAGAGTTACTGTGAAGAGTAAATGATATGTTACATAAAGTGCCTACAACAGTTGTTGGCCCTCAGTAAGTGCTTGGCATATGTTATTGTCAGTAGAGGAACCCAAAGCAGAAATCTTTTGACTCCAACTCTTGTATTAACTGCACTACACCGTTAATACAGCTGGCCAAAGGGATTCAAGTGTTGGCTTAAAATATGGGATTCCAAATGAAATAAATTGTGCACAACCTCAAATAATGTTGTTGAAACATTTACTAATCATTAATGCAAGCAATAATACCCAGTCCTTTTTAGATGGAATTCACTGTTCTACTTTTCTCAGTGATTGTAGCTGTTTTCAGATACACACAGCTCAGTACAAAGAGATGACACAAGGGACTTCTTATCTGCAATGCAGAGAGCAGTACGGAGACAATTTACATCCGAACTTGCCGTTAGCTCCATATGGCATGTATTCATCATTTAGTGAGTTCAGTGCCCTATCTTTAGAGCTTCAGTGATCAGGGTAGGAATTGCCCACTTATTTATGCTTGGCTGGACTGAAAATGTAGGGAGAGGAGGAGGTGAAGGAAAATGCCATTCCCTGCAAGAGTCAGCTCTGCGGTTGGGAGTCCAGGATTAATGCTGACTTGTCCAGGAATAGTAGCCTCTGTCCTAAAGAGTAGGCAAAATGCAGATGACCTGAGTTTATTATATATTGGTTGCAATCATGCATGTTATTCCTGTCTGTCCCACAAAGGACTTGACTGTGGTTAAATGTAGGGCTGTCTTCCTTTTGTTCAGCACAAAGCCTCACTTGCACTGGGCATTTGCAGCAACATGTGATCACTTGGGTTATATCAGCAACAGGAGAAGTTGCTCTCAAAGGTCAAATTGAGAACTAGCCAACCCTCCTTCCCATGCCCGCCCCCCCCAAAGAGTGGGAATAGAGAGAGAATTACTGTATTCTATTGAGAGTAAAGCAACAAAAGTTTCCCTCTCCCATTGGAAAGTCAAAGAACCAGTACCTTTATACAAAAGGAATTTTGATTTTCCTCCATTTTTTTGCTTCAAAAGGTATATAAATCTTTCCAGAGAGAAGAATATGGTCTTTTATCCTTCAGTCATCATAATTGTCTCAATGATGGGAAAGAGATATTCTGCTCCCCCCCCCATTATAGTATTAAGCATATATTTAGCTCTAGAATTCAAACAGGGGAACAAAATATAATTTCTGGAATATTAAGAAGGATTAGGGACTGTTATGGGTTGAATTGCATCCCCCCCCCTCCAAATCCATGTGTTAAAATTCTAAGTCCCAATACCTCAGAATGTGACCTTATTTGGGATTAGGGCATTGCAGAGGTTAAGATTAGGTCATTAGAGTGGACTCTAATCCAGTATGACTGGTGTCCTTATAAAAAGGGGAAATTTGGGCCCAGTCACCCATATAAGAAGAACACCATGTAAAGATGAAGGCACAGATTAAGGTGATGCATCTACAAGCCAAGGAACACCAAAGATGGTCAGCAAACCACCAGAAGGTAGGGAAAAGGCATGGAACAAACTCTTCCTCAAATCGACACTGTCTATACCACTGTCTTGGACCTCTGGCCCCCAGAACTGTGAGATGATAAATTTCCATTGTTTAAACCTTTTTGTTTGAGAAATTTTATTATGACAGCCCCAGCAAGCTAGTATACGGATTTTCTCTCCTTTCTTTTCCTTTCCTTTCCTTTCCTTTCCTTTCCTTTCCTTTCCTTTCCTTTCCTTTCCTTTCCTTTCCTTTCCTTTCCTTTCCTTCCTTCCCTTCCCTTCCCTTCCCTTTCCTTTCCTTCCCTTTCCTTCCCTTCCCTTTCCTTTCCTTTCCTTCCCTTTCCTTTCCTCTTCTCTTCTTTTCTCTTTCTCTCCTTCCCTCCCTTCTTCCCTCATTCCTCCCCCCACTTCCTTTTTTTCCTGGTGGAGTTCATGGAAAAAAAGAGGATGAAATATAGTAACATGATTTTTCTTTTAAGCCATTGATGAACTTTCATGTTTCTGTACCATTAAGAAGTACACACACTTGTTAAAAGGCATATACATACCTGACTGTCACTAAAGCTTGGTAACAGTGGGCAAAAGGGGCTACCCCAGGGAACACATGTGCCAGTGCCTTATGCATATACTCGAAATCAAATCAAGAACCCCTCAAATTCAATGGCTCATTCCAGGTCCTTAGAGAACTCCAGTCCTTCCCTTGTTTCTCTGTGGCTTTTTCATTTTCTGATTGAAGAACTCATTTTTAAACTTGCTAAAAAGCTTTACATTGTCTAGACCTACTTACCCACCCACCTCCAAAGCTCAGCAGACTCAACTTTCTACTGTTGTCTTTCCTTCCTTCCCAAGGAGTAGTTCTGCTTGCCCACCCCCTGCCCCTACCCAGAAAGAAGTCTAACCCAGGTTTGAATAGTTGTCCCCTCTCTTTTCTATCCATTGTCACATGAAAAATGAGTCTCCAGGACTATTCTTAGCTATTGTGCTCTTCTGAGTGTAATGATACAGATTGAACTTTATCAATGATATAGCATCAAGGCCAATGACACTTGGATCTGAAAAACTGTGCACACCCACCTACCATCACAGGGCTGTTCTTTGTTCCCTAAGATGACACTGCTGGGTAATAAGTTCCAACGTGTGTGCACCTGTGCCTGATCAGGCCACTCTGAAATCTTCTTGTGGGATCTTTTCGTGCCAAGTGTGCCCTACACCTGTTATTGGACTAAAACCCCTCCGTACCCAAGAATTACTTGTTCTTAATGCTGTTGCATCATCCATGATGATTCTGAAACTTTTGTTCATAAAATGGCAAACTCTGGACCTCCAGCTTCCTAGGTCTATAGCTTGCAGTAGTTTCCTAGCCATCTGTGAGGTTACCATATTGCTTGAAGCTGTTCTAGGCAAGTGGGTGTCTTTTACTTTTGCTACTCAACATTTATTCTTCCTCCTTCCCTTGTTTTCCCACTTTCTGTCTCCATGATTTAGGAGCTGACCTTATTGACCCATCCCTAGGTCTCTACCACTAGTGAAAGAAAGTACATGTGACCCAACCCAAACCAATGAAACTCAGTTCGGGACCTTGTGCTGAAACTGCTGGGAAAGAGGTGCTATCTCTAACTGACTTGAAATTAAAAAAAATATAAGTCTGGAGTTTCTAGGGCCACTAGATGAAGAGACTCTCCAGAGAATAAAGCCAAGATGAGAGAAAGAGATAAAAGGGAGGAGGGTGGGATGGGAATATTGTCTTGATATCACCTGAATCTTTGGGGCCAGCCAAACCCTAATTTTTCCTTTATGTGAGCAAATAAATCACCTTTGCTTAGGCCATTTAGGGATGGGCTTTCTGGCACTTGCCAGTAACAGTATCCCAATATATCCATAGATTCTTTTGAACTGTCTTCTACTTCTTGCTTAGTCTAGATAGTGATTTTTGCTCTTGTGCCTTAAATTTACATGTTTAGTCCCTCATAACTGTTGAAATGAGCTTCACTTCAATGTTAAAATGGTTTTCAGTAAAATCTGCAGTTGATAATCTTATTCTTCCACTTGTAGAATTTATAGTTAGTGATGATGAAAGTGTTCCCCCAAATTCAGAAATGTATTGTCCTAGCATCAGGCAGTATAGGTATCTAGAAGGTTAGAAAACATCATCACTCATTACAGGCCTATGACCTAGTTAAGAGCTTGTGCTGGTACCATCTGTCTGTCAAATTCTTAAATGTCAGGATGATCTTGATTTATTTCTATACTTTGTCAGTTTCTCACATGCTTTCTGCAAAGACAGAATCCAATGACATCCTCATTCTGGACTGAGTATAGGATTTTCTTGGTGCAAGTTCATATGGTGCTTTGGTTTTGTAGCTGCTATTAAAAACGACTGTGCACAGATGGCTAAAATGAACAACAGCATCCACCCCCCCCCAAAAAAAAACCCAGTAAAATAGAAAATAAGGCCATTAACCCAAATGCACTGGAAAAGTGCCTTCTTGGCAATTTTCAAGCAAGGAAGGAGAGGAGATGACAATAATCACCACCTAGAAGTATCTTCCCTGCTGTCAGTGAAGGACACATTGACCTCTTATTTAGCACTTTTTACAACACATCCTCTAGAGAATGAAAATATCTTAGTATTGGAGAGGTCATGCTGTTATGGAGTTTGATTTCTCTATAAGCATGACCTCTACATCCTCCCTAAACAGCAACCTAGGCTCCTATGAACATCAAAGCATCTCCAGGATTGGGTGTCTCTGCCCGTTGAAGGAGAGCTCTTATTTATGGAAAACATTCCCTTGTGCTGAGCCACAGTCTCTGTTCCTGTAACTTTGGAACATCAGAATTTTATTTAAGGGAACTTAGAGATCATTCAATCCAACAGATTCATTTTGTGCCTGGTGATCTGTCTTCTGGAAAAGAGTATCTAATCATCTCCTCTGTAATGGCCCTTTCAATATTTAATGAAGCATTTGTGTTCTTCCCATTACATTTTTTCCTCTAGGGTAAAGATGCCCAGGTCCTCCCCCTCTTCTTTACCTGCTCAAAGTTCTCTGAGATGCTACCCTAATTCCCTGCCCTCTAATTCTCCCTTATGTTATGATACAATCTCCCTAACATCCCACTACTGTTCATTCAGAGACGAGGTATTTCCTTCCAAATGCAAAACTAATAGAAAAAAAAAAACAATTTTCTCTCAGAATTTTATGTCTTTCTAGCTATATGGATTTACGCAGAACTACTCCTTTATGTGGTTCACCAGAATAGTTCCATCCTGAAACACAATAGGGTTGGTTAGAAATGGCCTTATCAACGTTTTTAGTGAAGCCAGATTTTCTACAAATAAATTTGTCAGACTTCAAATTAAAACTGTCAATAGCACAGAATTGTGCCGTTGCAAGGCACTCTTAGTGGTTACTTAGACGACGGCCTCATTTCAGTCATGCAATCTTGCATGTGTCCAGATTTTTTAATACTTCATAAAGTATTTCCATTTGCATTATCCTAGTTGATATTCACTATCACACTGGGAAGAAAGCTGGGCAATGTGTTATTCTTCCTACTTGGCAGATGAGGTGCAACAATGTCCTGAGGTTGGGTGATAACTGGTGAACATTAGAGGTAGAACTCAAGTCCCATGACTCTTGACTTTCAGGCTAATGTTGTTTTCTCTATAGCCATTGTCCTTTACAGCACTACTGAATGAATAGCTCTCTGAAAGGCTGCAAGGTGGACACCTTTCACCTGTCAGCTGCCACCCAGGGATCCACACCTGGACAAACCCAACTCTTCTGACTACTAGAGTTCAGTGATCTCTCATTAAACTCCCATGCTTCACTTTCCTTTCCTCTTATTTTTTGCACAACGAGTTCTGAAATCAGAAAACACAATGGCAGTGCTGGAAACAATAAATAACAATTTTTAAGTGCCTAACTCCCCTTCTTATCTATCACTGACCCCCAAAGATGCCAATGGCAATCAGAGTCTCCCTTTGCCAAATGTTGCAAGAAAGGGCAAGCTTAACTTCGTCCTATGCTGGAGTTCCCATTGTGGCTCAGCGGGTTGAGAACCCAACTAGTATCCATGATGATGTGGGTTCAATCTCTGGCCTTGCTCATTGGGTTAAAGATCCAGCATTGCTGTGAGTTGTGGTGTAGGTCACAGACAAGGCTTGGATCTGGTGTTGCTGTGGCTGTGGTGTAGGTCAGCAGCTGCAGCTCTAATTTTACCCTTAGCCTGGAAACTTCCATATGTTGCAGGTGTGGCCCTAAAAAAGAAAAATGAAACAAAAATCTTTGCCATAAGCTAATAGTGAGTAATGACAGGGAAGGAAAATGAAACTCTTTTTTTTTTTTTCTTTTTTTTTCCTTTTAGGGCTGCACCTCCAGCATATGGGAGTTCCCAGGCTAGGGGTTGAATCAGAGCTACAGCTGCCAGCCTACACCACAGCCGCAGCAACTTGGGATCCGAGCCACATCTGTGACCTATGCCACAGCTCATAGCAATGCTGGATTGCTGATCCACTGAGTAAGGCCAGGGATTGAATCCCATATCTTCATGGGTACCAATCAGATTTGTTTCTGCTGCACCACAACGGGAACTCTGGCAAATGAAACTCTTAATCTGAAACACTCTTCAGGTAGAACCCGAGGCTTACACCCCTCTCCCTTTTTCCTTTGCCTTAAGTGTAAGTCACTTATCTTCAGATTCAGTTATTTGGAAAGAGGGAGTGTGGAACAGGGGGAAGGATGTAGGTGAAGCCAGAGAGCACTAAAAATGAGAAGGGAAGAACTCTGCATTCTTAGGGGCAGCACCTTGTGCTAAGCAGTGTTTACAGGAGTAAATCTCCACGTAGGAACAAAACTTCCCTTTCCCATCGGATGATCTTTCCTTAACCCAGTGACAGGGCTCATAAAGAAGACACAAGCCTGGACGACGTTTTTCTTGAAGATTCTTCTTCTTTGGTTGATAAAAACCAAACACAAGGAAGAACAACTCCCTTAACATTTGAGGAGAAAATTTCCACAAATTATTTCACTTGCATTTGGGTGGGGGCAGTGGAAGGGGGTAATTTTGGTGGTGGTGGTGGAGAGACGTGGATTAATATTCTCAGTGTGCTCTGAGCAAATGCTCAGATGAAGCATGGCTTGTCCTCTACTTCTTGGGTCCGCCAAGACTAAAATATAGCCTAGGTCTCAGCTGTGGTTTTAGCTCCAGACCTCTAGACATTTGGCATACCATACTTTGTTGGTGATGGTTTGGCATTTAACCTTGAAATCAAGTTATATAATTTTTTTTGTTTGTTTTGGCTTTTTGCCTTTTCTTGAGCTACTCCTGAGGCATATGGAGGTTCCCAGGCTAGGGGTCTAATTGGAGCTGTAGCTGCCGGCCTACCCCACAGCCACAGCAACACGGGATCCGAGCCACGTCTGCAACCCACATCACAGCTCACGGCAACGCCAGATCCTTAACCCACTGAGCAAGGCCAGGGATTGAACCCGCAACCTCATGGTTCCTAGTCGGATTCGTTAACCACTGCGCCACAATGGGAACTCCAAGTTATATAATTTAATGATTCAAATCCCTGTGTATTCTAGCGGCCAATATCTTTTTTTTTAATGTTTTTTTTTTTTTTTGTCATGCCCATGGCATGCAGAAGTTCCTGGGCCAGGGAGCAAACCTGACCCACAGCAGTGACAATGCCAAATCCTTAACCACTAGGCCACCAAGGAACTCCTCGTTTTACTTTTAAAAAAATGTTTATATCAGTGTGACTTTTAGATTTTGTACTAAGATTCTGTCTTAAGTCTTTTATTACTTTGAGAAATTTGGAAAAAATTCTTTAATATTTTTAATAGTGAACAGCACGAAATTTTCTAAGACCTTTGTTTTATATGCCAGCTAACCTACTAGGACCTTAGGACAAGAGACTAGAATGTTATGAGAGCCGATTGCTTTTACTGTATTTCCCCCTTCTTACTTCATCTGGAGCTATGAAAAGCTGCATTCATCTGCTATTATGGCTTTACCCCCTATCGGGCTTCCATATTTGATGTCGTTAGACCTCACACTCAGGTTAAGAACTGATAAAAACTTAACTTATGAGAGCAAGTTATAGAACTTGACCATTGCTCTTGGGAATTCAATTCCCCTGACTATAGGTGAGGAACCATGTTTTCTTTCTGTTTTTCAGATTTTTAATTTTTTGAAGCATTATGGTTTCTGCCTCTTCTACCAATATGATGGCTCAGGCTTTTCTGGGTGGATAAACTACTAGAAAACAAAAATAATGGATTTCATACAACTGGACACCCCCCACGTAGGAATTTCCCAAGTACACTGTCTTGTAGGATGAGGGCTGGCATACTAGAGGCATGGGCCAATATTTAGCTTTAGTCATACCAAATAAACAGCCACTCCGTCACCCAGGGTAAATCAAAGAAAGGTAAACATTGACACTATTACCACCATTTTTGAATGCGCATTCTGAAAGGAATATGGCAACTCAGTAAAATGTCTGTGAAATAACACAATGTCCACTCACCTCTCTCAGTAGTTACTAGGCAAGAAACCAAGATGAATAATTTTCAGGAGCCAAACTAAATATTGCTTTACATCTGTATCTCTGACTATTCACTAAAGTTTACTTGAAGGCAATTATCACTTTATGAAAGGGGACACATACAATGATTAACAATGGTATAAAGCTTATAATAAAGTATTCCTGAAATTACATTACAGGATAGATTTAGAACTGCTTTTTGAAGATGGTAAGTCTATTTGGTCTGCTTCATTTAAGAAACTTTGGATTCTTGGAGTTCCCGTCATGGCTCAGTGGTTAACGAATCTGACTAGGAACCATGAGGTTGCAGGTTCGGTTCCTGGCCTTGCTCAGGGGGTTAAGGATCTGGTGTTGCCGTGAGCTGTGGTGTGGGTCACAGATGCGGCTCGGATCCCACGTTGCTGTGGCTGTGGGGTAGGCCGGCGGCTACAGCTCTTATTAGACCCCTAGCCTGGGAACCTCCATGTGCTGCAGGAGTGGCCCAAGAAATGGCAAAGGACAAAAAAAAAAAAGAAAAAAAGAAACTTTGAAAAGTTTTTCTTGATGGCATTGCAAGAAGTAGAAGAAAGGCTCTTATTTTGTACCTAGGCTCTTTTTTTTTCCATATTCTGACTTGGCCAAAATGAAAGCACGTTATTGGACTCTTCTCTGAGTTTCAAGACTATTTCAATACATTTTCAATATTCTTAGGATATTCACCCATCTTCTCTGGTTGGGAGTGGGAGGTGGCCACCTCTGGTATATCCATGAAAAAAGCCTATATTGCAGGACTTTCTGAACTATCTCAAGGGCTATAACTTGCACATATGGGCACTTTTATTTTTTATTTTTATTTTTTTATCGAGGTAGTTCATGTACAATATTATATAAATTTCAAGTGTACAACATGGTGATTAATAATTTTAAAGGTCATGATACATTTATAGTTATTATAAAATATTAGCTGTATTCTCTGGGCTGTATAATATATCCTTATAGCTTATTTATTTTATGCATAGTAGGTTGTACCTTATAGTCTCCTGCCCCTAGCTTGCAACTTCCCCCTGCCCTCTCCCCACTGGTAATCACTAGTTTGTTCTGTTATATCTGTGAGTTTGTTTCATTTTTCTCATCTTCACTAGTTTATTGAATTTTTTCGATTCCACATATAAGTGATAACATATAGTATTTATTTTTCTCTGTCACTCAGCATAATACTCTGCAAGTCCAACCATGTTGCTACAAATGGCAAATTTTCATTCTTTTTTATGGTTGAGCAGTATTCCATTGTATATATGTACCACATCTTTATCCATCCATCTGTTGATGGACACTTAGATTGATTCTATATCTTAGCTATTGGAAATAATGTCACGTGAACATTAGATGCATATGTTTTCCAGTTAGAATTTTCATTTTCAGGAGCAGAAGTGCTAGATCATATTGTACTTCTATTTTCAGTTTTTTGAGAAATCTGCATACTGTTTTTCACAGTGGCTGCACCAGTTTACATTCCCATCAACAGTGTACAAGAGTCCCTTTTTTCCTACATTCTCACCAACATTTATTATTTGTGGGTTTTTTTTGTTTGTTTGTTTTTTTAAGGGATGCACCTTTTTAGGCTAGGGGTTGAATCAGAGCTGTAGCTGCCAGCCTTACACCACAGCCAGAGCAACGCCAGATCCGAACCACATCTGCAACCTACATCACAGCTCACAGCAATGCCGGATCCTTAACCAACTGAGTGAGGCCAGGAATCGAACTCATGTCCTCATGGATACTAGTCAGGTTCATTAACCACTGAGCCATGAACTCCCGTTTGTAGTCTTTTTGATGATAGCCATTCTGATGGACGTGGGGTGATATCTCATTGTGATTCTGATTTGCATTTCTCTGTTGATTAGTGATGTTGAGCATTTTTCATTTGCCTGTTGGCCATCTGTATGTGTTCTTTGGAAAAATGTCTATTTACTTCTGCCCATTTTTAAGTTGGGTTGTTTGGTTTTTTTGATGTTGGTTTGTATGAACTGTTTACATACTTTGGATTTTAATCCCTTTCCTGTCATGGGCACTTTTAAATCATTTACTAAAGTCATTCTGCAAAAGCAGACAAGTTACAAAAAGATTCCTCTTCCCTGGCACTATGGTTCTGGGTCAGTGAAGTAGGGCTGTATCAGTCCCCATCTGTCCTGACAAGGGATCTTTGCACAATACTTGAACCAGGCTGCCCTATAGGGCATGCTTGGGACATGATCACTTTGAATGGCTCCTTCCCCACCCATCCCTGAGGCCACAGGCATCTGATAAGATACCGCAGGCATCATTTCTTCAGCACCAGAAATCTCTCCCAATTTCTGCCTCCCAGGCTTCCTTCACATGTTCACCCTCTTCTGGTCTCTGTAGTTCCTTCTATCCCACTAAGATGAACCCAAGTTCTCCCTCTTTGCCTGGTGATTCTCAGACTTTTTTGATAGAGACCCAACTAGATAGGGCAAAAGGCTCTAAGACCTACATCCTTCAGTCTTTCCTACTTTTCGAAGAATTCCGTGATAGCAATGAACTGTTGCTGTGTCAACACATTTTGTGCAGATTATGTGACTATCTGCTTTAGCAATATTGGTATGAATGGTTCCTAAGGGTACTACAATCCATATTTGTTTTGATGTTTTGTTGCAGAATTTCTATGTCATAAGTTGAGTTGACCTATGTAGACATCATTATCTTACTATAGGGCTCATCAAACAATCCATGCCAAACAAAAGAAATGATAATGGAGGTAAATGAAGAGTAATTTATAATTTAAAAAGGTGGAATAGTTACCACTGGAAAAGTACAACAATATAGCACTGATAGTAATAACAGAGAAATCTTCCTAAAAATTGAGGATACTTCAAAAATCTGCCCACATATGCTCATAGTAGGAGCTTTGTAAATATTGCCAAGTGTTGGCTGGCAGTGAGGTGAATACTCAGTAAACTCTAGTTATGTGCTAAAATTGTATTTGCGAATACCAAATACTACTAACTCTTAACAACTCAGTAGTTATTAGTAGCCTTTAGACACCACAAACACACACACACGCACACACACAAACACACAGAAAATTTAGGGCATCAAAGGTCACTTGCTAGTAAGATCCAAGGAAAAGACATATTTTGGGATCAGTTTGTGGGACATCAGGGGGATGCTTGTGGCTTACCAGCTGGCTATGGTCTTGAAATTCATCATTGCTTAGATGGTTAGCTTGGTTTTTGACTCAGCTTCTCAGGATGCTGAATCACTTTTCCTGTTTCATTTTTTGCCACTACAGGGTCATCCTGACATTGTCTCCCAGCCAGCTCCCCAGTGCTCCCTGGCCTGGACCTCCACACCCCTAGTCTCTCACTGACTAGGGAAGGAGAATCAGATGTTACCCAGTAACTGGGCAGACTCACAGTTACCCCCTTGCAGTATCTGTGATGGCATAATGGGAGGCCTTGAGTGAAAGAGAGTAAAGGGAAATCAAAAGCCTGGTCACAGGTGTTGGGGAAAAGCGACCTTGGCTAGGATCTTCAGTGTTGGAAAGTGAGACACATAAACACAGGGAGATCTCAACAAGGCTCTTCACTTTTTCAGAAGGGTGCAAATACTCAAAAAGCGTGCATGAAGAAGAAAGACACCCCCTCCCCATTGACCCCTAACGCAGGTGGTATATCTGTCCCCTTCCCATTGGTCAGGTCAGGGCACACATTCTTCTTGGTTGGCTAATTTGAAACAAATTGTTACTGGGAAAAGAGGGAAGAGGGGGTGGGAGGAGGGTGTCTCAGACAAAGCAGGAAAAAAATGGAGTAACCAAGACTTCCTTTGATAGAAAAGACATATGTTAATTCTCACACAGGCCACTTCTGCTTGGCAGCTATTTGACAGCAGGTAAGTTATCTTACTTCTCAGCTTAGACTTCTCCTCTTCAGAATAGAAATGATAATACCAACCTCATAGATTTCTTGTGAAGATCAAATGGGATAATGTAAGTGTCAAAGCATGGTAAGGTATAAATGCCTTTCTAAAAGTAATATGGCCAAAAAACACATGAAAAGATGTTCAACATCACTCATTATTAGAGAGATGCAAATCAAAACCACTATGAGGTATCACCTTGCACCAGCCAAAGTGGCCATCATCAAAAAGTCTACAAACAATAAGTGCTAGAGAGGGTGTGGAGAAAAAGGAACCCTAATACACTGTCAGTGGGATTGTAAATTGGTGCAACCTCTGTGGAAAACAGAATGGAGATTCCTCAGAAAACTAAAAATAGAACTACCATTTGATCCAGCAATCCCACTCCTGGGCATCTACCCAGAGAAAACTACAATTCTCAAAGACACATGTACCCTGATGTTCATTGCAGCACTATTTTCAATAGCCAGGACGTGGAAACAACCTAAATGTCCATCAACAGAGGAGTGGATCCAGAAGATGTGGTACATATACACAATGGAATATTACTCAGCCATTAAAAGGAACAAAATACCAGCATTTTCAGCAACATGGATGGACCTAAAAATTATCATGCTAAGTGAAGTCAGTCAGACAATGAGACACCAACATCAAATGCTTTCACTTACATGTGGAATCTGATAAAAGGACAGAATGAACTTCTTTGCGGAACAGATACTGACTCACAGACTTTGAAAAACTTATGGTTTCCAAAGGAGACAGTTTGGGGGGTGGGGGGATGCGCTAGAGTTGTGGAATGGAAATCCTATAAAATCGAATTGTGATGATCATTGTACAACTATACTTGTAATAAATTCATTGAGTAATAAAAAAATAAAAGTAATATGTTGCAGAGAGGTAATATTCATACAAACATCTGGACTGTGCAATTTACAAAGTATAAGTGATATTAGAATGCTATGATGTATAAGAATAACGAACAATAACAGACTGTCTGTCAAATGCAAGGACCTCACAGATGGAAGAGACTACTAGGAAGGATGTCAGTTCCTGGTTCCACAATTCTGAAACATGCCATAAGGAGACGTACATGGCTCAATGGTCCTGAATCTCTTCCTCCTCCTCCTTCTCCTCCTCCTCATCCTCTTCCTCCTCATCATCTTCTCCATCCTCCTCCTCCTCCACTCTTCTTCCCCCCTCCTCAAGGCTTGGAAAGTAGGACTTAATTCAGAGTAATTCTAAACATTAGCAATGGAGGATTTTTTCCCCTCCATCCCAGTCGCTGGGAGGACAGTGGCTGAAGAATTCCAGGAATTCTTCCCTCCACCCAGTCAGGAATGTGTCCTGCTTGGGGCACTTAGCAGGAATGTGAGGGCTGAAAGATAAGATCCAGAGCCTGTGGTTGTGGGCTTGTTGCAGCGGAGGGAGCTGTCTTCTACAGCCAGGCCTTCCTCAAGAGCCCCCAGAGGCTGCTCACAGGGTGACAACAGAGACCAGAGCTTGTGTTGCTGCAGACAATGAATGAAGAGGCAGCTCAGCTGGACATTCGAAACAAAGGCATAGCAGTGTTTTCCGCCTTCAGAGGAAGCACTGTTTGGGGGATCAACACAGACATGGACTGAACTGCAGACTGCCACTCACCAGTCAGCTGTGTGACCTGGGTTAGATGCTCTTCGAGCTGGGCTTTCCCCACCTATAAAATGCAAATGATAACACTATCTGCCGTGGGGAAAATTGAATAAAATGATATATATAAACCACTTAGCATAGCACCTCTCTATAAACTGACTTAGTCTCAATGCCCTGCATTTATTCAGTGTTACTGTGCACAGTGTGTTTTCATATTCGTTACCTCTATTTAATTGCCTTGAGCAATAGTGTGAACTTGAGCGCTCTTGGTATGGTTGGTAGAGACGGTCCTCTTTTAGAGCAAGCAACAGAATGTCATCTTTGGCCAGTATCATGGGCCTGGTCTTAGCTCTTGTCCCACCCTATCCCTAGCCCAGGTGTTTTTGTTCGTTTGTTTTGTCTTTTTAGGGCCGCAACCATGGCATGTGGAGGTTCCCAGGCTAGGGGTCAAATCAGAGCTGTAGCCTCTGGCCTACACCACAGCCACAGCAATGCAGGATCTGAGCAGCATCTTCCACCTACACCACTGCTCACAGCAACGCCGGATCCTTAACCCACTAAGCGAGACCAGGGATTGAACCTCTGTCCTCATGGATGCTAGTCAGATTTGTTTCTGCCGCACGACAGGAACTCCCTAGCCCAGTTTTTTGAGTGAGCTTCCAGTCAGGAGAAGGCTGCCTCCTCCCCCCACCCCACCCCCACCACCCTGAACACACTGATACATTGGACCAGAGTAGCTGCTGCTCTCACCCAGGTTCCAGTGGGAGCTTGGAAGAAGCTATTGCTAGAGATTAAAGAAAAGCTCAAAAGCTTCAAGGATTCTGTCAGGTAGGGTTGTCCTTTAGGGGCTCTTGCTTGATCCCCTTATGTTTGGGTCTGAAAGTTTAAACTGCTCTAGAGAAGGTCTGCCCTGCCCCCATGCCCTTAGCAGGGTTTTCCTTGCCTTTCTCTTTGCTTCTACCAGCCTTTCTGGCAGGCCGATTACAGAGGCAAGATTCTGACCATCTTAGTCCTTGTCTTGTTCAGACCAGAACCCATGGAACAATGTGGTTGTCCAAAGTGACCCTGACCTTGCTGTTCCTGAAGCCATGGCACTGCTCCATTTTCCCAGATCCCGAGTCTTGATTGCTGCAGTTACAAGGGATCCATTGTGTCTTCCCTAGATTTGATCTTGGATTTTCAGTCTCCTCCTGGCACAGTGGGGATGAGGAAGGCAGCTCTAACTTATTTCCTGAAGTCTCTGTCCGCTTCCTGACAGTTCTCTCTTCCCCAATGCTGGGTGCCCTTTAATATTAACCATACACTCTAGACATAGAATCCCATGTCCAGATGGATGCAAAGGTACCTCTCCACTGATTGCCTTAATGCTGCCAGGCTGATTCCTGCATAATGTCATCCACCTTTCACTCCATGAATCTCAGAGAAATTTTAATCTTTATTGGTAGTAAATACTTTCTGGGAAAAACATGCAAGACCATTGCTTTTATTGACCTTCTTGAATTCTTATGGCCTAAGGCAAGCTGGGACCGCAGCCTTCTGAATTGGCAGGCAGGCTCTTCAGCAAGGGCCAGCCAATGGCCTGAGAAGGACAGAAAATGGGTTTTGGAGAAACAGTCTAGCATGAGAGTTTTGACATGAGGCAAGGGCCAAAGGCAGATTCTTAAGAATGTAGTCTGTTCTGTTATGATTATGGCCTCTGCTGGTGTCAGGTAGGAGATACTCTAAGGTATGATTAGACAGGGGGTAAGGGAATAGAGGGCTGCCTACATGGAGCCAAGCTCCAGAAAGCTCATTTATGGGAGCAGGATCCAGGCCCAGGGAAGGCTGGGTGGCTAAAGAGAGATGGAAAACCAGGGCCACAGTTACTAGCTAAGGTTCAGAGTGATGTCTGGTATTCAATGACACCTTTAAAATAGCTTACATCCTCAGGCAAATGTGTGCCTGATGCTGAAAGCAGACTTGAGTACCTTCCTGTATTTCTTCCTCAAACAACTTCTCCTGGTAATTTATCTGCTTTGCTTTCTACTGCCCCTTCCGTGTGTGTGTGTGTGTGTGTGTGTGTGTCTGTCTGTCTGTCTGTCTGTCTGCATGGCATGCAGAAGTTCCTGTGCCAGGGATTGAACCCATTCCAAAGCAGCTATCCAAGCCACAGCAGTGACAATGAGAGATTCTTAACCTGCTAAGTCACTGGGGAACTGCCCTTGCCCCTTCTAAATTATTGAAACACTTTAACTGCCTTTAGCATTGCCCAGTACTACTTTCCATCCCACTCTACCTTTTGCATCTTATCTCTGGATATAATGCTTACCTTAAGGATGTTTCATGTGTTCAGCAACCATTATTTTCCCCTTAAATATGCTGCTCTTCCAGCCTTCCCTATCTCACTGAGGGCACCATCAATTTCTATTTTCTCAATCCAGAAACCTAAGTATATCCTATGCTTCCTGTCCTAATTCCAGTTAAGTGTAGCCATACAACTAGTTTGGTCCAGTGAAATGTGAATGAAAATTCGAATATTATTTCTGGGTAAAGGTAGTGAAAAATTTTTCTCAATTCTCTTTGTCTGAAATAGCCCTTTTCCTATTGTACTGAATGCGGAGGGCTTGCGTTGAGATGGTAGAGTCATCAAATCCAAGAAGCCTGTCTGACTGAGTCATCTCAGGAGGGTGGCTGCCTTGGAGAGATGCTTGAACCTACAGCAGATGCTGCATGATTGAGAAATAAACCTTTGTGCTAAGCCACTGATTTATGGGGTCATTTGTTAACTGTAGCATTATCTAGCTTATCCTAATATAATCACGAAGGCCCTCTGATTTTACAACCTCACATTCCTCTCCCCTCCAGTCCCTCTGCCGCCCTAGCTCATGATCTCAGCATCTCCCATTAAGACTATTCAAAGGGCTTAAAAATGGTCTCCCTGCCTCCAGTATGGCAACCCTCAGAATCATCCTCCAAACATACACTAGAGTGGTCTTTGTATAACTCAAATTCAACCATGTATTTTGGGTTACTCTATTCCATTGGCTCCTTATTACTGACATGATAGGTACATCATGTTATGACACGGTCTCTCCCCTAGCTGGCCTTATTTTGCATCTCTCTCCTCAAATTTTATTTTATTCTATTTTATTTTTATTTTTATTTTTTTTGCTTTTCAGGGCCACATTTGCTGCATATGGAAGTTCCCAGGCTACGGGTCAAACTGGAGCTGCAGCTTCTGGCCTATGCCATAGCCACAGCAATGCCAGATCAGAGCCTCATCTGCAACCTACACCACAGCCCATGACAATGCCATATCCTTAACCCATTGAGCAGGCTAGGGATTAAACTCACAACCTCACAGATACCAGTCAGGTTCATAACTCTCTGACCCACAAAGGGAACTCCCCTCCTTACATTTTATAACCAAAAATATGTAAATGTTTGTGATTTCCAAAATAATCCATGCTTTTTCATAATTCCATGCTTTTGTTTATGCTGTTTTAGTTATCTGAAACATCTTTATACACCCTTTGCCCTCTGCTTTGCCTGGCTAATTCCTTATTCTTCAATACTAGGTTCTCACCACCTTTTCTGGGAAGGCTTCCTGTTGGATGTCCCTTCCCTCCTCTATACTCTCACAGCATCATCTATATCTACGAATCACTGAGTACATTTTGTCGCATCCCTTGATGGGTCTCCCTCCCCTTGGGTGGATGCCTGTTGCATGGTAGATGTTCAGTTATAGGATATGTTGAGGTAATGAGACTTAGTGGTGATGTGAACTCTCAGGGCTTATCCTTGGACACAGGATTCCAGGATGATGGCCTGGGAAGTAGACTTGAGGGTTCATTTTGGGAGATCACTCACTCTAGTGGGCATTCAGGTCTGGCGGGGGGAGGAGGTCTGACTTCATGCCAAGCTGAACAAATGCAGGGCCTGTGGCAGGAATCATTACCTTTCTGCCCTAGACAAGATCAACTCAAGAACTGAAGGGACATTGCTTTGAATGGATACCAAAAAGAGATACTACTTTGAGACTCTTGGTAAGGTAAAAGCAAATAAAAGAAGGTAGCATCTGACATAATTGTATACAATCACTCTTGACACTCTTAATTGGGCTTAGGCAGCAACCACACAGTTTGACTATCTTGAAGAATTAAAACTATAAATGCAGTAGACTCTCGTCATTTGTGGTAGTTAGGTTCTACGAAGTTGTTAAGAACACTGCTTAGCAATCTGCAGATTCGATGCAATCCCTATCAAATTACCCATGACATTTTTTACAGAACTAGAACAAACAATCCAAACATTTATATGGAACCACAAAAGACCCAGAATTGCCAACACAATTCTGAAGAACAAAAACCAAGCAGGAGGCATAACTCTCCCAGACTTCAGGCAATATTACAAAGCCACAGTAATCAAACAGTGTGGTCCTGGTACCAAAACAGACATACAGGCCAATGGAACAGAATAGAGAACTCAGAAATAAACCCAGACACCTATGGTCAATTAATCTTTGACAAAGGAGGCAAGAACATAAAATGGGAAAAAGACAGTCTTTTCAGCAAGTGTTTCTGGGAAACCTGGACAGCTGAATGCAAATCAATGAAACTACAACACACCCTCACACCATGCAAGAAAATAAACTCAAAATGGCTTAAAGGCTTAAATATAAGACAAGACACCATCAAACTTATAGAAGAGAACATAGGCAAAACATTCTCTGACATTAACCTCAACAATATTTTCTCAGGTCAATCTCCCAAAGCAACAGAAATAAGAGCAAAAATAACCCAATGGGACCTAATAAAACTGAAAAGCTTTTGCACAGCAAAGGAAACCAAAAAGACAATTTACAGAATGGGAGAAAATAGTTTCAAATGATGCAACTGACAAGGTCTTAATCTCTAGAATATATAAGCAACTTATACAACTCAACAGCAAAAAAGCCAACAAATGGGAAAAATACTTAAATAGACATCTTTCCAAGGAAGATGTACAGATGCCCAATAAGCATATGAAAAAATGTTCAACATCACTGATTATTAGAGAAATGCAAATCAAAACTACCACAAGATACCACCTTACACCAGTCAGAATGGCCATCATTAATAAGTCCACAAAGGAACCATGAGGTTGCAGGTTCAATCCTTGGCCTCGCTCGGTGGGTTAAGGATCCGGCATTGCCATGAGCTGTGGTGCAGGTTGCAGATACAGCTCAGATCTAGAGTTGCTGTGGCTCTGGCATAGGCCAGCAGCAACAGCTCTGATTAGACCCCTAGCCTGGGGAGCTCCATATGCCATGGATGTGGCCCTAAAAGGACAAAAGACAAAAAAAAGAAGTCCACAAATAGCAAATACTGGAGGGGGTGTGGAGAAAAGGGAACCTCCTGCACTGTTGGTGGGAATGTAAGCTGGTACAACCATTATGGAGATCAGTATGGAGATACCTTAGAAATCTATACATAGAACTACCATATGACCCAGCAATCCCACTCTTGGGCATATATAATTCTACTTAAAAAAGAGACATGCACCTGTATGTTCATTGCAGCACTATTCACAATAGCCAAGACATGGAAACAACCTAAATGTCCATTGACAGATGATTGGATTAGGAAGATGTGGTATATATACACAATGGAATACTACTCAGCCATAAAAAAGAACAAATTATGCCATTTGCAGCAACATGGATGGAACTAAAGACTCTCATACTGAGTGAAGTAATTCAGAAAGAGAAAGACAAATACCATATGATGTCACTTATATCTGGAATCTAATATATGGCACAAATGAACCTTTCCACAGAAAAGAAAATCAAGGACTTGCAGAATAGACTTGTGGTTGCCAAGGGGGAGGGGGAGGGAGTCGATTGTCTGGGGAGCTTGGTGTTAATAGATACAAACTATTGCCTTTGGAATGAATTAGCAATGAGATCCTGCTGTGTAGGACTGGGAACTATGTCTAGTCATTTATGATGCAGCATGATAATGTGTGAAAATAGAAAGTGTACATGTGCATAACTGGGTCACCATGCTGTACAGTAGAAAAAAAAATTGTATTGGGGAAATAACTATTAAAGGAAAAAAAAAAAAAAGCACACTGCTTAGCAAGAATGGAACCATCGCTCCTAGGAAAAATGCAAGGTTATGTTCTTGAGAGTCACCTTTTCATCAACCGACCAATACATAACCTTGTTTTACCTGCTTCTGTTTAAAGGCACATTATTATTGTTATTATTATTATTATTTTGCTTTTTAGGGCCACACCTGCAGCATATGGAAGTTCCCAGGCTAGGGATATAATCAGAGCTGTAGCCACTGGCCCATGCCACAGCCACAGCAACTTGAGATCTGAGCCGAATCTGTGACCTACACCACAGCTTATGGCAACGCCAAATTCTTAACCCACTGAGCAAGGCCAGAAAGAAAACCTGTGTCCTCATGGATGCTAGTCAGATTCATTAACTGCTGAGCCACAACGGGAACTCCTAAAGGCACCTTATTATTTCATATATATTATGAATTCATGAATATTGAACTCGGGGCCAATGACACTGTAACTGAAGCCTGAGCAAAGCTTACCTAACATGTATTTTGTCTATAAAGTGCTTCTTGTGCTTAGGAAGACTGGAAAACACTTCAGCAGTACACTTGGGAGTCACTTTAAACAATGAAATCACATAAAAAGAGGCATAAAAATTTGAAAAGGGGGCACCAAGTAGGTCTCCAGAAGGACACTATTTATAGTATGAGAGCTGACACAAGAAAGCATAGCATGCCCTGTTCAACTTCAAATGGGAACAGAAATGTCAGATGACCAGATTTTTTCACTGCTCTGCCCATGTCCACAATGACCATGAAAGTGATATGAGTACTGATTTGAGGTTACAAATAAACTTTAGCTAGGGAGCAAATTTGCAAATGTGGAATCCACAAGTAATGAGAATCTGTTATAGCTACAACTTACTGAACACCTACCATATAGCATTGAACTAGGTGCTTTACGTATACACATATTGTCGAAGTCAGCCATACAATGAGACACCAACATCAAATGCTTTCATTGACATGTGGAATCTGAAAAAAGGACAGACTGAACTTTTTTGCAGAACAGATGCTGACTCACAGCATTGAAAAACTTATGGTCTCCAGAGGAGACAGTTTGGGGGTTTGGGGGATGTGCTTGGGTTGTGGGATGGAAATCCTGTGAAATTGGATTGTGATGATCATTATACAACTACAGATATGATAAAAAATAATAAATAAAAATTAAAATAAAAAAATTTAAAAAGAAAAATAAATAAATAAAATGCCTCGAAAAATTACACATATGCCAAGTTTACCAACTTTTCACACTTCAAATGAGATGACTCAGAGTTAACAATGTGGACATATCCTTAGATCCTTAGCCTATCACCACTAGAAAAAGTACAACTTTATAGTAAGATTAATGTCATACAATTTTCACATCAAGCTTAAGGGTGCATTAATGGAACTGAAAACTTGTAACAGTCTGGGCTTCTGCTCCTCTTGGAAATTTTTCACTCAGTAGTCTGCGCTCTTACGGAAAACTAAGAATGCACTGCACACTCAGCAACAGGGCTGCAGAGAATCTTTCTTTTGGAAACATGCCAAGCTCTTAAAGGCACAATCATCTTCCCAAGCAATACCATGTGAAGTCAAACAGTCAAGTAAACATATTCAAAGAAACAAATATGTCTTTCAGGACATTGACTAACTATGTGAAAATCTGAGAAGTTAGCAAGTTCTAGAACATTCCATCTTGAAGCACCATGACTTGTGAAATGATGATCTTGTCCAGTCATCTGTACCCACATGCTTCCTAACTGTTGCTTGCTTTCCATTCAGGTAAGTCTGGACTCTGTTTCAAACTACATGGTGCTCATTCTTCCTCCTCATCTTTAGTTTTATCACAATGTCATTCTCTTCCCAACCAAATCACCCTTGACCGACAAATCTCAGTTCATTTCCACATCTTCCATTAACCTCGCTTGACCCTCCTCAGCCTTGTAGGTCTTCTTTGTCTTTGGGAGAATATGGACCATCCCCAAACCTAGCTCACTTGTTACCTCATCTGTAAAAGCGATATAATAATGCACATCTGTCAGGAATTAAGCAGGGTTAGCATGTGAGTGTGCAAAGCACAAGGCCTGGGATAAGGTGGATTCCCAACAATGTTAGTGCTTCTCAGTCTGAATGATGTTTTTCACTTTGGTTCATATGAATCCACTTTTTATTATCCCTTCTGAGACAAATTTTATCAAGAAAAGGATAACACCACAAGAGACAAATTAATAGCAAGAAAGCTTTGGGGCAGTGATTTTCAAATTTTGAATTTTATGGATCAGAGCAAAAATTTTGGAAACTGATATTGGGTTGCTTAAAATCTCTTTAATAACACTTTTACCTTCTATAATAATTATAAGAAAATAAACACATTACAAGGGCAAAAAGCTAAGAAGGACATACCATCAGAAATTTTTGTTCTAAAAAGAAATATATTCAACCTGAGGAAAAACTCACCTCATTCATGCATTCAATTGTCCTTTTGATCACTCATTGGCCAAATGTTTATTAAGCGATATACACCAGGACATTTTTTACTTGATGTGGTACAGTGGTAAACATGACAGGGAAGTTCCTTGCAAGCACGGAGCACACTTTCCTTCCCTCCCCCCACCCTTCCTTGATATCAGAAAACAGATCTGGGAAAACTCATACCAACCAGACCAATCCAGTCACCGGACCATACGCTGGCTTTTGAGAGTGATGGCACGAAAGAACTTAGTCACTGATGGGAGGTCCAGTCCCTGTTTCTAAGCCCTGAAGGAGGAATAGGAAGGTGTCACACTGCACACAGACTGGCTGTGTAAAGGCAGATGAGCAAAAGCAGGTCCTCCAAGTCAGCATCTTTTTTTCTGGGGCAGTGAGTGTGCCAGCCTGAGAACTGGACCTCAGGCTGATTACCCTTTGTGAGTACAGCCCCACATTAAAACTCCTTCTAGATGCTCTTTTTTGACCATGAAGGGCAACTACAGATATTTAGTCCAAAGAGACCTGAAATATAGGGCACAAGTGATTTGAAACAGTTGTCAAAGTGTGGAGATAAACTCTGAGAAAAGACAGGGTGGAGATGAAAACCTTGCTATATTTGGGGAGTTCCTCCATTTGTTTCCCACCAGGATTCAAAAGAAAATAGCTGGATGTTGTGAAATACGAGCTTTCAAAAGTGCTATAGAAAAATTTTAACACTGCTAAATACTTGGAGCACTCAGCCAACAAAAATAAAACATTTGTTCTTATTCTGAAATCCCAAATTAAACTCAGATCCGAGAAAGAGTTGTCTTTCATTCTAGCATGCTTTAGAGAGGAATTGGAGGAAAATTCCCAGGGACTAATAAGACCTCTATTAACATATTGAATTACTAAATTGCTATATATATAGTCTTTTCTATTCAATTTAACCCACATACATACACATACATATGTATGTGTGTACTGCATATGTGCATGTGTGTGTGTGTGTGTTGTGTGTGTGTGTGTGTGTGTGTAATGCCTTCTTCCTAAAAGTCACAATTAAGGGAATGTAATACCTAACATAAACTATCAGAACTTGTCACAATACTTTTTCATCAGTAATAAATTAAAAGTTTCACATGACAATTTCCAGTCTACCGGCCCAAAATTTATAAAATTGAACAAAAATATAGTCTATATTCCAGAACTCTTCAGAGCTCAAATAAGTGTTTGCTGAAAATGCTACATTTTCAAGGGCCTCCCTCTTGAGAGCCCTTGGCCCCTGCAGCATCACGCTGCAAGGAAGAGAGGAGAGGCGCCTGAATGCCAGCTTCTTGAATACTGTGGGAATAAGATCGAAAAGAAAATGATCAGGAAACCACAAGCAGAAGGTTCTTCCTTGTCTCAGCATTTTAGGATTAAAAAGAAAAAGATTTACTAAAATTAGCCACAATGTAAAACCCTTGAGCAGAAAGCTTTAGCTAAAGCAAGTGGCCTCCATGCTTCAGACAACTTTATCAACTTCATGCTCTAAACAATTGCAAGCAAATTAATTATTCCCAGATGCTGGGGATGAAGAATGCTTGCTGAATTGTTTTGCTTCTCAAACTTTTCAGGATAAACACACACTCACAGGATTGCATTCCCTTTTTTGGCTCCCAACATGCAAGTGATTATACACTGTGGAGGATAATGTTGGGTGAGCTCTCCTTTGAATACCAAGCAAGTTCTGGGTTCTGTCAGCCTTCTGGATACTATGTCCACAAACATTTTCTCTGAAGGGCTTTAGTAACAATTTGTAAACAAATTGTTTCAAGTTTCTAAAAAAAATTTCAACAACAGCACAAGCATCATCCCAGAATTATTCCAAACTCCTTAAGATCTAAGGAGGGCAAAATTCATTTCAAATACGGTGCAGCTCTTGCCTTGCATCAACAGTTTTTTGGTTTTTTTTTTTTTTTCCTGCAATCTCTATGATAGGGGGTCAGAAATCATACTAGTAGTTTTTATATTTTTATCTTCTTCCCATTTTGCCAATATGTAAACAAAGAGGAGGAGAAAAAAAAAGTTGTGAATCAACTGTGAGTTGAGAATGTGTTTAGAATGAAAACATATATTCTCTGACCATGGCGAGAATAATCTATTCCAGCTTCAAATTTTCACAGGGCAAATGAAATGTACTTGCTGCTTGGGTGAGTCATGGAGGGTTTGGGGGGCTACCTGGACCTTCATACTTTGGAATAAATAAATTCAGTGGATTTGTTTGGGGGTCTTCAGATAATGAGGCAAAGGTGTGGGGGGGGTGGGAGGGAAAGATAAGGAAAGTACAGGGAAAACTTCAGGAATGGTTAAAGAAAATTAAAAAACATTTTCTACAGAAGGAAAGAAAAGTTCTGCAGTCCTGCCAACTGCAACACAAATGAGGGAAAGTTCAAAGAAAGTTGATATCTAAAAATAAATAAATAAAAGGAAATTCAATGAGAAAACAATATTCAGGTCAGGTCGAAGCCCAGAGAAAAACATTCATTCAGAACTGGGCTGTCATCCTGCTTTTTCTAAAGTGAGCAGCTGCTGGTTTTTGAAACCAGCCCACACAGTTGGGTCCCTGCCGTCATGGCAACACTCCTGTGTCTGTCTGTGCTGGAGTGGCCGAGGCACAATGGGGCGGTCCCAGGGCCTAGAAGCATTCTGGCTGCAGATTAGAGAGGTTTTTTGTTTTTATATGTATGGAGAAATTTTGATTCTTGGGTCTGAGGTTGGGTCTTGGAAATTTTTCCTACGGATAATAAGCTCAGGGGCAGATTTTCATGCAAATAGCAGCAGGGAAGGAAAGTATGAAGGTGTTCAATAGGCAAATAACTCATTTCCAGTCTCATTTAAAATTCTCTTCTACAAATCTCTAGTAAGCTCTGGGCTTTTGTACCTGGTCCCTTCTATTGCAACCTCAGGACATTTTTAAAAGAATGCTTAGTTTGCTTTTTATGTTTGTAGTTTATAATAACGCATGGCCCTAAAAGGAAAAATTATTAGAGTCTTATGAACTGAAAAAACTACCTAATAATTAACTGAAGACTTTGAAATTAAAAATATAGACTATGGGAGTTCCCACAGTGATGCAGTGGGTTAAGAATCTGACTGCAGTGGCTCTGGTCACTGCAAAGGCACAGGTTGTATCCCCGGCCCAGTGCAGTGGGTTAAAGGATTTGGCATTGCCCCAGATGTGGCATAGGTTATTGCTGTGGCTCAGATTCAATCCCTGGCTTGGGAACTTCCACATGCCACAGGTGCAGCCATAAAAATATATATATAATAATAATAATACAAAAAAAATACAGACTATGGATTACACATCATCTATGCAAAGCTTCAATAATTGGCATATTTAAGTATTGACTCACCATCTTGTTTCATTAATACCACAAGTAAGAAATTTATCAACTAACTAAATAAAATTGCAACATAACAGTCTTGTGATGTAGCACAGTAATAGCACAGAGTCAAACTACCTGAGTTCCAACCCCGTCATTTATTTGCTGTGCAGTCTTGGACAAGCTGCTTAAATTCTCTCTCTCTTTTTTTTTTTTTTTTGTCTTTTTGTTTTTTCTGGAGCCGCTCCGGCGGCATATGGAGATTCCCACGCTAGGGGTTGAACCGGAGCTGTAGCCACCGGCCTACACCAGAGCCACAGCAACGCGGGATTCGAGCTGAGTCTGCAACCTACACCACAGCTCACGGCAACGCCGGGTCCTTAACCCACTGAGCAAGGCCAGGGATCGAACCCACAACCTCATGATTCCTAGTCATATTTGTTAACCACTGCGCCACGACGGGAACTCCGCAAGTTGCTTAAATTCTCTATAACTCTATTCCCTTCATTTGTAAAAGGAGGATAAAAGTAACCTACCTGGGAAAGACTTAAAGGTATTAAGTGGGGTTAATATTTGTAAAGTACTCAGGAGCTATGGTTAATGTATATGTCCTTAGGGGATTGACTGATCGATCAGTCCATCAGTAGAGAGATAGATAAGAATTTTAAAGGACTCCTTTTTTAAGACTCTGGGAAACATTGCCTTTGGAATTTAGGACTGAACAGTGTATTTGTCTACCCACCTCCCCACTGAGGAAATATTAGATTTCTTCTTTATATCTATGACTTACTACTCAGAGTCATGCTTAAGAATCATTAAACCTGATAAAGCAGCTCATTTGTGAGTTTAGTCAATTTGGATGTGATGGGGGAAGTGTTTTGAAAAATGTATACTTGATCTTCTGACTCACTTGAATCCTTACAAATGGTTAATGTTTGTTAAAAGCACAAGCACAGTGCTTGCTAACCTGAGCAAGTCTAAAATGTGGCCCTCAAGTTGGGAAACCCGGGAGTTCCCGTCATGGTGCAGTGGTTAACGAATCCGACTAGGAACCATGAAGTTGCGGGTTTGATCCCTGGCCTTGCTCAGTGGGTTAAGGATCTGGCGTTGCTGTGGCTCTGGCGTAGGCTGGCAGCTACATCTCCGATTAGACCCCTAGCCTTGGAACCTCCGTATGCCGTGGGAGCGGCCCAAGAAATGGCAAAAAGACAAAGAAAAAAAAAAAAAGATGGGAAACCCATCATGGTACCCACTTACTCTGGCAGCAGCCAAGGAGTGTCAGCATTTTGGAGATGGAAAACCCAATGCCTTTTTTTTTTTTTTTTTTTTGGTCTTGTTGCCTTCTCTAGGGCCACTCCTGTGGCATATAGAGGTCCCCAGGCTAGGGGTCTAATCAGAGCTGTAGTCTCCAGCCTACACCAGAGCTACAGCAGTGCAGGATCTGAGCCGTGTCTGTGACCTACACCACAGCTCACAGCAACACCAGATCCTTAACCCACTGAGCAAGGGCAGGGATCGAACCCGCAACCTCATGGTTCCTAGTCGGATTTGCTAACCACTGAGCCACAATGGGAACTCCGAACCCAATGCCTTTTCACCTACATAGTAGAATAAGATGCATCATTTCATTTTTCAAATTATTTTTGACACATAAAAATCAAGTATATTTAAGGTGCATGTGTACATGCTATATAATTTCTTATAAATTGTGAGAAGGCATTATTGTCTACAGTGGGGCCAACCTAAAATTGATCTTATTGTATGATCCTGATCTTCTATTTATACTGCCTTAGTTAAGTGAAAGAGGAATATCTGTTAGGTTTCAATGGTTGCAAAGTATTTTACAGATCTTGTTGGGATATTTTCCCCACAAATATGCTGGTGTGTCATTCAGAGAATTATAACATTTTGGCACCTAGTGAATTTAAGGCTAAGCAGTTGACATTTTAGCCAAAGCTCTCAAATTAAGCCACACACCTTCAGTTCTAAGAACAGAAATCAAAAGTCATCCTGGGACCTCACAGGAAGAAATCAAGATCTATTTCAGTTTGCAATATGGCAACATCCTATTTTCATACAGTTAAGGTTTTTTTTTCTTCCTTTACAACTATTCAAAGTGGGGTTATATATCTGGAGGGGGGGCGCTGTGCTTGAGTGTAAGACAATGCTGAAAGGACTAAGACTAAATTCACAAATTAAAAATTCATTTCTTAAAAATCAAGGTCTTGGAGTTCCCAATGTGGCAAAGCAGAAACGAATCCAACCAATATCCATGAGGATGTGAGTTCCATCCCTGGCCTTGCTCAGTGGGTCAGGGATTCAGCGTTGCTTTGATCTGTGGTATAGGTTGCAGATGCAGCTTGGATCTCGCTTTGTTGTGGCTGTGGTGTAGGCTGGAAGCTATTGCTCCAATTTGACCCCTAGCCTGGGAACTTCCATATGCCACTGGTACGACCCTGAAAAGCAAAGCAAAAAAAAATCAAGGTCTCCTTATAGCTTAACACATATCTTGTTTTCTAAGAAAATAAATGTGCTATCAGATCCAGTAAACCTTTCTGTGGAAAAATTTTTGGAGGCCAGAAGCAAAATTAGAGAAAGGCAATATTCCATAATTGAATGAAATAGAAGCTGTCACCTAGAAGAAACTCAGACCTAGCTGAAGTTTTGTCAGTTTAAAAAGAGACAGAATTGAATTAATTGTCTTAATTGTTCCAGGAGTTTTAACTGAAAACTTGAAAAAAGGAGTCTCCTTTTTTCTATTTTACTCCAAGAACTTAAGTGGTCTTATACAAGAATGTTGATGCTAGTTTTTGGGTTTTTTGTTTGTTTGTTTGTTTGTGTTTGTCTTTTTAGGGCCACACCTGCGGCATATGGAGGTTCCCAGGCTAGGGGTCTAATTGGAGCTATAGCCGCCAGCCTTCACCACAGCCACAACAACACCAGATCCAGGCCACGTCTTTGACCTACACCACAGCTCACAGCAATGTCAGATCCCTAACCCACTGAGCGAGGCCAGGGATTGAACCCACAACCTAATGCTTCCTAGTCAGATTCATTTCCGCTGCACCACAACGGGAACTCCAGATGCTAGCTTTTAACTGTACTTAAAAGAGAAGGGAATTATGAGTGCCAGGGAGAGCTGCTGTGGAATAACACTCGAGTGACCTGGGATCCCAGTTTCACTTTGGTCACTTGTCAATGTGTGACAGGTTACTTTTCCTCTCTCAGTTACTGATAACCATGGTGATGGTGGTAGCAGTAGAAGTAGAACAGCAGCAATAGTAATAGCAGCAGTAGCAGCAGCAGTGGTCGTAACAGCAGTAGCAATAGTAGCAAGTAGCAGCAGTAGTAGTTGTAGCAGCAATGGCAGTAGTAACAGTAGCAGCAGCAGTAACAGGAAGAGGAGCAGCAGCAATAGTAGCAGCACAGCATTAGTGGTAGCAGTAGCAGTAGTAGTAGTTGTAGCAGCAATGGCAGTAGTAACAGTAGCAGCAGCAGTAACAGGAGGAGGAGGAGCAGCAATAGTAGCAGCACAGCAATAGTGGTAGCAGTAGCAGTAGTAGTAGCAGTGGTAGCAGCAGTCACAGTGGTTGTAACAGCAGTAGCAGTAGTAGCAAGTGGCAGCAGTAGTAGCAACAGCAGTCATGGTAGCAGCAATGGCAGTAGTAACAGTAGCAGCAGCAGTAATAGGAAGAGGAGCAGCAGCAGTAGTGGCAGCACAGCAATAGTAGTAGCGGTAGTAGTGATAGTAGTAGCAGTAAGAGTAGTGGCCATAGTGGTAGTAGCAGCAGCTGCAACAGCAATATTAGTATTAGTAAGAGCAGCAGCATTAGTAGCAGCACAGCAATAATGGTAGCAGCAGCAGTAGCAGCAGTGATAGCAGGGGCAGCAGTGTTGTAACAGCAATAGTAGCAAGTAGCAGCAATAATAGCAACAGCAGTAGTTGCAGTTTCTATTTATTGAGGGTCTACTATCAGGCACTTGACTAGAAATTATACAAACATTATTTCCATTTCAACTCCATAGTGGCCTTTCACTAAAGGTATTATTACCACCATGTAACTATCGAGGAAACTGAGGACCTGCGAGATTTGGTGCTCAAGGTCACTTTGTTAATTAGTGAAAAATCTGGATTTTGAATCTGGTACAAGCTATGACAAAGACTTGCCCTTCCCGGGGCGGGAGTGGGGAATGTGGTATGGAGCACTGCTTCTCAGACTTTAATGTGCTTATGAAACATTTGGAGATCATGTAAAAATGGAGATCCTGACACAAACAGCTTGGTATGATGCCTGAAACCCTGCATTTATAACAAGCTCCCAGGTGATGCTGATTCTAGGAAGCCTACTTAGGCTAACAAAGAGGACGGTGGAAAGAAAACATACTTTCCAATCGGAATGCATGTCCTTAGTTTACTCATCTGTAGCACAAAGGATTTGACAAAATGAGTTTCAGGGTACCCTCCAGCTCTGAAATCCCAGTATTCAGTGTGTACTGTGGTATTAAGAAACCAGATCACACAGGAATGACTCTTGGCCATATAAATTTTTAAACTGGTTTCAGATGAGATTCTGGCTATGATTTATATATCGTTCTGCAGCATCTCTGACAGGTAGGATCAGACGCTCCCACTTAAATTACATTGTTGTTAAGCTTTAGGCTGAGCTAAATCTTACTGAAAGAGTTTAAAGCACTTCTTTCCATAAGCATCTTTAAAGATTATAAATGTAAAAATAGTTTCTTATGAGAAGCTTAGATGGCAGGTTTTTTTTTTTTTAATAACAGAAATGAGAAGTCTCCAAAACCATAATGGTAGCACAATCCATAAAAATATGTTAATGCTTCATCTTAAAGCCTTACAGAAATTGAGGTTTACTGAGTTAACAAAATAGACTTCATCACAGATGGTCTGAATGATAAAAGGAAACAGCACACCAGTATAGCAAGACTGAAAACACTGCTCTTAGCTGAGCATGCTGAAAACCTTTAAGGAAAACTTTCTACATATAGTTTTGCTAAGTGTTGAAGGAAAAATGGTTTTGATTGGCAAGGGCACTTCAAATGTTTTAGGCAAAGCTTGGGGGCAGAGAATGGGCAAGTTTTATGAAGAAGCCACTTCTAAAAAACATGAATGTCCTTAAAAAGATGATTCTCTCGTCACCTTGTGCCTAACACAGGACAGTGGCACCAAGGAAAGTGGTTTTGCTCTCTTCCATGAGCAACAGTTCATGTCATCAAGAGAGAAGCCATGAGCTCCCTTTGCTGAACCCAGACAAGGGCAACTTAGGAGCAGGGCATAGTCCACTGCCTATGAGTCTTTGAGTAAAGAAGAATGTCCCAATGGTGAGGACCATTAGAAATCAGAATAGGAATCATTTATATAAAAGGCTTTAGAAATCAGACATAAGTATACATCCACCTGGCATGGCCTGAGTATATTTGTATCTAAAGGAATCTGGTCGGGGGTGATTTGATGTCACATTGTTTTTCATGGACCAGGGTGGTCCACATTTATTTAGCCAACTCTCAATTACCATGGCAGTGACAATCATACTTTTTAAAGAGGTAGAGCCACTCTTTTCTAAATAATTTCTCATGAAGTATCCCCAAATTTAAATAGATGAACCCAGAGCAGCTACTCCATTTAAAATCTGGGAAGAAGGGTTGCCCTCAGATGCTGCTATGGTCACCATAGTTGTATTCCAGCTATCTACTCCTGTTTAACGAACACCCCAGAATTTGATGGCTCAAAACCAAACTTCATTATGTCTCATGGTTCTGTGGGTTGACAAGGCTCAGCCATGAAATTCTTTCTTGGGGACTCTCATGTCATGACAGTCACAGAGCCCTCTGAGGGCTCAGCTGGGCTGGATGCCCAAGATGACACCTTCACTCCCATGTCCAGAGCTTCCATGCTCTTAGGCTTCTCTCTGTCTCTACAGAGACTTTCAGTGTGGTTTGGGATTCTCACAGGGTGGTTTCTAGGTAATCACACTTCTTACATAGCAGCTGGCTTCTAAGAAGCAGGAATTGAAGCTGCCAGGCCAGTTCAGGGCTAAGCCCAGAATTGGCACATCTCTTCCACTATATTCTATTGCCAAAACAATCATGGGGATTTCTCAGATTCAAGGTGGTAGGGAAATAGTGACCTCTTGATTGGAAAGTAGCAATGTCACATTGTAGAAGAGCAAGTGGGTTGGGAGATATTGTTTTTTAGCCATCTTTGGAATATGCCATATGCCATAGTTGAATCTGAGATGGTATGGAGAATCAAAATTTAAAAATAATCTTAAGGTCTTCTTAAAAATCCCTGCTTGTTACAGATTTTAGTTGTGACCTCGTACAAAATTAGAAATAGTAAGTTTAGTTTTATTTCTGGATTATCTTTACTGGCAGAGTTATTAATGTTATGTCCTATTGGAAAGTGCTACAAGCTGCTACTTATTTAGAGGGAGGAGTGTGGAAAAGAGAAGGTAAGGATATTCATAGCATCAAAACATAACCAGTCCTCCCATTCCCTATTTTCCACATCACAGAAAGTGACTGGCAGATATAATGTCACCTCACACTCAGGTTAAAGAGATAGACAAAAAAAAAAAAAAAAGAAAGAAAGAAAGAAAGAAAAGAAAAAGAAATAAGGGACTTGAAAGAGAAGTGGATAGAATTCTAACCTTGGAAGCTGAAGCAAGAGGATTTCTAAAACCCAGAAGAACTAGAACAGTCACTGGGCCACACTAATTAGAGGTTTCCCTAACCTCCTTGGTCAGTGAAAAAGGGCAATAGATAGCAGAATCCACAATAAACAATATACTGAATACAAAATATTTTTCATTGTATTCAGTTATATGTGCTAGAATATTTAAACATTAAAATTCTCATTTTCTCATCAAATCCATTGGCTACCTTCATAAATTGCAAAATTAAAGGGCCCTTTCTGGTTTTAGTTATTTAGTATCCGAGGTGACTGCATAATAGTTGAGTATTACAGTCAAAATTCTTGTGCCCAGAATAGACAAAATCCTTCGCAATTCTTCTTTCCCAAGTTTTATTTATGTCTGGACCCAGCACATATTGCATTAACACAGCCATGAGTATGGTGGAAAAAGAGTCCAGCATAGTCTGAGACTCAATTTGGACTCCATGAATTATCCTCTCTACCCCAGCTGGACTAACTAGTTTGAACATATCTGCAGGCCAAGTCTGTATTAGAAAAACAGGTTCAATGTATTTTATTACCTAATCACTTTTTTTAGCCTAATAAAATGATCTCCTAGAAATTGCTTAACTTATTATCAGTAAAACCTTCTATTACCAGGGCAGGATTTTCAGAGAATGTTTCTTAAAGAGATGAAGTATAGTCAGCCTTGATGAGATTACACTGTAATCCAGTGGACATGATATATCATGCAGATTTACATGTGTATGTGAAGGATGTGGTTGGTGGTGAAGTGTTAGTATGGAGAGAATCAGTAGTTCCTAGGAGAAGAAGGAAGAAAACTGTTGAGTTTGAAAAATAACCCTCATGAGTATTTCTTAATTTTTTCTTGAGTTTCTGGGGTGTAGGAGTTTTGCACATAAAACATATTTGAATTTGATACTAGTCTTCTATGATCAGTTTATTGCAATGGGAGTCTTCATAGTCAATCTTCTGCCTCCTGTCCAGTTTTTCCCCACTGCACTCCACCTTACCAACACCTACATCATGCTGAAGGTGGGTGCAATGACATTTACTTCCTCAGGTATGCCATACTCTGTCAAACTTTCATGCCTCTGTGCCTTGAATGCTCTTTTTTTTCTTTGACCACCAGACAAACAGCAACTCACCTTTTTTTTTTTTTATTCTTTTTTAGGGCCATACCAGCAGCAGATGGAGGTTCCCAGGCTAGGGGTCTAATCAGAGCTATAGTTGCTGGCCTATACCACAGCCACAGCAACGTGGGATCCAAGCCACATCTGCAACCTACATCACAGCTCACAGCAATGCCAGATCCTTAACCCAATGAGCAAGACAAGGGATTGAACCCGCGTCCTCAAGGATGCTAGTCAGATTCGTTTCCACTGAGCCATGACAGGAACTCCATCAAATCATCTTTTAAGTGTCAGCTAAAATATCATCTCCTCTATGAAGCCTTTCCTCACCTTGAAATCTCTAACCTCTGCCAGGGACAACTGACCATTCCTTCCTTGTTAATCCCTGTTAATTTGAGTGTATTTCTATAGTAAATTTACATACTTTATTGCTTCTTTTTATTTAAATTCAGTTTCCTTTCCTATCACCAAGAGGTAAGTATCTTGAGGGCAGTTCCATGGATCTTTTTAGAGACCTAGGACTTCAGCTTTTCATTCAACTGGGTAAGAGTTCTCAGTTCCATCAATTCCACTCTGTGCTCAAGTTAGCAGAAGTCAGTTTCTACCAGAGTTCCTGTGTGGCTCAGTGGGTTAAGAACCCGACTAGTATCCATGAGGTTGTGGGTTCGATGCCTGACCTCACTCAATGGGTTAAAAGATCCAGTGTTGCTGCAAGCTTTGGTATAGGTCACAGGTGTGTCTCGGGTCTGGTGTGGCTGTGGCTGTGGTGTAGGCCAGCAGCTGCAGCTCTGATTCAGCTCCTAGCCTGAGAACTTCCATATGCCTCGGGTGGGGCCCTGAAAAAAAAAAAAAAGTTTCAGTTTCTATCATGTATAACCACAGAGCCCTAATAGTTGCAGACATATACTGAAATTGAACCAATGGTCTGAGTTGAGGGTCTCAGGAAGCTTAGGACAGAGAGAAAGGAAATGCAGAGAGCCAGAAATTGGCAGTATTTGTTCAGTGCTCTTTAGAGGAGGGTATGCCTCCTCTGGGAACTCAGTCTGCTGAGTAGAAAAATATTCTCTATTGTGGGTCAAGGATAACTCTTCAGACTTCTTCATGGCCTAGAGGCTATTTCTAAGAACTTCCACTTTTTTTTTTCTCTGATTCCACACTTACCTGCTAACCTTATAGTCACAAATTGAATTCTCAGGGTATTATGAGATCAAGAAGGAAGTAACTTTGGTAACTGGAAAAGGATATTCCCTCTGAAAGTATGTAACATCTGTAAGTGAGTAATATTGTATAGCAGTCTCTTGATAGTTTGGACAGTCCCAATCAGTTGCCTCAGTCTGATAGACGTCAGAGTCCTAGCAAAATTGTTTCTCAACCTTCAAGACTAAGATGGGCCTGAGGTGACTCGCCATGGTGGTATCACCCTTTGAGGCTCCACTGTTTCCCCAGATTAGACTCCTATTTTCTCCCACTCTTCACTGTAATACTTAGTAATACACCAGTGGTAGGTACATCTCCACGGTCCATATTCTTTACTCCGTAAACCTATCTAGGTTTGGACAGTAAGTAAAACCTAATTCTAATCATTAGCTATAATTAAAAAGAGAAGTAAGCAAGGTTTAGTTCTACTTCTGTAGGATAAAAGGCAATATTTATAATTTTTATTAAGAAATTTGGCAATGTAAAGCAGTAGTTCTCTGTTGTTGTTGTTGTTGTTGTTGTTTTTGTTGTTGTTTCCTGGGATGTACAAGAATGGTATTGGCCATGTGTCCAGTTCCTGGCTTCATCCCTGTGACCCCATTCCTCCTTTTTCTCTCAAGAAAGCATATTGACATGCAAATATGTGACCATGATATTATTGTGATAACCTTACATCTTCTCTGGTTTATTTTTATGAGTTGATCATTTGCAAACTTTTGTATTTCTACCATGACTGTGGTTTGCAACACATCAGTCTGTCCTGTTGAGACCTGCTGATGTAAATACTGCAAGGAGAAGGTTTCAGCTAATTATTAACTAAGCTGTTTATGAAACTTCTCTAGTGTTTGTCAAATTAACAAGCCAATTTCACTCTTTCTTGTCAGTTTCACCAGGAGGCCCAAGAGCCATGACTTGGTGGTACTGAGAGCTTAAACTGAAGTAACGGTGTACTGGGAATCAGGAAGTCACTTCCACTACTAGAAGTGGTTTGGCTTGTGTCCATCTCTCAAATTCAGGCTGACCCTCCCAATCTGTTAAATGAACAAGATTTTATTGAATAGAATGTTTTGAGAAAGCCTGAGTCACTTGCTCTTTTCATTCCGAGATGGTTGATCCAGATTCCTCAACTCCACACTGCTTAATCCCTGGCTTGCAGGTTGAATACTGCAAATGCTCGGTAATACCTTCCTTAGGCCACTTAGGGATTTATCTAGTACTTGACCTGCATTTTTTCCTCTAGAATGATAGATCTAACTGTATAGAAGTTACAGAAGCAAGTGATATTTAAAGAAAGGTCATAATGAAGTGTTTTCATGTCAATATCACACAGAATACCTGTGAGTTAGGCCCTAAAGTTTGAAGTAAAATGCTCTGCTCTTTATACCTTGCACTGATGGTTCAGTACTGCAGAGTCTTTTTAAAAATGCTGCTGTGAGCTTGCATCCTGCATGCATGGAATTGCCTGGGAACAGAGCAATGAATTAAAGATGGCACAGCTCCCTTTGCTTAACATTTCCTATTTTTCAGGGGTTTGTTTTGCAACTTTAATATTATTAATCTACATAGCTTTTTACTTTTCATTCAGAATTTATATCAGAATCAAGCTAATAAATTAAAGATGAGTTAGTTCATTGTTGGGTGGTTTAACATAGACCTAGTGTGTTAATCCGGATGTGCTTGTTACTAGGATTTTAAAATTTTTATTATTATTATTTTTTTTGCCTCGTAGCTGTGGTTAGGCAGCAGCAATAAATCAGAACAAAGGAATGAAGGTATTGGGGCTTTAGGGAAAACATGTATTAAAAAAATTGGTTTGGCACTAACAGCTGTATTGCATTAAGATGGATTTTAGAGATACAGAGGTAAGAGAATGTAGACAAATAAATTGTATAAATAATCTGAGAAATAGCAAGTCTATACAGACCCCAAGTAACCCTGTAAGCTACCATCAACAGGATTTCCTAATTCCTGTTCAAACAGACCAAACAGGTACACTCTACTTAAACAAATAGCCAGGAGAAATGGGCACATGGCTAATGCTAGGGAAAGTGGGAGGAATAGATAAAGCTCTTTAGAATAGCCCAAAGGATTGGAATAATAGAAGTCAGTGTAGGAGTCTGACATAGCATCTTCTGTGAATAGGGCTTTATTGCCACTCCAGGCACTGATATTGCGAACACACGCTAAGACAGCCAGAAACTGGGAGCCTAACAGGGCAACTCATGCCTGAGAATGTAGTTCTCTGCAGCAGGGAATTCATGTTGGCAGCCAGAGTACAGAGGAGACAGGAAAGAACATTTAGATAAGGCCAATTATATGAATGAAAGACATGGTATGGAAAGTGGACACTGATGACCTTGGTGGGAATGAGATAGGACCATTCCAGGGCCCCAGAGAAGTGCAAGGATGCCAGAAAACATATAAAGAATAAAAGGAGCTAAAGAGACTTCCTAGCCACCTAAATGGTACCTGATCTGAGAGGTCCATATGTTCTAGAACAGATTTTTATTTTCAACTAAAGCATAAAAGCCCTGTAGACTGTGGAAAGACAGTTTCTTCAAAGCCCTGAACTTGCTTTTGTGGCTCAGATATATCAGTTTTGTCTCCAGTTCTTTAATTTAAGTTGATGCAGGCATGTATCAGTGTACATGGAGCACACCTGGTCCCCATTCCTATCTTTGATGTTCACCTAGAGCCCTTTCTGATTTATTCACTGGGCCAGCCATTCCCTGGCCTTTCACCCATCCTCTGCATCTGCTTTAAGCCCTGCTCCTCTCTAGTCCACCTTCTTGACCTTTCTTTTTTACTCTTTTCTTTTCACCCCTCCTCAGCTTCCCCCGCAAGGTGTATCTGACAGGATGTGACTACCAAACTACTGGTGGCTATTTCCAAGATAATAGCAATCATAATATTAACCACACTATCCCATGCAGCTTGACAGAGTCCTCTACATTGTCTTTAAAAGTGGGTACATTTCAGAAGTTCCCTTTGTGGCTCAGCGGAAATGAATCTGACTAGCATCTATGAGGATGCAGGTTGGATCCCTGGCCTTGCTCAGTGGGTTAAGGATCTGGTGTTGGTGTGAGAGCTGTGGCGTAGGTTGCAGATGTGGCTTGGATTCCATGTTGCTGTGGCCGTGGTATAGGCCAGCAGCTACAGCTCCAATTAGACCCTTAGCCTGGGAACCTCCATGTGACATGGGTGTGGCCCTAAAAAGACCAAAAAAAAAAAAAAAAAAGAGGGGGTATATTTCGGAGTTCCCATTGTGGCTCAGTGGTAACAAACCCAACTGGTAACCATGAGGACTCAGTTCAACCCCTGGCCCTGTTCAGTGGGTTAACCATGGCTGGCCCAGTGAATAAATCAGAAAGTGCTCTGGCATTGCCATGAGCTGTGGTGTAGGTTGCAGATGCAGCTTGGATCTCCCTTCATTGTGGCTGCGGTGTAGGCAGGCAGCTGCAGCTCCAATTTGACCCCTAGCCTGGGAACTTCCACATGCTGCAGGGGCAGCCCCCCTCCGAAAAAAAAAAAGAAAAAAAATGGGTCTATTTCTTTGGCTTTGTGGCTTTGCAATAGCTGAGAGCCCCAGCATAAGTAGAGGTTACCACTTTTTTGATCCTCTTCCTTTCCCTCTTATTCAAATAAGAATAACACCTAGACTTTGACTTCAAGGAACTTAAAATTAATATAAATGATTAAATATAAATGTTGAAAGTTCAATAACAGGAAAGAATTAAACATTGTTTAAAAAAACAGTAAAGGAATGTCACAAGTTAGCACATGGTTATTTGGCAAATAAATAAGTATTCATTGGTACAAAGATTCAAAAGCAGCAAAGAAAGACTGCTTCCAGCTAGGGAGGTCAGGGGAAACTGCCAGGCTAATTTGTCAGGGAAAGCAGAAGGTTTAAACTTGAACTCTTGTGCAGGCTCCAGGGTTGTAGCTGAGACAAGTGAAAAAAGAAGAAAGGGCATTTTACAGCTTGGGTACCAGTGAGTAAATAACAAGAAAGCATATGGACAGATAAATCTCATCCTTTACATTAAACTTCGATTGTAACCTTTTATATATCTTCCAGTGAAGACATGGGAATTCCCATACTCTTGACCCAAGATCGTGGCACATCTAAAACTTGACAACATATTTCTTGGGAAAGCCTGTAAAGTCTAAATTGACAGGAAAATTCTATCTGCAGGTCAGAGTATGCAGCCTAAGAAGTTTGTGCTCTTCAGCCAGACTGAAGCTAAAACTAGGCTATTTTCACCCTCTGGTTAAATGCTAGCTAAATTCATTTTAATATTGCACTGTCAGTATTTTATTTATTTGTCTGGTTGCCACATTTCCTCTCTCAAATCTCTCTTGCATAAATGATTTACTATTTGTTCCCAAAGCTGAAGACTTTATGCCTTGTCTCTTTCTTCTGATAAGAGGATATTGCAGCAGCTTTCTTTTTATGCTGCTGATGGTTTTTATTTTGTTAATTCATAGTTCAGCAGAGTAACTAGTTTAGTAAGGCATAGAAAACCAAGAGGTTCAGCCCTCAAAATGACTAAGACAGTAAATCTTCACTGGCCCATTATCACACAGAACCCTGTTGAATTTGCTCTCCTAAAAAGTAAGTTAGTGGTTCTTAAATTAGGTTTTGCATTTTCTTAACTCTCCAAACTAAGCATATTTAACTACAGGACACTTAAGGTCCTTAAGATAAAGTTATGAAAAAGCAGTTTTACAATGGAAACCTATAAATCTTAAGAAAAAAATGGGAGCAATTCTTTCTGAGTGTACACTTGTTAGGTCTTCACATAGAAATGTAGAGTGCTCTGCATTCAACGCAGGGATTATGATTAAAAAAAAAACAACCCACATTTCTTAAATTTCTTAAGGCAGCATTTGGGATGTTATAGTAAGAAAGTTATATGCCATAGTTCTTTATGGTGGTGGTCCATAGACTAAGCTAAAAGATTTAAAATAAAAACAAAAATCAGTAATCTCACACAATTAGTTCATCAGGTCAATACTGAGCTACTGTCCAAACTCTAAATTTACAAAATTCTAGTCAATCAAAAGTCTGTTCCATATTAAAAAGGTTGTAAGCAAAGTATAGACCTGACTCTTGAAAACTGCCCTGTCTCCCAAATTTCCTCCCTGGGGATTGGGGCTAAGATGGTTATAAAATCCCACCTTCCTCTCAGAATGCTTCACCAATTTCTTGAATTGCCTTATTCTTTCAAAGTTTCTCAACTGTAGACCCTGGGAAGTAAAAAATACTCCATGTTTGAAAAAATTGATGAGAAATAAAGAACAAATTTAGTGATTGGGTACCAGTGGGGTTTGCACATTAAATGCAAGAAGGAAAAAATGACAAAAACTCATTGGGGAGTTCCTGCAGTGGTGCAGTGGGTTAATGATCCAACATTGCCACAAATGTGGTGTAGGTCACAGATGCAGCTGGGATTCAATCCCTGGCTTGGGAACTTCCATATGCCATCCATGGGTTTGGCCAAAAAAGAAAAAAAATAAAAACCCAAAACTCATTGGGATGCTTTTGTGATACTATAGAAACACATTTCTCCAGTTTTAATTAGTTATATTTCTACTGAAGATCACTAGTTATACATAACATGATTTAGGTCTATATAGTGCTTTTTCTCTCCCAGAAAACTAAAGAATAATTCACATTCTAAAATAGAATATATACTTTAGTACACCTCTCTAAACAATTGGCAGATCAAGCCAATGAAAATAGATGAGGATATAGAGAATTTGGTTAACACAATTACAAACTAAATCTTACAATTATATAGAATTTGGTACTAAATAAACAGCAATACATATTTTTCTCAAATGCCTATGGAAATTTTACAAAAACTGATCATGTATTAGGTCACAAAGACACTCTCAATAAAATTCCCAAAATTGAAACCATAAACGTTACATTCTCTGATCATATGGCAATACATACACATACATACACTCTAGTCCCCAAGACCAACCATTTAGAAATGTTAAATCAGGCTTCTACATGACTCTGAGAAAGAAAATAAAGAAAAATAATGAGATTACAGACCCTTTGGAAATGAGTGACTATGGCAACTTTCTATTTTCTTTCTTTTTTCAAAAGTCAGAGTGATGTGATAAGATGAGCTGCCTTTGAGAGCTTTGCAGAGCAATAGAGCTAGGCACCAAGAAGTCAGTGGTCTCTAAAAGCTTGGAACAATCTCATGGTATAGCCAAGAAGCAAATAGGGACTTCAGTTCTACCAACACAGGAACTGAATTCTGCCAACACTCTGAGTGAGCAGGAAACAGATTCTCTCCTGGAGCCTCTAGAAAGAAAAGCAGCCTTACCGACATCTTCATTTTAACTCAGGGAACATCAGATTTCTAATCTACAGAACTGTAAAATAATAAATTTGGGCTGTTTTAAGCCATTTGCTATGGCAATAATAGAAAACTAATACAGATTTTGTCTTTTTGTCTTTTATATATATATATTTTTTAGGGCTGTACCCATGGCACATGGAGGGTCCCAGGCTAGGGATCGAATGAGAGCTGTAGCTGCTGGCCTATGTCACAACCACAGCAACACAGGGTCCTAGCCATTTCTGTGACCTACACCACAGCTCACCTCAATGCTGGGTCCTTAACCCACTGAGCAAGGCCAAGGATTGAACCTGTGTCATCATGGATACTAGTCAGGTTTGCTAGCTATTGAGCCATGATGAGAACTCCTAATACAGATTTTGGTACATGGAAGTGAGGTGCTGCTATAACAGGGAAGTAAATATGTGGAAATAGCTTTGGAACTGGGCAGTAGGCAAAGGCTGAAAGAATGTTAGAGCAGCATGATAGAAAAAGTCTATATTGCCTTGAATAGACCTTTAGTAGAAATAGGGACTTTAAGATTTATATTCTGCAGTTTTGTGAAAAGCAGAATTTCTAAATGATGAAATTGGACATTCAGCTGAAGAAATTTCCAAAAAAAAAATTGTTGAAGATGCAAAAGGTTTTCTTCTTGCTGCTCACAGTAATATGTGAGAGGAAAGAAATAAACTGAAGGAAGAACAAATAGGGACCAGAATTTAATGATTTGGGAGATTCTCAACCTATCCAGATCAGAAAAGACTAAAATTGAGAGGTTCACTCAGGGAAGTGTACTCTAGAGAAAAAACCTAGGATGTGGCTGGATAGACTTTACTAATAGTTCAAAACGATCAAAAGGTCAGAGTATTCAGTGACACAAAAGGTTCTTTGAAGAGGGTGTGACTTATAGATCCCATCAATCAAGCCAGAGATCTGCTAGGAAGCTTAAAGACTTTGTGCCCTCAGCTATCTCAGCAAAATGAAAGAATAGAGATAAGATTATCTAAGAAAGATCCATGGTTGAGCCTCTTATCTAATAGAGTAAATTCTTATGACATATATAGGAGAGCCACAAAGTTCTTGAGAATTTTATATCAGCATAAACATTGTCAGCATAGATTTAAAAAGAAAGAGAGCATAAAAAGAAAGAAGGCTGTGAGATATAAATCTACACGCAGGAAACAGGCTGATAAATTTCACAGCTGCAAACACATACTTTTTCATGAAAAAGAAATGATGACTCATTCTGTGCATCTTAGAGGGTAATTCCCACACCTGGAAACTTGATGGAATTTTACCAGCTGAATTTTGGAGTTGCTTGGGACTAGTCATTTCTTTTTTTACCTCCTTCTATTTTCTCATTTAAGAAGTGAAATATCTAGAGTTCCCATTGTGGCTCAGTGGGTTAAGAATCTGACTAGTGTCCATGATGATGAGGGTTTGATCGCTGGCCTCACTCAGTGAGTTAAGGATCCAGTGCTGCTATAAAAATTGTGGTGTAGGTTGCAGAAGCAGATTGGATCTGGCATTGCTGTGGCTGTGGTATAGGCTGATTGCTGCAGCTCTGATGTGACCCCTAGCCTGGAACTTTCATATGCATATGCCACAGGTGTGGCCCTAAAAAGAAAAAAAAAAAAAAACCCTAAATATCTGTATTATCTTATATTTGTCCCAATGGTGTATTTTGGGGGGCAGAAAACATGTTTTCTACCTCCACAGGTCAACAGATGGAGACAAACTGTGGCCCAGAATAGATGATACTCACACGTGATTTAGATGATAAGCAATAAAAAATTAATACAAAATGTATGGAAAATGTAATACACCATACAATTTAAAATTACCTTTTTATTTAATAGGAATTCAACAGACTTTCTTGCATGTTACCTTATTTCAAAACACTGTACTTAAAAATAAACTACTATGATTTTAAAGATCAGTATAAATGCAAATTCAAAAATTACCATCTTTATGAAGTTTTATTTTCTTTTTAGAATAAAAATGAAAATCTCAATAATCTTTTCCCATAAAAAGATTTTGCTATAATATCACATTTCACTAAAGTTATTCTTATCCCAGTTAGCACAAAGTAATTTACATACACATTTTAGTATACTATAGTCTCATGAGATCTTAGGAATGATTCTAGAAAAGTTATTCCATTTCATAGAAGGGAAAATAGATACTTGGTGGAGAAAAAAAGCTTGCCTAAGGAAATACTGCAAATTAATGACTGGGAGTAGAACACAAATTTGCTGAGTTTGAAATTTTTCCTAGTATATCAGCTATTACCATATTTTCCCCTCATGACTATGATTAAGATTGTGACTGGTCCTCACCCTCAGAGAATTTGTACTAATATAATGGAAACCTTTCAGTTCATTAGGTACTAAGACATCAAAACTTTTGAGTTAAATGGTGAAAAACTGAAACCTTTCCCTTTAAGATTAGGAGCAGGACTTCCCAGCATGGCCCAGCGGTTAACGGACCTGACTAGCATCCATGAGGACACAGGTTAGATCCCTGGCCTCACCCAGTGGGTTAAAGATCTGGTGTTGCCGTGAGCTGTGGTGTAGGTTGTAGACGCAGCTCAGATTCTGCGTTGCTGTGGCCCTGGTGTAGGCCAGAGGCTACGGCTCCGATTTGACCCCTAGCCTGGGAACCTCCATATGCTGTGGGTGCAACCCTAAAAGACAAAAAAAAAAAAAAGGGCCCCCCCCCCAATAAAAAAGATTAGGAACAATGTAAAGATGCTCACTCTCACCACTTGTATTAAACATAGTACTGGAAGTCCTAGCCAGAGAAATTGGGTAAGAAAAAGAAATAGACATCCGAATAGGAAAGGAAGAAATAAAATTAGCTCTGTCTAGAGATGACATGATTGTTTGTGTAGAAAATCCTAAAGATTCCACATACAAAAAACACCTGCTGGAACTAATAAGTGAATTCAGCAAAGTTCCAGATACCAAATCAACACACAAAAATCGATTGCATTTCAATTCATGAACAATCTGAAAAGGAAATTAACAAAACAGTATCATTTCTAACAGCATCAAAATGAATAAAATCCTTAGGAATAAACCTAACTAAGGAGGCAAAAGAAGAGCTGCTCTTCAATGCCTATAATTTTAGTTTTGCAAGGTGAAAAAGTTCTAGAATTCTGCTGCATGACAATGTGCCTATACTTAACACTGTCATACTGTGCACATAAAAATGGTTAAGATGGTATATTTTATGTTATTTTTTTTTTAGCCACAATAAAAAAGCTTTATAGTTACTGCATTATACTGTATCCACAAATGGAATAATTACAAACCAATCCCTAATTTGAGAATTCCAGAGAGTTCAAATGTTTAGTTGAACAGGAATATTTAAACTAAATTGCTAGAGCACTAATTAATATTATTGAAGTACTAATAAATACATTAAAAGACTGCTGAAAAAAGAGTACTTAATTCTAAAGCATAATTAGCTCATTTTGCAGTAAACAGAAAATGCTTTTTCAAGCTAATTAAATCCAGTGCATTTTTATAGCAATTAACAATATGTGGTTAATTATTATTATGTGGGATTTGCTATATAGCATTAATTATGATGAATTCATTTGATTTTTTTTTTTTTTTTGTCTTTTTAGCTATTTCTTGGGCAGCTCCCGTGGCATATGGAGGTTCCCAGGCTAGGGGTCTAATCGGAGCTGTAGCCACTGGCCTACGCCAGAGCCACAGCAACGCGGGATCCGAGCCGCGTCTGCGACCTACGCCACAGCTCACGGCAACGCCGGATCGTTAACCCACTGAGCAAGGGCAGGGACCGAACCCACAACCTCATGGTTCCTAGTCGGATTCGTTAACCACTGCGCCACGACGGGAACTCCTCATTTGAATTTTTATAAGAGGAAATGTTTTGGGAAATACAATGCTTTCAATGTTTTATTATGTTAGCATTTAATAAATTTTAGAATTGTATATGAAAAACCAAGAGTTTTCTAAATAAGTTTTAAAGTTGAGTGAAAAATATCTTTCAGGGAATAATCTTTATAGATTTGACACCCTGTATAAATAAAGTCTGTTCTACATGTAAAATATATATTTGAAGCATTGCCTTTATGTTAATCACTGTACTTGGCATTGTGAGAGATATAAAAATGAATTGATTCAATCCCTGGACGCAAGGATACTGTGTTACCAAGGTAATTTAAAGAATTTCTGATTCCTTAAACTGTGTTCCAATGAATTATTTAACTTTCTAACTCTCCTTGATTCCACTTTTACCAAGCAGGTTAAATACTAACTTAAACCACCATCAAGGTGGTTCTCAAACTGGGGTCAAAGTTGAATCACCTGAAGATCTTTTAGAATATATACATGTGAAGACCGCATCCCCAGAATTGTGACACCTAGTCAACAGTAGGCTTTGGACATTGGTGTTTTAAAAAATGACCAAGTACCTGGGGCCTGGGGAATGACTGCAAAAATGTGGAAGTTTTCTTTCAAAGGTGATGGGAATATTCTAAAATTAGGTGTGATGATAACCGCACAATTCTATAAATTTACTAGAAATTACTGAATTATGCTCTTAAAATACATGAGTTTTATGATATGTAAATTATACCTCAATAAAGTCAATAGAAAGAAAAAAAGTTTTGGGATGTGACCAAAATGTTACTCAGAGAAGTGTTTGTCTTTTTAGATCCATCTATTGGTAAGTAAAAGACCGAAAATAAGTGAACAGAGCTTTCAACATGAGAAATTGGAAAAGAACAAAAACAACAAAAATAGAAGGAAGGAAATAAGAAAAATAAAAACAAAAACATGATGAAAATAAAATCTGCAACACCAAAACTGTTTCTTAAAAAAAAAAAAAGCAATAGAATGAGCTAGGCTCTACCAAACTCTAATAAACAGAAAAGAGGAAAAAACCACAATAGCACCAATAATAATACAAGAGTATAACCATATATATGGAAACTAGATGAAATGGAAGAATTTCTAGGAAAATACCAATCTGCCAAACTATATATAAGAAAAAGTAAAAAATAGATCAATATCCCTAAAACATTTTTAAGTCAGTAAAAGATAATCTTCCCCCCAAAGTTCTAGGTCCAGATGATTTTGTGAGTAGATTTTCTTTTCTTTTTTTAGGGCTGCACCTGTGGCATATGGAAGTTCCCTGACTAGGGGTCAAATCAGAGCTATAGCTGCTGGCCTACACTACAGCCACAACAGTGCTGGATCGGAGCCATGTCTGCGAACTACACCACTACTTGAGGCAACACCAGATCCTTAACTCACTGAGTGTGCCCAGGGATGAAACCCGCATCCTCATGTATATTAGCTGGGTTCTTAACTCACTGAACCATGACAACTTCCAGATACTCTATTACCTTAATTTAAGACATTAATACAGTAAAGGTCAATACTCATTTTGATAGATTCAGAAAAGGTGATACCAATTTTTTTTTTGTCTTTTTGCCATTTCTTGGGCTGCTCCTGTGGCATGTGGAGGTTCCCAGGCTAGGGGTCGAATCAGAGCTGTAGCCACTGGCCTACACCACAGCCACAGCAACACCGGATCCTTAGCCCACTGAGCAAGGCCAGGGATTGAACCCGCAACCTCATGGTTCCTAGTTGGATTCGTCAACCACTGAGCCACAACAGGAACTCCAGGTGATACCAATTCGTGACAAAAATTTTAGTAAGCTAGGAATAGAAAAAACATTTAATTTTATAAAGAGTCTCTATAAGAAGTCAATAATAATGTATGAAATCTTAGAGCCCTAGAGAGATATTTCCATTATAATCAAATAAGAAAAAAAATGCTTGTCATTATGAATATTGCTCAACAATGTTCTAGAAACTCTAACCAATGCAGTAGGGCGAACAAACTTATCTCATTCTCTTTTCTCTGCAGATAGATACACACACACACACACACACACACACACACACATGCGCGCGCGCGCACACGCGTGCACGCACAGAAAATACATAAAAAGAGAAACACTAGGTCATTAAACAAAATGTCATGTTTATGTACCTAAAAGAGATACATAAGAATTGATTTTTAAAAACTATGAAATAAGAGACTTTAGTAAGGAAGACAGGTATAAGATCAATATAAACATTACTGATAGTTTTTGTAGATAACAACAGTAATTAGAAATAATGAATAAAGGACCCCATTTCTATTACCAATAAAGCTATCAACTACGAAGGAACAACCTCACTGCAAAATACACAAGATAAAGACAACTGTAAAACTGTCTAGAAAGTATTTAAGACAACCCAGAAAAAGAGAAAATCATACTATGATTCTGGATGAATCATTGTAAAGATGAATCATTTCAAACTTAAAAGCGTCAATGTAATTTTTCAGTGGAACATGGCAAAGTAATCCTAAATTCATTTGGATGGGTAAATTAGTAACAATTACAAAGCAAATTAGAAGAATAAAAATAATGAGGAGGAACTGAATCCTTCAAGTAAAAAAGCTCACTATAAAACTACAGTGATTAAAATAGTGTAATATCGGCATAGAAATAGATCGGTTGAATACAAAGTTATTCAGAAACATATCCATATAGATTTGAAATTTAGTACATAAAAATATGTCATTTCAAACCATTGTGGAAAGAATGGACTAATCAATAGATAGTTTGGGGTCAACTGAATGTATATTTAGGAGAAAAAAATTAGAATTCTCTTCATACTACCCATTTTAAAAGCTAAATTCCAAAGGGATTAATAAGCAAAATATAAAAAGGCAAAACAGTAAAAGCTATAAACGGAAAGTTCTAGAATAGAATACAGGAAATATTTTTATAATCTTGGAGAAAGATCTTCCTAAGTAAGACACAAAACTCAGAAGCCACAAGTGAAAAGATGGACAGATGACTGCATAAAAATATAAAATTTCTGTAAAGGACATTTATAACAGAGAAAGTATTAATATCCCTACTACAAAAACAACTCCTATAAATAAGTAAATAAAAGGCAAACTCCCAGTAAGGACAAAAAATATGAACAAGTAGTCCACAAAAGAACAAAATGCTAATACCTAATAAACATATGAAAAGATGTTCAGCTTCACTGGCAATTAGGAAAATGCAAATTAAAAATGAGATTCTACAAACAACTCGATTAAAAAATGGGCAGAGAATCTGAATAGACATTTTCCAAAGAAGACATACAGATGGTCAACAGACACATGAAAAGATGTTCAGCATCGCTAGTTATTGGGGAAATACAAATCAAAACTACAATAAGATGCCACTTCACACCTCTTAGAATGCCTATTATCAAAAGGATAAGAATTAACAGTGTTGGAGAGGATGTGGAGAAAAAGGGAACTCTTGTGCACTCTGATGCAGCAATGTAAATTGTTGCAGCCACTATGGAAAACAATACAGAGATTCCTCAAAAAATTAAGAATCAACTACTATATCATCCAGCTATTCCACTTCTGGGTATTTTCCCCCCAAATATGAAAATACTAATTTTAAAAGATACATGCACCCCTACATACAGTCATTGCAGCACTGCATACTACAGCCAAGATATGGAAACAACTTAGGTTGGTTGTTCTCACAATGGATAAAGAAGATGTGGTATACATATAAGCAATGGAATTCTACTCTGCCATTAAAAAAGAATGAGATCTTGCCATTTGTGACAATGTGGATGGACCTTGAAGTTATTATACTAAATGAAATAAATCAGATGGAGAAAGATAAACACAGTATTATTTCACTTATATGTGGAATCTAAAAACAAAACAAAACAAAAATTAAAAACTCATAGATACAGAGAACAGACCAGTGGTAACCGGAGAAGAGAATTGAGGAGGTGGGCAAAACTGGGTGAAGGGGGTCAGTTGCTTGGCAATGAATAGTAATTAGACTTGTGATGATCATTTTGTATTATATACAGATATAGAATAACAATGCTGTACACCTGAAACATATAATAATAAAGATGAGATCACATTTTTGTCCATCAAAATTACAAAAAAATTAAACATACTAAAGAAGACTAGGGTTGCCTAGGGTATGGAAAACTCATACTTAGGGTGCAGGGTGAGTTGTGACAAGCTATTTAGAATGACAAACAACCGTCAATAAATATCACCACATGTGACAATAACTATCAATATTAAAATGTTTTAACTCATACCTTTAGATTTATATTCTATAGAAATACTATAGGGAACATTCTTTGTAACACCTAAAAATATGAGCCAACCTAACTAATGTCAACAATAGGAGAATGGGTGAATAGAAGCTGAAAGAGTCATAAAATTGAAGTCTGTAGCCATTTAAAAATTAGAGGTAAGGAGTTCCTGTCATGGCGCAGTGGTTAACGAATCCGACTAGGAACCATGAGGTTGAGGGTTCGGTCCCTGCCCTTGCTCAGTGGGTTAACGATCCGGCGTTGCCATGAGCTGTGGTGTAGGTTGCAGACGCGGCTCGGATCCCTCGTTGCTGTGGCTCTGGCGTAGGCCAGTGGCTACAGCTCCGATTCCACCCCTAGCCTGGGAACCTCCATATGCCGTGGGAGCGGCCCAAACAAATAACAAAAAGACAAAAATAAAATAAAATAAAATAAAAATATATAAGTTGAAAAAAAAATAAATAAAAATTAGAGGTAAGCCTGATGAATCATTAAATGAAAAGGTATGTAACAGTATACAGAGTATGACTGCATTTTTGTAAAAACAGTGTTCTTGCATGTTCTTCAAAAATGTCTAGAAAGATACCAGAAGTTTGACTGTTTTTACTTCTTGGGAATGAGTATGGAAAGGGGCTGGGGGAATATGTGAGTGGTTGGGATTTTTCCTTTCTAGATTACAAATTATATATGTGTGTATTTGTAGTCCGTAAGTAATTCTATATTGTTACAATAAAGTAGTAAGAGTAAAATGAACATATGCGAAGGAATATAAGAGGCAGTCAACTGCACAAAACCTATTTCATAGAAATTAACAATTTAGGCTGGGTAGAATGAAAATATACTGCGATGCTCCTAAATCCTGAACAAGGAGGAATTTGAGCCTCAGCTCCATTTTTCTGCATTTGCATGAATTGCACAATCACAAAATTTAGGGATTTAACTGATACTAGACCCAAACCTGTATACTTTCTAGAACAGAACAATAGCGGAGCACTCAAATATTTGGGCACTGTCTTGGATCTGGGCCTCTCTCTATTCACACAGACAGACAACACCGCAGACACTGGAGACTTCCCTCTGGAGTTCACGCAGATTATCAACTACCTTTTCACTCCAGGAAAGCTACTCCTCACTCTCAGCTTACTTGGAGGACAAAGAGGAGAAGAGGGAAGAGAAGGAAGAAAGATGAAGGATGAGGAGGGAGAGAATGAGGTGGAGGAAGAAGGGGAAAAGGAGGGAGAAAGGGGTTTTGACCTGTAATACAAGTACAGATTTAAAGCTGAATAATCACAACTCCAAAAGCACATAGATCTAGGCTACAGATCTAGCCTGCAAGTATATTTGGTCTCAGTTTGGATTCCAGATTACGATTAAATAAGGTGGCTTTTTGTCTTTATTTCAGTAGTTTCTTTAAAAGAGGATATGCTTTTTCACAACTAGGTAGATCCAACCAATAGCCAGAACTGACTACATAGCCACAAAACTCAGTATAATGCCAAGGTTAATGTACTACTTGCCTCTAAAATATCAGAGATTTGTCATTGCTTTCAGCTCAACAGGCTTTTCTTAAAACTGAGCAACTTGGCTAGAGAAGATTTATTAATTCAGAGTTTGTAATCTAAGGGCAATTGCAGAAATTGAGTATGAGTTATGCTTATCAAAATTTATGAATCCCTTTTGTAATTGTGACTTTATTTCTATTGCATAGTCATATAATGTTTCAAAATTTGTGATTCCACTGAGCCAAAGGCAGCTCTTCAACATGAAATAAATGAGAACTTCAGGTAAATATTGGCAAAATCCACAGGGTCAGTTTGAATCTTAATACCTATACTTACTTGAACAAATAAGTGATGCATTTGTTTTTCCTTTCCCAGCTTTAAGTTCAATTTCTTCACCTTCTGGCCACATCAGTAAGAAAATACAATCTTGTGAGTCACAATGGAGATTCTCAAATTGCATCTCTTAAAGACATTTAATTCCCGAAGACCAAGAGCCACAAAAACTTCAATTAAAAAAATCAAATGTTTCCGGAGTTCCCGTCGTGGCGCAGTGGTTAAACGAATCTGACTAGGAACCATGAGGTTGCGGGTTCGGTCCCTGCCCTTGCTCAGTGGGTTAACAATCCGGCGTTGCCATGAGCTGTGGTGTAGGTTGCAGACGCGGCTCGGATCCCGCGTTGCTGTGGCTCTGGCGTAGGCTGGTGGCTGCAGCTCCGATTCCACCCCTAGCCTGGGAACCTCCATATGCCGCGGGAGCGGCCCAAGAAATAGCAACAACAACAACAACAACAAAAGACAAAAAAAAAAAAAAAAAATCAAATGTTTCCTTGACTTAGCTATTCAACTGCTTTAACATAAAAAACATGTTGCTTCAAGTTCTTTGAAATGTCCCATACCTTGGCAACAATGAAAGGCATGTTACATGAAGAAAATTCACAGTCCTCTATCACTTTGGGCAACATTTCATAATTAACAGGTTCACAGCATTAATTTCCAGTGACTATAACTAAGGAAAGCCTTTCTTTGAGTTCAAACTGATGATGGACCTTCTTTCCCTCCTTTTTTTTTTTTTTTTTGCAGTTGTCCCATTTGTGCCAGATAAGCTCATCTTTATTTGAAGAACATGTAGAACTAAGATGAGATTAACAGAGGTGGGAAGAAAATAGGGCAAGAGAGTGTCCTGTAAGTAATAGGTTTCATTCTCGCCTATGACTGGTGATCTCTACACACAGTTATAAAGGAGGCTTTCTAAACATTTTATCTGCAATAGCCAAAAGCATTTGTATAAATGGTCAAACTTGCAAGATGACTATTTTAAAAAATAATATTCCTTTCAGATAAGACTTTTTTTTAAACAACAGAATCATTATCTTTGGTAAATCCAATTCTTTATACCCTTTAAATAATTGATTAAAAAAATACCAGAGTCATAGTTATGATTACAAGTCATTTTTTTGCAGTGACAGATGGTTTTGATTTTCTTCATAGTTTAGTTTCCAAATTTTTACAGCAAATATGTAGTATGTTAAAAATCAGGAAAAGTGTTATGTGTATATATGTGGAGTAAATGTGGTTATTAGAAAAATTAGAACAACTATATGGAAATACAATTCATTTTTTAAAACTTTGTATTTTGAAATAATTGTAGACTCCCAGGAAGTTGCAGCTATAATATAAAGAGTCCCATATACCTTTTTTTTTTTTTTTTGGTCTTTTTTGCCTTTTCTAGGGCCGCTTCCCGGGGTTGAATAGGAGCTGTAGCCGCCACCCTATGACAGAGCCACAGCAACCCAGGATCCGAGCCGCATCTGCGACCCACACCACAGCTCACAGCAACCACCAGATCCTTAACCCACTGAGTGAGACCGGGGATCGAACCTGAAACCTCATAGTTCCTAGTTGGATTCATTAACCACTGCGCCATGACGGGAACTCCCCAAGACCCTTCATGGTGTCTTTTTTTTTTTTTTGGTCTTTTTTTAGGGCTGCACCAGCAGCATATGGAATTTCCCAGGCTAGGGGTTGAATCGGGGCTGTAGCTGCCAGCCTACACAGGCTACAGCCACAGCAATGTGGGATCTGAGCCGCATCTGTGACCTACACCACAGCTCACAGTGATGCCAGATCCTTAACCCATTGGCAGGGCTAGAGATCGAAGCTGCATCCTCGCAGATACTAGTCGGGTTCATTAACCACAGAGCGACAAAGGGAACTCCTCATGGTATTATCTTATATAGCTATAGTATGAAATCAAAACTAGGAAAATGACATTGGTATATTATTATTAATATACCAGAGTTGATGTTACTCAGCTGTCTCTTGTTTTTAACTGGCATTCATTTATGCGTGAGTGTGTGTGTCTGTGTGTGTGTAACTTTGTATAGTTTAGTCCCATGTATAGCTTCGTGTAACCACCACTGCAATCAAGATTCAACTGTTGCATTACTACAAAAGAATTCCCTCCTCCTGCCACTTTGAATTAGCACTCCATCACCTCCTCTCCTCCTTGTCATTTGGTTACCATGATCATCTTCTCAATCTCTGTAGTTTCATAATCATTAAAATGTGATATAGGGAGTTCCCTTCCTGGTTCAGTGGTTAACGAACTTGACTAGGATTCAAGAGGATGCTGGCTCGATCCCTGGTCTCACTCAATGGGTTAAATATCCGGCGTTACCATGAGCTGTGGTGTAGTTGCAGACACAGCTCGAATCCTGATTTGCTGTGGCTGTGATGTAGGGCGGCAGCTGTAGCTCTGATTCAACTCCTAGCATGGAAACTTCCATATGCCCATACGCCTCTAGGGTGCAGCCCTAAAAAAAGCAAATAAATAAATAAATAAATAAATAAAATGTAATATAAATAGAACTCATTTCATTTAATCTTTTGCGATTGATTTTTTTTCCACTAAGCATAATGTCCTTGAGGTTAATCTAGGTTGTTTCATGTATCAATAGTTCACTCCTTTTTATATTGAGTAGTACTTCATTGTATGGCTATAGAGTTTTTTCAACCATCCACCCACTGAAGGGTATTTGGGCCTTTTCCAGTATTTTGCAAAGAATAGCATTGTATAGGTTTTGTGTAAATATAAGTTTTCATTTTTCTGGGATAAATGTCCAAGAGTTGACTGCAGAGTTGCATGTTTGGTTTTGGAAAAAAAATGCTAAATTGTTTTCCAGAATTGCTGTACCATTTTACATTCACACCTGCAGTGTATGACTGATTCAGCTTCTCTGCATCCCTCACTAGCACTTGTTATGATGACTACTTTTTTATTTTATTTTACTTTATTATTTTGCTTTTTTAGGGCCACACCCACGGCATATGGAGGTTCCCAGGCTGGGGATCAAATCGGAGCTGTAGCTGCCAGCCTATGCCAGAGCCACAGAAACGCAGGATCTCAGCCACGTCTCTGACCTACACCACAGCTCACGGCAACGCTGGATCCTTAACCCACTGAGCAAGGCCAGGGATCGAACCTGCATCCTCATGGATGCTAGTCATATTCGTTAACCACTGAGCCACAACGGGAACTCTCTATGGTAACTATTTTTAAATTGAAATCATCCTGATAGGTGTGTAGTAATATCTCATTGTGGTTTTAAACTTGCATTTTCCTAATGACTAATGATGCTGAACATCTTTTCATGTCATTACTTGCCATCTCCTCATTTTCTTCTGTGAAATCTCTTCATGTCGTTTGCCCATGTTGTAACTGACTTGTTTCTTTTGTTATTTTCTTTCTTGTTCTTTTTTTTTTTTAGGGCCGCACCACCACATATGGAAGTTCCCAGGCTAGGGGTCGAACTGGAGCAACAGCTGCCAGCCTACACTGCAACTATGGCAACAAGAGATCCGAGCTGCATCTGCGACTTACACTACAGCTCACCAAAACACCAGGATCCCCGACCCACTGAGTGAGGCCAGGGATTAAACCCTAGTTGGATTTGTTTCCACTGTGCCACAATGGGAACTCCTCTTTTTTACTTTTGAGTTTTGAGAATTTAAAAAAAAAAAAAAAACGTATTCTAGATTTAAGGTTTTTGTAGATACATGTTTTGCAATTTTTTTTTTTTTTTGGCTTTTTAGGACCACACCAACACCATATGGAGGTTCTCAGACTAGGGGTGGAATTGGAGCTACAGCTACTGGCCTACATCACAGAGACAGCACTGCAGGATCCGAGCCATGTCGGTGACCTAAACCACAGCTTACAGCAGTGCCAGATCCTTAGCCCACTGATCGAGGCCAGGGATCAAACCTGCAACCTCATGGTTACTAGTCAGATTCATTTCTGCTGCCCCAAAATGGCTAATATTTGCTAGTATTTTCTCCCACCAATTCATTTTCATAAGACAAAAATCAGAACAGGGTAGTGGATGGAAGGACATTTGACTTTACAGACACAGGATTACATTCAAAGCTATGTGAGTTTGACATCAGCCTTTATTTAAACCCAAACTTTGAGACTTCTGGATACAGTGATGTCTCAGTATGCTAAGCAAGATCGAAAGATGATCTTTTACCACCAGTCAGGATTAGTTCATACATTTAAAAGGAAGATGAATTTTGCATAAAATCATATTGCAAGGAGAAGCTCTTACTGCTAATGAAATGGGTAGTTTGAGAAAGCAAAAAATCTATTTTCAAGGAAGTAGAATGATAGGGAACCTGATCTTTCAATTTTATATTAGTTTAGGTAATAGTGTAAAAGTATTTTCTATAAAGTACTACAAAATAATCTGATTTCAGATCTTATGATCTTTTTTTCTTGTGTACTTTGCTTACTCTAGAAAGGGTGACTATACAACTCTAAATTTGGGGGGACAGTTCAGACTTCAAATATTCCAAACCATTGCCTCTAGAAACCGTTAAAATTACTTTCAAATATTATACCATCAAAATTATACCTATTAGACTACTCCTTACATCTTACAAAGATCCTTGTTTAGAATATTCTGAGTATGCTCACCTTGTCATATACCCTTCCCTGCTCACACCCTTATACTCTAATAAGCATGATCCTGCCCCCTGGCTGTGGCTCATCAGACTAAGAAGGGACACTTGACCCAAAGCACTCATCCATAGGCTGTTTTGTGACCCTTGCTTTGGATTTACTGCTTCAAAACAAGATGAGCTGGGTCAATTATACTCCTTTTTCAGGAGGTGAAATTGAAAAGCTAAAGTGGAGATAAATAACCATAATAGCTGGCCTAAAAGGTCATGACATGGCCGCTATAGGCCATGTGCAGGCTGGAAGCCAACCTCTAGAAAGAAGCAGAGATGCCATAAGTTTGTTGACGAGGTTCCTGAGAGGCAGTAACTGCTTAGGGACCTGACAGCTTTCTGACTCTGGTTCAGGTTCCCATCCACACATAGCCTTAGAAGATATTCTGCTTTTGCAGTACCTTGAGTGGGTTCTTGGCAGCCAAAAGATTTCTAATTATGACATGGACCTAGTAGTCTTATTCTTTTGTTTGGACGTCATAGTCAATAACTACAGAAAAAATTTGCATGTTCTAATGAGAGAAGCATTCTCTCAAAAAGTTTTCAATTGACGTAACTCCTACATACAATTGGTGGGAGTACACAGTTCAACTTTCTGAAGGGCAATTGGGCAAAATGGATCTCAAAATAAAAGTGTGTACTACCCAAATGAATTTACCTACAAAACAGAAACAAAGAGACAACGGATTTGTGGTTGCCACGGAAGGGGGTGGGAGAGGGATGGATTAGGAGTTTAGGGTTAGCAGATACAAACTACTACATATAGAATGGATAAACAACAAGATCCTACTGTATGGCACAGGGAACTACATTCATTATCCTGTGATAAATCATGATGGAAAAGAATACCAAAAAGGAACGTAAGTATAACTGAATCGCTTTGCTATACAGTAGAAATTAATACAACACTGTCAATCAACTATATTTCAATTTTAAAAAGCTCTGTGCTGGAGTTCTCATTGTGGATCAGAGGGTTAAGAACTCAACTAGTATCTGTGAGAACATGGGCTCCATCCCTGGCTCTGCTCAGTGGGTTAAGGATCTGGCCTTGCTGTGAGCTGCAGTGTAGGTTGCAGATGCAGCTCAGATCTGGAGGTGCTGTGGCTGTGGCATAGGCCACTATGGAAAACAGTATGAAGATTCCTTGAAAAGTTAAGACTAGAACTGCCATATGATCCAGCTATTCCAATTCTGAGTATTTTTCAAAAGAATACAAAACCTCTAATTCGAAAAGACATATGCACCCCTATGTTCATTGGAGCATTATTTACAGTAGCCAAGCTATGGAAGCAACCTAAGTGCCCATTGATGGATTAATGGATAAAGAAGGTATGGTGTAATTATAGACATGGACTACTACTCAGTCATAAAAAAAAATGAGATCTTGTCATTTGCAACATGGGTATCCAACCTTGAATATATTATGTTAAGGGAAGTAAGTCAGACAAAGAAAGACAAATACTGTATAATTTCACTATTTTGAGGTGGCGGGGGGCTTTTCCCACAGCACATGGAAGTTCCCAGGCCAGGGATCAAACCCAAGCCACAGCTATGACCTGAGCTACAGAAGTGGCTGGATTCTTAACCCACTGCACCACCAGGGAACTCCTTTTATGATTTCACTTTTATGTGGAATCAAAACAAATAAACAGGGAGTTCCCATTGTGGCACAGTGGAAACGAATCCAACTAGGAACCATGAGGTTGTGGGTTCAATCTCTGGCCTTGCTCAGTGGGTTAAGGATCCAGTGTTGCCGTGAGCCGTGGTGTAGGTCGCAGACACAGCTCGGATCTGGTGTTGCTGTGGCTGTGGCATAGGCCGGGAGCTATAGCTCCAATTAGACCCCTAGCCTGGGAACCTACATATGCTGTGAGTGCAGCCCTAAAAAGCAGGAGAAAGAAAAAAAAGTTTAAAAACAACAACAACAAATGAACAAACAAAACAAACTCAAACATAAAGAGAATAGATTGGTGGTTATTGGACGTTAAGGGGTTGAGGGATGGGCAAAATAGGCAAAGAGGGTCAACAGTCTGGTGAAGGATGGTAACTAGACCTTTGGTGATGATTACTTTGTGGTACTTACAGATGTGAAATTATAATGTTGTATACCTGAAACATATAAAATTACATACCAATTTTACTTTAATTTTTAAAAAATTAAAACGAAATAGGAAGAAATGACCAAGAAATGATTACAGAACATGATGATTTTTTTTATATAGTCACATGATGGGTAACTGTTTTGCCCTAGTCAGCAAATTAATAAGTTAGTTTATAAACTCAACAAAGCTTTATATTATATAACATTTATATTTTATCTAATGTGGTGTTTGTAGTCTTGCCAGGAAAATTTAGGTATTTGACCCTTAGTTTTAAATTCAGCTCTGGATTTATTACATCATTGTTTCTATGGAAAAACTCAGTTTCTCTTATGCAATTATGTAGCACACTGGAAAGAATGAATATTTGTGATATTATTATTCAAAATTATAGTTTATTTCTTAGTAGCTATATAACCTTTTAAGTCAGCATAAAATACTATTTTTGGAGCAAACCTGACATTCAAACTATGATTTTGATAGTTACAGCAATGTCAACCCAAGGTGTTAGACTATAGCTTCAACTCCTGACAAACATCATGTTTTTATTTCCTGATTCAATTTTACAATAGCATTGCAATCTCATACTAGAGCTTAGCTGAAAGACCAAGAAGCATAAGTCAGTCATAGTTATTTAAAAAAAAAAAAGGCCAAGTTTTCCACACAGTAATGTTTGATCCCAAACTTTCTGCCCTTCCTCTTCCCCCGTGCAGTGTTGCTGATTAGCTTAAGGTAAGAGGAGAAGTATTTAAGACAATATTACTAGAAATGTGCCCTCTCTCACCATTTTGATTTAATATTGCTTTGGGAGTTTAGGGCAATGTAAGAAGAGAGGTAAACTTACCCAAGAGAAATAAATAGTGGAAGAAACAAACAAAAATCACTATTTGAAGACAAATGATTATGTTTCTAATAACATACCCAAGGAATTGGCTAAAATTTTTAGACTTACTACAATAATAAATGGCCAGATAAAATATAAAATGTAGAAAAACCATTAAGAATCTTAACACCAACAATTACTAACTAGAAAAACCTAATTTTAAAAAAGAGATCCAATTTACAATAGCAATAAAATATATATAAAAAAGAGTAGATTTAATAAGTGTTTGGCAATACAAACATAATAAAATGTACTGGGCAATAACATATGGGAATAATAAAATATCCTAAAGATGTCCTTTCTTAATATGTTCTTTTTAAATATAAGGCAATTCCAATCAAAATTAACACGGAATTTTTTTTTAGGATTTAAAAGGAATGTCATAGTATTTATTTAGAAATGTAAAGAAGTGAGGGTAGCAAAAATATTCTAAAAAAAAAGACAAGACAATGAGAAAACAAAATAGAAATATGTCAAGTGAAACAGAAGCGATACCTCAGAAATAGGCTCTGTTATAAGGATTAAAAACTGACCAAGCGCAATGCAAAAACAATAGAGAAGATTTTAAAATATATACTTGTAGGAATCATTCACTAGAAACTTGAATTATTTTAGGTCAAATACTTCATATCACCCCCCCCAAATATATTCCAGAAGTCTTAGGTAACTAAATATCTTTACACTCAAAAATAAGCAAATAAAAAAGCCTGAGTTAATGTTGGATTGCTAGAAGATGAATGTTTTTTGAGTTGGAAGCAATAGAAGAAATTACAAAGGAAGGGATCATAGTTTCATACTTAAATTTAAAAACCCATTTATTCAACTTTAAAATAGGAAAACTAGATAGAAATTAGAGAAATGCATTAATTTTTTGGTCTACTAGAACTTGTGAGGCCTGTTTATCCTTTGCACCTTGCACGGGGCTGGACACACTGTAAATGTTCACTAGATATTTGTTGAATGACTATCGCAATAATTAAGTAAGTAGAATTTGATTAATTACGTAAGACAAAGTAGTGACCCTAGAGTCCAATTAGCTAGCTGCAACTAAGAATGATGAATGAAAATTAATTTCTTTGGCCCCGATGCAAAAGAACCCCACATAGGAGGCCAATCAGCTGAGGAATGGGCAAATGATGGGAACAACAGGTGGGCTCCAGAACTGCTATCAGACCAAATCATGTCACACTATAAGCATCAGATGTTGGCGGATGAGGGCAGCCAAGAGGCCACACTGGCTAGGGTCAGTTAGCAAATGAATGGCTTGACTCAATCAAGAAATCTTGTTCAACCTGGGAGGCCCAGAGATCAGGGTGCTGAATGACAGAGCTTATAAACAAGCAGATTCAGCTGCTAAACAAAGGGCATGATTGTGTTTAGGGAGGAGAGAGACGGAGGACCACGTATTTCTTGTCAGTCTCTTTCTAGGATAATTACTCAATGGAGTGAAGCATCTTTAACCACTTAGACTTGGTTGCTGCATCTTTCATCTGAGACAATTCTCTGACTAGAGGGATTTTAACATCAATATATGATTGTTTGCAATGTATAGTAAGATATATTCATTCAAAATCACTTAGTAGCTGGGGAGTCTAGGTGGCAAGATGTTTCTGCATTATTTTTAGTCTACTTTGTGCTGATAGCTCACAGCATCCAATACATTTTTGCTGAATCAGTAAGTGAATCGGGCATCATTTGGATAAGGCCCCAAAATAATCATTTTGGTTCTGTCAACATCTAGTTTTCCAGTTTGGTGTTAGAAACATAGGGAACTGATCTAATGTTTTCTAAGAATATGATTATATGTGTTTTCATCTTTTTAGCCCTGTTTTCCCAGGGTGATGAAAATAAACACATTAAGTTGGAAGCACAGAAATGTCCATCTTCACTGCATGCCTGGATCCAGTGTTTCTCTGCTATAACGATGTCCCCATAGGCCTATCTAGAACAATTGTCCTACTTGTCACCTAGATTGGAGGATAGATCCTTCAAAATGAGTAGAATTTGTCATTGTTGCTACTATTATTACTTGATCAGCAGACAGGTTATTGGCTAGAATGGGCCAGGATACCCTGGCAAATCAGTCATTTCCTGGCTATGCCTATAGCAACTTGGTAAGTACAATGAGGAGAGAGGAACAGATTAAAAAAAAAAAAAATCAAGGTACATTCTTTTATTCAAGGTCAAAACTACAAAATTCTTAGCTATTGGATCCTAAAGTGCTTGTTTCCTCGTAATCCATTCCAATAGGAGAGAAGATTTAAAAAAAAAAAAATTTGTGAAATAGCTCGTAATGATAGGACCAATGTTAAGCACATGTAAAATGGATATTTCTACATAGCAGCAGGATGAGAGAAACTGATATGTCAAATATTTTCAACTCCATGATCAAATTGGAATAATATCAAACATGACTGTAATCTGAGGCAATAGAATTCAATTTTCCTTGCATTATGGAGATTTCTCTGAGCAGACCCAGGTTAAATGACTGCTCTGAGGTTGATGACACACCGATTCCTAGTGCCAACAATGACTTCAGCCTGATGGCAACCTTTACAAATTGCTTCCTGTAAATTCTTTGCGAGAATAACAAGCAAATCATTTTGCTTGAGAGTGACTTTTAGCTAAGGGACTCCACCCAACAATCTGGATTTAATAAAACAAACAAAAAAAAACCTTTGGTATTACAAACATCTTTTTTGAAATGCAAGTTCCCCACATAAGTTTTTGTAAAAGCAAAGCATTTTCACTTTCTGTTCATTGAAAACTGAATGGATCCTTATGCATGGCCACTGGTTACTTAGTTTTTCTGATGAGTTGGCAGGGAGGGGTGGAAGGGGAGAGAAGATCACTGAAGAGCCACATGTATATATAAGATATTCAGGATAATATTTACAAAAGACTTTAAAGCCATAACCAGTGGCTTGGTAATTCAGTCATTTATCCATTCACTTACTCAGCACTTAATATTTAATAAGTACTAGGCATTGTTGTAGGCTCCGGGGATACCATAGTTGAACAAAACAGACAATACTTGTGTTCTCATGGAACTTACATTCTAGTGAGCTAGACCATAAGCCAAATATTATGCAAAACACACTTTCTTTAAAGAGGACACTGGGTTTAATGGGCAAGGTAGAAGAATGATTTGCTTACAGAAGATTAGGGGTTGGGAACATTTATGTCTCTGTGATTGGTAGTAGATAAAAATCACACTAGTAAATATTTAAGCTTGGCATTGCTCAGATATGATATATAATTTATGATCTAGTTCCTGAACTCAAAGAACTTATGATTCTAACATATAAGGTGTTCCTGCACATAACACAGGCAGAGAGGGAAGAACAATCAGATATTTTGTATACCATCTGAGTCAGAGCTGAATCATTGCCTTCAGGGTTATAACTAGGGTGAGTGAGGTTTAGAATGTTTGGGCCTTTAGGAATTCAAATAGAAATAGGAATTCTTTGACACTGTGTCCTTTCCTATTTGGTAAAACAAAACAAAACAAAAACAAACCCAATGTAGTCATCGGCATGACAGGGAAAGTGTGTGTGTATGTGTGTTTCAAAAAATGTCAAATCTGTTTTGTTCATTCTAATGAAATCACTATGATTAAAAGAGGTAGAAACAAAAAATCTGGCAGGTTTTTAAGAAATGGTCATAAAATGAAGAAACGGGCTTTATGAAGGTAAAACCACAAGACGTCTTTGGGATAATATCTCTGAAACTTTTTTTCTGATTTCCATTCCTACTTACTCTTTTTTTCAACTTTCCTCTTTTCAATATTCTTTGCCAGCTGCAATCATCAATCAGGGCTTACGGTTGTTTTCATCATATCCAGATATATTGGCTTCAGAGCTCATGAAATCAAAATCAACCTTATGATTCTGCTACTCTTCTGGAGACCACCAGGACTATACTTCACATCTCCTCAAACTGGGAGAAGAAACAGCTTTCTTAAGAACAACCCCTTTGTTGTTGTTGTTGTTGCTTGTTTGTTTGTTTTGTCTTTTTGCCTTTTCTGGGGCCGCTCCTGGCACATATGGAGGTTCCCAGGCTAGGGGTCTAATTGAAGCTGTAGCCACCGGCCTACGCCAGAGCCACAGCCATAGCAACTCGGGATCTGAGCCACATCTGCAACCTACACCACAGCTCACGGCAACACCGGATCTTTAACCCACTGAGCAAGGCCAGGGATCGAACCTGCAACCTCATGGTTCCTAGTCGGATTCGTAAACCACTGCGCCACGATGGGAACTCCCAAGAACAACCCTTTTAATAGCCCCAATCACAGTTGCTTGTTGTTCAAAATGGAGCCTCCCAAGTCTTTTTCTCCTGTGCTTGTAAGAGCACTTACTCATCTAACAAACGCATGTTGGGCACACACCTTATGGCATTGTGTGTGGGTACCTGGTCCTACGAAGATGTTAAAAGGTAGATAGTTTTATGTACATTTATAGAGCTTATGGCTAAGAAAGGGGCCAAACACCCAGATAAGCTATTTAAAAATGCGGCAAGGAGAAAGCACCACAAGAGAGAGACAAATGAAGTACCATGTTTGCTCTGAGGAAACTTCTGGTTGGGGGACTCAAGAAGATAGCTTTGGAACAAGAATTTTGAGGGAAAGATAAGATTGCAACAGATCAGGGACAGATGAGCAGATATAAGTTTACCGTTTTTAGTTATACTTTTTCTTTTAGTATATTACACAGTCCTCCCCATTCTTTTTTTTTCTTTTTTTTCTTTTTTTTTCTTTTTTGTCTTTTCTAGGGCCACACCCACAGCATATGGAGGTTCCCAGGCTAGAGGTCTAATCAGAGCTACAGCTGCCGGCCTACGCCAGAGCCACAGCCACGCCAGATCAGAGCTGCGTCTTCAACCTACATCACAGCTCACAGGAACGTCAGATCCTTAACCCACTGAGCGAGGCCAGGGATCAAACCCACAACCTCATGGTTCCTAGTCGGATTTGTTTCCGCCATGCCACGACGGGAATTCTGGCTCCCCATTCTTGTTTATGTTCTTCAAACAAGGCTTTCCTAATTAAAAAAAAATTTTTAACCTCCCACTCCTCTCTTCCTTATTTTCTTCCATTAATATTACTGTAAATCTTTAATAAGTTTGCTTTTAATTGGGCATTGAATCAACTTTACAATGAAAGTTAATTGGAAATATCTAAGTACCAAGAGCAACATGAACTTACTGAAAAACTCCTTAAATTTCCATGCTTTCATAAACCCTGAAGACTTTTTCCATTCTGCTGCTTGTATAAAAACAAATGTGCATAATTGTTAGGAACCAGTATTTATCATTCTAAATTATACTTTTTCATCTGCTATTGTTTTCTATAATCCTTTATCCATTTTTATATGTCTCTCATTTTTATCACTCCTACCAGCAATGTAATGATTTATTGTATCAATGTATCATATTTGTTGTCTTATTTCCCTGTAGGTGAATATGTGGGCTTTTTCTAGTTTTAAGATATACTAATAAAGGCTTCTATACACATCCATTTGCCTTTTCTTTCCCTTGAATTATATCCTCAGTATATGTAACATTTTCCAGTTAAATAAGGTAATACATAATGTGTGACTAAGGTGTGAGCACAGGCAGACTGGGTCTGTTTGAATTCTGGCTCTATCGCTTATCTGTGTGAACTTGGATAAATTACTTAACCTCTCTGAGGCAGTTTCCTCATTTAAAGAAACCAAGAAGAATAAAATACACACCTCATACTATTTGTATGAAAATTATATGAAATAATACATACATGTAAACCTTTAAAATTGGGCTTAATGGGAGTTCCAGTCGTGGCACAGTGGTTAACGAACCTGACTAGGAACCATGAGGTTGCGGGTTCAATCCCTGCCCTCACTCAGTGGGTTAACTATCCGGCATTGCCGTGAGCTGTGGTGTAGGTCGCAGACATGGCTTGGATCCTGCGTTGCTGTGGCTGTGGTGTAGGCCGGCAGCTACAGCTCCGATTAGACCCCTAGCCTGGGAATCTCCATATGTCTCGGGAGCGGCCCAAGAAATGGCAAAAAAGACAAAAATAAAACAAAACAAAATTGGGCTTAATGAATCATAAGTATCCAATAATTTTAGCTATTACTATATATGGTCCTTAGCATACTGTTTGTTACATTCTAAAACTTGATAAATGCTAATTTCCTTCCTCTCATTTACTCAAATTGCTATAACTTGGACAAAGTGTTTGATCATTACTATTTACCATGGAATTATAAGTACAGAGTTGTGAAGAATGCTAAAAGTTTTGTTTCTGATTCATGTCATGGGTATCCAAGATGCTTTCTGGAAAATGAGCATTTGCTTACAGAATCATCAGATGCATCCAGACTCTCACATTCATGTACAGCTGTTCGTACTTTACTGGTATAAGGATCCTACCTTACATTTATTTACATTTGTAATTTTCCATTGTAATGTCCATTGATCAATTATCCATTGACTTACAGTTTTCCAAGATGGAGCCCTTGGTTTAATGTAAAAATCCTCAACTTTTTACAGGAAGGAAAGATAGGAGTATGGCTGGGTGCTTTTTTCCTCCTCCTGTCTCTGGCCTCTGCTTTTCTTAACCTGGCTCCCTCCATATAGTTGGAAACCTGGACGGAAATTCTCATGCTTCTTACTGATGGTGACCACATGTCTTTAACAGCTCCACATTCCCAAGGAAGGAGTCCTATTGGCCTGGTTTGGGTTAATTGCTCACTCCTAAACCAATCAGCTGTGGCCAGGGAGTTGGGTAGGATAATTGGCGGTCTCTATCAGAGCCATTTATTTGGAGTGGAAGAAAGAGCATTAACCTGAAGACAGGGTGTCAAATAGAAGGGCTCTGGCCAGATCTAATGATAGATTCCACCAAGCTGAGTTTTTAAAGGAGCTTTATATGTTTCCTGTCTGTTTACTATTCTTATGTGAATTTACTCTTCTTATGTGAACTATTCTTATCTTTGATCATCTGTCATCAAGATACATGTTTCTTTATAAATTTATACATTTTCCTAATATTAGAAACACAACTTTCTTAAGAACTTTGAGGCAGAAGGACTTATGGTTCAAGAATTTAAACGCTTATGGAGGAATTCATGTTCAGAGAAATGTTTGGAGCTAATTTCTGAAAGCCATTAGAACTATGGTTTTTGTTTTTTGGGTTTTTTTTGTTGGTGGTGTTTTTTTTTGTTTGTTTGTTTGTTTTTTTTTGTCTTTTTGTCTTTTTAGGGCCACACCTGTGGCATATGGAGGTTCCCAGGCTAGGGGTCTAGTTGGAGCTGTAGCCACGGGCCTACGCCAAAGCCACAGCAACACTAGATCTGAGCCACGTCTGCGACCTATAGCATAGCTCATGGCAACGCTGGATCATTAACCCACTGAGAGAGGCCAGGGATCCAACCCGCAATCTCATGGTTCCTAGTCGGATTTGTTTCTGCTGCACCATGACAGGAACTCCCTACTATGTTTTTTGGTAGTAAAATAACTATGACTTTTATACATCTTACCCTAGTAATCATACTCACTACCGTTTCATACTCACTAGCAAAATACATTTTAGGACCTTTTTTTCTGCATTTGTAATATTTATAAATCATTTTGTAATATTCTGCTAAAAAAATTCATAGTAGGAAGAATTCTTTCTAGAGTTGGTCCTCCTCTGAATATCTGAAGTCTTTATTTTGTGACTCTGCCTGAAGGCTTTTTCCAGCTGCAGGAGTAGACTTGGTCAGGGACAGGCTTGAAGGGCTAGGGACTTATCACCTCCTGGAACAAAAGAGAATTGGTGGGGAAAGCACCAGTTCTCACCCTTTAGGCAAGATGACTCCCAGGCCGGGGCTGCACAGTGTCCCAGAGGGCTCTGGAGGGACTCCCCATTGACCACAGCAGTAACATGTTCATTAGTACTTTGTATTGACTTTCTAGGATAACATCTAAGAAGACGACTTAAAAATCCTCATTTTAGGGTCTGTTTTTCAGGGGAAACAAAGCCTAACATGAGATTTGACTCCCATCTCTTGGACTCTGACTCCTAAATATGTGGGTTCCAGAGAAATGTTAGAGGCTCAAGATAGAAAAACTTTTGAGAATTGATCTGCCACAATACCCAGAGTTTTACAGCCTTGGATCTGCCTATAGTAACTTTATGCCAGCACATGCATTTCTTCCCTTGTCCTCTTGACAAATACTGCAGGAGGTATTTCCAAAGCCCAGGATCATCACTGCTTATCTTCTTGGTCTTCCCAGTCTTCATTTCAAAAATCTCTACTTTGATACATGGACCCCAATATTCATAGCAGCGTTATTTATAATACTATGACATGGAAGCAACCTACATGTCCATCAACAGATGAATGGATCAAGATGTGATTCACACACACACACATACAGATACACAATGGAGTATTACTTAGTCAAGAAAAAGAATGAAATAATGCCATTTGCAGCAATATAGATCAACCTAGAAATTATCATACTAAATGAAGTTAGATACAGAAAGACATATCATGTAATATCACTTATATGTGGAATCTAAACAAAATGATACAAACTTATTTATAAGACAGAACTAAACTCAAAGACATAGAAAACAAACTTATGGTTACCAAAGGGGAAAGGGAAGTGGGATAAATTAGGGGTTTAGGATCAAAGTATACACACTACCATATATAAAATAGACAACTAGTAAGGATCTACTGTATAGCACAGGGAACTATACCCAATATCTTTTAATAGCTATAATGGGAAAGAATCTAAAAAAGAATATACATGTATTACACACATATACATATATACACACGCATATATGAATCACTTTGCTGTACACCTGAAACTAACTCAGTGTTGAACATTGAAAATATCCAAACAAATTAAAAAATCTCTGCTTTGTCTCTGCTTTAGTTCCTTTTCTATTTTCAACTTCCATCTCTCTTTCCCCAGCTTCCCATGAAAGGAATGACCTGCAATTTATATATACCAGGACTGAAACCACAGTCACTGCTAAAATATGAATCTGTAGGTATTGAATAAGAACAATGCCCATTACATATCAACAATATCTCAATGACTTTTTAAAAAAGTCAATATTCAAAGAAAGAATGATGCCTAAGAGAATGGCATGTGGCATGGTTAGGGAGTTGAAAATGGTGTCTTGATTGAAAAGGAAGTAGAACTATAACCTGAGTAATCAGGGAAGGCTTCACAGAGAAGGCTGGGCCCCCTGCTCTAGTCCTGTCACCCATTTCACAGATGAAGAGACTAAGATTCATGAGACTAAGTGACTGATTCAGGGGCCACAGAGTTAATGAGTGGTGAGCCCAGCCCTCAGTTCCCTTTGCTCTCCACCTCATGCTGCCCACTCACCACTTGCCCAGGGGCAGCCTTACCTCTGCCTCTGTCTTCTGTTTTTCTCGAAATTTGCCATGAGGAGAATAAGGCTGGAAAAGGATGAGAACAAATAGCATATTCTCCTAAGCATTCTCCACACTGCATGGGATCAGTTGTCGAAGAGGTCTTTGATAGGGGTTGAACATTTTGTTTGTTTTGTTTTAAATCTTGGAAAAAATTTTCTAGTTGCATGGAATTTTTTCTCCAGAATTAATCATGAGGAGCATACTCTTTAGCCTTGTTCTTTGGGGAAGCAGAAAACAAAATAGCCATTGTAGGCCCCCTTTGTTTAAACCCAGGGACTAATGACGCTGTTCACCCCTCCTACCCAGCAGCCTTCGGGTATTGGTCTCTTTGGAGAGCTCCCAGTACCCGGGGGTGCTGAGTAAGCCCTTCCTCAACCCCAACTTGATTCCAAGGAGACAATTCCTCTGACTGTTTGTTCTTGAGCTTAGTCGTATCAAATATTCTCAGCAAGTTTTTCCAATTTCTGTTTTTCAAATAAAAATAAAAAGACCAGCACATTCCTTTTATGTTTGTGCAAATGAAGCAGAGGCAAGAAGCTGGAGAAACTCTAGCAAAAGCCTTTAGGTGTGTAACTTGAGTGATTTCCTCCTGAAGTCCTGAAAGATGAATTAAAATTCCATCTTTATTTGGTTTCACATTTCAAGATTATATTTTTGGTCTTTTCTACAGGGTGTGGAATCAATATTCTAAGACCAAGTCTGTCTTTATCAGCCTCCAGTAACAGTGACTCAGGCATAATTGGGGACCCATTAAAATACAACTTTCTCTGCCCACATTATGTTTTGTTTTAAAGGGGGCATCATTAGCTCACTGACTGTTCATTATAGAACACGTTATTCACTATGAAGTCATTTAATTAAAAAGATAATTTCCCATAATGTGAAATTTCAGGCAACTCAGTATCAGCTGAGAGTACGCTGACAGTAACATTATTCTCACTAAACTTCACTGATTCATGTTTGACTCAGATCTCATTGGGCGTGTCTCACTACAGAAAACACTCTTTTTCTGCAAAGATTTTTAGGACCTGGAGTGTGTACTGCTGTGGGTCATGGATGTAAGACATCAACATAAAGCCCCCAGGATGCCACCTAGTATATGTGTCCCCAACTAAAAAATGTACGTAATCTCTATTCCATTCCCCCTCCCTAAGACTGCTCCACACCAGGGGCCCTATTTCTTCTGCAAGGAAATCACTGTAGAAAAAATATTAGTGCCTCTAGAAAATCAGGGGTATCTAAGGGGAAAGAGGGAAGGAATTATAGGAAGCAGGAATGGCTTAGGGGGAGCTGTTTCCAAGAGCAAACATCCAGCCAGCCAGGAATGAGCCTTTATTTTGGTAAATATCTCCTTGAAAACAAACAAATAAATAGAAAAAAAGGTGGGGGGACACTTTTAGGAAAGACAGTGATTATCTATTATTCTTATCTTAATGTGGTTAGGTTCACCCTGATTGCTTTCCTCCTTATAAACCAGCTGCACCAAGAAGATGGAATTTGCTTGGGAAAGAAAAGTTGATAACTCCAGAACATGGTACCCTTCTCGAAGTGGGTCGGGTGTGTGTGTGTGTGTGTGTGTGTGTGTGTGTGTGTGTGAGCACATGCGCGCGCGTGCGGGGGTGTGGTGGGGGAAACACGAAGGCACAGGACAAACTAGCAGAGGTGTATAAAGGAGGTAGAAAAATGCCCAAAGCAAACATCACTAATTTCAACATACAGCCTAAGGAAAGAGTTAATTCTTTGTCCTCTCTTCTTTCTCCTTTATCTCCTTTTCCTCATGGTCTCCTTTCTCCTCCTATTTGAGACTTGAGCCAGTAGCCCTTACTCCCAGGAACAAGAATTTAAGCCAATATTATTAGCAGGAGAATTTAGCAGCATTATTAAGTTGGCTTCCCTAGGCATATGCTATAAATGTAAAGGCCATAGTGACTCATTATCAAATAATATTATTAATGGCGACAATGAATAATTATAATTATTATCATCATTATCATTCTCTTCTTCCTCCTCATCATCAAAACTTCTTTGGGGAATTTCGTGCTAAGTTCCAAATGTTGTACCCTGCAGCTCCCAGGTTGGACAATGAAAGAATTCAAGGATAGTGGGCAAACAGGCAGGGTGCTGGGTGTATATATTGGGTAGGGCCCTGTACCTCAGGGTCAGACCAAGAGGGTGAGTGCAGTCTGAAATCTGGTCTGTACTCTGCTCTCCAGGCTGAACACCTTGGTTCATAGCAGCATCTGCAAAGAAGATGGAGCATCTTTTCTCATCTGCACACAGGCTATGGGCTGACCATGGCCCTAAGCCTGGGACAGACCCAGAGCTGAGCACCAGAGTTGGGAACAGCATGCGCAGGAAATGCTGTGCCTGCCTGAAAGAGTTCCAAGACCATAGTCTGGGGGTGTTAAGGCCAAGCATTTTGGGGAATGAATGGGGAAAAGAAGCACAATCAAATGTTTAGGTTCAGGACTGTGAACCCCAGCCAAGTTGCCCCTTTCTTGGTGCTCTCAGGCAAATTTCACTCTGTTACCTTCACCTTGGGTGTCTTCAAGGTACTCCTTGGTTTGTGCCATTAATACTTTATGTAAGATTTCTAGAAATTCGGTTTGGTCATATGCTGGGCCCTCTCTGTATTGAACAAGCTCCTTGAATTTCCTCTTTATCTCCATAGAGCTCTTTAATTCTATGTTCACCAACTAAAGTAAAAGTTGGTACTTTAACAAGTAATAAGATTTGCTTGATTCTTCATTTGACCTGAGAACATCTTTAAGCAAAGCTTGGTAGAAAATCAGAGTGTGGCTCTTTAGTCTGGAGACTGAGAAGGATGTTACAGCTGCTGCAGCAAGACAAGCGGGCTTTGTTGGACTGAACCGCAGGAGTGTTTCATGCTCTTCCTTGCTCTCTCTTTAGAACTTTGTCTTTATCTAATCTTTAACAAAGCATAGTCTGTGCAGGCGGGCAGGCGGTCTGTGGTAAGCGCAGTGAATCAACCCATCCTTCTGGACAGTGGCAGCAGTGGAGAATGTCTAAATATTTATCTCAAATATAATCTATCCTTTAGTCTTCCACATCCAAAAAGTTTCCAGTTTAAAATATCTGTGGCCCTATAATTTATATGGCTTTTTCAATGAGAGACCACGTGAATGGACTCAAGGGTCATAGTCACTGCCAATCTGGTACATACCACGCAGCTGGCTTTCCTCAGGACAGCATAGAGAAGGAAGACTGCTTTGAGCAGGATTGTCACATATGACTGCATACTGGTGGGGGGCCATTGTAAAGTGGATGGCCATGAAGGGAGGTGAAGTGGACAGAAGGGACTAAGTTATCTACAGTAACAAACAGTCTCAAAGTCTCAGTGGCTCAACACAATGAAAGTTGTGCTATGCTAAATGTCTGACCTGAGTCAGCAGAGGGCTCCAGGCTGAGCAGTTCTATCTCAATGTGTGCTTTTACAGTTCCCCCAGCAGGGAGGAGAAAATATAGTGAATCATGCACCCGCCTTTAAAGCCTCTGATTAGGCTTCTATTTCATTGGCCAAAACAAGTCACACGTTCACACCTAATGACAGGGGAAGCAAAGAATCTTACCAGACACCAGGAAGGAGAAGCGAATGGGAAAACTTGGAGCAGTCTTAAAGACTACCACTGCGGGCCCATTTGGAAGGGCTCTGGTGCCACCTAAAATGATTTTCAGAGATCCTGTTGTGGCTCAGCTGGTTAAGAACACGACACTGTCTCTGTGAGGACAGAGGTTCAATCCCTGGCTTTGCTCAGTGGATTAAGGATCTGGCCTTACTATAAACTGTGGCATAGGTTGCAGATGTGGCTTGGATCTGGTGTTGCCAGGGCTGTGGCATGGGTCACAGCTGTAGCTCTGATTCAATCCCTGGCCCAGGAATTTCCATATGCCACAGGTGCAGCCTTCAAAAAGAAATGAAAAAGAAAAAATGAAAAAATAATTTTCACATTTATATGTCTGTCAACTGCCTCGTAACTCAATAACCTTATTTCCTGAGGTAGGTCTCATGGACAATTATCTAGAAAGAAAATCAGTATGTCCCTAACTCTTCCAGCAAGTTCACCAGATTTTCATCTTTAAAATAAAGAATTCCATAAAACATAGATACCATTATTGAGAAATAGCATAAGAAGAGAGACTGATTCTCCAAGGCTTCAGAAATAAAACATGCCTCTAGCTAGTGGACACTAATTAATTGTCTGAAGGGCCTATTCTGAGTTCCGCCCTTCCTTTCTACATTCAAGTCACATACTGAAGGTGGTGGGAATCTGGCAGCTATCTTGTTCAGCATGACCCTCTCTCCAAGACAGAGCATATTGGATCAGAGTGGACCTCTGAGCAAAGCTGGGCCAGAGTCTCTTCCCTAGGAATTTGGTATTTGGATTAATAGAAACACTATCAGGAAACAAGGGCTTGGTCTGGGTTATCTGCTGACTGGAGAGATAACAGACTGTTAGTGTTCACCAACCCGCCATTTGTCCTGTCCTTTCCCAGTTTCCCTTGCTGTCGCACTGGGGCCGTGTGACTAAGTTCTGGCCAAAGGGAAATGGACAGAAGTGATACAAGCCATGTTTTGGCTTGGCTGTTGAAAACATACCTCACATCCCTCCACTTTCTGTTTACTCACTGCAGTGAACTTAGAGGCCACGTGTTCCAGCAGCTCTTAGATGGACAAGGGCTACCCATCCCATAGAAAACCACCACATGGGTGAGGAAAAACACCTTTATGGTTTAGGATTTATTTCTAGCTTCAGCAAAGCCTAGACTATATTGACTAACAAAGAACCGACCACAGGAGTGGCCTTATTCTGCCAAGAAGCAAAGAAAAGGTGATCTGCAAAGTGGGAGAAAAATGTTGTATACATGCAGAGGGAAGCAGAGTTGAGAAAAAGGGTCACTGGGGTCTTCTAATTCCTGGTTCCAATCCTTTCTCGAGGGTAAATTACATTTCTGTCCTTGGCTTCTGAGGTTTCCTTGTATTCTCATTATAATAAATGTTTTGCTTTGATTAAGCTTCTACCAAAGAGTTTCTGTCCTTTGCAATCAGAAAAAGTTATAACTAATACTTCCCACATCTCAGTGCTTCAGCTCATGCTTTATTCATTCTACCATGGAAACAAATAACAAGTTAATAGGTATGGCCTGACTTAGATTTCTAATTCCTTCATGCCAGAAATGCCAAGAACTACAGTAAAATCTTGTCCAGATGTAATCCACAGTATAGTCAACCCTTAAGACAAAATTACAGATCTTGCTTATCCAAAATTTAAGTACAGTTGGATAATCTCTTCCGTTTTATTGGTTACAAATTACCAGCTGACAAATTACTCAACTTCCGCAATTATAGTAAAATTCTAGAGCTATCAAGAAAGAGTTGCTTGTTTAAGAAGAACAGCTAAGGAACTGATTGGCTCTTTAGAACCTGTGCCAACTTTCTTTCTGCAGGTGGGCTAAATAGGGGATACCTTTTATAGAGGGACAGCAATCATCTTAGGAAGAAAAACCCTTTCTCTGTTATGAACAAGCTGAATGCACTCACAGAGACTGCAGACAAAAGAGCTTTTGATGACAGATATTGCTGATGCCCGATGCCTTTAAAGGCATTCCAGGAAAGGTGAAGGAATAATTATGACTAACAATAACTCATGCTTCTTCCAGGATGTTACTCATTGGGCCAATGGATCGCTTGAGAAATAGGTCAGTGAGTCAAGCTCATACAAAATTTGGAAAAAGATTCCAGATCTCCAAGCTATTTGCACTGAACTGAGTAAACCCCAAAGGGATACATACTGGGGGAGAAGTAAAGGCAGGAGAGTTTTGACAGTAAAAAACTGGATTTGCTCCTTCAGTCTCCCATTCACCACCTCACTCTGTATTTCTGAGCAAAATGAAACCATCAAGGCCAGTGAGAAATATCTTGAGCATACACTTCAGAAGGCGAAAGGACCCACATGAGGAAGAAAGGCAGAAACACCAGTAGGCAGTCTAATAACTAAGTAAGCATCTAAAATAACATGAACTTTTAAGTTTATATTGCAACTTATACAATATAGGATATACCAAAAGCCAGTTAAAATAATTGTAACAAACAAAAAGGATCTTGAACCAAGTTGTCTAAGGTCTTTTATTTAAAATCCACGATAAAAGGACTATGTGGACTGGTGTAGCTCTAGGGCCAAATGTGGCTACTGATTTAATCTATTTTATGATAATGGCATCCATTCATTGTTTTATTTCTTACTGTATCATATATTTGGAAGAGTTTGTTAAAATAAAGGCACAGTTTAAAGAAGAATAAAAACCCACTACCCATGTACTTACTGCCTAGCCTAGTTTAAAAATAAAATATTAACCATATATTATCAGATCCCTTCTCCTATCCCAGCTGCATCTCCTCTGCCCAATCCCCCTCAGTAAACATCCAGAGGCTACTACTAGTTTGTATTTTTGTGTTTATCCTTCCTGCTTTGTTTATAGTTTTACCACCTATATTTATATACCCAAACGACATAGTGTTCAGTTTTGAAAATTCAGTAGCTGCATAAAGACAGGTCAATGTTACACTATTAATTGAAAATTCAAGGATGAATGCAACCAAATCCCTTGGTGTCAGCTTCCTTGAGAGTTTACAAGAGCCCTTCCTGGGGAAGTCAATGGGCAAGGTCGTAAGCTGGTCTTAGTAAACTCTGCATAGTCACAGCATCGGGTAAGACTACCAGGTAAGCCTGGCACTGGAGTCTGGCAGAAATAAGGTAAGAGATGCTCTGTATTTTTGACCTTACCTCCATCTCTCAGATGTAGATTTAAGCAGAAAGTTTGATTAGATAAAATGAGTGTCCTCAGCTGATCCAGGCAGTAGGGCATGGAAAACAGAGGAGGAACTTCATCAACAAATGGTCATGATCCAGATAAGAATCTGGGCAAGGCTCACTCAAGCCTTCTGTCCTCAAATTGCAAAAGAGGATAAAATAGCAGTGGAAACTTTTATGATAGCCAACACGAATGTCTCTTGAATCTCATAATCCTGTCTGAGAAAATTGTCCTCTATGTCCTCTGTTATTAGCTATCCTGGAATATCCCTTCACTGACTTCATGTATATTCCCTTTTCCGGAGTTCCCATCATGGTTCAGTGGAAATGAATCTGACTGGTAACCATGAGGATGAAGGTTCTATCCCTGGCCCCGCTCAGTGGGATAAGGATCCGGCATTGCTGAGAGCTGTGGTGCAGGTCACAGATGCGGCTTGGATCTGGAGTTGGTGTGGCTGTGGTGTAGGCCAGCAGCTACAGCTCCAATTTGACCCCTAGCCTGGGAACCTCCATATGCCATGGGTTCGGCCCTAAAAAGACAAAAGATAAATAAGTAAATTAATTCCCTTTCCTTTCTCCTGAGTTGTATCACCTGTTTCTTGTATTCGGGACAAGAATGCATAATTTGTGGGGCCTGATGAAAAATGAAGACGCAAAGTCCCTTGTTTGAAAAGTTATTAAGAATTTCAATATTGCAAGAGCAGAACATTAACCCAAGTATGGGGCTCTTCTATTTGTTGAACCTTCTGCAACTGTATGAGCTGATGTCACAAAGTCAGCCCTGTCTGTATCCCATGTCTCCCTCTTTCCTGGTTTACCCTCTTGTTTTAGTAGAGCACATTCCCCAGGAATCTCTTGAGAGAGAGTATATGAGAAATAAGTTTTTGAGATGTGAATGTCTGAAAATGTCTTTTTTTAATCTTCATACTTGAATGTAAGTCATTATTGTGCAACACTATATTCTAAATGTTGCTGCGTAAAGTTGAGCAATGCAGTAGCCCTGCTTGATTGATTGTTTGGCTTGGTATGAAACTCTAGGTGGGAAATAATTTCTCTTCCAGAACTTTAAAAGTATTGTTCCATTGCCGTAATTATAGTGGCACTGTGGAGAGGTTTGAAGGTATTTGAATTCTTTCTTCTTTTTTTCTTTTGAGGGCTGCACCTGTGGCATATGGAAGTTTCCAGGCTAGGGGTCAAATCGGAGCTGCAGCCACTGGCCTATAGCAATGCCAGATCCAAGCCGCATCTGTGACCTACACCACAGCTCATGGCAATGCCAGATCCTTAACCCACTGAACGAGTCCAGGGATCGAACTTCAAACCTCATGGTTCTTAGTTGGATTCGTTAACCACTGAGCCATGACAGGAACTCCAGGACTCTATCTCTTTTGATCTGACAACTCCTGTTCTTCAGTTTTTAGAAATTTTCTTGAATTATTTCATTGGTGATTTTCTCTGCTCCATTTAACATTCTCTTTCTGGAGCTCTTAATATTTGTATGGTGAACCTTGTAAAACAGACCTTTCACATTCTTACTCTTTCCTTTTTGTCTATTCTGTTCTACTCTCTAAGAAAATCCTTAATCTTACATTCTAGTCTTCTATTTATTTTTAATTTTATGATTATGTTTTTAATTCCAAATAGCTCTTTTTTGTTCTCTGATTTTTTTTTCCCCCGCACCCATAGCATATGGAATTTCCTGGGCCAGGGATCAAACCTGTGCCTCATCAGCAACCCGAATTGCAGCAGACATGATACTGGATCCTTAACCCACTATACCACAGCAGGAATTCCAGGATAAGGGAATTCTTGTTTGTTTTTCTCCCTGCATAGCTCATGTTGCTCCATGTTGCCTTTTTCTTATATTTATTTGGGTCTCTTTTTCTTTGGGGATTGTCTCAGGTATTTGGTAAGCTTTATTTTTTGCTCTTGATTAACAGTGGGGAACTAAAAAAAAAACTGATTAAAAGCACTGAGCAAGTCAGCAGGGATCGCTGACTTTTAATTTTAAGGTGACTGGGATGGGTTGTTTCTCGAGGGACCTCTGAAGTCAATGTTTTCGTATTTTCTTCATGTTTTGGTCAGATTCCCAGAGAATTTTTCAATCTCCTGCCTGGTGGATAAGCGTCTGGCTGAGAAACAAGTGAGGGAAGAGGTCTGGAGAATCGTAACAAATGAGTTCATTCCCCCATTCCCACCAGGAAGAAGCCCTGCTCTCAACCCTGCCTAGCATCCCTCAATCTAGAATCATCTACTTTCTACAGAGACAAAACCTCCAGCTTTCTCTCGGGATAGGGGAGGGATAGTCACCTGGTGACATGAAGAGGGAAAAAGTCAGTTAGGAATCTAACTGCATCTCAAGTAGCTTTTCTTCCTTATTTAAGGTCTCTCCTTTACCCAGTCCTAGGCGTACCTGGTATTACCAATTCCTGAGCCTTTTGAGGATTCTGTGGTTTGAAGCCAGCTTTCTTGGGCCTATCAAGTTAGTTACCACTTGTCTGTATGCTTTCTAGCTTCCCAAATCTTTTTTCTCTTACTCACTCTCCTATTTTTCCCTGTACTTGAGTGTTTATACCTTTTGTAAATATCTCTTTAATGTAGCTTCAGGAGGAAGTAAAGTTGGAAACTAATACATTAAGCCCCCCCCCCACGTCTGCAGGCTCCACATCCATGGATTCATACTGTGGATCAAAAATATTTGAAAAGGGGGAGTTCCCATCATGGCGCAGTGGTTAACGAATCAGACTAGGAACCGTGAGGTTGCGGGTTTGATCCCTGCCCTTGCTCAGTGGGTTAATGATCCGGCGTTGCCGTGAGCTGTAGTGCAGGTTGCAGACGCGGCTCGGAACCCGAGTTGCTGTGGCTCTGGCGTAGGCTGGCAGCTACAGCTCCAATTAGACCCCTAGCCTGGGAACCTCCATATGTCGTGGGAGAGGCCCAAGAAATGGCAAAAAGACAAAAAAAAAAAAAAAAAGAAAGAAAGAAAAAAAATTACCAGAAAGCTCCAAAAAGCAAAACTTGAATTTTCTGCTCAATGGCAAATATTCACATGGCATTTATATTGAATTTACAACCATGAGGTATTCTAAGTAATCTAGAGATAAGTTAAATTATACACGAGGTTACATATAGGTTATCTGCAAATACAACACCATGTAATACAAGGGACTTGGGCATCTATCTACGATGGTCTAGAATCAACCCCAACTAGGATGACTATAAATGTGTTCGATCCACCATCTACACTGAGAACCCCACTGGCTTTCTTTAATTAGCCTTTTAAAAATTGCTGACCTTGTTTTAACTGATTCAAATGTACTGACCTTGGAGCCGGTACACTGGCATAACAGTGACAGCTAACCCAAATCCCAGGCATGGCCTCAGTGGCTTGACATAATAAACATCTATGGGGCTATCTGCCCAGTTCTCCCTCTTCTTCAGCAGCCCCCACCCCAGCTTGGCCATCTCAGAATTTGACACATTCTTACATGATCTCACATGCAGGCTAGAGTTGATTGGCTTAGGGAAAGCCATTATCTAAGTTGGATCCAAGACTCTCTTTTCTGGGATACTTGGATATCTGCCAAAAAAAAAAAAAAAACCAATCACCAAAAAAAAAACCAATCACCAGTAGCAAACCCTTTTTTTTTTTTTTTTGTCTGTTTAGGGCTGTATCTGAAGCATATGGAGGTTCCCAGGCTAAGGGTCAAATCGGAGCTGTAGCCCCTGGCCTACGCCAGAGCCACAGCAACGAGGGATCCAAGCATTTGTAGGCATCTGTGACCTACACCACACCTCATGCAATACTGGATCCTTAACCTAATGATCAAGGCCAGGGATCAAACCTGCAACCTCATGGATACTGCTCTGCCTTCTACCACTGCAATCCAAAGCCCTCAGATTTGTTTCCCCTGAGCCACTCTGGGAACTCCAGTGGCAAACTCTTAAGATGCAAATTCCTCCCCTTCTGCCACCCAAGTTTTGTTAGGGTCACGTTTACCTGCATTATTCTTTCCTCAAGATGTGTTATCTCTTAGAAGGTTCCTCAGAAACTTCTTTCCCCATATAAGAATAGATACCCAATCCAACCTGTTCATCAGACACATCTAAATTTCAGCTTTCAAGTTTAGGTTAAAGCTAGGAAATCTCTTCCCACTACATTCATTTTCTCATATCCATACACTTCTTCAAAAAATACTTAACCAAAACAATTTGGTTTTTCTCTCAACCCCTTCCAGAGATTTGACATACATCAAGGCAAAGGTGACAGAAGGGGGCCTTTGATAATGTAACTTAAGCATATACTCAAGGGGATATGCTAAAAGGAGGCTAATCTGAGCACTGTGAGAAGTAAAACTGCTTTGCCTTCTACCACTGCAATTCAAGCCCTTTCCTCCTGCACGCCCTCAAGTCCTATACCTCCAGCGTGGAACAGGATCCCACTGAAGAGACAGAACTCCAGAAGAAAGGAGATTAGTCAGGGGAAAGTGGGAGTTCAGAGCTCTCATTTTCTATAATTCTGATGATTTAGGAGATAGCATATTTTGCCCCCAAAGGAAGTAAGTTTTAAGATTAAAATGCAAATTTTACCAAGGATAAAAAAAAAAAAAATTTCCTCAGGAAACTCTTAGTGGAATAGAAAAGGTATTGACTTTGGACTCAAAGAGTTTTTGAGATCTATATTCAAGTGCTGTGACTTGGGCAAGTTATTTGATCTCTTTTGCTTCTGTTTCTTCATATGAGAAATGGAGGCATACGGATTAAAAAGACACAGTTGTGGGGTTTTTGTTGCTGTTGTTGTTGTTGTTGCTGTTTTTTGTTTTTGTTTTTTAGGGCCGCACCTGAAGCATATGGAAGTTTCTGGGCTAGGAGTTGAATAGATGCTGCATCCGCTGGCATACACCACAGCCACAGCAACACGGGACCAGAGCCTCATCTGTGACCTACACTACAACTTGCAGCAATGCCAGATCCTTAACCCACTGAGCGAGGCTGGGGATCAAACCTGATTCCTCATGGATACTAGCTGCGTTCACTACTGCTGAGCCACAACGGGAACTCCAAGACATAGTTTAAAAGGTGCCTGGCATGTGGCTAAGCTCTATAAACGTACATTCTTCCCTGTGTTCCTCATCTGCTGCTACGATACTAGAGCTTGTTCTGTACAGTAAATATTCCCAAGAGGATTAAAGACGGAAACATCTAATAAAGGCAAAAAGTGCTCTACCAGAGGCCTGGGGGTATCTGTGAGAAAGGGACTCCTTACAGATTTATATTTGTATTTTTAATTTCTATATGCATATATTTACTTATTATTTATATATAGTTTTTTTTATCTATCTATCTATCTATCTATCTATCTATCTATCTATCTATCTATCTATATAGTGTTTTTAGGGGTGCACCCATGGCACAAGGAAGTTCCTAGGATAGAGGTCTAATTGGAGCTGTAGCTGCCAGCCTCTGCCACGGCCACAGCAACTTGGAATCCAAGTGGCGTCTGTGACCTACACCACAGCTGATAGCAATGCTGGATCCTTAATCCACTGAGCAAGGCCAGGGATTGAACCCACATCCTCACAGATACTAGTCAGATTCATTAACCACTGAGTCACAATGGGAATTCCTCAGATTTATATTTAAAAAGGGAAAAGGGATTGAGTAGCCCCATGTTTGTCAGGCATGGAGGAGGGAGGTTTAACTTGAAGTTTTTTTTTTTTTTTCAGCATGTTTATTTTAACCATTAACCCCTAGCCCCAATGTATTTGAAATACAATACACACATAATACCAATCCTAGTTTGATAACACTTTTTGAGTCCTTGATCCCTTTGATACTTTTCCCAAAAAATGCCTGTGTGTATTTGTATTCACGCAATTACACTTTGAAGGAGTCGCTTCATCCCCTGAGGCAATAAACTCTGACCCACAAAAGCACTCTGACTTCGGTGAAGTCCTTCCCCTCCTCTGGATCCACCACCTGCTGCCAAGTAAACACTAAGGAGAGGCCCTGGGCTCACGGAAGGCTGGACATTAGCAGGACACCTGGGATTGGAGTTGGCTGTGGGGAGGGGGTGGAGGTGTCAGGGCAAGGCACTCTCTTGCTGTTCCAGAAGAGTGGGTGGCTGCTCCTGTGAGTAAGAAGCCCCAAACAGGCGGACTCCCTCACCAGATGTAGGCAGTGCCTCCCAGCACATGTGCCCAGGTGGACCTTGGGGAGGGGAGAGAGAGGGTGGAATGAACTGAAGGAAGAATCCCGCACTCTTAGGAAAACTGCCAGAGGAGAGCGACTGTGCCTCCCAGGGGTGGGGACAAGAATTTTCACTAGAATCTGGATAATTTTCTCCCTTCTTAGTGAGAAGCATGCCTTCCCTTCTTTTCTGACCACAAAGACGTCTTTGCTCTCAGCTGTTTGCAGCCCACCCCCCTCTTACTAAATGGCTTGTTGGCTTAAAGATTGCAGCACAAATGGCAAATACTCCATTTTTTTTTTTCTTTTTTGAATCTAACTGAACCTACAATATGGACCTAACTAGCCCTTGTTCCGACCAACCCAGCACTACTGACAAACGGTACATAGTCCCTTCAAATAAATAGGCTTTTAAACTACATTTGTCATTTAGCTATCAATCACCCAACCACTCTACAGATATTTAAAAAGCATCTCTGCCTTTCCCCAAACCAATCTGTTTTTCCTCTGCCAGCTTTTTTTTTTTTTTCAAACAGGTGAAAATCCAGGTTCTTTGCTTGAAAACCCTCAGTGGTTTCCACCATCTACAGGATGAAGACAAGTCTTGCCACAAGAGCCTCCTGACTATCCTTGCAGCTCTTAAATTTGGAGCAGAGACAAAGTGAAACTCCAAAGTAGAGCCGAGTGTTTTATGCAGCTGCAGGAGTACCGATTCTTGTCCTCAGATTCCACTTGAGAATAATCAGAGTATAAAGTATAAATAGTAAATCAAATCCTTCCCTCCTCAGCCCTGTAGGGTTTCTAACAAGGAAATGTGAGCTGCTCAGAGTAAAGGATTCAGAGTTTGTCTCTTTCTGTATAATCTATTCCTATCTCTTTTGAAAAATGAGCCCGGGAAGCTTTGGGGAAAAGTTAACTGGAAGTAGAAAAACAGGACCAAAGCAAAAAGGAAATGTAAATATTCTAGGTTTAAAGGTCAGTGTCATTGCTGGGTTCATGCTGCAAAGTTTAATCTGGATTTCCTGGTAGCCAGGGCAAGAAGGAAAGTACATTATTTGAATTTTTTTGATAGAAAAGAAGAAATGGGAGTTCTCATCATGGATCAGCAGTAATGAACCCAACTAATATCCACGAGGACTCGGGTTTAATCCCTTGCCTTGCTCAGTGGGCTGAGGATCCCGGGTTGCCTTGAGCTCCAGCCTAGGTCACAGACGCGGCTTGGATCTGGCATTGCTGCAGCTGTGGTGTAGGCTGGCCGCTCCAGCTCCAATTCCAGTTCCCCTAGCCTGGGAACTTCCATATGCTGGAGGTGCAGGCCTAAAAAGACAAAAAAGAAAAGAAGAAATGTACCAGGTCTTAAAAGAAGCAAATTATTTTATGTTGCTGTTTTTATCAATGTCTTCTTTGCATTTTTAATTATAAAATTAATGCATGTCTTTTGTAAACAATTCAAATAACACAAACGTTTATACTATATATATGCGTGTGTGTGTGTGTATGTATATATATATACCCCCTCACCTCCATTACCCTTCTCAAGAAGTAAACCCGAATGCCTGCGACTAATCATTTATTTCTTGAGTTTTTGTTTGTGTGTTTGCTTTGTCTTTATAATCAGAAGCACTTACAGAGCTTTTATAGAATGTAGGGGCCATTAATTCGCTTACTTTAAAAATATATATGTAGCATGTTAACTATGTTCTTGTCTTGTTTTGTTTTGTTTTTTGCTTTTTAGGGTCACACCCATGGCATATGGAAGTTCCCAGGATAGGGGCTGAATCAGAGCTGCAGCTGCTGGCCACAGCCACAGCTGCAGCAACACCAGATCTGAGCCGTGTCTGCAACCCACACCACAGCTCATGGCAACGCTGGATCCTGACCCAGTGAGCGAGGCCAGGGATCAAACCCGCATCCTCATGGATACTAGTCAGATTCATTTCTGCTGTGCCACAATGGGAACTCCTTTAACTATGTTGTTTGTAATTTGCATTTTCACTTTACAGGGTTATCAGGGACACCCTTCCAAATCTATCTACTTATCTATCTATACACCTCTTTCATTTTCAGGACAATAATATTCTTCTTTGCTTAAAAACCTTCAGTGGATTCCCACAATCTACAGGATGAAGACAAGTCTTCATATATGTTACATATATATATGTTACCTCTATGAAGGTAAGTAACATACTTAACTATTCCCCTATTTAAGTTGTTTCTGATTTTATAGTCTTAAGAATAATGAGCATCCTTGTACTTACACTTTCGTGCAGATATATGAGCATTTCCGTAGGAAAAATTTCTAGAAGTGGAACTGATGGAACACATTATATATTTAAAATTTTGATGAATTGTCCTTAAAATGACTGCACTAACCTATACTCTCAGCAACAGTGGTTGAGAGTGCCCACTTCCCTGTTCCCTTGCCAATATTAGATAGAATTGATATTTGTCACTTTCCGGCACGAACTCCTAAATGGAATTTCTTCTGGCAAGGTCAGTGTAATTTAGTCAAGAAGGGAGACCAATGAGACGGTCTCCTTTCTCTTGTTCTAGGGTTTTGGTTTTCAGGCTGTGCCCCATGGAGTCCCAAGAATTCTAAGAGATGGGCATGTGGGCGGCACAAAAGAAAAAGACTTCCATCCTCTTAACCAGGGCAACTGATTTTTTTTTTCTGTTTTATATGTTGCAATAAAATTTTATTTGAAGATAAGATTCTGTAGTTCAAAACAAGTTTGCAAATCAAAGGTCTGGGCTTTGTTTTTATTGAACCATTAGTAATTTGAAGAAGAATTGAAAATTGGAAGAAGAAGGGATGTTAAAATAGTGACTGTTCAGCTGTAGCCAAAATATTGCCATTTATACATCATGGGTGTGTGTCTGTGTGTCATGTCTCCTTGTGCATGCTGGCGTTGCCCGATAATGCCCAATTGCTATCTTACAACCAATCCTAAAACACCATTTCTTCTAAAAATTTGGATTAAAATTTCCCTTTAGCTACCTAACTGCCTCCAAACACACACACCGCAATTATGTGGGTTGTCTCCCTTTTTGTTTGTGGAAACTAGATGTCAGCTGTGGCTTTTTCCCCCACCAAGAGCCAGGTAAAATTCCATGGCCTGTGGCCCTCTAAGATTTCTATGAGCATCTCTGAGCCTTGGGTTCTCAGGTCTCCTCAGTCTCCTCCTCTCCAGGTGCTCTCTCTGGGACCCATCATATGAAACTTAGCTCCTTCTTTGGTAGTCACACACATACAGATAACAATAAACTACTCCACTGCACACAGCACTCCTGAGAAGATTCATGCTTACTGTAGACAGCATGACGGGAAGGAAGATCAGAGAAAGAGGGGTTTCAGTCATAAGAATCCAAACAATTTCAAAATGACATAGTGAGCATCTTGTGGCCTTTCATGGCCCAACACCAGCCCCTCTTTTTCTCACTGACTCCTCCCTTCTCCCTTTCTATTCCTCATCTTCACCTACTTCCCCCCAAAGGGGAACTAAGAATCTCAAAGTATTTCCTTCTGTGAACCATTGCAGTTCAGCTTTTTGTAGCTTTACCCTCTAACTCTCATGGCCAATCTCTTTCTAGTGCTCATCTTACTGAAGTACCCCATTTAGTAGAATCAACCCTCTCCAGGAGGCAGTTTTCTTTAAAAACAGCAATAGAAATATTGTTGTTTTTCCCTCTACACCTCTCCTATTTCATCCTAACTGAAACATGTCATTGTATATATCTCCAACCAAATGTTAAGCAGCACATAGGCAAGAGCTCTGCTTTTTTATAGCTTTTAAATGCCCAGTCTCTGGCATATGCCTCACAAGTGCATAATGAATAAGGCAACCACTAATTATATAATTAAGAGTAAATGATAAATGAATACAAGAAGACCCCTGGATATTTTGTAAGATGTGTAGATATCTCCTTGCAAAAGCCATAAAGTTAGTAATTCAGTTAAAACATTTAGACATGTTTTCAACTTGTATTGATCTTTTAGGAGATCCATAGTGTAAGCTTATCCTACTCAAAATATCCACTACTTCACATTTCTTTTTTATGTTGGCCTTTACTCTTCTAAACTTTCTTTCCTACTTCTCCTTTGAGTTAGATCTTATTTTTTATTTATTCTCTTCCTGCCTGGCCACATAGGAAGGAAGCAGAGATTATTATCTATATCAATACAATATCTCCTCTCGCTGGGATCCCAAGAATAAAGAATACTATATAAAGGAGCATGCTATGTAAACCAAGGCTTAGAATATCCTGTAGTGAACCATTGTAAAATATCACTTGAAATTCCTACATGATCTTCTGCCTGCTATGTTTAATTCCTAAATCTCATGTTATTAAAAAAAAAAAGTCTATTTGCTCTTTCATCAACACTTACATTACAGAGGGGTTTTTTTTCTTTTTTTTTTTTTTTCATCAAAACTGGCTTAGTTTGGACTGAGGAAACAGGATTATATGACAAGTTAGAATTTCTGATATTTGACCCTTTGCTATAAATTTAGGCCCAGGAATAGCTCAACACTTAGAAACCAGGCCCAATTCCATTGTGGGTATGTATAATTTTACATAGAAAGTACAGTCTCTGTCCTATTCTAGTTGTCTGTATAACAGAATTTTTGACAATACGTTTAAGTGAGAAAAGTTTCACCCAACTATATGCTCCCTACCAGATACAGATTTAAGGATACACATAGGCTCAAAGTGAAGAGATGAAGAAGATATTCCATGTAAGTAGAAGCCAAAAGAAAGCAGGGGAACTATACTTATATCAGACAAAATAGACTTTAAACAAAAAAGGTAAAAGAGACAAAGAAGGTCATTATATAATGATAAAGGGATCAATTCTTCAAGAAGGTATAATAATTGTAAATATATACACACCAAGCTTTGGAGCACCTACATATATTAAGCAAATAATAACAGATCTGAAGGGAGAAATTGACAACTATACAATAATAGTAGGGGACCTCAACATCCCACTTTCGGCAATGGATAGATCATCTAGACAAAAGCAACAAGGAAATGTTGGATTTGAACCTTATATTAGACCAAATGGACCCAACAGATATTTATTGAACATTCCATCCAACAGTAGCAGAGTACACATCCTTTTCAAGTGCATGTGGAACATTCTCTAGGATGGATTATATGATAGGCTACAAAACAAGTCTTAGAAAATTTAAGAATACTGAAATCATACCAAATATCTTTTCTATTCACAATGGAGTAAAACTAAAAATTAAGAACAAAATGACAGCTCAAAAATTTACAAGCATGTGGAATCTAAATAACACATTCCTGAATGACCAAAGAAGAAATTTTAAATGAAAATGGAAACACAACACACCAAAACCTATTGCTAAAAAAGCAATTCTAAGAGGGAAGTTTATAGCAATAAATACATATATCAAGAAAATAGAGGAAAAGAGAAAATAGAAACATCTCAAATAACCAGCCTAATTTTACATCTCTAGGAACTAGAATAAGAAGTTGATTAAGCTCAGTCAGCAGATGGAAGGAACTTACAAATAACAGAGCAGAAGTAAATAAAGTGGAGATCAGAAAATGATACAAAATAATAAAACAAGGAGCTGTTTTTTGAAAAGATAAGCAAAATTGATCTTAGAAAAACTAAGAGCTCACAATATTTTAAATAAAATATACTTTAATAAAAAATATATTTTAAAAACCTAAGAGCTGTTTTTTTTTTAAAGATGAAACAAAAAGCCCTTAGCTAGACTAAGGAAAAAAGAGAACTCAAATTGCTAAAATGAGAAATGAAAGAGGAGACATTAAAACTGAAAATATATAAAACCATAGGAGGCTACTATGAACAATGATATGCCAGCAAATTTTATAAGCTAGAAGAAATAGACACATTAGACACATTCCTAGAAACATATAACCTATTAATGTTGAATCAGGAAGAAATAGAAAGTCTGAGCAGACCAATAATGAGTAAGAGATAGAAGCCATAATTAAAACCTTCCAACACAGAAAAACCCAGTACCAAATGGCTTCACTGATTAATTCTACCAAATATTTAACTAATTAACACAAATCATTCCCAAAGTCTTCTCAAAAACTGAAGAGGAGGGAGTCATTTCAAACTCATTTTAGGAGGCCAGCATTACCCTGATACCAAAGCCATATAAAGAAACTACAAGAAGAGTTCCCTTTGTGGCTCAGTGGTTAACGAACCCAACTAGGATCCATGAGGATGTGGATTCAATCTCTGACCTTATTCAGTGCAACACTAGATAACCATATGCAGAACAATGAAACTGGACCCGTTTTACACCACTCACAAAAAATAACTTAAGGATCTGGAATTGCTCTGAACTGTAGTGTTGGTTGCAGATATGACTTGGATCTCACATCGCTGTGGTTGTGGTGTAGGCCAGTAGCTACAGCTCTGATTCAACCCCTAGCTGGAAACTTCCATATGCCACAGGCATACCCCTAAAAAAATGCAAGACAGACAGACAGAAAGAAAGAAACTACAAGAAAACTATAGGAGTTTCCTTATGGCACTGCAGGTTAAGGATCCAGCATTGTTACTGCAGTGACTCAAGTTGCTGCTGTGATGCAGGTTCAATCCCTCACCCAGGAACTTCCACATGTCATGGGTATCCTTCTTGCCCCAAAAAAGAAAAGAAAACTATAGACTAAAATCTTTGATGAACATAAATGCAAAATTTCTCAACAAAATATTAGCAAACTAAATTTAACAACACATTAAAAGGATCATACACCATGACCAAGTGGGATTTACCCCTGGGGTACAAGAATGGTTCACTATACACAAATCAATAAATGTGATATACCACATTAATAAAATGAAATATAAACACCATATGATTATTTCAATAGATGCAGAAAAAGCATTTGACAAAATATAATACGCTTTCATGATAAAAATTCTCAACAAATTGGGCATAGAAGGAACACACATCTACAAAGTAAAGCTATATATAACAAATCCATATTCAATAGTGAAAGACTGAAATCTTTTTCTCTAAGACCAGAAATAAGACAAGATTGCCCACACTTAATCAACGTGGTACTAGAAGTTCTAGCAAGAGCAATTCATCAAGATAAAGAAATAAAAGCATCTAAACTGGAAAAGAAGTAAAATTATCATTATTTGTAGGTAACATCGTTTTATATATGAAAAATCCTAAAGACTCAACAGAAAACTGTTGAAACTAATCAACTAATTCAGTAAATTTTCAGGGTATAAAATCAATATATAGACATCTGTTGTGTTTCTATACTCTAACAACAAAATGCCTTAAAAAAAACCCAAAAAACTATTCCATTGATTTGATGTTACAGTAACATCAAATCAATAAAATATTTATGAATAATTTAACCAAAAAAAGTGAAAATGCTATACAATGAAAACAACAAGACTTCAATAAAAAAAACTGAAGACATAAACAAATGGAAAAATATCCGTTGTTCACGGATCAGAAAAATACTGTTAATGTCCATACTCCTCAAAGTGAGCTATAGATTCAATGTTATCTATATCAAAATTCCAAGGTAGTTTTCAACAGAAATATTTTTAAAATTCTGCAATTTCTATAGAACCATATAAGATCCTCATATAGTGAAAGCAATCCTGAGAAAGAGCAAAGCTGGAGACATCATCCTCCTGATTTCAAACTATAATACAAAGCTATGGTAATAAAATAGAATGATACTAGACTCATGGTTGCCAAGGGGGAGAGGAGTGGGGAGGGAAAGACTGGGAATTTTGGTTTAGCAGATGCAAACTATTAAAAATAGAATAAACAGGAGTTCCCGTCATGGCGCAGTGGTTAACGAATCCGACTAGGAACCATGAGGTTGCGGGTTCGGTCCCTGCCCTTGCTCGGTGGGTTAACGATCTGGCATTGCCGTGAGCTGTGGTGTAGGTCGCAGACGCGGCTCGGATCCCGCGTTGCTGTGGCTCTGGCGTAGGCCGGCGGCTACAGCTCCGATTCGACCCCTAGCCTGGGAACCTCCATATGCTGTGGGAGCAGCCCAAAGAAATAGCAAAAAGACAAAAAAAAAAAAAAAAAAAGAAAAGAATAAACAACAGGGTTCTACTGTATAGCACAGAGAACGATATTCAATATCCTGTGATAAACCATAATGGAAAAGAACATAAAAAAGAATATATGTATGTCACTTTGCTATAAAATAGAAATTAACACAATGTTCTAAATCAACTATGCTTCAATAAAATAAAAAGAAGTATAGTACTGGCACAAAAATAGACACAAAGACCAATGGAACAGAATAAAGAGCCCAGAAATATACCCGAGCATATATAGTAAACTAATAGATAAGGGGACCCAGAACACTCAATGGGAAAAGGATGGACTCTTCAGGAAATGGTGCTGCAACACTGGATAACCATATGCAGAGCAATGAAACTGGACCCCTATTTTACACCACTCACAAAAATTAACTTGAAATAGATTAAAGAGTTAACCGTAAGAACTGATAGCACTATAAAATGCCTGGAGGAAAAAAGAGGGAAGAATGCTCCTTGATACAGTGGGAAATGATTTTTTGGATATGATGGCAAAGTATCAAGCAGTAAAAGCAAAAACCAGAAAGTGGGACTACATCAAACTAAAAAGCTTCTGCACAGCAAAATAAATAATCAACAAATGAAAAGACAACTTACTAAATGGAAGAAAATATTTGCAAGCCATATATTGGATAAAGAATTAATAGCCAAAATATATAAATTCATACAACTCAATAATAAAAAACACAAAGTCTGATTTAAAAGTGGACAGAGGAACTGAATAGACATTTTTCCAAAGAAGTATGCAAATGTCCAACAGGTACACGAAAGGATGCTCAATGTCACTAATCATCAGCAAAATGCAAATAAAACCACAATGAAATATCACCTCACTCCTGTTAGAATAGCTATCACCAAGAAGAAAAGACACAGCAAATGCTGGTGAGGTTGTGGGGAGAAGGGAACACTTGTGCACTGCTGGTGGGAATATGCACTGATTCAGCCACTACGGAAAACAGTACAGAGATTCCTCAAGAAATTAAAAATGGAACTATCATATGTTCCAGCGATCCCACTTCTGGGTATATATCCAATGGAAATGAAAACAGGATGTTGAAAAGATATCTGCACTTCCATGTTCATGCAGCATTATCCACAATAGCCAAATATGGAAACAACTTAAGTGTCTATCAAAGGATGGATGAATGAAGAAAATGCAATATGTGTGTCATGTATCACACACAGGAATATTATCTGACCATGAGAAAGAAGGAAATCTTGCCATTAGCAACAACATAGATGGACCCTGAGGGCATGCAAAGTGAGAAAAGTCAGACAGAGAAAGACAAATATTGTATGACATCACTCATGTGTGGAATCTGAAAAAGTTGACCTTGTAAAAACAGAAAGTAGAATGGTGGTTTTCAGGGGATGGGGTGGGAAAATCAGGGAGGTGTTCTTTAAGGATACAAACTTGAAAGTAGTAGATATATACGTTCTGGGGATCTAATGCACAGCATAATGATTATAGCCAACACTGGAATGATACAGTTTTACTGTACTATAAACTTCAAAGTTGCCAGGAGAATAGATCTTAGTTGTTTTCACCACAAAAAAGAAATGATAATTATGTGATGTGATAGAGATGTTAGCTAACACTAAAATAGTAATCATATTGCTATATATAAATGTATCAAATCAACACCTTGTATACCTTAAACTTACAGTGTTACATGTCAATTATATCTCAATTTTAAAAAGAAAGAAAAAAGTTCCTATAATTCAGCAAACTTACTTCGTATCATGTCAGTTACACTAAGGATGATCATAATCAGATGTTTCCGGGCTAAAATATTATCCAGCTGCTCCTAAGATATGCGAAAAAGGATGACCTGCTTGCTTGTTGACATTCAGCTCTTGTCTGCTATCATTCCAGCTGTTCATCTAACTCAGTTATAATAGAAAAACAGTTTTATAAGCCAAAAACAACACTGAGAAGAAAAAAAAGGCAAGCTTATATAAATAAGCTTGGGCAAAGTTTGTGAGCAAAATGAACTATTATTTTATTTTAAGCACTGACATTTTCTGTGGTTCTCACAATAAATGTGATAAATAGAAGATTGAAGATGTAAACAGAGGGACTTAAGATATGGCTTAGGAGTCAGCCATATCTGAGTTTGAATCCTGGTTCTGCCACTAAGCCAAGGGTGACCTTGGGAAAAGAGCATAACTTCTTTAAGTCTGGTTTTCTCAGCTCTAAACTGAGGCTAATAATATCTTTCTCATAATTGCTACTTTGAAAACAAAATGAAAAATATGTGCTTAATAAGTGTTTTGTGGTTAATTATCACAGAAGCTCTGCTATGTAGCACTCTGCCATCTAAATTAATTTTTGTATTTGTGTCTTCCTTTGAGCTTCTTCGAAACACTTTGTATGTATCATTTTATCAACTTGTAAGCGAGATCTGACAGACACAATTAACCTCATTAGGAAACCAAGATCAATGCATTGCCTCAGTCATCCAACATCTGTTAAAGTCAGGACAAGAATCCACGCCTTACCTTCAAGAACAGTTCTCTAACCTCTTCTCTCACACACAGCAACCAGAGAAAGGGTTTTTTGGGGTTTTTTTTTTTGGTTTTTTGGCTGCCCTACAGCATATGGAGTTCCCTGGCTAGGGACCAGAACCGAGCCAGAGTCGCAACCTAAGCAACAGCTGTGTCAATGTTGGTTCCTTAATCCACTCTGTCAAGCCTGGGATTAAACATGCTTCCCAGTGCTCCCAAGAGGCCACCAATCCCATTGCACCATAGAAGGAACTCCAGAGGGAGCTCTTTTTAAAAAAAGACCACCTGATAATGTTAGCCCCTGCCTTCTGGCCCCCTGCCCTCCCCTCCTCTCCCTCTCCCTCTTTTCTCCATATCTGTCTTTCTCTTTTAAGTTTCTAGTTAGAGATTGGTCCAGAAAAAGAAAGGATGGACTCCAGCTCAACTGGGTGAATCTCCATACAGGATGGGAAAGCCTAATAAATTACAAGTGAGTATTCACAAGCTTTCTCTTGCCTCCTTCCTTCTACTTCACTCTCATTCTTGCTCTGGAAAAATCAGAGGGCACTCCAGTAACAATGCCTCTGCTAGAAAACAGAAAGAAAAATATTGGGAGGAAATTTTTTGTGCAAAAACATTTATATTCATTTTCCTCTCAAACGTCGTGGGCACAAATTATGAGAAGAGAATACAGAAATACATGAGGTATTGCAAATATGTGTCTAATATCTTAATATCAACTTGCTGTAAGTCAGTGATTCCTCAACTTTATCAGAGTTGGGATGTTATCCTTTAAAATTTTCATAACTTTTAAAAATTAAATCCAATTAAAATCAATTTGAATAACTGGGACACCTGTTTAACTGGTCTTACAAGACCATCATTGCTCTATACTGTAATGGAAAAACTTAAATTTCAAAGTCTTTCCATTTCAGCATATGTTCGGAAAATATACTTGTTTGTGATTAAGGCATTATGAGGATAGCATTTATCAGATCACTTTTATCCACAGAAGAAGCAGTAGGCATTTGTATTATGAGATACATTGCTATGTTGAGGGGGAACTTTCCCCCACAAAACTCATCTCCTCCTTGCCACTTAACTTTGTCACTGGTGCCTTAAGTTTCATTATTAAAGGTTATTTCCTTTAGGGAGGCAATATTATTTTACACCAGGTTTTATTAAAACAAAGATATAATCAGTCGTAAGATGTACCACTATTTTAAGTGCCACTAAGAAAGTAATAACAATGCCTCTTATAATAAAACAGCACCAACTGGAAGAGGCATCCCAATTTCAGAGATACCAAAACACAAAAAATGTGAGTCTTAAACTCTATGAAATCAAATAATTAGGAGCATGGACCTTAATATCAAACACATCTGGATGGACATCCTGATTCTGCCATTTGATATATGGCTTGCCTTGGGAAAGTTACTTAATGTCTTTCAACCTCTATCTTCTCCTCTGTGAAATTATAATATTAATATACACCTCTGTGGTTAGTGAGAATTACCAATGATAAGGTATAGAAATGTGCTTAGCGCAGAGCCCAGCCCTTAGCTAGGGCTCCAAAATGAAAACTATTATTGTTATTAAGGAATTATCCTTTTAAATTAATTATCACTGGGAAGAATAGGATATTAAGTCCCCACTGCTCATAATTGCTTACCTGCAGTGAGTTTGTGAGATTTGAGATAAAACAGATCTCCACAGATTGAGGCATTGGACAAGACATGTGTTTGTGGGGGAGGAGATAAGTCCAGAATTGGGAAACCACTTAGGGAGGGGAAGCCTGAGGGTTGGGGAGCTGGATCACCAAACCAAACAGTATTGTGTTTTAAAACTCTGGCCCAGGATTGCTTCTGTTTTCAACTTGATTTTACATTAAGAAAATACTTACGCCTTGGGAGTTCCCTGGTAGCCTAGCAGTTAAGGATCTGGCATTGTCACTGCAGTAGCTCAGGTCACTGCTGTGGCATAGGGTTCAATCCCCGGCCCAAGAACTTCCACATGCTGCGAGCACAGCATATATAAATTCTCCTTGAAAACAATACCTTAAGTGAAAGAAGCCCCAGTCAGTAAAAGACCACATATTGTATACAACTCCATTTAAATGAAATGTCCAAGAACCGGCAAATCCATAGATACGGAAAGTAGATTAGTGGTTTTCTAAGGCTGAGGGAGGGGAAATAGAGAGTGGAGGGTAAGGAGGATGGGCTTTTAGGGTATAAAATTAGGTTGTAATGATGGCTGCATAACACTTGAAAGTACTAAAAGCCATTGAATTGTACACTTTAAATGGGTGAATTTTATGGTATGTGACTTAAACCTCAATAAAGACATTCAAAAAATTTAAAAAGTGTGTGTATGCATACATAAAAAAAGATTGGAGACATTGAAATACTAACTGTTCTCCTTGGCTGGTAAAATTATGGGTACTTTGGTATTTCCCTTTGTCTTTTTCTGTTCTCCAAGTTTCTTGCACTAAACACGTATTACTTTTATCATTTGGAAGAAACTTTTAAGTGCTTCCATTAAACCAACAGGTACATAAAAAGTGTTCAGTGTCACTAATTATTAGAGAAATGCAGATCAAAACCACAACAAGATATCACATCACAGAATGGCTATCATGTACAAAGAATAAAAGCTGGAGACTGTGGAGAAAAAAGAACTTTCCTACACTGTTGGTGGGACAATAAATTGATGCAGACACTATAAAAAAAAACAGAATGAAAAAATTTAAGCTAAAAATAGAGTTACCATATGACCCAGCAATACCACTCCCGAGCCTATATCAAGAAAAGACAAAAACTCTAATTTAAAAAAAATACATGAACCCTGATGTTCATGGCACATTATTTACAATAACCAAGACATAGAAACAAGTCAGTTGCCCATCAACAGATGATTACTTTAAGAAGATGTGATATACATTTATGGTATATACACACACACACAATGGTATATTACTCAGCCATAAAAGTGAAATGAAATATTGCCATTTGTAGTAACATAGATGGACCTAAAGGTTATCATAGTAAGTTAAGTAAATCAGACAGAGAAAGGCAAATATTGTATGATATCACTTATATGTGGAATCTAAAAAAAATTATACAAATGAATCTACATACAAAACAAACAGACTTAACAGACATAGAAAACAAACTTATTGTTACCAGAGGGGAAAACTGTGAGAGATAAATTAGGGGTATAAGATTAAGAGATAGGAACTAGTATGTATAAAATAGATAAGCAACAAAGACGTACTATATAGCACAGAGAACTATATTCAATATCTTGTAATAACCTATAATGGAAAATAATCTGAAAAAAAATATATAAAGTGCTTCCATCCATATTTTATACCCAGTGAGTTGCATAACAATCATGTGACATATAATACCTCATTTGATAGAAGAGGATATGGAGTCTCAGAAGAACTGAGTGACCTGCTGCTTGACAGGTATCAACTATTAGAGCTGGGGTTTTCATCTTGGCCATTTGACTCTGAGTCTCACCCTCCTTCCCCTCACCATGATGCTCAATTTTTAGAACTGGCTTATGTGAGGGCTCAAGATAGTGCATTCAGAGCTATCTTCATGTTATCTTTGCAGAACAGCATCATCCATTCATTTGTACCTGTTAGTCATTCCGTAGAAACCAATTTTCCAATTAAAAGAGTGGCTGTTTTGGAAGTGGCACCAAACGCTTGAAGCAATTAAGCTCCCACAACAAATTCCTACAGCTCTATTCTTTTGAGTAGCCATTATTTCAAAGCAGTACACTACACACCACTCTCAAATCTTAAAAGCTTCCGGCATTCTCTTCTGGACAATGTCATCTGCATTCTATGCAATTTCCACTCCTATCGGTTTTTCTTTTTTTTTTTTTTTTTTTTTTTTTTTTTTGCTATTTCTTGGGCTGCTCCCGCGGCATATGGAGTTTCCCAGGCTAGGGGTCCAATCGGAGCTGTAGCCACTGGCCCACGCCAGAGCCACAGCAACGCGGGATCCGAGCCGCGTCTGCAACTTACACCACAGCTCATGGCAACGCCGGATCGCCAACCCACTGAGCAAGGGCAGGGACCGAACCCGCAACCTCATGGTTCCTAGTTGGATTCGTTACCCACTGCGCCACGATGGGAACTCCGGTTTTTCTGAAGTATGTGTTTTTCTTTTTTATTTATTTATTTATTTAGTTTGTTTGTTTGTTTTTTGTCTTTTTGCCATTTCTTGGGCCGCTCCCGCGGCATATGGGAGGTTCCCAGGCTAGGGGTCAAATCGGAGCTGTAACCACCAGCCTATGCCAGGGCCACAGCAACTCGGGATCCGAGCCGTGTCTACGACCTACACCACAGCTCACGGCAACGCCAGATCGTTAACCCACTGAACAAGGCTAGGGATCGAACCCGTAACCTCATGGTTCCTAGTTGGATTCGTTAACCACTGCGCCACGACAGGAACTCCCATGAAGTATGTGTTTTTCTGAAGCCTTTTCTTAAAAGCTTTCTAATAGAACAAGTTCTACTGTGAAAAAGCAAGAATTGTGGGGAGATAGAGCTACAGAGCTAACTGTGACCACAAGCTCTGTTGGAAGCTCTGAAAATTATCCCATTTTACCCCATTACCTCACAAATGAGCTGGGAAGGCTGCTGCTGTTGGTTTTCTGGGCATACAAGGTGTTCTCAGTCAGCTGAATATCTCTGCCTGAGGATTTACTGAATACTGTTTTATTCCTTGACTTTTCACGCAAATTTTGCCACGTCAGTTCAATGTTCGGAACAAGTGACATTGTCCAGATCAGAAAGATTAGCAGTGGAAGCTCTATAACCATCGTGTGAGGTTCCAGGTTAGGCTAAAATCTTCTGGATTTTGTGTCCCTTTGCCAGAAAGAACCACTTTCATCCTTCCCAGATAAGATGTGTGGTTCTGAGTCTAGTAATGATGGTTTTCAGGTGCTCAATTCTTTATTTTGCTTTTTAAAACTAATGCATATGTTTGGACAGAGGAGAGGATGTTGATATCTAAGCAATATGACACAGTTATGTCCAGACAGGCAACCCTGTCCTGGGCTCACAGACACTTTGAAGTAGGACCCAGCACTTCTACACTTCTCAACAAGAACATATTCAGCTCCCTCGAGACGTTAGTAAGACACACAGGTTTTACTGTAGGTTTCATGGAGAGATGTGCAAAAGGGTTCTATCAAGTACCACATGGCAAACTGTCTCAGAAACTCCTATTAAATCTCTCAGTTCCCCTTACAAAGTTCCCCTCAGTTACCTCTTCACCCTTTCATCTTGTCCACACACAGGCTTCGGTTTTCCCTAGTTCCTAGATCTCTCTGCACTCTCCCTTGGCCCAGCCCTCCCCTTCCACCTCCTGCTAAAAATAAATAAATAAAAAGTTTCCAATGCAGAACAAGATAATGAAATTTCTTAACCTTGCAGCTTCACACCCAACATTCTGTTCAGCAAAGAATTTCCTTTGGAATCATTTTGGTGTTATAAATCGCAAGCAATTTTTCTCTTTCACGAAGTGCTGGCCATCACGAATTATTGGAAAAATGCAATTCCAAACCACTTTATGACCTCATACCTGTAACAACGACTATCACCAAAAAGACAAGAGGTACAAAATGCTGAAGAAAATGTGGAGAAAAGGGCACTCTTGAGCACTGTTGGTAGCAATGTATTAGTAAAGCCATTACAGAAAATAGTATGAATGTTCCTCAAAAAAACAAAAAAACAAAACTAGAAGTACCATATGATCCAGCAATTCTACTCCTGGGTTGTATCTAAAGGAAATGACATCGGTATCTCGAAAAAATATCTGCATCTCATGTTCACTGCAGGATTATTTGCAATAGCCAAGACATGACAACAACTTAAGGGGCCATCAACAGATGAATGGATAAAGAAATTGTGGTACATAGACACCAAATAGAACATAATTCAGCCAAGAGAAAGAAGGAAATGGTGTTATGTGCAATAACCTAGATGAAACTTGAGGGTGTTAGGCTAAGTGAAATAAGACAGAGAAAGACAAATACCATATGATCTCACTTATAGGTGGAATATAAAGAAACCAAACTCATAGAACCAAAGATCAGATTTGTAATTGCCAAAGGTAGGGAGTGGGGAATAGGTAGGAAATGGTGGAATGGGGGAATTAGGTGAAGGTGGTCAAAAGCATAAACTTCCACTTACAAGGTAAGTAAGCTCTGGGTATGTAATATATAACATGACAACTGTAGTTAACAATACTATATTGCATATTTGAAAGTTACTAAGGGAGTAGATCTTCAAATTTCTCATCACAATGAAAAAAAAGTGGCCATTATTTGAGGGGATAAATGATAACTAATATTAGTGTGGTAATAACTTTGCAACATATACATAAATCAAATTATTACATTGTATACTTTAAATTCATACAATGTTATCTGTCAATTATATCTCAATAAAACCGGGGGGTGGAGGAAAGCCAGTAGTGTTGGCTTACCATGCCAATTCCTCCTGAAAATGTAGGTCCAAGTTCCATGGGGGTTTTCTTCAAGAGTATTTCAGCAAAAACTTGAGTATTCCTTTAGCAGAGCCATTTAGTTAGGATGTGAAGAGAGAGGGCCTAAGATTGGAGGAACCTAAGGAGTTTAAAGTGAAGAAAACAGAAATTAAAACTTACTAATTAAATGTGCTGAGTTCTTTACATACTTTCATGATATTGTCACAATCAAATTTTACAGATGAAGAAATGGAGGACTTAGAGAAGTTAAAATGAATTTGTAAAGTCTCATTGCTACTAAGAAGCACAGCTGGGCTTCTAAGCCAAGTCCATTTATTCCAAAGTCCAAGGTCTTTCTTTACACTCTGTCATCTACCATGGGTTTTGGATTTCCAATAATTGGAGAGCTACCTCTTCTACCATCCCAACAAGCTCCTTGGCAGCTCAGGGGTGCATCTGTCCACAGAAAGCCATTTCCGCTCTTACACCAACCTGGCCCAGGGACAGCTGGATTTAACAGTCTTTCCTGGCCCCATCTTGCCCTGTCCCCTACCAGTCCTGTCCAAGAACCCACATGAATTCCTGACATCTCATAGGAAAGTCAAAGTATTGGCACTACTGGGAAAGAGATGATGGATGAACTTGAGTGCACTATTGGAAAGGACCCTGGACCAAGATTCAGGCTACACAGACTGTCACAGAATAAATCAGTGTGTATCTCCCCCATCTTTGATCTCTTTGGAAACAAATGTTTGCATAAAATGCAGTGAAACAGTAAATAAAAAATTCTAATTTGTGGACTATTTCTCACAATGTCTCTCAAACATACAGAAGTAAACCTTTTTTCTTTATTTTGCATTTAAATGACTTAACAACTTGACATGAACAGATTTAGTCTTGCAGTATAAAATAGGACAGAATATATTTTAGTTGTTTCTGTCTTTTCCAGTATGCATTATTTTTATACATCCAGGGCAGGCTGTATGCAGACCTGCTTCAGCTGCCCACTCAGTGCCTGATATGTCACTGCTCAAGCTACCTCTTTTCTTTCTTTCTTTCTTTTTCTTTCTTTCTTCCTTTGGCCATGACTGTGGTTTGCACAAGTTCCCGAGCCAGGGATCGAACCTGTGCTACAGCAGCAACCCAAGCCACAGCAGTCACAACACCAGATCCTTAACCTACTGAGCCACAAGGGAACTCCCACCTCATTTCCTTATACTCCAATGTATTTGACTGGAAGAGGAAGAAGACAGGCAGGTAATCCCTAAGTTTCCTCCAGCCATGTAGTTTATAGAACAGTGAACTCTGCAAAGAATGTCTTAACCTTGTGGGAAACACTACCTCCCATTCTGTGAAGAATCTCAAACTCAACATGTTCACCAACAATCACAGCTCCCTTAAAGTTAACCCCAATAGTACAGGTAGAAAGGTGAATAAGGGACAGAATGTAAGGAAAGCCAGGTGGAAAGTGAAAGTAAGTCTGAGGAAAATGTAGTTGTGGGTTAATATGACTTTGCGAAGAGTTTTAGGGTATGTGTGTAGATTCTACTTAACTCTAGTTATTTATTTCCAGGTTATATTTATTATATTTTTACATAATACTAACATTACATTAAAGAATATACCGTGTGGAATTCTTCCTTTTGGTTTTTGAGTTTTCAGAGAAACCACATTAGAGAGAGCCTTGGCTACTTGCCCACATGCATAAGGGTAGGGATTTTTCAATCACTGGATATTTGGTATTTAAACTTATTCAGATATTTTCAGAAATTACACATTGATACAGAAATCCACTGAGAATTAAAAGTGTCCTATCTCCTGGTTATTTTGGTACAGTTACGCATGAGGCTTGTTCCTGGATTAGCACAGAGAACTTTTCGACTAGACTGAAGATAATCCTAGACAGCTTGTGAATATTGTCACTGACGGAAGGCAGGCTTGCATTTTAAAGAGACTTTTCACACTGTGACCTGCGTAAAATTTAACACCGTATCTCACTCACTCAGCCTCAAACCATTCTCTTGATTTCTGTGAAACCAAATTCTCTTATTTTCCTTCTCCTTGCCCTCTTTTCTTGACCACCTTTTAAAGCCACCCTTCTTTTCGCAGCCTACTCAGCCTCTCTAGGAGCTGTCATTCACTCTCCTCTCAAAATGCTGATCACCCTGTCTACTTGAAAAGTCCCACATCTATCTTTCTAGCCTAGGCTGGATCCTGACCTACGTACATAAACATCCAGCTGCTTCCTTAACATCTACATGTGGATGGCCCACAGGGATCTCCAACACACATCCAAAATAAATCTCATCTTCCCGCTAAACCGGACTGTCTCCTGTCTCCACTATCCACTCAGTTGCCTGGGCCAGAAAACTGAATGGCATCCTTGACACTCCTTCTTCCATACTCAACACCCACCCCATCAATCAGCAGACCCAGTGAAATCTAACCCTGCGTCATCCCTGGAATCTGGACACCTCTCTCTGCCCGCTCTTGTGCTCCCTTCACCCAGGGCACCCTTATCTCTCACTTGGCAAAACACTCTAACAGCCCTTCCTCTGCTTCCCTGCTCTGCTCCTCTTCATTCTGTTCTCTACTTTACAGCCAGAGGAAGCTTTTAAAAAGAGAAACCTGATCATTTGGCTCCACTGCTTCCCATGACCCTCACGTAAAAGTCCATACTCCTTAGAAGAGTTTACGAGGCTTCTCTGTCTTGAACTCTGCACTCCAGAGTTAACACATTTGTTTTCAGTTCTTTAAGAGAGCCATGATGTCTCTCACCCCCAGGCTTTTACATACTCCTACCTCCCTTCTTTGCTTAATTAACACTCAGAAGCTTTTCTTGACTCCCTTCCCCCAACACACATACCTAGTTATCACAGTGCATGAAAATTACTTAGTTAACTGCCCATCTTTCCACTAGACTACACGATCCACGAGGGCAGGTACCTCACCTATTTTTAGCTATATCCCGGCACCCAGAACAGTGCCTAGCATGTAGGAGAAGTTCAGTAGACATTTGTAGTATAAATGAATAAAAATAAATAAAGTGTCACTGCTTTACACTAGCAGCAATATCAGTATCTTAAGCCTACTTTATTTGCATGCAGTGTAAGCTCACCATTGAATCCAAAAAGGGGTGGGGGGAATTCTAGTTCTGCTTTCTTTTTATAAACTTATCTTTAAGCAGTGGAGCCCTCTTTTTCCAAATGAAATATGTGTTAGAGCCCAATTTATATAAAATGGATTAAAAATAGAGCTGCACATATTGAAACTGGGCTGGGGACCATCATTTACTCACCCCTTTTGAACCTGAGGGATTTCTGGGGGACCCATTGGGATATGCAGAACTTAGTTTGAAAACCACTGATCCAACCAATCCTACTGCAACTAGGCAGGAACATTCATATCACCTGAGACTTTGGTTTTTAAAAACCTTCTGAGAAGCATTCACTAATAAGAAGAGGTGCTTGTTTATCTAAAAAATAAGGAATCTAATATGAGACCATCATGTAACTCTATTTCAGCTTTCCTAAGGATGCTTTTCTAACCTGGGATGAAAGAATGAAGTACTCTCTTTGAAATATTTAGAGGCTCAAAGTACTTCAGGGCATTGACTGAATGCATCTTACCATGAACCTTGACATCTGGGAGGGTGGTTCAGAGTGAGCCACAGCTTAAGAAGATTTACCCTGATGCCTTCCTTGCTCTGGGTGGAGCCTGAAGTCAAGCACACGTGTAAAGTTCTAATCCTCATGCAGCTATGCTTTTCCTTACATGGCTGATACTCAGCCTCGAAGTCTAGGATTCTTCTCATTAGGAAACTTTTCTCACGAGTAGTGTATTCTGCCAAAGAGAACCAACTTGCTCCAGACAGAACAGTATTTAGGAAAGCACAAGAAAGACATTTGTCAATAGGAAATCACCCAATGAAATGTCACTTGTGTAGATGAAGCACAGTTTGAAGTGGTTGAGAGGAAAGACTAGTCAAGGGCCCGCACGAAACACTCAGGGAACTTGTGGCATCCACTATTATCATGAACACTTTGTGTACCAAAGAAAGCCTTGGCCTTAAAACCAGCAAGAGATAATTTCCTCTAAATTTCTTGGGGGAAAGAAACGGGAACACTTTCATGTCTGTAAATACTGGTTACTTTGACTGCAGGCAAAACTCAAAGCATGAATAAAAATCTGAGGAACTTAATGACTCTGAGATGAGGACGTGTGTAACAACCTCTCTTAGCCAAAAGTTCAATAAAATTTTATTTTCTTTCATCGATGATAGCATTAAGAAAAAAATCAATAAAAATACAGTTAAATTTAGTAACAAGGGCCATTGGAAACCAGGTACATCTAACTTTGCTTGTATGTAGCACATTGTTGCTAGTCAATAAATTCAACACAATTGTACCACAAAAAATGCGCTCTTTGCTGAGGCAGATGAGGCAAAGAGGTCATTTTCTTAACAGTACCATCCAAACATAGGTATTTAAGAGATGTTCAATTCAGTTCCTCACTCAAGAGCTTAAAGTCTAGCTTTAGTCTCTGAAACAGGCAAGTAAGTGAGGAATTGGAGAGAATACGGTGAGTGTTGTAACAGCAGGAAGCACAGAGAGAAGCTGGGAGAGGAAAACCTGACCCAGCAAGGCCTCGCAGGGAAGGCATCTACAGGAGGTGACAGCAAGGCTGAGCCTTGAAGGTAAATAATGTAGAGAGGAGGGAAAGGGGGAAGGGGCAGTGGAGGTGAAGTGGGGAGGTGTTCTACATGAAGAGAGCATCACGTACAAAGAGAAGACAGTATTGTGGGTCTAGTTGTGTCCTATGGTTAGAACATAAAGTGTTGGTGAGGGGATAACAAGAGATTCGGCTAGAAGGGTAGGCAGGATCAAGGCCCTGAAGGACATGAAGGTGCCAAGCTAAGGAGTGAGAACTGTCAGTCCTTAAGGTTACAGGGAGTCGTTAGGGGAAATAAACAGAGATATAACACGATCAGATTTGCAATTTGGAAATACTTTATTAGTAGCAGCATGATATAAAAGTATAAGTTTTTAGAGCTTTTTATTCCTACTTCGTTTTGCCTTCAGTCAAAGTAAACAGTATTTATAGGCATGAAAGGGTCCCCACTTCCTCCTTAAGAAATTTAGAGAAAGCTATCTCTTGCTGGTTTTAAGGCCAAGGCTTTCTTTGGTACACAAAGTGTTCCTGACCCTCTGATAATAGCAGATGCCACAGCCTCCCCCAGTGCTTTGTGTGGGCCCTTGACTAGTCTTTCCTTTCAAAGATGAAATAGGGAATGGACACTGGTCAATGATTTAACTCATTAAATAATGAGGGAACCAGTAAATCAGTTAAGCTGGTTCTAAAAGACTTCAAGAATGGGGGTTTATATAGGCCATCAGGAGAGGAATCAAATGACTTCCCTATCTGGTTAGTGGTAGAGCAATAAAATCTTGGGACTATCTCTTCTAGGGACAAAACTGTTTGAATCTCTACCAGGCAAAAATTTACAAGTTAACATGTAACTTCACAGAGTATGAGCCCTTACCTTATAAATTCCAGTAATAATAATAATTTAAAAAACTTCAATGGCGGTATATTCTCTAATGAAATAATTACTGGATAGACCTCTTAAACAACGCTTCACATTGAAAGGACCTCTTGCACTGCCTTGACCTTATTTTTTTTTTAATTTTTAAAAATATTTTTATTTTTTTATTATGGTTGATTTACAATGTTCTGTCAATTTCTGCTGTACAGCAAAGTGACCCAGTCATACATTCTTTTTCTCACATTATCCTCCATCATGTTCCATCACCAATGACTAGATTTAGTTCCTTGTTTTATACAGCAGGACCTCATTGCTTATCCACTCCAAATGCAAGAGTTTGCATCTACAAAACAAACTCCCAGTCCATCCCACTCCCTCCTCCTCCACCTTGGCAACCACAAGTCTGTTCTCCATGTCCATGTGTTTGTTTCTTTTCTGCAGATAGGTTCATTTGTGCCATATATTAGATTCCACATATTAGTGATATTATACGGTATCTGTCTTTCTCTTTCTGACTTACTTCACTTAGTATGAGTCTCTACTTCCATCCGTGTTGCTGCAAATGGCATTATTTTATTCCTTTTATGGCTGAGTAGTATTCCATCACGTCTTCTTAATCCATTCATCTGTTGATGACCATTTAGGTTGTTTCCATGTCTTGGCTATTGTGAATAGTGCTGCAATGAACATACGGGCGCATGTATCTTTTTCAATGAAAGTTTTGTCCAGATATGTGCCCAAGAGTGGGATTTCTGGGTCATATGGTAGCTCTATATTTAGTTTTCTAAGGTACCTCCATACTGTTTTCCATAGTGATTGTACCAATTTACATTCCCACCAACAGTGCAGGAGAGTTCCCTTTTCTCCACACCCTCTCCAGCATTTGTTATTTGTTGACCTGTTAATGATGGCCATCCTGACCAGTGCAAGGTGGTACCTCATAATAGTTCTGATTTGCAGTTCTCTAAAAATTTGTGATGTTGAGAATTTTTTCATGTGCCTGTTGGCCATCTGTATATCTTCTTTGGAGAACTATCTATTCAGGTCTTCTGCCCATTTTTCAATTGGGTTGTTGGTTTTTTTGCTGTTATGTTGTATAAGTTGTTTGTATATTTTAGAGATTAAGCCCTTGTCAGTTGTGTCATTGGAAACTATTTTCTCCCATTCCACGTAGGTTGTCTTTTTTTTTTTTATGGTTTCCTTTGCTGTGCAAAATTTGTCAGTTTGATTAGGTCCCATTAGTTTATCTTTGCCTTTATTTCTGTTGCCATGGGAGACTGACCTAAGAAAACATTTGTACAGTTGCTGTCAGAGAATGTTTTGCCTATGTTCTCTTCTAGGAGTTTTTTTGTGGTTTCTTATGTTTAAGTCTTTAAGCCATTTTGAGTTTATTTTTGTGCATGGTATGACAGTGTGTTCTAGTTTTATTGATTTGCATTCAGCTGTCCGGTTTTCCCAGCACCACTTGCTGAAGACAATTGTCTTTTTCCCCTTTTATATTCTTGCCTCCTTTGTCAGAGATTAATTGACCATAGGTATCTGGGTTTATTTCTGGGTTCTCTATTCTGTCTGTTTTGGTACCAGTACCACGCTGTCTTGATTACTATAGCTTTGTAATACTGTCTGAAGTCTGCCTTGGCCTTATTTCAAGCACTTTTAATTTTTCTTAGTGGGAGGAAGAGGGGATATGATAGAAGCTGGGAAAAAACACACAAATCAATGTAATAATTCTAGGAAAAGATGGAAGATAGTAAGTATAAATGAAGACAATAGCAGTGGGATGGAGAGCTAGAGAAAGGCTTCGAGAAACTTTAAGAGACCAGAATGAGTATGACTGTTATGGAATGTGGATGCTAACGAAAAGAAAAGATCCAGGGGGTGATTCTCAGGTAGTTGGCTTGGGTGATTGAACAAAGGTATCATTCCTCCAGGCAGAACTAGAGAAAGGGAATAGTTGGGGGTGGTCGTGGAAGGATGAGTTCTGTCTAGAGAGGGTGTAAGATGAAGAGACAATCTGCTCATAAAGGGGGTCTCCAGCGTGTAAGCCTGGTCTCAGAAGACCATGCAGGAGATAAAGAAAGGAGTTATTTACAAGCAGGTAGTGGGGTGCACATGCACATTTTGCTTACGAAACTCTAACTATACACCTTTGTTTTTTGGTGTAAAAATAAAAGGGATAGAGAAAATCAATAGTTAAAATGATACAATGATTTTTCCCACCATTCCTCTCACACAGCCTATGTCCCCAAGTGAACACAAGAAACAACACTCTTCTTTTCTGTTTCCCTGGTCTAAACATCCCCCTATGCTGAGTGTCGGTCTTGTATTTAAAGATACTGCGCCTTTTTTTTTTTTTTTTTTTTTTAGTTTATGGTCCTAAACTCAAGACGAGTACATATAACCTGATGCTCAGCTGAAGTTCAATCTTCTTCCATTTTCTTTCAACACTGGAGGAAAAACTATGGGGGCTTATGGGATACAGGGCTCTTCTGTGCTCACAGACTATGAAAAGGCTCTCTAAAGCTAAATTATACCTTACACTTGACTTTAGAAAATTCCTCTTCATCTCCACCCACAAAACTCTGTGTCTCAAAACGTGACCCCGCTATAGATAAATCCAAGTATTTCAATTATGTCACCCAAGGAAACTGGAAAAACAGAGGAGGATGGAAAATCTAGGATGTAACCCCAGACATTGACCTTTAAGGAGGGTCCAGAGGACAAAGATCTTGAAGGAAACTGAGAACTGGTGAACTGGCCAGTGGGGTAAAAGGAAGGAAAATCAGAAGAGGATGGAAGTTAAAGAAAACTTCAAGTAAGGGATGGTCTGTAACTTCAAATAATCTCTGGGTAACATAAAATTAGAGATACATCCATTATGTTTGGCAATAAGAAATTGTTGACCTTTTTTGCAGCAACATGGATGGAACTAGAGGCTCTTATACTAAGTGAAGTAAGTTAGAAAGAGAAAGACAACTACCATATGATATCACTTATATCTGGAATCTAATTCATGGCACAAATGAACCTTTCCACAGAAAAGAAACTCATGGACTTGGAAAAGAGACTTGTGGTTTCCAAGAGGGAGAGGAAAGGAGTGGAGTGCACTGGGAATGTGGGGTTAATAGATGCAAACTATTGCCTTTGGAATGGATAAGCAATGAGATCCTGCTGTATGACGCTGGGAACTATGTCTAGTCACTTGTGATGGAGCATGATGGAGGGTGTGAGAAAAAGAATATATATATGTGTGTGTGTGTGTGTGTGTGTGTGTGTGTGTGTGACTGAGTCACTCTGCTGTACAGTGGAAAATTGAAAGAACACTGTAAACCAACTAAAATAGAAAAAAATAAAATCATTATTAAAAAAAAGAAAGAAATTGTTGGACTTAGCACCAGACATTGGGGTGGGGGAGGTTAGAAGCCAGATCACAGGCAGTTGAGAAGAGAATAGAAGATGAGGTAGAAGATACAGCAAGTGTAGCTTATAGCCTTTTTTTTTTTTTTTTTTTTCCAGGAAGAGTAACTATATAGGAAAGGAGACAGTTTGAAGAGGGACAATTGCTCATGTTGTGTAATGGTCAATCCCAGGGGACCTAGTCACCACGCTGATTCTGTGAATGCTGCCTGCCAGGAGCATGTAGTTCATAATAGGATGTGGCAGCCTATTTTGAGCTGGACGTTGGGTTGAAAAAGAATTGTTTGTTCATTTGTTTAGTGCTTAAAAAATCAACTTATTTATGTATTGGGAGGAAAGAGTTATCAGAGAGGAGGAAGTTGTAGTAGTGTGTGTGTGTGTGTGTGTGTGTGTGTGAATTAGAAGAAAAATGCATTTACTGTAAGGGGTCAGAGAAAGGGAATTACTTTTAGCCAAAGGGTGGAGGAGTGAGTTTAGACTTTGGACTTGCCACTGAAGAGAATAAGGGGATTACTCAGCACTCGAAAAGATCACTGTGGTATTGAGGGCCTGGCTGATAGAAAAGATCACAACTTTGTAGCCAAAACAACCCATGGAAAAGCTCGAAAACAAATACTGAAGAGATAACAAGGACTAGATTATGGAAAGATTCCATTTAAACCTTTTGATTTTGCATTTTAAAGATAGAGGGAGGTTAAAAAAAAAATGGAGTTCCCATCATGGTACAGTGGAAATGAATCTGACTAGGAACCATGAGGTTGTGGGTTCGATCCCTGGCCTCGTTCAGTGGGTTAAGGATCCGGCGTTGCCATGAGCTGTGGCGTAGGTCACAAACATGGCTTAGATCCTGTATTGCTGTGGCTGTGGCGTAGGCCAGCAGCTGTATCTCTGATTAGACCCCTAACCTGGGAATCTCCATATGCCATGCATTTGGCCCTAAAAAGACAAAAAAGACACACACACACACACACACACAAAAGAGAAAGGTAAGTAGAGCTTGTAATCTACTGAATTACATAGACATCAAGTACCCAGGACCGTCCTAGGGTGTGTGGGGCCATAATCAAATGTGTTTTTTTTCCCCAGAGACCTAACTGTATACAATTTGATTTTAAAATTGCATTCCAAAATTTATTGGCCAAGCTGGGAAATAGCGGTTTATCAGTGAAGTTTTAAAGTAACTGCTAGAAAAGACACAAAGAATTTGTTTGCTGTCCAATCAGTGCAGATGAAGATTCTTTATAGAGTCCACATACAATCCCTTCCTGCTCTTTAGTGTCAAATGAGTTGTTCCTGGCTAATTTCGTATGTCCCACAGCTGAGAAAAGGTAGCAACACTGTTACTACTCACAATGCCGTGGTTCTTCGGAATCTGCCTGAGTTTAAACAGTATAGATTTCTTATCTCTGCGGTTCCCTAATGCCATTTAACCATATTCATGAGGCTGCATCATCGATCACCCGTGAATACTGGCTGTTAATCACTATCCCAAAAGTTGTCATCCTGGGCTTCCAGAGAATGACAGCCTTTGATGATGACCACAAATGCGAATCCACAAATGTGCATCTAGAGAATGCAAACAAAAATGTGAATAGCAATTCGTTTTCTAGCATGTTAAACTTACTGATAAGAATTTTATACTGAAGGCATAGAGAAACATCTTCCGACCTCGTTTTCTCTTAAACATGTTAGGCTTTAATCACTGCATTCCTAGAATGATCTCATCCAAGAGAAGGCATCATTGCTTCCAAACATTTCACTAGCAGGAAGAATAAGTGAGGGCGGAGCCAGAAGATAGGTCCCATTAGCTTAAAGTCAGTCCCTTATCATGAAAGGCTTAGGACCCACCTGGGAGAGAAGGACTCATTAGTACTGCAGACCAGGGGCCTTTAAAAATCCCTGGAGGAGACAGGGGACTGTCTGACACGGCCTGGAGCCTATGGTAGAGGGGGGCTGGCACTGATGAAGGGAGAACAGTGCAGCCCTAAAAAGACTAATAATAATAATAATAATACTGTTTTGTGTATTTGAAAGTTGCTAAGAGAGTAAATCAGAAGTTCTCAACATAAGAAAAACAACTGCCTAACTATGGCACTGGAGGTTAACTAGACTTATTGCGATGGTCATTTTGCAATGTACACAAATATCGCATCATTACGTTGCACACTTGAAATGAATACAACATTATCAAGAATGTATGCTGAATTTTATCATTTTTTCCGACTACTGAGATGACCATGATTTTTTTTTCTTTTACTATATCAATGTTTCTTTTTTCTTTTGACTTTCTAGGGCCTCACCCACGGCATATGGAAGTTCCCAGGCTAGGGGTCCAATCGGAGCTGTAGCCGCAGGCCTACGCCAGAGCCACAGCAATGCCAGATCTGAGCCACATCTGCAACCTACACCACAGCTCATGGCAATGCCAGATCCTTAACCCACTGAGCGAGGCCAGGGATCGAACTTGCGTCCTCATGGATGCTAGTCAGATTTGTTTCTGCTGAGCCATGATGGGAACTCCTATCAATTTGTTTTATTAATTGATTATCAATAGTAATCCACATGCTAAGTTATAAAGCACGCACTCCTGGAGTAAATCCACCCTGGTCATGATTTGTTAATTTTCCTTACACTTCAGAGTTTGATTTGCTAATATTTTGTCTGAATTTTTTTTTGTCTTTTTTTTTCTGCTATTTCTTTGGGCCGCTTCTGCAGCATATGGAGGTTCCCAGGCTAGGGGTCGAATCGGAGCTGTAGCCACCGGCCTACACCAGAGCCACAGCAATGCAGGATCCGAGCCGCGTCTGCAACCTACACCACAGCTCACGGCAACGCCGGATCGTTAACCCACTGAGCAAGGGCAGGGACCGAACCCGCCACCTCATGGTTCCTAGTCGGATTCGTTAACCACTGCGCCACAACGGGAACTCCTTGTCTGAATTTTTTGCATCAATGTTTATAAGTGAGATTGGCCTCAAGTATCATAGATATGCTAATTTCATAAAAATAAACTAAGACGTGTTTCTTCTTTTTTGTCTTTGGAATAGTTTATGAAAGACTGAAATTATTTGTCTCTGGAATTTGTTAGAACTCACCAGTAAAACTATCTGATCTTGAAGAACATTGGAGGAGGCTCCTGGTTGTAACTTGGATGCAAAAAAGACATTAATGGGAAAACTTGTGATAGTCAAATATAGTCTAAAGATGAGTTAATACTGTATCAATGTTTACTTAGTTTTGATTAGTTGTATCAAGGTTATGTAAAATGTTAACAACAGAGGAAGCTGGGTGAAATGTTTATGGAAACCCTTGGCACTATTTTTGAAATTTTCAGTAACTCTAAAAAATTGTAACTGGATCCCCATGCTGTACAATGGAGAGGGGAAAAAAAAGTGCGTTGGGGGAAATAACAATAAAAAATAAATACAAAATAAAATAAAATTCTTTCTTCCTTTTTTTAAATAATGATTTTTATTTTTTCCATTATAGCTTGTTCACAGTGTTCTGCCAATTTTCTGCTGTACAGCAAGGTGACCCAGTTACACATACAAGTATACATTCTTTTTTCTCCCATTATCATGCTCCATCATAAGTGACCAGACATAGTTCCCAGTGCTATACAGCAGGTTCCCATTGCTTATCCATTCCAAAGGCAATAACTGGCATCTATTAATCCTAAATTCCCAGTCCATCCCACTCCCTCCCACTCCCCCCTGGCAGCCACAAGTCTCTTCTCCATGTCCATGATTTTCTTTTCTGTGGAAAAGTTCATCTGTGCTGTATATTAGAGTCCAGATATGTGATATCATATGGTATTTGTCTTTCTCTTTCTGACTTACTTCACTAAAACTATTTCAAAAAAAAAAAATTAAGTGGAGAGGGAAGAGTTAGAATGAAAAGAAAAGGCAGGTACAGACAATTTTTGAAACTGAGTAGTGTGTATAAAAGAGCTCATTTTATGATTCTCTTTTTTTGTATGATTGAAAATTTTTACCAAAAAAAAGTTCTTAAGGAAAACAACTACACACACAAAAAAATTATCTGGTCTAGGTTTTTACTTTGTGGGATAATTTTTAAAAACTAATTTATTTTCTTTAAAAATTTTAGACTATCATTTTCTATTTTCTTTTGAAGAAGTTTTGGTGGGTTATGTTTTTCTAGGAATTTATTCGTTTCTCTAAATTTCTAATTCATAGACTTAAAGTTGTTCATAATTCTTATTATCAACCATTTAATTGTCTGCATCAACAATTGTTTCCTCTTTTGTTCTAATATTTATCTGTAAGAGGCTTTTCAAAGAAAGGATTTTGGGGCTTGTTAATCTTCTTTTAAATATAAGTATTTAAGGATTTAATTTCTCACTAGATCTTACTTTATCTACATCGATACATCTTGATTTATAGTATTTTTACTGCCACACATTTTAAGCATTTTCTAATTTCTATCACAATTTCCTCTTTGGTTCACAAGTTATTTAGAAGAAGATATCTCAATTCCCATGCATGGGCTTTTTCTAGTTATCCTTTTATTATTGATTTCTAATTTAATTTTGTATTAGGGACATAAACTATGGTCTGTATGATTTCAATCTTTTAAAAGTTGTTGATATTTTCTTCTTAACTCAGCATGTGGTCAATTTTCAAAAAAAACCTCCATGTTGGTTGAAAAGAATGTGAATCTTGTAGTTATTAGGTAACGTGTTATCAATGCTTATTCAGTTAGAGCCAGCTTATTAATTGTGTTGTTCTAATCTTCCGTCTCCTTACTGATTTTGTCAGCTTGATCTAAATATCTACAAGTTTAGAGAACTCTCACATCTTCCTGGAGAACTGAGCCTTTTATCCTGATGAAATGACTGTCTTTAAAGCTTTTTGCCTAGAGGACTATTTCGTCTGATACTAATATAGTAACACCAACTTTCTTGTTGTTAGTGGGTGCGTGGTTTAATTTTTTTCACACTTATTCTCAATTTTTCTGAATCTTTGTTTTAACATGACTTAAACATTATAACTGAACTCTTTAAAACAGAAAATGTACATATGTATACACACACACACAAACACCACCTGTAAATGTTTGCTTAATATACTGGGCATTCAGTCTATTTTTACTTATTTTAATTCCTGATGTACTTAAATTTATCGCTACCATCTTAGTTTGTGCTTTTTCTTGAATCTTCAATATTTCTGTTTTCTCTTGTTTTCATATACATTTGTATTGAATATTTTTCTCTTTCTACCTTTTTTCCTTTTTAATTAAGAAGTTATAGGAGTTTCCGTTGTGTCTCAGCAGCAACGAACCCAATTAGTATCCATGAGGATACAGGTTTGATCCCTGGCCTTGCTCAGTGGGTTAAGCATTCGCCGCTGCCGTGAGCTGTGGTTCAGGTCGCAGATGTGGCTTGGATCTGCCACTGCTATGCCTGTGGTGTAGGCTAGCAGCAGTAGCTCCAATTAGACCCCTAGCCTGGGAGCTTCTATATGCTGTGGGGGCGGCAGGAGGAGGAGGAGGAGGAGGGGAAGGGGGAGGGGGAGAAGAGGAGGGGAAGGGGGAGGGGGAGAAGGGGAGGGGGAGGGGGGGAGGAGAGGGGAGGAGGAGGAGAAGGAGGAGGAGGTTAGAAGTTAGATACCCTTTTGGTGGTTATTCTAGAAATTTTAACTTGGATACTTAATGTCTTTACCACGCTTCCAAATAATAAAAAGGACAGAACACTTGATCTCTGATCATTCCCCTCCCAATTTATCTGCTATTCATGGTCACGTATTTCATTTCTAGCTACTTTAGCCCATATTTATTTACAATTAACCACATATTTTGCACTTTCCTTGCTCCTCATTCCTTTATTCATCTCTGACCTTCCATCTGTGTTCACTTCCTTCCTGAAGAAAGTGAGAGCAGCCTTTAGAATTTCCTTTTGAGGGTCTAACTGGTGGCAAACTCTATGGTTTTGTTTGCTTGTTCGAAGATGTGTGATTGTTTCCATGGTTCTTGAAAGATAACATACCCATGTAGGTTGACAGCAATCTTCTCTCAGCACACCGAAGATTTTAAACTTTCTGACTTCCATGGCTCAGAAGTTTGTTTTCCTACTGAAAATAATCTGTCTTTTCTTTCTTTGGCTGCTTTTACTTTTTTTCCTCTTTGTTTATGGTATTTTACATTTCTACTAGCAGGTGCCTAAGTTAAATTTCCTTTTATTTATCCTTATCGGGATTGTTGGGCTTTCTGAACCTATGGTTTGTCATTTCTTAGAAATTCTCAGCCATTATCCCTTCAATTATTGCTTTTAATTCTTCTTTCCTCTACTATCTTCCTGGAATTCTGATTAGATAATTGTTCTATTTTGTACAATAACTCCATGATTTATAATCACTCTTTTATGTTTCCATCTCTTTGGCTACATTATGTAAAATTTTTCGGATCTATCTTCCTTAGTCCATTCTCCAGCTACGGTTATTCAGTTATTAAATCCATCTATTGTGTTTTTAACTTCAAATATTATATTTGAAAATTCTAGTAGTTCTTTTGAGTCATTTTCACATCTGCTGGGGCATGTTTTACATACATTTTCAATTCCTTTCTTATTTCTTTAAATACATTAACATACTCATTTTCTGTGCCTGATAATTCCAATAGCTAATGCTGATTCTGTTCTTGGTTGTTTCTGCTGGCCCTTACTCATGGTATATTATTTCCTTTTGTATTTGGTGATATGGACCATGAGCTCATATTTATTTAGAATTTATTGATGGGAATCCTTTAAGGTCTATGTTGGAGATGGGTACTTTCAGAACAGATTTGTATTTGTTTCAGCTGGGTGCCTAGGAGCTACACGTTGAAGTTTACTTTAAACTTAACCCTTGACTTGAGGGTTTTTTGGACTCCCAGGTATAGTGTGAATTTGGGCTGCAAGCCTGTGTGAATGTTAGCTCTGTTACAAATCCTCAGGGCATTTTTTTGTTTCTTTTGCTCCATTTAGAGTCAATTCTCAAGGCAGGCAATTTCCTTGCAATTTTCTGGGGTGGAGGAAAGGTTGTGGGTTTATTTTCAGTTCATCCTTACACAAAAGGAGTATTCTTTGGGGGATCCAGCCTAAGCAGGGGTGGATGGGCCTATACTTAGACTTCTCACTTTGTGCACACCTCGACCAATGTACTTACTCATTTGGCAAATGCTCTCAAGGCAAACACCTCTCTAGGTTTTTGCTTATTTCCTGGGTTCCCATTTGCATTTCCTTCTCAGCCTCAAAGTGTCTTTTACTTTGCTGCCAGCACAAAATGCATTTCAAAAGATTAAAAAAATACTTTGTCAGCTATTTTTAGTTGCTTTCAAAGAGAGGATGACTTGGGATAGATAATCCATCATATTGCCAGAAAGGGATGGCCCTCTGCCTCTGCTGAGGGTTGAGAGTTGATTTTGAGGGTTCCTTCCTGGTTCCTCCTCTCTTCTTATTCTACACGTTTTCCCTCTAAACAATTTTATTCATTTCCACTACTTTGGTACTCCTTACCAATTATTCCATGAGTTATACCTCTGTGTTAGTTCCTATATCTGCTGGGACAACTTTACCACAAATTTCGTTTAAAACAACCCACATTTATATTCTTCGAGTTCGGGAACCCAGAAGTCTGAAATAAATTTCACTGGAATAAAATCAAGATGTCATCAGGGCTAATTTCCCCTGGAGGCTGTAGGGGAGAAATATTTCCTTTCTTCTTCCAAATTCTGGAGCTTCCTACGTTCCTTGGATTATGACCCCTTCTCTAACTGAGCAGGGCCCGTGGGGCTCCTGGGCACAAAAACCTTTCTGTGTGCCCCATTTCTTGCTTTTAGGAAATGGGCCTCGTTCAGGCTTCATGACCTTCCCTGAGTTCCAAGGGGCAGGTTCAGACAGTTGCTGATCAGGGAAGGAAGATGATGCAAAGTCAAGGGAGGAAGAGTCAAGCAACAATAGCGCAGCCTTGGGGCAGGATCCTGGTTCCCCCTCAAGGGATACACATAATGATGTGGGCATCTTATACACCTAAGAGAAAAGTGGCATTCCTTACGCTTCTTTTAAAAAGAATACTTTAAAAAATGAACAGCTTGGAGCCCTTTCCTTGGGCTTCTCCCTTGTTTGACTGCACCCTAGACACAATCACCTGTGAACTAAAGATTGGGTACCCTGAGCACAATTGCCTGTGGGTTAAAGATGATTAGCACATGATGTTTTTCAAGAACGTTCCTAGTTTGTTCTAATCTGATCAATATGTCTTTTTTGCAAGTACTGTCCCTCAAGGCAATAACCCAGAAGACCACCACCAGCATCTCACCAAGATCTCCTGACGCCAGCTTCCATGACTAAGATTATCCCAAAGTAAGAAGAACGCATGTTTGCTCCAATCCTGATTCTTATCTGAAACCCTGTTTTTCTCCCTTTAGACCATAAAACTTCATGTAATTCTTCTCCCAAGAGAGGGTACAGTCTAAGACATTAGCCTGCTATGGCCTCATTTACCAGGCAAAGCAATAAACACTATTTTTTTTCTCCTCCTTCGCCCAAAACTGTCTCCACACTCCTTTTTTTCTTTCCTTTTTTTTTGGTCTTTTCTAGGCCCACACCCGAGGCATATGGAAGTTCCTAGGCTAAGGGTCTAATCGGAGCCGTAGCCGCCAGCCTACACCAGAGCCACAGCAATGCGGGATCTGAGCCACGTCTGCAACCTACACCACAGCTCATGGCAATGCCGGATCCTCAACCCACTGAGTGAGGCCAGGGATCGAACCCTCATCCTTATGGCTCCTAGTCAGATTCATTAACCACTGAGCCATAACGGGAACACCAGTCTCCACATTTCTATTCAGTACTGGTGGACAGAGGCCAAGTTTCAGCAATACTTCCTTTCATACTGCAGCATCTACTTCCATCATTACATCTCTCAGTCCCTCTCCTGTGGTAAAATCTTCCTCTGCTTCCTTTGTATAAGGACTCTTGTGATTTAGGGTCCACTTGGATACTCTAGGATAATCTCCCCATTTCAAGATTCCCCATTTAATCACATGTGCAAAGTCACTTTTGCCATAGAGAATAACAGTCACAGATTCCAGGGGGTGCAATCTAGGTATCCTAAGTGGCAATTATTCAGCCCCCCACCACAACTTCTAATCCTGATCTCCAGACTCAAATTTTCAGTTTCCTTCTGAATACCTGTGACATGTCCCCAGGCACTTCAAGCTCATTTTATCTAAAGCTGAATTATATTCATCAATTCAGCTTGTGATGACATTAAACTCTCAAGGATACTTTTTTTTTTTTTGCTTTTTAGGGCTGAACCCATGGCATATGGAAGTTTCCAGGCTAGGGTCAAATTGGAGCTATAGCTGCCAGCCATAGCCACAGCAACGCCAGATCCAAGCCATATTTGTGAACTACACCACAGCTCATGGCAATGCCGGATCCTTAACCCACTGAGTGAGGCAGGGATCGAACCCCCATCCTCATGGATACTAGTTGGGTTCCCTTCTGCTGAGCCACAATGGGAACTCCCCCAAGGATACAATTCAAGGTCAATATACACTACTGCTTCTTCACTTCTGACATCCAACTGGTCACCAAGTTCCTGTCTAGTCTACCTCTAAAATGTCTCTCAAACCCAGCCTTTTCTTCATCCCTACGGCCACTACTTTTCAGACCTTGCTATCTAGGTAATTGTGACCTAACTGAACTCCTTCTGTTTATCTCCCACTTAAAATTATCCTGTTGCCTTTAATTACTTTTCAAAAACCCAAACAACTATGTTGCTGTCCTGTTAAAATCTCCTAGGGGTTTTTAAATGGCTCAATGGCTCAGAAGTGCCTTCATAGCCCTGTCACTTCCACAGCTTGTGTCACTGCTGTGGCCGGGGTTCAATCCCTGCTCGGGAAATTTTGCATGCCATGAGCCTAGCCCCCCCAAACACACACACACACACAAATCTCCTAAAGGGCTCTACATTTGTCTGCTCATTCAAACACACATCATTCAAGGCCCTTTGCAATCTGGCCATAGTGTTTGAGACCAGCCTCATTGCTGCCATGCCCTACCAAGTACCACTGTGTCCTAGCCACCCCAACTGTACCCTGTTCATTGCAGAAGTCATTCTGCTCCTGCCCCAGGGCCTTTACACATTCTATTCCTTCTGCCTTGCGAAAGGATTTTAGTCTAAAGTGGAACAAGAGAATCTCACACAGGTACCCTCAGGAAAATGAAACTTAAGGACTGCGAGACAAATTTCTCGTAAATGCTGATTTACAGAAAACTGAAAGTTGCCCCTTGACCAATGAATGTCTGCCAAAAACCATCCCCATCCTCAAGCTAAAGAACTTGCTACGTGGATCTTAGCTAAACTCGTTGTTTTAAATTCCTTGACCATAAATACAGCAGGCCCCAAACCCTGGGCTGAATATAATTCAGCTTTAGATAAAATGAGTTTGAAGTGCCTGGGGAACATGTCAGAGGTATTCAAAAGGAAACTGAAAGTTTGAGTCTGGAGATCAGGATTAGAAGTTGTGGTGGGGGGCTGAATAATGGCAGTGCTGGATCCTTCACCCACTGAGCAAGGTCAGGGATTGAACCCACATCCTCATGGATACGAGTTGGATTTGTTTATGCTGCACCGCAATGAGAACTCCTAGATACCCACTGCTTTCCATAGTGTCCTTGACATATTTGACTCTCAGTAAATATTGTTAAATAATTGAATCAATATCTAGAGTGTTAACAGAGCTTTAATCTTGTATGGTAGATGCCTGCAATACTTGGGGAAAATTAAGAATTCAACTGGTTCTTGAAGAACTGAAAAGAATTTTTTAGGTTGGTGATTAGGAAAGATTTCCCAGGCTGTTAGCCTAAATAAAAGGGGGGTAAACTGTGGCAAGCTTGAATCACCAGAAATTGAGTTTATTTGGGAATAGAAGAGGAACTGAAATTTGGGACGTGCAAACTGTAGCAAGCTACAGGCAAATCCATTGAGGATTTGGGGCCCAAGGATAACTAGATTGCACCCCCTGGAATCTGTGACAGTTATTCTCCATGGCAAAAGTGACTTTGCATATGTGATTAAATGGGGAATCCTGAGATGGGGAGATTATCCTAGAGTATCCAAGTGGACCCTAAATCACAAGTGTCCTTATATGAAGGAAGCAGAGAGAGATTTTTACCACAGGAGAGGGGCTGGGAGATGTAATGATGGAAGTGGATGCTGGCGTGTGCAAGGAAGCATTGCTGAAACTTGGCCTCTGTCAAGAGACAGAAATGCCTATGCCATCTGATAATTTTTAATTTAATTTAACCACTGATAGTACTTGATAATAAATATATATGTCCGTCATCTAATTTACTTGATATTACCATAGTACGAAGATTATAGCCCCTCAGATGTTTGATGGGTATTTGTTTGATGGTCTATGAAAAATGTGTTCTCCTCAGGTAAGGGAGAGAAAGGAAAGCATCATTAAACTTTAGCAGTCTGGCATTATGTGATCTCATCTGCCTTTTTTAGGGGAAGTCAGCAAGTTATGTACTACTTGGTGGTCTGTTCCTCATTAATAAACTGGGACTCACACAATTGGTATTTAAGATTTGATTATTCCTGAATATTGATCACAAGTTGAGCTTCCATAAGTCAAACCTTTTATTATCTACGAAGTTATAAATGAAAATAGTGTTCCTAAAGATACATTTTATACCATAGAATACAAAATCAATCATGGAAGGACAAATGCATGATTTGTCTTTTGCAATGATTTTCTAAGTTTTTAAAGAAAAAGTTAGTTTTTTTTTTAATCAACTCTCTGACTTCTTAAAATACTAGTCCAAAGAAGTTCTAACTAAAGATATTTTATTTTTCTGATAAATCTCTCTGAAGCGAGTAAATGCTTCAGTGCTCAAAAGACCTTCAAACTGTGATCAAAATTAGGGCCATCTGTCTAAAAACTACCATTGCAGATTCAGTGGGTGGAAATTTCTTTGAATGTTAAAGTTTTCGTTATTGCTGTGTTTTCTTCCTTTGCTCCTTCTCCTGCACCTCCTCATCCTCTTCCCATCTCTGTGCCTGATTTTATCATCATTAGTCACCCAGCCTTTATCTTTAATGGACTTTGTAAGTAAATAATCTGATGCTATTCAACTGGTTCTTGAGGCTTCTTCCCTGAATAGTTAATGTTTTTCCAACTATCTTCTGCAAGTGATTCAATCAACTTTTGCTTGCAATAAAAACTTCTTCCTTTGATGTCTTGGGGTAGCTCTTTTTCAACATAATAGACAATGCCTTTGAAAGAGAATTGCCTAATTCAGATGCACATGGATTTGCTTCCTGTACACTCACATCCATAAAATCAAAAGTTGTTCTACCTTACTTCTAGCACCAAACAACATAAAGCAGTTTCAGTTTCCCTGTCACTTATGATAACAGTCATAGGCAGTCATGTGGTGAGATTTGACCAATACTGGGGGAGTCATATTTACAATAATAAAGGTCATAACAGGAGGGGTGTAAAGTGAAGCTAATGTGAGTCAAGAGCCATCTGTACTCTTTCTATCAGTGTTTATTGTGAGGATTAAGAGCATAAAGTGCTTTTAAAACTGCAAAACCTTATGCAAGTGGGAGGACTTGTTATAATCCAAACCTGTATAATACATACAAAAACACACAAACCAAACAGCACTAACACCTTGCTCATACAGGTGTGTGTCGTTAGAATTGGAAGCATTTCTTTTCCCTAAAAATCACAGGCTTTTTCTTTCTGAGTGTAAGAAGGATTTGGGTCACTACAGAAGAATAACACCAAGGAGCTCCCGTTGTGGCTCAGTGGTAATGAACTCAACGAGTATCCATAAGGACACGGGTTCAATCCATGACCCTGCTCAGTGGGTTAAGGATCCAGCGTTGCTGTGAGCTGTGGTTAGGTCACAGACGCAGCTTGTATCTGGTCTTGCCGTGGCTGTGGCATAGGCTGGTAGCTGCAGCTCAGATTCAACCCCTAGCCTGGGGATTTCCATATGCTGCAGGTGCGGCCCTAAAAAAACAAACAAAAAAAGAAGAGTAACACTGAGTGAACAATCCACCCATGACTAAGAAAGCAGCCATTCTTCCTCCAGCCTCCTGCCTGGTCCCCCTCCATCCCTGTACATGAGCCACAGTCTCTCTCCTTGGCCTTTTCCAGGGCTCACTGTCTGCCACTGGGGAATGACATCTCCTGCCTCACAGTTTTCAGGCTTGAAAAATTCTGACAGACACTCATGAAAGCATAAAACAGCACAGTACCATTCAAATCGAACCAGTCTTCCACCTCAGTGACAGATGGCTAAGCAAAAAATTTGCCCCTCCCCAAAGCTTTTAAGGGATCAGTCTTTCTTTTAACAACAAAAAGAAGAAAGAAACACCCAACAAACTTGTTATGAACAAAGCAATTTGAAATTCGAGTCACATTCTGAAAAAAGTCAAAAGATCGTTTTTTTCCACAGGACCCCCTTATTAGTGCCTTCTGCGGCTTTTGAGAAAATCAATCTGGGTTTTGCTGTCCCACCTACTCCTGTAGCACTGAAGTGCTCTGTTGGTTCTAAGAAATGAAGCCTCAGCAGTTGCCGAGCCATTTCTCTGTTACATTTCTAAAAAATTAGCATAAATGGAGATCTGGGTACATTCATATGTATTAATTCAAAAATGTTTATTAAGTCCCAACCATACCTATGTTTGCTGTGCCTTTTCTCTGACCTGCCCACGATCTGCTTCTAGTGTTTCTTACACCACTAGAACGACAGCCATAATAACAACCACAGGAATTTTCACCGGAATAACATGATCAGTAGCTAGTGTGATTGTCCACGAAAACTAAAATAAGGAAAAAGAGAAAAGTCTTCCACGAAATGTGTTTCCCTTGAGTCTACCATGACTTATTTCCATGCTTATTTCCAATGTTTCTTACTTGAAAGATAGTTTCCAGATCTTTTAAGTGTCCATCACAGATTAGACTGGGAGAAATGGACCTTTGGACCTGACCTTGGTATGATGCTTCATAGTTTACAGAACATCTCTGTCTTCATGATTTCCTTTCATCTGCACAACAGCAAACTCTTGGGTATGTATTACCGTAAATGAGGAAATTGAATTTCAGAGAATTCAACTGATGCAGCTGGATGCTCAAAAGCAGACTCTCTCCATCACCCCATATTTACTTAGGTAGATGAACACAGAGATAATAGGACATAAGAAATGAGAACATGGTAAATCTTCATCTATAAAGAATAAAGAAAAGTTTTTAACTGAGAGGATCAGAAAAAAAAAACACATTAAAAAGAGTATTACGTTTTAAATGGATAAGCAATGAGGTCCTACTGTATAGCACAGGGAACTATAGTCAGTCTTTTGGGATAGGCCATGAAGAGGAGAAAAAATAAGAAAGGAAATGTGTATACATATGTATGACTGGGTCACTTTGCTGTACAGCAGAAATTGGCACAACACTGTAGACCAACTATAATAAAAAATTTTAAAAAGAGAAAGTCCTGATTTTTTTGGTTCACATGCACGCAAACACACACGTCACTTCATAATTTTTTAAATGTTAGCCTATTTTTCTTCCAATAGGTCTGATGGTGTTAATAAAGTGGAAAAAATAAGCAAAAACCATTTTAACTAATGTATGTTCTATTGATTTATTTGTGGTGGTGTTAACACTAAGACTGCCCATAAGCTATCTTCTCACCCATAATAATTATTATTTACTGATGGCAAAGCTCTGTGGATGCGACTAAAGTGTCAGTGACACAAAGAAAAGCCTGTTTAAATGATCTGCAAAGCAGGGCCACAGCTGTAACTTTGCCCTGGCAGAGCCTGTCAAGTAAATAGCATGATCTTTTCAAACACACCCATGTTATTTTCTTCCCAGCGTTTGTAATTTGTTAAAACTCTCAGTGTACATGCCTTTCTTCCTAATAACAATGGCAAATGGCCAATCTCTGAACTTATCTCTTGCACACACATTCTTTCTATGTATATTTGATCTGGTTTCTATACTTTAAGAAGTTATATACAGACATTGAAGAATGTACCTAGCTGCAAATTTTAAACAGCATTCTGTGACTGCTATGAGACAGAATTACTCAGTGATGTAACACTCAAAAAATGCCGAATAAAACAATTTTGTTTGAGATGCCATCCAAGTAACCCAAGACCAATTGCTGGATCTACTCAGAAGGGAAAAAAACACACAAAAAACACCATGATGCTTCAAAACTGCTGATATTTGGTTTTGTAAGACATACTACATCTGATATTTATAGGCGTAGTCTTATTGCCAGAGCCCGAGAGCATCTGCCTGGGATCTCAGCCATTGTCTACCAACTTACTTGTACCTTAGTAGATATATGAATATCCAACAGCTTTCTAATTTAGAAATAATGGGTGGATTTTTCAGTAACTTCAATTTTATTCATAACTTAAAGATTAGATGCTAAAACAGGAGCCACCTAATATTGCTGCCAACAAAATTAATCTTTAATGTAAATCCCTTAAGGCATGACTTTTCTCTCCAAACAACTATGCAATCTCTGGATTTGATGAAATCTTGAATGTTATTTTTGCTGTTGTTGTCTTTTTAGGGTGGTACCTGTGGCACATGGAAGTTCCCAGGCTAGGGGTCAAATAGGAGCTGTAGCTGCTGGCCTATGCCACAGCCACAGCAATGCTGGATCCTTAACCCACTGAGCAAGGCCAGGGATTGAACCTGCATCCTCAGGGATGTTAGGCAAATTTGTTTCCACTGAGCCACGATGGGAACTCCCTGAAATCCTGAATGTTCTTGAAGTCAACCATTCTTTCCAGACAATTTGGTGCATGGGTTAATAGTTGAGGCTCTGGGAGTTCCCGTCGTGGCGCAGTGGTTAACGAATCCGACTAGGAATCATGAGGTTGTGGGTTCGATCCCTGGCCTTGCTCAGTGGGTTAAGGATCCCGTGTTGCCCTGAGCTGTGGTGTAGGTTGCAGACGCGGCTCCGATACTGACACTGCATTGCTGTGGCTCTGGCGTAGACCAGGGGCTACAGCTCCAATTTGACCCCTAGCCTGGGAACCTCCATATGCCGCGGGAACAGCCTAAAGAAATAGCAAACAGGAGTTCCCGTCGTGGCGCAGTGGTTAACGAATCCGACTAGGAACCATGAGGTTGCGGGTTCAGTCCCTGTGCTTGCTCAGTGGGTTAAAAATCTGGCGTTGCCGTGAGCTGTGGTGTAGGTTGCAGACGTGGCTCGGATCCTGCGTTGCTGTGGCTCTGGCGTAGGCCAGTGGCTACAGCTCCGATTTGACCCCTAGCCTGGGAACCTCCACGTGCCGCGGGAGCGGCCCAAGAAATAGCAAAAAAAAAAAAAAAAAGAGTTGAGGCTCTGGAAACAGAGTCTGTACTCAGGCTCTCATATTTACCATCTATGTAATACCAGGCAGGCCTTTGGATTCTTTATGCTTCCATTTCCTTTGTTAGACAGGAATACAATATAATGTCTCTCATTGGGTTGCCATGACCTAAATGACCAAATCTGTACTGCATGGCTCAGTATAGTGAGTGGATGCTCAAAAAAGTGAGCTTTTTCATTCCTACAGCATTCTCACCACGTGGTCACTCAGCCTTTGGTTGAAAACCTCTAGTGGCAAAGCACTTTCCACCACCTAAGGCATCCCACCAACAATTTTGAATGACTAGCACTTTTTCTTTTCTTTTTTTTTTTTTTGTCTTTTTAGGGTTGCACCTGAGGCATATGGAAGTTCCCAGGCTAGGGGTCAAATCTGGGCTCCAGCTGCCAGCCACAGCCAAAGCCATAGCAACATGGATCCAAGCCTTGTCTGCAACCTACACCACAGCTCATAGCAACGCCAGATCCTTAACCCACTGAGCAAGGCCAGGGATCAAACCCATGTCCTCATGGATATTAGTCAGGTTCATTACTGCTGAGCCATGATGGGAATTCTTTGTTTTGTTTTGTTTTGTATTGTTTTTAATAGCCACACCTGTGACACATGGATGTTCCAGGCCAGGGATTGAATCAGAGCCACAGCTGCAAACTAAACTGCAGCTGCAGCAACACTGGATCCTTTAACCCACTGCACTGGGCTGGGGATAGAACACACAGCGACCAGAGCTTCTGCAGTCAGATTCTTAACCCACTGTGCCACAGTGGGAACTCCTGAATTACTAACTCTTAAAAGTTCTGCCAGAGTTTAAATTGTTCTTCCTCTTGCCTCTTAATGACCCTGATTACATTTCCTTGGGCCATTCAGGGGAAAAAAAAAAAAATTCAATCTCTGTTCCACATAACAATTTTTTCTTTAAATAGCTTAAAACAAGCTAATTTGGCTTTTTTCCCCTCCTATCTTTCCCCCATGTAAAATATTTTCAAGTCGTTTCCCCATATGCCATGTTTTCAAAGTCCCCTCCTTGTCACCACCATGATTATTTCCCTATAAATCTCTTTTGGTTTATGCCCACGTAACACTCTTAAAATGTGACACACAGCTAATGAAATAGCCCAGGTGAGAATTAAGAAGTTAAAAGTATAAGACATTCTGATTCTAAATTATGACAAATTTGGTTCTTCCTTTCTAATCCTTATACCTTTTCTCTTCTCTTCTCTCCTCTCCTCTTCTCTTCTCTTTTCTTTTTTTCTTTCCTTGCCTGGTTCAGTGCTGAATAAAATGTGGGGAATGGAGAGGGTAGTAGTTATCCCTGTCTCCTTGATTTTAAAACGAAGCCCCACTATGTCGAGCAAATTTTGTCCAAACTTGTGCTAAAGCTCTTGGAAATGGAAGTGCAGTTACAGGAAGCTGAGTTTTAATAGAGGTTAAGGGCTGTGATGTTTGTATCTGACAATCTCAAAGAAAAACAAGTAACTGAAGCTGTGCTTTCTATACCTTGTTTCACTATGAAAATTGCCTTATCTTGAGGATGAGGAAGTGTTTTTGATTATGCAGATTCCCCAACAATTGTTAAAATAGAAAACAACCTCAAGCACAATTTTTTTTTTTTCTTTGTAGGGCTGTGCCCAAGACACATGGAGGTTCCTAGGCTAGGGGTCAAATCAAAGCTGTAGGCACTGGCTTACGTCACAGCCACAGCAACTCGGGATCCAAGCCACGTCTGTGACCTACACCACAGATCACAGCAACGCCGAGTACTTAACCCACTGAGCAAGGCCAGGGATTGAACCTAGGGATCAAACCTGCAACCTTATGGTTCCTAGTAAGATTTGCTTCCTCTGCACCACGACAGAAACTTCCCTAAAGCACATTTAATTCAAACGTACTCTGAAGCTTTGGACAGTGTTATAGCACTGTAGCTTTCTTGGTTATATGGTCCTTAAATTTTTCTAATGAAGCCCAAGATCCCAATAGTTTTTTGGTAGCCAAAGCACATCGTTGCTGGCAACCTCAAAGCTCCCCCAGTCAGAGGCTCTGTAATTGGCATCCTGGCCCCAAGAGCTGGTCTTTACTCCATTCATGTTAAATACTATATGACAGAAGACATAGATAGATAGTTATATAATATGAGGATCTCCTTCTGAGTAGGACATGAAAGGCAAAAACAATTAAAAGAACAATAAGATGATTGACAGGTTCAACTTCTTAAAAGTGAAATTCTTTGTGTCAAAAAAATAAGCAAAAGACAAATGACAGACCTGGAAGAGAGATTTCCAATATGTGTTTCAAGAAAGAATTAATGTGTGTAATATACAAAAGCCCTTAAGAAATGTTAGGATACACACTTTAGTTTAAAAAATGAACAAAAGACATGAAATAGATGCTCCAAAACAAGAAATGTGAACAGTCAATATATGCATGAAACAATGTTCAGCTTCACTAGTATACAAAGAAGAGCAAAATAAAGCAAGACTCTAATTTGTGCTTATGAAATTGGCAAGAATTTTGAAAATCATAGTAGCCAATGGTGAAGCAACAGGGAAATGGACCAAGATCCTCATCATTGCTAGGAGTTTATCAGAAAGAAACAGCTATAACATTTTTCTAATAATAATACCATAAGAATATTCATGGGAATCATAAACACAAAAGGAGGAGGGGGACATATTCTAATTGCATAAATAATAGTACAGTCATGCAATTGAGAGATATTGTTTATGATTTAAAAACCTAGTTTTTAAGCCAAAAAAAAAAAGTTCAGAAAACAGCATTACAGCCTTTTTTGGAGAAGAGACTGGTTAAATAAATTATATATTAAAACAATATTGAGTCCTGTTGTGGCTCAATGATTAAAGGATCTGACTAGGAACCATGAGGTTTCGGGTTCAATCCCTGGCCTTGCTCAGTGGGTTAAGGATCTGGCGTTGCCGTGAGCTGTGGTGTAGGTTGCAGTCACGGCTCGGATCCAGCGTTGCTGTGGCCTTGGTGTAGGCCGGTGGCTACAGCTCCAATTAGACCCCTAGCCTGGGAACCTCCATATGCCGCAGGTGCAGCCCTAGAAAAGGCAAAAAGACAAAAAAAAATATATATATATATATATAGCAAAATAATATTTAAAGATTTGGAAATGTTTATGATTTCTAAGTGCTAAAATGTTTAGAAAATAGTATTAAATTACTATTCTAATTATATTTTTCACCAAAAAAACTGTACAAAAGAGAATAATTTTCTCAATATTTGGCAATGAGGATACATTATTTTTGAGATAAAAATTTTTTAGTGTTATCTTGTTGGACTTTGCCATTGTTCCAGCTTGTAAGATTCTGCTAAGCAATGTGTTTTTTCCTCAGCAGATTTGATAAGCATGTCCTCAAAAAAGGAGTGATAAAAATGTTGACTAGAACAGGTCAAGGGGAAAACTTTATAATAAAAACAAAAGCAAAAATAAAAACAAGAACAAAAACAACCTCCCTCCAGGCTGAGGCAACTTATTAATTGTAACTTTTGGGTATAGTCATTTAATACATTTCTAATTCACTGGTTCACACTCACATTTACTGAAAATTTCTTGATCTTGTCCATAAGGTATTATGTGACTTAGTAAGTACTTTGCTGAAGCTCAGATTCACACATTCAGCCATGTTTCACTAATACATTATTAGTCTCCTGATTGCAATGAAGACGGTCTCATTTAGGTCACCTTAAGAAATTAGTGTTTTTTAAGTTACACATCCACTATATAAAACCAAATAAATCTTGGAGTTCCTGTCATGGTGCAGTAGTTAATGAATCCAACTAGGAACCATGACGTTGGGGTTTGATCCCTGGCCTTGCTCAGTGGGTTAAGGATCCAGCGTTGCCATGAGCTGTGGTGTAGGTTGCAGATGTGGCTTGGATCCCGCGTTGCTGTGGCTCTGCTTGCTGTGGCTCTGGCGTAGGCCGGCAGCTACAGCTCCGATTTGACCCCCAGCCTGGGAACCTCCATATGCCGCGGGAGCGGCCCTGGAAAAAAAAAGGCAAAAAGACACAAAAACAAACAAACAAAAAAACTAAATAAATCCTGAGAATCAAGGCAGTTCTTGAGAAAATATGCTCTTTCCATTCTCCTTTATGAGTCTCCATCAAGTGCTGGTTTCTGTTTCAGGATTTTCTTTGCCCTCATTTTGAAACCGACTAACCAGTTTCTTCCATTCTGTCGCACTCCAAATCATGGAGAGAGCTAATCCAATTGGCTACCACTGCAAAGACTAGACCAAACTCTGCTTTCCTGAGCAGGAGGGAGTCATTTTAACCTAGAAGTTAAACACTGAGTATGGTAGGCACTCTGACTGATGTGTCTGATACTACTAATTTGCTCCTTTTGGCAAAGAAGAAAGTGAGGTTAGAATGAGATCATTTGTTTATAGTAAACACATCCTGCCTAATAATCCCAAGTGTTACTTTTACATACATTCATAGACCAAAGCATGGGGTGGGGGAGATACAAAGAGAAAACGAGAAAAAGCAATATTTAAATAAATAATGGCCAGGAGTTTCTGCTGTGGCTCAGCAGTAACAAAGCTGACTAGTATCCATGATGACTCGGGTTCAATCCCTGGCCTCTCTCAGAAGGTTAAGCCTCCAGCATTGCCATGACTGTGGTCTAGGTCACAGATTTGGCTTGGATCTGGTGTTGCCATGGCTGTGGCGTAGGTCATCAAGTACAGCTCCGATTCGACCCCTAGCCTGGGAACTTCCAAGTGCCATGGGTGTGGCCTCAGAAATACAGGAAGGAAGGAAGGAAGGAAGGAAAATTAAATTCATAATTTTAAAACTTTCCACAAGAAAACTTCATCCACAGATGGCTTCTTTGGTGAATTCCTCCAAATACAATAGGAAAAACACAAATCTTACACAAAACCTTACAGAGAACAGGAAAAAAAGGAATATTTCCAACTATTTTATGAGGTCAGTATAACTGGGATAACAAGAGCTGGTAAGAACATCACATGAAAGGAAAATTACAGGTTAACCTCTCTCAGGAATATAGTTTGAAAGTCCTAGATAAAATATTAGCAGGGCTGGCATTGTTTCTGCAGTGGCATGAGTTCAATCCCCGGCCCAGGAACTTCTATATACTGCAGGCGCAGGAAAAAAAAAAGACGAAAAAAAAATACTAGCGAGAGTCCAGCAGTACTCTTTGTAAAAGCCCCAAACTGGGGAAAAACAAAAACAAAAAACAACCTAATGTCTATTATCATTTGGATTAATAACATTCATGGTAGAGTCAAACAGCAAAACATTATGCAGCAATAAAAATGGACATGTTCCATTTACTTTCATACACACCACAATGGATAAATCTCACAAATGTGCTATTGAATGAAAAAAGCAAAGGTACATATTGGGATTTAGGATTTCATTTATGTAAAATTAAAATTAGGCAAAATTAACCTTCACATATAGAAATCAAGATAGCAGTGACTTGAGGAGGAAGAAGAGAATAAGGAGTGAGAGGGGGCATATGGGGTCTCTGGGTATTGATGGCATTCTATTTTCTGATCTGGTGCTTTTTACCCAGGTGGGTACACCTCGTCAAAATTCATGGAGCTCTACACTTACCATTTGTGTACTTTTTGTGTGCATATTATACTTCAATTAAGACTTGTGGCTGCCCAGGGGGAGAGGGAGGGAGTGGGAGGAATCGGGAGCTTGGGGTTATCGGATACAACTTGGAATGGATTTACAAGGAGATCCTGCTGAGTAGCATCTAGAACTACATCTAGATACTTACATTGCAACAGAACAAAGGGTGGGAAAAAAAAAAGAAATGTATACATGTAAGATTAACTTGGTCCCCATGCTATACAGTGGGAAAAAAAATAAAAAAGTAAAAATAAAAATTAAATAAATTTAAAAAAAAAGAAGGGGAAAACCAGAGGTTTCCGTTGTGGCTCAGCAGTAACGAATTGTGCTAGTATCCATGAGGACATGGGTTCCATCTCTGGCCTTCCTTAGTAGGTTAAGGATCTAGCGTTCCTGTGAGCTGTGGTGTACATTGCAGACACTGCTCAGAGCTAGGGGTTGTTATAGCTGTGGTGTAAGCCAGTGGCCACAGCTCCAGTTTGACCCCCAATCCTGGGAACTTCCATATTCCTCGGGTGTGGCCCTAAAAAAAGCGGGGGGGGGGGGGGGGAACCTATCATAATTTCTTAACTTCAATTGCTATCATTCTCACAGTCTGTTATTCAGAATCCATCATCCCACTCCCCTGTAAAAATGAGCATTTCTCTAACTTTGTAACTACTTCCTTGAAGACTGACCATTCACTGGGCTATAAACATGAAATGGTTTTATTTTTCCAATAATCCCCCCCTACACACACACTAATTGCTCTCTTCCCCTGCCGCTTTCTTGCTGGGTATCAAGTCTCTGCCTCACACCTTGGCTTGATCCCATTAGTCAGCCTCTTCAGGATCCTCTCTTTCTGGTTAGTTAGATTCAATTCTGTTCATTTTCTATCAAGGTTCAAACTGAATTAAAACTCTTTTTCCTCCCTTCCCTCCAGAGAAAGGCAGACAAGTCTGTTGCTAGTGGCTTGAAGTATGTGCATGTGTGGTCGGGGGTGGGGGAGACAGGAGAGCTCTACCCTTTACACCCTCCCCTCTCCTCTCCCTGTGCTTCATTTTTTGTTTTATTTCTTTACTTACTTTGGTCTCTTTAGGGCCGCACCCACAGCATATGGAGGTTCCCAGGCTAGGGGCTGAATCAGAGCTGTAGCCGCTGGCCTACACCACAGCCACAGCAACATGGGATCTGAGCAGCATCTGTGACCCACACCACCGCTTACGGCATCGCTGGATCCTTAACCCACTAAGCAAGGCCAGGGATTGAACCTGCGTCCTCATGGACCAGGCAGATTCATTTCCGCTGAGCCACGATGCGAACTCCTCCATGCTTTGCTTTTAACATTAAGGCAAGAGGAGAAATGAGAAAGTGGCTATCTTATGTGGCTCCACAGTAGGAAGATGGCAATTCCCTTTCTTAGGATGCTGCTGCTTCTCTAGTTAAGGCTGTCAGATTTTCAATGTTCTCTATAGTGGAGAGAACCCAAGTTCTGGCTCTTTCATTGGTGAGGGTCCTTGGGGCCTATCTTGCACTTACTTGACCTCCTCCACATGGGGTCCAATGAGCAGCCTCTCTTGGAGGGGGCAATATGGGCCACTGTGGTGCCCTTCCCTCATCTAGGCCATCTCTCTACTACCCCATCCCCTGTCCTAAAACACTGAGCTCTCTGCCAGTCCAGGAGAGATCAGAGGTGAGACAAAGACTAGTCTCCAACCTAGTACAGGGGAAAGATTGGGCATCTCTAAGTAAACTTTATAAACAACGCTCCTGAATTTTTTTATTTTTATTTTTATTGTATTTTTAATGCCGTACTTGCAGTATATGGAAGTTCCCAGGCTTGGGGTCGAATCGGAGCTGTAGCTGCCAGCCTACACCATAGCCATAGCAATGCCAGATCCAAGTCAAGTCTGCAACCTACACCACAGCTCACGGCAACAGTAGATCCTTAACCCACTGAGCTCGGCCAGGGATCAAACCTGCGTCCTCACGGATACCAGTAGGGTTCGTTGCTGATGAGCCATGACAGGAACTCCCTGAATGTTCTTACCTAGACTTTGAGAGGAAGAAGGACCTCCATCTCCTTTATTACAGTGAGAATGGGGTGAAGAGAGAGAATAGCATATCCTTATGAATATTCTACTTGACAAAAAGCTCACCTCCTCCAGACTCACCCTCTCCTTATACTTCAGGGAGTAGGGATGGGATGGTTTGGGGACTGTTTGGTTTTAGGGCTGTTGCCCTATGTTGACATGTCTTGGTAGGCTGGCCGTGGTCCCTGAACTTAGAATATGTGAGCTCACTACCCTCTGTGTACAGCTTGGGGACTTAGCCAGGGCCCAGGGAACATCCCTGTTGACATCCTATTATAATTGTTTCCAACAAGCTGGAAGTTCTGCTCATCTTCACAGCATGTGTTGTGGGGGGGAGAAGAATAATTATGCATTAACTACAAATATGGTAGGAAAAGAAATGGTATATAGGAAAAAAAATTGCAATGATTTTCTATTTTGCAAAGCAAATTTACCTTCAAGAACATTGGGAGGATTCTCTTATTTATCTTCATAAATATAATAAATCATTCAAATTTATTTGAACTCTTTACCTCTGTATATACTCTTCATTTTAATACTAAATTGTCCATTTATAAGATATCAACTCTAACAAACTTGATGGGATTGCAGATCAAAATTGAACACGACCAAGCAATGTATAGTAAGTTACTGAATACAAAGTACTTGGGTTTTTTGGGTTTTCTGGGTTTTGTGTGTGTTTGTCTCTTTAGGGCCGCACCTGCAGCATATGGAGGTTCCCAGGCTAGGGGTCAAATCAGAGCTATAGCCGCTGGCCTATGCCACAGCCACAGCAACACACAATCCCAGCCGCCTCTGCGACCTACATCACAGCTCACAGCAATGCTGGATCCTTAACCCACTGAGCAAGGCCAGGGATCGAACCCATGTCCTCTTGGATTCTAGTCGGGTTCGATAACCACTGAGCAATGACAGGAACTCCTCAAAATCACAAAATCACAATTTTTTTTTTGGTCTTTTTGCCTTTTCCAGGGCCGCATCTGCAGAATATGGAGGTTCCCAGGCTAGGGCTCTAATCGGAGCTATAGCCACCGGCCTACACCAGAGCCACAGCAACACGGGATCCGAGCCGCGTCTGCAACCTACACCACAGCTCATGCAATGCCAGATCCCCAACCCACTGAGCAAGGCCAGGGATCGAACCCACAACCTCATGGTTCCTAGTTGGTTTCGTTAACCACTGAGCCATGACGGGAACTCCCAAAATCACAATTTTTAAAAAGCAAGAAAAGGTAAGATATATCAGTACTTAGGAGGGAGCAATATTTTATTATCCATAAAAGGCAAGGATGTACATTTTACACAGTATAAAATAAAAAATATTCGCACAGTAATCCTATCCCACCAAAAATGGAACTTATTACTTATTTAGGAATAATGGCCACTTGTTTCAAATCAGTTATCATAATTCACTTGACAGATCTGAGGTTTCCTTAAAGGTTTTGCTTTACTGATCTTCCCCAGGTTTGTCATTCCCATTTCCCGCATAGTTTGACGCGTGGTGCAGCTGCCTGCTATAGCAGATGAAGAATGTGGTAATCTAACACAAAGATATGCCGCAAAACCAAAAAACTCTAACATCAGCAGCATTTTAAAAGGGAAAGAACTTTCTGGTAAAAGTGTGCAATGTGGATGTCTTTTAAGACAAAATATTAAAGTCAGCCTTGAAATATCACTTAATGTAGTAGGAGAAATTCCTTTCATGAGATTTGACTTTCTATGTAAATTCATAGCCTGATTCTTTCTTACAAACCTTTGAAAAGTGCTGTGAATAGAATATTTTATACTTGGGGTTCAAAAAGCTTTTGATGATTCGTTAACAGCTTGAGATTACGTTTCAGGTAATTTAGAATAAGATTTTTTTTAATTGAAGTATAGTTGATTTACAATATTGTGTTAGTTTCAGGTATACAGCAAAGTGATTCAATTATGTTTTTTTCAGATTATTTTCCATTATAGGTTATTACGAGATACTGAATATAGTTTCCTGTGCTATACAGTAAATCTTTGTTGCTTATCTATTTCATGTATAATAATTTGTATCTGTTAATCCCATACTCCTGCTTTATCCCTCCCTTCCTTTGCTAACCATAAATGTATTTTCTATGTCTGTCAGTCTGTTTCTGTTCTGTATATAGAGTCATTTGTATTATTTTTTAGATTACACATCTATCACATAATATTTATCTTTCTGACTTACTTCACTTAGTCTGATATTCTCTAGGTCCACCCATGTTGTGGCAAATGGCATTATTTCATTCTTTTTTGTCTTTTTTTTTTTTTTTTTTTTTTAGGGCACACCTGAGACATATGGAGCTTCCCAGGTTAGGAGTCCAATCGGAGCTGTAGCCACCAGCCTACACCACAGCCACAGCAATATGAGATTCAGGCAGCATCTGCAATGTACACCACAGCTTGTGGCAATGCCAGATTCTTAATCCACTGAGCAAGGCCAGGGATCAAGCCTGCGTCATCATGGATACCAGTCAGGCTCATTAACCATTGAGCCATGACAGGAACTACTATTTCATTCTTTTTTATGGGTGAGTATTCCACTGTGTGGAATCATCCTCTTTATCCATTCATCTGTCAATAAACACTTGTTGTTTTCATGTCTTTGCTATTATATCTAGTGCTGCTATGACTATTGGGGTGCATGTGTCTTTTGAATTAGAGTTTTCATCTTTTCTAGATGTATGCCCAGGAGTGAGATTGCTGGATCATATGATAACTCTGATCTGAATTTTTTGAGGAACCTCCATACTATTTCCCAAAGTAGCTGCACCAATTTGCATTCCCACCAAAAGTGTAGGAGGGTTGCCTTTTCTTCACACCCTCTCCAGCATTTATTACTTATAGACTTTTTGATGATGGCCAGTCTGACTGGTGCGAAGTGATACCTCATTGTGAGTTTGATTTGCATTTCTCAATAGCAATGTTGAACATCTTTTCATGTGTTTTTTGGCCATCTGTATGTTTTCTTTGGAGAAATGAGGTCTCCCCATTTTTTATTTTTTATGTATTTATTTATTTTTTGTCTTTTTGCTGTTTCTTGGGCCACTCCCGCGGCATATGGAGGTTCCCAGACTAGGGGTCGAATCGGAGCTGTAGCCACCAGCTTACGCCAGAGCCACAGCAACCCCAGATCCGAGCCGTGTCTGCAACCTACACCACAGCTCGCGGCAACACCGGATTGTTAACCCACTGAGCAAGGGCAGGGACCGAACCCGCAACCTCACGGTTCCTAGTCGGATTTGTTAACCACTGAGCCACGACGGGAACTCCTGTTTTTGTTTTTTTTTTTATATTGAGTGGTATGAGATTTTTTCAATGCAGATGCTGATGTGGAATCATTGCTGAAGACATTATACCCACATATGTAACTTATCTTTTTTTTTATTTTTATTTTTTTGTCTTTTTGTTATTGTTGTTGTTGTTGTTGCTATTTCTTGGGCCGCTCCCGCGGCATATGGAGATTCCCAGGCTAGGGGTCCAATCGGAGCTGTAGCCGCCGGCCTAAGCCAGAGCCACAGCAACGCGGGATCCGAGCCGCGTCTGCAACCTACACCACAGCTCACGGCAACGCCAGATCGTTAACCCACTGAGCAAGGGCAGGGACTGAACCCACAACCTCATGGTTCCTAGTCGGATTCGTTAACCACTGCGCCACGACGGGAACTCCATAACTTATCTTTAAATTTAAATTCTTATAAGTGTCTCAGTTCACTTTAAGGCAATAAATTGAATAATATGTTCACTTGAAAATATTGTTTCTAAACTCTTTATTGGCATCAAGTAGAAATAATTTATACCTGTATTATGGTAAGGGGTAATTTTAAATTTTTTAATTACTCCCCAAATCAGTTTCTTGCCATAGAGGATATTATTATCAGGTAATTTTGCCTCTTGTCAAAAAGGAAAAATCATTGCACAGACTCAAAATTTTTTGTGAAAATAAATATTTAGGATGGTAAATCATAGATGTAATTAAATCCCAATGAAATATATTAAACAATTATTGGAGAGGCAGCTATTATTCTGACCACCATTCCTGGTGTAAGAAGTAAACTGTTTAACATTATAGGGTTACTTATTAATCTTGCTGGGAATGACCCCTGTGATTTTAACAATGGAAAGCCACACTTCTCTCTTTAGATCCTGAGTAATAGGTCTAGAATGTGAAAAATCCAAATTACGCTAGTCTCTTGATTCCACAAAAGTGGAGTCCACTCTCTGTCCTTCAGCATTTCACCAGTGTGATTGTTTCTAACTATTGTGAGAATCAACTAACAAAGTAATATTTGGAAAATTCTTTGAGACCTTGGACAATTTGTGACATCAATAGTGGCAGTATTGGAGTTCCCATCGTGGCGCAGCAGAAACGAATCCGACTAGGCCTCGCTCAGTGGGTTAAGGATCTGGTGTTGCCATGAGCTGTGGTGTAGGTCGCAGACATGGCTCAGATCAGGCATTGCTGTGGCTGTGGTGTAGGCCAGCGGCTGTAGTTCTGATTAGACCCCTAGTCCAGGAAACTCCATATGCCAAAGATGTGGCCCTAAAAAGCAAAAAAAAAAAAAAAAAAAAAAAGCTCTATTATTTCCAAACCACAGCTTTTTCCTCTTAAAAATCTCTAATATATTTTTGTGCCATCATTGCCTCTTCCCCCCATTTTTAATAGGATTTGTTTCAAACTATGAAATGCATGCTTATTGTAGGAAATTTGAATAGTAAATAAAAGGAAAAATACACACAGCTTTATCAATTTTTCCTCCAGGATTTTGATGAAATAACTGCAGTCTAAAAAAGATGTGTCCTGGAGTTTCCATCATGGCACGGTAGAAACAGATTTGACTAGGAACCAACCATGAGGTTGTAGGTTCAATCCCTGGCCTTGCTCAGTGGGTTAGGGATTTGGCATTGCTGTGAGCTGTGGTGTAGGTCACAGATGAGGCTTGGATCCTGCACTGCTGCGGCTCTGGCTGTGGCCAGCAGCTGTAGCTCCGATTCGGCCCCTAGCCTGGGAACCTCCATATGCCTCGGATATGGTCCTAAAAAGCAAAAAAAAAAAAAAAGATGTGTTCCATCTTTTTTCAATGCTGAGAAAAAAGTATTTAAAATACTTTTAAAATCTTCACTCAAGATTTTGACAGATTTGGTTAACACACATGGACCATTTTATGGTTAATCACATCTGCCGTCTTTACTAGGAAAGCAATAGAGATATTGCCTCAAAGGTACAGAAAATTAAATGTTAGTATGATTTCACCCCACTGTAGATATTTCTTCTTCACAAATATCATTTTAATAGATGTGTCAATAAAAGCTATCATTTATAGAAAGTCCTATTTAATGGTATAACCTTCACATCAACCGTAACAATGAGTTATCACTATTCTCCACTTTACAAAACAAAGGTCTGAAAGCAATCACATGGCTCTTACATAGTAAAATGAGGATTTTAACAAACTTGAACCCTGCTCTCTCTACTTGCAAGGGCATCCCTTCCACTACAGCCTAACACTTCACCATAATATCATAATCTGCTTAACTGGGCCCTGTGGTTATACATTTCAAATGCTTCTACACACTTTTTCTAACACTGGTAATGTTAGAAGTAATTTCTTGGTGTATAAAACTTTGTTTTTATGATTATTGATTATTTCCTCCAAATAGAGCTTAAAATTTGGAATAGTGTGGAGTGGTGTTTTTTTTTTTTTTTGCGGGGGGTGGGGAGGTCCTTGGTTTTGGGTTTTTGTTTTTAGCTTCCAGTTTTATTTGGCTGTGCCTGCAGCACATGAAAATTCCATGGCCAGGAATTGAACCCACACAACAGCAATGACCCAAGCCCACTGCAGTGACAACACCAGATCCTTAATCCACTGTACCACAAAGGAATTCCCAGACTCGTGTCTTAAAGCTAGGAATAGTTTTAAGGCAATTTGTACACATTATTGATTGCTTTACTCAGTAAGATTTTTTAAATTATAATCCAATTATCAGAGGATATGGCTTCCTGTTCCACTGTACCCTTTATAAAAATCTTGGTTAACTGAACAGATGAAAATTGGGGGTTTTTTGGTTGCTAAGTTTAAAATCATTTTGGTTGCTCTAATTCACTGTGTTTTAATACATGAATTCTCTGTTCTATGGAGTGAAACTTATATGAAGGCTGGCTAAATCCTTGAACTAGAAATAGAAAGATATGGGAATGGTCTTTAGACGTTTGATTCCCTTTATTCATTCAGTGGCTATCTAGTTCCCATTCTAGGTCAGGCATTGTGCTAGTGTTTAGGATATAAAGATGAAAGCCCATCCCTGACCTCAAAGAGCTTGTGAACCAGCAAGAGAAACAGACATAAATAGACAAGTACAGTACAGAGTGACTGGCACTGTGAGCTAAGTAACAGAGAGGAAGATGCTTTGACAAACACAGAGGAGGGCACTTAAACCAGCTTCAGGGAGGTCCTTGAAACCTTTTTGGAGATGCTGAGGCCTGAGCTCCACCTTGAAGAGAAGCAGAAGTTAGCCAGCTTTTCCCCGCCTCCAACATCCCAGACCAGAATCAGTTGCTTTCTCATCTATGTTAATTACTGAAGTGTGCTCTACTTATTTGTTTCCATGTCTCTCACTTGGCTGATTTTCTTGATGGGGAGGGACTATACCACTAATTAGTCTAGGACAATGCCCAAAAGCAGTAGGAAGGCAATTAACATTTGTTGAATTATTTTGAAATTCTACCTATTGTAGCTATTTCCTCCTATACCTTGCTCTTGACATTTATATACATAAGTGTGGCTTTCTTTTATGAAGTAAAAATAATAGTTTACCACATACCCATCAGAATGGCTAAAAGGAAAGTATGGAAAACAAGGACTGATGACAGATTTGGAGCAACAGAAATGTTCGTACATTACTGGAGGTAGTAGAAATTGGTACCACCACGTTGGAAAACTGTTGGCAAGATCTTTTAAAGTTGGGTCATACCTCATAAGCCAGCAATTTCATTCCTAGAGATAAGTTCAACAAAAATACATGCATATGTTCCCAAAAAGACATATATTCACCAAAAGCGGCACTATGCACAATAGCTCCAAACTAGAAAATACACAGATGCTCATCAACAGTAGATTGCATAAACTTACTGTGGTGTGGTCACACCGCAAGGAAAGAGGGCAAAAAGTCAGCTTTTTTTTTTTTCTTTTTTTAAAGCACTTGCTGTATGATTACTTTTATATAAAGAATAAAAATAGGCAAAACTATTCTATGGTATTAGAAGTCAGGAAAGGTTAGTTAGAAGTGGAGGGTTAGTGACTGCAAGGAAATAGGAAAGGAGAGCTTCTGAGGGTGCTGGTAAAGTTAAGTTTTTTTTTTTCTTTCTTTTTCTTTGCTTTTTAGGGCCACACCCATGGCATATGGAGGCTCCCAAGCTAGGAGTCCAATCCGAGCTACAGCTGAAGGCCTATGCCACAGCAACACAGGATCCAAGCCGCGTCTGCAACCAACACCACAGCTCAAGGCAACGCTGGATCCTGAGCAATGCCAGAAATTGAACCCACAACCTCATGGTTCCTAGTGGGATTTGTTTCCACTGCGCCACAACTGAAACTCCAAAGTTACATTTCTTGATCTGGGTTCTTGTTACACCTGTATATTCAGTTTGTACACTTTTCCGTACATAATTGTACCTAACCAGTTTGTTTGTTTGTTTGTTTGTCTGAAACGATACATCTTATTTGAGGGAAAGCTAGAAAAATACTAAGTGGTTAAATTTTTTTTTTCTTTTTATAGCAACACCTGTGACATATGGAAGTTTCCTGGCTAGGGGTCTAATTGGAGCTGCAGCTGCAGGCCTATGCCACAGCAACTCCGGATCTCTAACCAACCAAGGCCAGGGTTCCAACCCACATCCTCACAGAGACTATGTTGGGTTCTTAAACCCCTGAGCCACAACAGGAATTCCTATTTTAAATTTTTTAAATCACCCACAATCACTATCTAGACATTACTACTAACATTTTGGATTATTTTCTTCTAGTCTTCTTTTGCAGCCACAGTGCTTGTGCCAGTGCTTCTCCCCCTCTCTGCTCCCCATATATTTACACACACACATTTTACTAAATTAGGTTCATTCCTACTTAGTTTTACTTCTGGTTTTTTTTAATTTAAAGTTAACCCATCATTAAATATTCATTGCAAACATGCTTTTAAACTGCTGCAATGTATTTCACCCAATATATATGTGTATCGTATATATATGCTATGTATATATATAATATTCCTAATATATAACGTATTCCTATAAGAGTATGTATGTGTATACATACATATGTGTCTATATACATACGGCATGCATATGTTAAAAAATATTCCTAGGATGTAATAATATCACACACACACACAAGCTACTGGGTCATGAACAGTCTGTTAACTCAGCATTCATTCTATATTTTCTCCCAGAAAGATTGTATCCCACTGGCAAGGTCTTAGAGCTCCTTGTATCACAATCCAACTCTAGTCACTAATTATTATTTTTATTCCTTTTTTAAAATGGTGGCCGTTAAAGCAGGACTTAGGAATCTGCGGTTTGGCATCATGCTGACGCGCTGGGCAGGAACCGGCTCCCTGCACTCCTCTATCTTCCAGGGCTGCCTGGCGCCTCAGCCCCGCAGCGGGGCCGCGCGTGCGCCCCAGCCCCCAGCCTCGCGCGGCCGGGTTGCTGTGGGAACCTCAAAGCGCCACGGTGCCCGAAGACCAGCTGGGAGCAGTACTGAGGCCTGAGCATGGAGCTGCCGGGTCCGGTCCGCCAGCGGCTGGGAAACTTCAGCCGGACCGTGTTCAGCGACTCCAACCGGACCGGGCCGGAGTATAGCGAGGGTCCGGGTGAGTGGCCGAGGCTCAGCGCAGCGCGTGGAGCGGCCAGATTTTGCCCAGACCAAAGATGGCGGTTTCGTCTTCAGAGAGTTCCCCGCACTGCGGGAGGCTCCTTGGAGGAGGGGCTGGGCCTGGGTCTGGGGCTGGGGGTGGGACCAGATATTCGGGCCCAGATACCCAGGCGGTCTTCGGCTGATAGTGCTGTAGCCTCGCTGGCGAATTGCAAGAGGGGCGGCCGACGTGGCGCCAGCCTTCCTCAAAAAATACAAGAACAAAACCCGCCTTCGCATCCCGCGTCCAGTCCCGCGCCCTCCGAGAAGGCTGAGAAGGCCGACTTTGCTTTTCCTCTGCGGCATCCGCCCTGGCATATTATGTCCAGGATGGAGTGAAAACAGCCCAGGCAATCTCCCCGTCCCACCCCACCCCCAACCCCAGTAAAATATCTTTTCCTTTTTTTCTTTTCTACCAGAACAAGTACGTTCCACCACAAGTCCGTTTTCTGGCAGTAAGCATGGAAAGTTTTTGTTTTTGTTATAATGAACTATTTTAAACGCTATCCAATTCAGATTGGCAGCTGCCACACTAGCATCGTCTCCAACAAAACTCACCCTCTCCCTGCTTTCTTCTCCTCCCCTATATATAACTCTTGCCCTAAATCAAGTAACAGAATACCATGATGCTACATTCAACATGACAAGTGACAACGCAGTTTCCCCCTCTTAAATCATGATGATAGACAACATACTGTGAACCAAACCCGTGCGCTTTTTATCACTGAACTGTGCTGGGAAATAGAAATCTTTTCCTTTTGCTCGGTTTAGGGATTTTTTTTTTTTTTTTAAGGAGGCAGAGAGAAGTCTCTTCCCATAGTTTCATTTTTCCACGCTGATTACTAGCCTGTCCCTCCAATTTAGGCCTCCATGATTTAGGATGTACAGAGAAAAACATAATGTGAAAAAAAAAAATTGGCTTTTACATTTCTGATTCTAAAGCTTAACAGGCACTAAAATCTGATGATGTAAAGTATCAGGGGTTTTCTGTAAAGGGCCAGATAGTAAATATTTGAGACCTTGCAGGCCATAGATGCATGTAGCAGCCATAGATGATGGTAATTGAATGGACTTGGCAGTGTTCCAATAAAACTATTTATGGATGCTAAAATTTGAATTTCATATGATTTTCAGTGTCGCAAAATATTATTCTTTGATATTTTTTCTCAGCCATTTAAAAATGTGAAAAAACCATTTTTAGCTCACTTGCTATACAAAAACAGGCAGCTGGCTGGTAGTCTGCCTACCCCTGATTTATACTATAAAATGTTTTAATTTAAATTCCATTTATAGAACCCAACTTGTACTTTTGCAAAATTTAGTAAATTCATGTCTTGTGCTTGCTTTCAAGTTCATTTACATATTAACTTGATTTTCAACTGCATGATTATAAGTTTGATCTCTGAAATATAGACATAGCATAACTCTTAAGAGGCTTGTGTACAAAATTCTTAACATAATAACTTCTTTGCAAAATTTGACTACAGTGTTTGCTCTAAAGTTATTAAAAATTTTCAGCTTAACTAATTTATCATATTTTTCCACATTTTCCTCTTTGTGGATCTGAAATAGGTTCGATTATCTGTACTGTAATTACAAGGGTATATTATGACCTTGTCCACAGCTGACCAAGAGTTGTATGGTTGTTATGAAAAAAAATCCTAGGCAGGTGAGTTATCTTCAGATTTAACAGATTTTAAGAATGCATGCCTTGATCAGTGGCAATTTAATCAATAAGTACAAGCAAAAGTAGATCATAATCACACAATGTTTAAAAAGTAGATCATAATAACGAGGGATATTCTTGGAGCTAAAGAAAACCTTGCTATGAGAGACTATGATTATTTTACATTTTAAAATTGTTAAATGATAGATATAAAATACTCAGCTATAGAGAAAAATAAAAAAATATTTTTAAGAAATTTTAGAACCTTCAGCAGTTAACGAACCCAACTAGGGTCCATGAGGATGCGGGTTCTATCCCTGGCCTCGCTCAGTGGATTAAGGATCTCGTGTTGCCATGAGCTGTGGGGTAGGTCCCAGACTCGGCTCAGATCCCGAGTTGCTGTGGCTGTGGTGTAGGCCAGTGGCTATAGCTCCGATTTGATCCCTAGCATGAGAACTTCCTATGGCAGCCCTAAAAAAAAAAAAAAAAAATTTAGTCTTTGTAAATCCATTCTTTTAGAACTGTGGATTTCAAAGTATGTTATCTGTTCTTAAATTGTTAGAATTCTTAGTCAAATTTAGGATGCATTTGTAGGGCTCATTTGTTTTCTAATTTATAAAGTCTTTTTATATTTTTTCCTTTTTAAAAAAACAAAGGATAGTTGATTTAGAGTGTTGTGCCAAATTTCTGCTGTATAGCAAAGTGACCCAGTCATATATATATATATACACACATATATAAATATATATATATATATATACACACACACACATTCCTTTTCATATCTTCCATCATGGTCTATCCCTAGAGACCAGATATATTTCCCTGTGCAATACAGTAGGACCTCATTGCTTATCTATTAAAAATCCAATGTACTATCAATTGTGCCACAGAGCTGCCTTGTAGGGGGGGCTCAATTTTAAAAATCCAAATTCTTGGAGTTTCCATTGTGGCACAGTGGAAACGAATCCCACTAGGAACTATGATGTTATGGGTTCAATCCCTGGCCTTGCTCAGGGGGTTAAGGATCTGGAGTTGTTGTGAGCTGTGGTGTAGGTCACAGATGCTGCTCGGATCTGGCGTCGCTGTGGTGTAGACTGGCAGCTGCAGCTATAATCAACCTTAGATAAATGAAACTCATTCATGTATCATGAATGGCTCTACTGCTAATGTCCTTATAACAGTATGTGTTCATTAATTCTTTCTACTTATTTGTATTTGGTCTTTACCTTGTGTAAAGCAAGATGCTATGTTCTGTGAGGGTCTCAAATTTGAGTATATTGTGTTCTGCGGTTACAGTGAGTCTGTGTATAAGTCAACAAAGAGAAGGAATTAGGAGATTAATATTTATTGAGTGCCTACTGAGGGCCAGGCAGGGTTCTATAGTGAAGTAATTTCTATTATCTTTAATCCTCACAAACAACCTGTGAGGTGATTTTAATATTACCATTTTACAGATAAAGAAATTAAGGCTCAAAGAGTCCTAAACTGGCATCCAGAGTTCTGAGGGCATTTGGGGAGTTCTGGGTTTACTTGGACTCCAAAGCCTCAGTATGCCTGAAAAAGGGTGAGTTTAATTATAACTTAGGGTGATTGGGGGTTTGTTTGCTTGTTTTTGTTTTGTTTTTTAGGGCCGTACCCGACACTTATGGAAGTTCCCAGGCTAGGGGTTGAATCAGAGCTGCAGCTGCTGGTCTACACCACAGCCACAACAATGGGGGATCCAAGCCAGGTCTGCCACCTACGCCACAGCTCACGGCAACACTGGATCCTTAACTTGATGAGCCATGATGGGAACTCCTAGGAGATAAGTTTTTATTTGAGATTAGTTTATATATGAGTGTTTAGTTTTTATGTATTTTATGTGTTCATTTCATAGGCTCTCTACATAAAACTCTACAAAGTAGGTAATTATTATCTGTTCAGTAGGATTCATATTGATATTCCACTTTTACCTTATACCAGTAGGTTGCAAAAAAAGTCATCTGACTATAATGGAAAATGATAAAGTAATTGAAAAATATCAGATATGCCCCCTAGTAGCCAACATAGGAACTAAATAGTATTATGATGACTCCTTTCGCTGTCGGTGATTATAACTAGGCTTAAAATTTTGATTTTTGTTGAGCTGATAGTATTATTATTAATTCTAAAGAGCTAAAGGATTTATAGGGCATAGATCGGGATTAAGAGTTTATTCATTTTCTCTCTATTTTCTTCTGTAGATAATGAAATGGTTTCCAGTTTGGCATTGCAGATGTCACTTTATTTTAACACTTACTTTTTCCCACTTTGGTGGGTGAGCAGCGTTATGATGCTTCAGATGAAGGTAAATCTAAGCTTTGCTACCTCTGCTGAGGTCTCTTCTGTATCCTTGGCATTACATTGTCAATATAATTAAAGTTCATATTTTTTTCTAATCTGAGGTCCGTCTTACCGTATATGAGATTTTGCAAACGTGTTTTTTGTTTGTTTTTTTCAGTATTCAATCTTGCCTGATTACTACAAATTCATTGTGGTCACTGTTATCATCTTGATAACCTTAATTGAAGCAATCAGGTTGTATCTGGGCTACATGGGGAACCTGCAGGAGAAGGTAGGTAGGCTCATCTTTCCTTGCTCTCAGTGCTACACCTAAATGCAGAAAGGTGTTCATAACAAGGAAAAGGCAGTGGGATACGGGGGAAGGAGCAAAGACCTGTAGTCAAGGCCTGGCTCCAGCTTTACCATGTCTGTCACTGTGGGCTGTTGGCTTAATCTCTTGAGCCTTGGTTTCTTCACATATAAAAAGGGGGAAATATTTACTTCATAGGGTTGTTAGGATTACATTCAGTAATTTATATAAAGTGCCTGAATGTAGTCAACACTTAAGAAATGATAGTTTCTTCTCACCCAACACTTGTTCAAAATAAGAAAATGGGGAAAATGACAAACTCACTTCCTATGCCAGGCACATGTTTTCTGAACCCTCATGTTGCCTAAGCATTTAAAGTTACCAGAGGAGTTCCCATTGTGGCGCATGGGAAACGAATCCGACTTGTATCCATGAGGATTCGGGTTTGATCCCTGGCTTTGCTCAGTGGGTCAGGATCCGGTGTAGGCCGGCTGCTGTAGCTCCAATTCAACCCCTAGCCTGGGAACTTCCATATGCCGCGGGCGGGGCCCTAAAAAGCAAAATAATAATAATAATAAAGTTACCAGAGCTTAGAGATAATGCCTAAAGCTTTCTGTGGTCTTCCAAGCCCTTTATAATTAGACCCCACCCAGCCTGTCCCTCTGTATTTCTTGCGTTTTCCTACCCCAGGCATCCGCTCCAGACTGATGTGTTGATTCCCAGTCATACTTATTCCATGTCTTTGCTTACTGAACTTCTTGTCTCTTCCTCTTTCTACCCAACTTGAAAAGCCTACCTCCTTGAGTTTTTTCTTTTACCTACCCTACTCAGCCTCCTGTCTTATTTCTTGTAGCATTTAGTCTATAACTCCTAAGTAGTGCATTTCATTATTCACTAAAGTGTGTGTAGTATTCTAGGGCTGTCACATAAAGTAGTTTTCCCTTCCAGTCTAGACTGTAAGTTCTCTGAGGACAAGGACCCTGTTATATTCCTTTTGAATTGCAGAGCTCACAGTGAAGGTTTACAGTTGTGCTGAGTACTTGCTTGTTAATATAAACAAAAGACTGTACTTCACGGATCTGATACTCAATATTGTGTATCATTGCAGGTTCCTGAGTTGGCTGGCTTTTGGCTTTTGAGCCTTTTATTGCAGTTGCCTTTAATTCTTTTCTTGCTCTTTAATGAAGGCCTAACAAATCTGCCCTTGGAAAAAGCAGTACATATCATCTTCACTATATTTCTTACTTTCCAAGTTGTTTCCGCATTTCTTACCCTGAGGAAAATGGTAAATCAGTTGGCAACTCGTTTCCATCTTCAAGACTTTGACCAGCTCTCTACAAGCAGAGGAGGCATGAGAAGAATGAGACCCTGTATAGAAGAGATTTGACCAAGTGTTTTTTCAGAGTGAAAATCTGAAAGATCATTCTAGAAGACTGTGGGAGTTAGGAAATTTGCAAAGAAGGCTAGCATGAGAAAAGGACAAATCAAGTGTTTTGAATTGTGTACTCTCAGAGTTCTCTTGTGGTATACCAGTTTGAAGATACAGCATTGTCACTGCAGCAGGTTGGTCCACTGCTATGGCACAGGTTCATTCCCTGGCCTGGGAACTTCCACATGCCTGCCAGCCCAGCCCAAAAAACAAAAAAGCTGAATTGTATACTCTCTAGCTCTGAAAGGCCAAGGTTGTACAGTACATGAAAGCAATAAATCAGCCCTAAAGCCTAGATGTTATCTACCTGATGCCAAATATCTTAATTTCATTGTTGTCACCTTTTTCCGGTGTGTAGAAATCTGTATTGGTGGTATTACATACATCTTTACTGTAATATTTCTAGTTAGTACCTGTAACTAGAAATGTGTGTATTTCTTTTTATCTTGTTGGCTATCCGTATCTTAGCGGTACATCTGAAGCACATGGAAATGCTTGTCAATATTCTGATATATTAGACTACATTCGTAAGCTAAGACACCAAATTTTCCTGTCTGCTAGGGTCTTGGCTGTTATACTGAGGTTAAGAAGAAAACAGGTGCATTACCATGGTATTTAGGAAGTATTTTTATCCTAAAATTGTAACTTTCAGAAACCACATTCAGTATTTATGGCAGTAGTGTGCAAAATGTCTTTACAATAAATTATAAAATATTTATGTCAAAGTACCTGTAGAAATCATTCCTGTTTTGTACAGTTCTTTGGGGCTGTGGGTTTGTTAATTTTTTTTTACTGCAGAGTTGCAAGGAGAGGAAAGAGAAAAGTGCACGTATTAAGTGCATGTATTAATTCTGTATAGCTGGCACTGCACTGGGTTCATTAGCCCTTGTGCTATCACCTGCCAAATCATTTCTCACTGAAGAACTGCTTCATTCCCAGTAAATTCACATGAAGACTGGTCTGAAAAGCAATCTTCATGATAATACAGAGAGCTGGGATGGCCAAAGGGACGATACTCCTGATCTTAAATGAGCGTGTTCCCTTGCTAACAGAAGAAGCGTATAATTAAGGAAATTCTGTTAAGATCAAAGTTTACTTGGATATATTTGAACATTATTTTAAAGTGATTATTGGGGAGTTCCCGTCGTGGCACAGTGGTTAACGAATCCGACTAGGAACCATGAGGTTTCGGGTTCGATCCCTGCCCTTGCTCAGTGGGTGAACGATCCGGCGTTGCCGTGAGCTGTGGTGTAGGTTGCAGACGCGGCTCGGATCCCGCGTTGCTGTGGCTCTGGTGTAGGCCGGTGGCTACAGCTCCGATTCAACCCCTAGCCTGGGAACCTCCATATGCTGCGGGAGCGGCCCAAGAAATAGCAACAACAACAACAATAACAACAACAACAACAAAAAAAGACAAAAAAAAATAAAAAATAAAAAATAAAAAAATAAAGTGATTATTGGATTATCTTTAGGGATATATTATTTTCTTTCCTATAAGGAAATGTGCCTTTATAAGTAATGCATTTTACCAAGAGACAGTTGAAGCTACACTAAAAATCATTCTTTCCAATTTTACTCTTCTGTAATTTTTGCTCATTTTAGGATTTCCATATTGTTCCTTATTCATTCTTATATGTTACCTAATTTTTGTAAATGTTTTCACTTCCCAGTCTTAATCACACCTGAACAAACTGTTTATGCTAATTTTTTTTTTTTTTTTTTGGTCTTTTTGCTGTTTCTTGGGCCGCTCCCGCAGCATGTGGAGGTTCCCAGGCTAGGGGTCCAATTGGAGCTGTAGCCACCGGCCTACGCCAGAGCCACAGCAACGCGGGATCCGAGCCGCGTCTGCAACCTACACCACAGCTCACGGCAACGCCGGATCGTTAACCCACTGAGCAAGGGCAGGGACCGAACCCGCAACCTCATGGTTCCTAGTCGGATTCGTTAACCACTGCGCCACGACGGGAACTCCTGTTTATGCTAATTTTATTATTTCTGCTTTTGTATATAAAGTTCAGGCAAAGATTTCTCTCCCCATGCACTGGCTGATAAAACTTCCTCCTATAACAAAGCCATCGCTAGGTAAATCCCAATAATTTGAAATTCAAAATAGAATTCTATTTGGTTTTGGGGGTTTTTTGTTTTTGTTTTTTTGTGGAGTTTTTTTTTTGGTTTTTTGTTTGTTTGTTTTTGCTTTTTAGGGCTGCATCTGCAGCATATGAAGGTTCCTAGGCTAGGGATCAAATCAGAGCTACAGCTACTGGCCTACATCATAGCTGCAGTAACGCAAGATCCCAGCCTTGTCTGCAGCCTACATGATAGCTCATGGCAACACCCGATCCTTGACCCATTGAGCAAGGCCAGGGATCGAACCTGCATCCTCATGGATCCTAGTTGGGTTCATTAACTGTTGAGCCACGAAGAGAACTCCTGTTTGGATAGTTTTCTAAAATTTTGTTTGCATTTGTTTCCAGATAGGAATAGGTGAATTTATAAGAAAATGTAAAATAAAAACACTAAATCTGCATAGCAAGTAAATTAAGAGGATGATCAAGAAAGCCATTTCTATTTTATAATTGTTCCCCAAATTTTATATGTCAGGGTCTCTGACACATTTAAACTTTAATTTAGGGTTAAGAGATTAATCACAAAAAATGTTATAATAAAAAAATTTTTAATGAGTAAACATTTGGGGGAAATGTATTAGAATTTTTACAATTTTGGTGTAATAACTATATTGCTTAAAATGTAAATATAATAAGGGTGGGGAAAAGAAACTAGGAAAGTCCGTTGAGAACATGACCAAGTCATCTGTTTATTGTTTAAACAATAATATCATGATTTTTGTGTTAGGCGAAACAGTATTTTCTGTTGGAGTATGCCTGTTCCCTAAGTAAGCATATAAAAATTGAGATAGAGAATATATTTCCTTGTCATCACATTTGGAGTTGAGGCAGTCCTTATTTTTATCTTATTACCTTATTTTTATCCTATCCTAAACTCCATTCTGAAGTTTTCTAGTTAGGATGTTGAGATTCACAAATACTTTGTCTTTCATATATTTTTTCTTCCAAGGGCTTTTTCTCAATAAAGACAAGGTCAGTATAAGTCAGACTGATTTTTAAAAACTGGATTTTAATCAACATATGTTTGAATGCCTGGTATGTGCAAGGAATAGCAGGGGGTTCATAGACAAATAAGTGTGCTTCCCACTCTCAAGAGGACAATGTTGAAGGTAAAATATTTGCAAGAGAACCTTAAGACAAAGTAGAAAAGCCTAACTTCACCTGTGAAGTGCACTGAATGAGTAGAAACTAACCTAGTAACTACCTGACAGCTAACAGTGCTGGGCTCGAAGCGCTTCTCCCCTCTGTTCCTAGCACTTGGTGTCTCTGGCCCTTCCTCACCATCATTCAGAATCACCTCTCCTCTTATTGTCAGTGCACAGGAAGGGGACGTGGAGCAGGGGGCAGCAAGTGCTGCTAAACACACACACACACTCATTTGCACTTGCCTGTCACATAATAACAAGAAGTGTACTGTCTGGTGGAAAAAGCAGATGAGCAAATCAGAGACTGCAGTGTGATGGGGCTCTGCAGGATTCAGAGAAGGCACCTAGAAAAGATGAGGAATCTGGAAAGCCTTCCCAAATAAAGTAGCGCTCTGAGACTTGAAGACCAATGAGTATTAAGTGTTTAGTTTCACGATTCAGAGGCAGAAATAATAGTGACTGAGTACTGTTTCAGGCAGTATGATACAACTGGTGGGAAGGGTACATGAGAAGAAAGGACACAGAATAATATAGAGAAGCCTGGGAGGGGCTACTAAGCTAAAGACTTTAATATTCTGAATTCCCTCAATAATATAAACAGTGCAATATCACACATTTTCAGAAAGATTTTTCAAAGACGAAGTTGAAAATGTACTGCAAGTGTTGGACTAGAGGTAGAACCTGATGAAGTAACTTTGTGGAGAACAAACTGGCCAGGATAAAGTCAGTGGCAGTAAAATAAACTTGAGGAGAAACTTTCGTTTTTTGCTTTTTGGGTTTGTTTTGCTTTTTGGGTTTTTTTTGTTGTTTCGTTTTGTTTTTAGGCCACACCCGCAGGATATGGAAGTTCCCAGGCTAGGGGTCGAATCAGAGCTACAGCTGCCAGCCTAAGCCACAGCCACAGCAACGCCAGATCCTAGCCACATCTGCAAACTTTACCACAGCTCATGGCAACACCAAATCCTTAACCCACTGAGCAAGGCCAGGGATTGAACCCACATCCTCATGAATACTAATCAGATTCATTTCCACTGAGCCACGATGGGAACTCCCAAAGAAATTTTTTTTTAAACTTCCATTTTATTTTATTTTTATTTATTTATTTTTGGTCTTTTCAGGGCCACACCCATGGCGCATGGAGGTTCCCAGGCTACGGAACCTTGGAACTGTAGCCATCAGCCTACGCCACAGCCACAGCAACGCCAGAGCCAAGCCCATCTGCAACCTATACCACAGCTCACGGCAACTCCAGATCCTTAACCCACTGAGCAAGGCCAGGTATCGAACCCGCAACCTCATGGTTCCTAGTCGGATTCATAAAAACTTCCATTTTAAAAGAAATTGAATCAAGACTTTGAGAGTAGAGGAATGAAAAATCATCTATAATTCAACATCCTAAAATAACAACTCTTAGCAAATGTCCTCTTTTCCTGCAGTTTTCCCTTTGTAAATGCATTTTAAAACCATAGTTGTGATCATCAGCATCTACAACTTTGTACCCTGCTTTTCTGAAAACATTGTACATTTTTACCCATCCCTCTACATAGTCACATAACCATCATCTTAAATGACTGCACAGTATTCCATCAAGTCGGCAGACGGTAATTTATTTAAATTCTCTCCTATTGTTAGATTATTGTGTTGTTTTCTTCTTTTGCTTTTTATGCTGTGGGGCCTCAGAGCAAACAGCTCCAAGGTACACTGCAATGACATATTGATTATTTTGAATTTAAGTTACCTGAGAAACAGCCAGGGGAAAAAATAAATAATATAGAAAAACACCCTGACCCCCTCTTTCCCCTTGAAAGCAGGAAATAACCTCCCATGTGAAAGTGTCCTCCTCATACGAGCAGGACAGAAAGCATCCTTGTCACCAGAGTTAGGAACTCAAGGCTATGAAAACTCTATAGACAAACTCTGTTTCTTCTTTAGTCTTCTATCCCAAGCACAAGCTCCTTTGTTAAATCTTCATAAATAATTGTTTTTTGATCTAAAAATGATATATAAACAGCCTGCTTTGCTCACTTCAGGGGTCCTATTTCTATAAGACCTCTGTGTATATGAATTAAATTGTGTTTTTTTCTCCTGTTCATTTATTTGCTTCAATTTAATTATTAGACCAGCCAAAAGAACTCCCCAACAATACGTAATGCGGTAATGAACATCTCATTTATGTAGCTTTTTCCATATCCTAGATGGCTTTTTGTTTGTTTACTTGCTTTTTGGGCCCACACTCATTCCCAGGCTAGGGGTCAAATCAGAGCTATAGCTGCCAGCCTACACCACAGACACAGCAAAGCAGGATCCAAGCTGCGTCTGCAACCTACGCTACAGCCCCGGATCCTTAAGCCACTGAGTGAGGCCAGGGACTGAACCCGCATCCTCATGGATCCTAGTCAGGTTCATTAACCACTGAGCCATGAAGGGAACTCCCCTAGATGGGTTTTTTAATTCGTAAGCTAGACTCTTAGACGTGAAGTTGCTGAATCATAAGGTATGAACATTATGGAGGACACAATGCATATTGCCAAGTGATAATATCTGCTTTCTGCAATTCTAAAGATAACTACTATGAAAATTTTGAAAAGAACAGACTTACGGACCTCAGTTACCCATTCATCTTTGTGTTTCTAAGTAGCTACCATAGGAAGAGAGTCTCCTAAGGAGGAGAAGAAAAAAAAAAAAAAAAAGAGGCTAAAAGAAGTGCAAAGATTTTTTTTAAAAAAAGGATTTTTGAATTCAGGGAAAATTGATAAAGGACAGGAAAAGGCTTAGGCAAGCTGATCGCAGTCTGCAACAGACAGATGTGACACAATAAAAACTGGGTCATTGAGTTGGGACAGCCCTAGGACATAAAAAGACTGAAATGAAGTAAAGCTCTGGATTACTTTGTTCTTGAATATTGAATTTTTTCAGAAGCATGGAGCATGAAATATTATAGTGATAAGCCAAGATTGGAAACATAGCCAAGAAAAAGAGGTCTTTAAGGGATTGTTTAAAATGTGCTGAAGGAATAATTTGGTTTGGTCTTAAACAGCTCAAAAAGTAAATTGACATAAAGCTTTTGCATAGCAAAATAGGCATGGAGGCAGAAAACAATGAGGCAAGTGGAACGGTTTATCCTGTAAATTTGTGACAATGTAAAACATTAGATTTTTGGTCCTAGAAAAGGTTTGTCTGAGAATTTTAATGCTGTATTTTTTAAGTGCCATTAACACTAATGCGTTATGGGTATATATCTTATTCTAGTTTTAAGAGTTAATTTGAGGGTTCTAAGTCAACAAAAAATAGTTAATTGATTATTTTCTAAAAATCTTCCTAAGAAGCATCCTAAAAATCTCCTGCCCACTGCACCCCACCACCCCTGCTGCAGAGTTTGAGCATTAAGCATTTAAAAACATTCAGGTCTTGGAAAAATGTGTTTAAATTCAGGTTTAACCACAATGTTTAAATTTATCCTGGTGCTTACACAGATGTACATCTTTCTGAAAATGAGGCTAGGCATCGGTGTGTAGCCATTTTACCCAAAGTCAAGAAAGAATAGAGCTCCTAAAAAATAAGACGCAGACCAGAGGATAGGTAATTCTATGGAGAATTAAAGACACTTGAAAATTTAGCTCATCAACATGCTCAATCTAAACAAGTTCCATAACCACACCCTTGTCTGGAAAGAGCTTTCTAACCTAGTGAAATATATACAATCACAGTGTACATATCATAGCAATTTATTTGTCCTTCATTGTTCCACAGGCCTAAGGGTTTACCACTTGGCTACGTTAAAAACGTAAATTTTCGAAAACAATAATTGACCAAGAATAGCCTAGTCTTTTCATTTTTCAGAGCTCTAATAGCACTATATTTGGCTGATAGGAAAGAGGTATTATCGATTCATCTCTAAAGAGTTTTAGTTCCTGATCTTGAGTTATTTATATTATAGTTAAAAACACATTGGAGACACTGCTCAAAGTTATAACTCAAAAGAGAAAAATATTTGACATTCAAATGGAAAATTCAAATTCAAAAAATGCTTGATGTGCACATTTAATAATTATTTTACAAATGCTTGATTCATTAGTGCCCAACTACTAAAATGATTGCTAAAGAGAGTGGAGGCTTAGGACTTTGCTTCAGTAGCTTTCCTAAAAAGAATGAAAGCTAATAAGAGTCAAATTTTTTGCTGTTCTAAAAACAAGAGCTCCTGATGGCCAATAAGTCCTTAATAAGGAAGGAAGGAGAGCAGTTCACTGTTGATTGGTAGGTAATTTCCAAAACAAAGCAGCAAGGATATAGTCACCCTTTGTATTTTTAGTATGCTAAGATTTTGTTCTGCAAAGTAAACTTAATTTAGTTAGCTTCAACACTGTGCTTTGATACTCCAGAACAAAATGATAAATAGGATTGAGTCCCTGCCCTTCCAAGCCAAGGTCTATATGAGGAGACAAATTTAAGATGATCATCATGGCTTATGATAATACTGTAATAGAGCTCTGTAAAATATGAAGATAAGTGAGGAATCCTGACTAGGGGGCAAGATAGTATTGCAGACAGATGGACCAGCATGGGCAAAGGTATGGACATTTGAAAATGTAAGGCCTGAACAGAATCAAAAATAGTTTGATGTGATTAAAATATGACTTGTAGAGAACGGCCTGAGAAGAACTGGGAAGACTGGCATCGGGAAATTATCAGTTTTTTATATAATAAATAGTTTGAACTTAATACTGTAGGCAATGAATGATTAAGCAGAATAAGAAGACATTGGTGCATATTTGAGAATGATACAAAGCTGAGAGGGAGAGCTAATTTGATAGATGGTAATAATCACATTTCTAAAGAATCTCCTAACAGGCTAAGTGTTGACACAAAAATATTTTACACACAGACACACACATACCCTTCCTCCTACCTACACCTTTCAAAAAAATTAGTTCACTAAGGGTGTGGAGATAAGGGAACCCTCCTATACTGTTGGTGGGACTGTAAATTGATACAACCACAATGGAGAACAGTATGGAGGTTCCTCAAAAAACTAAAAATAGAGTTTTCATATGATTTAGCAATCCACTCCTGAGCATATATCTGGACAAAACTGTAGTTCAAAAGGATACATGCACCCCTGTGTTCATAGCAGCACTGTTCACAGTTGGAAGACAAGAAAACAACCTAAATGTCCATGGACAGATGAATAGATTAAGAAGATGTGGTACACATATACAGTGGAATACTACTCAGTCATAAAAAGATCAAAATAATGCCATTTGTAGCAACAAAGATGGAACTAGAGATTCTCTTACTAAGTGAAGTAGGTCAGAAAGAGAAAGACAAATACCATATGGTATCACTTATATGTGTAATCTAAAATATGGCACAAATGAACCCATCTACAAAATAAAAACAGGCTCGTGGACATAGAGAACAGACTTGTGATTGCAGAGGGAGGGAGGAGGGGAGAGATGGTCTGGGAGGTTGGGGTGAGCAAATGCAAACTATTACATATAGAATGGATAAACACAAGGTTCTATTGTATAGCACAGGGAGCTATATTCAAAATCCTGAGATAAACCATAATGGAAAAGAATATAAAAAAGAATAAGTATGTATGTGTAACTGAATCACTCTGATGTACAGTAGAAAGTAATATAACATTGTAAATCAACTATACTTCAATTTTAAAAAAGGAAAAAATCAGTTCACTAATACTTAAGGAGCTCTTACATGCTATTTACCAAAGGGAAATATCTTGGTGGTCTTAAAAGAGGACAACATGTATTAATGAAGGTATCATAACCAGATAATGGAAGGGAACAGTCTCACTGTTGTCTTCCATGTTGCAGTCGTCAACGTCTTGTCTTTGTTGTACCTTCCCTACAGTTATATTTACTGAGAAATCTGAAACTAAATCTAATCACATTACTACTCTCCTTAAAATTCCACAAGACATTCCACTTCCTGCAGCATAACCCGACACGCCTTAGCGTGGCCTCTTCCCACCTGTGAGGCCTCATCTGGCCACCCCTCCACTGCTACACCTGCAGCTCCACCAGCTCATTATTTCGGATTTTGTCTCCAGATCTTCTCCCTCCACACTGCTCTTGGCCTGAGGTCATTTTATGCACATGGTAAAAGTCTGCTTATCTTTTAATGCTCAATTGTCATGTCCTCTATGGAAATGTCCCATTGTCCCTTACCTACTTCCAGGTAAATACTTGCACCCTTTTCTTTGTATCTCTGCTACTCATCTTCTATGACTGCATCTAAAATGATTTATCATACATATATGTATATATTAGACTCCTCCTATGTACTTGTAAGGTCTTCGTGGTAAGTGTCTTAGTCATCCTTGTATTTCCAACACTTAACACATTGTAAGTGTTCAATAAATATTTGGTGAGGTTGGGGAGCAAACTCGGCCACCCCAAAGTGTCTCTGACATCTAGATTATTTAGAGCTGAAAAGAATCAAGGCCTAAAAGACTCAGGAAGAAATATTGAGCTTGCCCTCAACTGCCTAAAAAGAATTTAGATAGAGGACCTGTTCCCAGATGGAGCTATCATGGAGATTCCTGAAAAGAATATGGACTATGGGGCGGGTGGGGGGTGTGAGGAAAACTCTCCGAGATGAGAGTCCACTCTGTGTCCCCTTGTCTCTGTCCAGCAAACTTTTTTTTTTACCTAACATTTGCTTTGCCATCTTCATGTCACTTGCCTTCCTCCCCTTTGAAATCCCAAATCACTGCCCCCTACATCCTCTTTTGTCTTTAGCTGAATACATTGTTTAAGGCGAGGGTTTCAGCCATTTTGGCAAGTTATTGGGTTTTCCTGGGTTTCTCACAAGTATATATGTGATTAAACGTTTCTTTGAATTTCTCCTATTAATCTCTCTCATATCAATATAATTCTTAGACCAACCATAAAGAAAATTTCTTCCTTCAAGACAGTGAATAAAGGAATGAATGGACTTGTTTAAGGGGAGTCAGTGATGCACAGTGGTTAAAAGCACCAGCTTTGGAGGCAGATAGACCTATGCTCAAATCCTTGCTCCATTCATTGGCTTAGTCAAGTTGTTTAATTTACCTAATCCTTAGTTTACCCATCTCTAAAACGGGTGCTCATAGAGCTTTTGCAAAAATTAAGTGAGATAAATGTAGTAAAACAAGTAATCATATATGGTAAATATTCATATTCTAATGTTATCTTCTGAATTTCCTGGGCAATTTAGTTTCTTCTAGGTCTTTAAGCTCACTTCATTATTTTAGGTGCCCAGCAACTTGACCCTCTGGCTTGACCAGGTAGGGGTTTTGCTTACCTCCATCTAACTGAAAAGAGACTTACTGATGATGTATATTGGGAGCTGTATCTGCTCTGAGTGCCCTGTACATTGAATAGGGCATAAGGCTTGCCCTCCCTGAAGGACCAGGTCCGTTTGGAGATCAACTTAAAAATGCAGAGGTCCACTGGGAACTTTATCTAGTCACTTGTGATGGAGGATAATGTGAGAAAAAGAATGTATACATGTGTGAGAGAGAGACTGGGTCACTTTGGTGTACAGTAGAAAATTGACAGAACACTGTAAACCAACTATAATGGAAAAGATAAAAATCATTTTAAAAATGCAGAGGTTGCTTGGAAAGTAAAAATTTAAAAATAAGGAAACTAGATATTGTTACAAGGATGTTTTTAACAAGCTGTATATATGCATTAGGGACATCTCCACTAGAATGTGTCACATTCAAGATGTTTTGGTTATGCCTTTCTCTGAAGGCAGTATGATCTTGGAGTCGTAAAGGTCTTTAGAAGTCACAGCTGTTGTAGGGAGGTAAGATAGCTACATCGTCTCAGGAGGCTGGCTGATTACTTTGGTGCTAACTGTGTGGGGTTAGCAGTTTGACCCTTGGCTTTTCCATCCAGAAACTCAAATCTTTCTAGTATCTCCCAAGCTAAAAGAGACCCAAAAGGAGTGACCACAGAAACTAAACTTGTAAACAAGATTGATGTACAAGCCAGAATACAAATTCATTCATTTATAATACAAAATACAACTGCCAGTATATTTTCTTCCTGTAGGAAATCTATTTAAAAAGCCAAATTATAATTATTAAAGTTGCTTGCTAATCATGAGATCAAAGAAATGGAAGTTCACGTCATCTCGCTATGATAACGCAAGGCGCTCATCTCTGCTCTAGAGATGTGTCTGCCAAGGAACTGACTACTTGAACCCAGGCTGACCAGGGTTCCTCTCCCCAGGACTGGGGGATGCCATGAGCAGTCAGGGAGAGCAGACATTTCATCTCATGGCGTGTGTAGGGAATCCCATTCAGTGAGCGTGATGATCAAGGGTGAGGTGAGAGGAAAAAAGAGGACAGACGAGGATGAAGAGGTAAAGGAAACCAGATCATGGGCTGTAGAAAATGGTTGAGGGAGTGATCAGGGGCAGGCCAAGAATTATTAAGTGGTATTGAGAGCTTATCTGGGGGTAGAAAGCATGGATGTGTGCAGCTATTCCAACCTATGCAACTGGGTCATTTTTGATAGTTATCTGGGTACCCTTAGGCAGAAGCTAGATGGCTAAGTTGATCCAGAACTAGGAGTATATGGAGCAAATATACGACAGTAAGAAGTGGAAAACCAACAGTACAAAGATTTTTAGGTGCTGTTTATAGTGGCAAAAGGAATGATGAACCCTGAGGTTTGCACTAAGCAAAGCCATGAAGAAAAGGATGGGACAGAGGTCTTGATGAGGCAGAAGACAAGTCTGAATATCTACCTCCCCTGTAGTCAATGAGCATCTTAAGGACAGAGACCAGATCTTATTTGCTATGTGCTTGGTACCTAAGACCATGCTTGGCACATCGCAGGCACTTAAGAATGCTGACTGAATGTAGAGATGAATGAATGAGCGGGATTTCCCTTGTGGTGCAGTGGGTTAAGAATCCAGCATTATCACTGCAGTGGCTCAGGTCACTCCTGTGGTGTAGATTCCATCCCTGGCCCAGGAACTTCAACATGCTGCAGGTGAGGCCACAAAAAAAAAAAAAAAAAAAAAGATAAATGAGTGAGTAACCAAGCCATCTTAGAACTCAGGGCTCCTGCCTCTATTCTTAATATACAGTAATTCTTCTAGTGGATAAGCTCCCTAGAAGACAAAAATGCCTGGAGTTCCCGTCGTGGCGCAGTGGTTAACGAATCCGACTAGGAACCATGAGGTTGCAGTTTGGGTCCCTGCCCTTGCTCAGTGGGTTAACAATCCGGCGTTGCCTCGAGCTGTGGTGTAGGTTGCAGATGCGTTGCTGTGGCTCTGGCGTAGGCTGATGGCTACAGCTCCGATTTGACCCCTAGCCTGGGAACCTTCATATGCCGAGGGAGCAGCCCAAGAAATAGCAAAAAGACAAAAAAAAAAAAAAAGAAAGAAAAAGAAATGCCATAGTTGCTCGTACCTAAATTTCTCCCATAAAAAACAATCCAAAAATTAAAACCAATAGCCACTCATATCAAAATTAAAACAAATACAAGTAACAGCCACCACCATTTGATTGAAGGTCTGCCACGTGTCAGCTGTGTTAGGACTATATTCTTTTTTTTTTCTTTCAGGCTAGGGGTCAAATTGGAGCTGTAGCCGCTGGCCTACACCACAGCCACAGCAATGCGAGATCCGAGCCATGTCTGTGACCTACACCACAACAATGCTGGATCCTTAACCCACTGAGAGAGGCCAGGAATCAAACCCACATCCTCATGGATATTAGTTGGATTCATTTCCGCTGCACCAGGAAGGGAACTCCTAGGACTTTGTTCTTTTTTTTTTTTTTTAATGTTTAAAGTTTTTTTAATTGAAGTATAGTTGATTTACAATGTTGTGTTAGTTTCATGTGTACGGCAAAGTGAATAGTATACTGTTAACATAAATAAAAGTTATTTCTCATTTCCTGTGTGTTTTACCCTTGGAACAAAGTTTAAGTCCTTACCAACCTGAAGGTGACTTTTCGCTTCTCAAAAAGCGCATTAATTTTGGGGGTCCTGTGTTGATTTGCATCATGCTTTTGTATCACGATATAACATAAAACAATAGGATCCCTCATCTCTAGAGAAGTTAAAATTCTTAGTGACAAGGTTGGTATAAAATGTAGTGGTTTTTTTTGTTTTTGTTTTGTCTTTTTGCCTTTTCTAGGGCTGCTTCCATGGCATATGGAGGTTCCCAGGCTAGGGATCTAATTGGAGCTATAGCTGCCGGCCTACACCACAGCCACAGCAATGCAGGATCCGAGCCGCCTCTGTGACCTACACCACAGCTCATGGCAATGCCAGATCCTTAACCCACTGAGCAAGGCCAGGGATCAAACCTGCAACCTCATGGTTCCTAGTCAGATTCATTAACCACTGTGCCACAAAGGGAACTCCAAAAGGTAGTTTTCTTATTAATAACACAGCTAAGACTGAGGCTATTTCCTGACAAAATTCTCATTTTTCTGTTTCCCTTCTCCAAGATCAGGTAGGACTTTATTCTTTTCTCATTTCATTTGCATGACACCTCTTTAAAGCAGGATTTATCCCCATTTTACAGAAGCTAACACAGGACTAGGCTGGGAGAGGTTAAAGATCTTGTCCAGAATCACACAGCACATAAACAGAAGACAAGATTTAAATACAATCCTGTTGGGATCTAAAGACCATGCTGCTTCTTTTTTTCTTTCACGAAGCAGTGCTCCTTGTCCCCAGCATAATATATTTTGGGTTGATTTAGACCTGTCCAATCTGGAAGCCAAAGCAGGAAAAATGATGTTTCTCTCCTTGGATCCCAGACTTCTAGGGTTCAGGAAAACAGTGAAAAGGTGTACGCAAGCTACTATCATTGTTTATTTGTTTGTTTATTCTTTTTCAGCTGCCTTGTGGCATATGGAGTTCCCAGGCCAGGGATCAGATCTGATCTGCAATTGCTACCTAGGCCACAGCTGGGGCAACACTGGATCCTCAACCCACTGTGCTAGGTCAGGGACAGAATCTGTGTCCCAGTGCTCCCAAGACACTGCCAGTCCTGTTGCACCACAGAGGGAACGCCAATCATTGTTTTTTAAAAAATAGAATAAAAAAAATAGAATAACATATTTACCTATGGAAAGGTGGAGCGATTTTTAGCAAACTAAAAGTCTGGGTTCTTTGCTTTTGGTTGGAATTATACTAACTCTGAGCATAAGTATTGGTCATTTCAGGTTCATCCAAGTTGACTGGCAGTTAAAGAGATATGTATTTGATTAATTTTAAGTAGAGAAACCTTTTGATAAACTAACAAAAAGGACCGCTATTTTCTGAAGTAATTCCTTTTGAAAGGCTAAACGCACTTCATGTACTATCTTATTGACTCCTCCAAGGAATTCTAATATTATTATTATATTACATTAATTAATACAGATCTTCCTCTACTTACGATGGAGTTATGCCCCGATAAAGCCATCATAATCAGACAATATTTAGTCAAAAATGCATTTAACACACCAAACCTACTGAACTCCGTCTAGTCTGCCTTGAACGTTCCCAGAACACTCCCATTAGCCTACGGCTGGGCATGGTCATCTAACACAAAGCCTCTTTTATAATAAAGTGTTGTCTATCTCATTAATGTATTAAATACCATACACTGCAAGAGGAAAGCCGAATGGCTGTGTGGAGCCACAGTGGTTGTTAAGTATATTGGTTGTTTCCCTCATGATGTTGTGGCTGACCAGGAGCTGCAGCCCCTGCTGCCCTACTTCCCCAGCATGGGGCCAGCCCAGGAAAACATCCACATTCAAAATTCAAAGCATGGTTTCTACTGAAGGCGTATGACTTTTGCTTCCTCATGAAGTCCAAAAATCTCAAGTCAAACCATCCTAAGTCATGAACATCTGTAATTATTTTATAATAATATCATTTTCCATTTTGCAAATGAGAAAAAGTGAGTATCTTTGAATAAAAGAGAGCTCTAATAAGTTAATCTAGATCCCATAACCTGTAACTGGCAGAACTGAGATTTGAATTGAGGTACGTCTGATTCCAAAGCTTTACCACACAGTTCAGCCCTACAGACTCACGGAGGTTCTATTGTTTGGCTGGCACAAGGGATTCCAGGATGAGTTAAAATACTGTTCAAGAGACTTAGAATCCAGTAGCCCCTTTCAAAGCTTGGGGTGTTGGAGAGAGTAATAAAGGGGTGCTTGGGGGAACTCTGGGCCACACTGGATGGGATTCTGTCCCATTTCAAGGAGCTGAGGCGTCCAGAGCATGAACCCACTGTTGGAAGCAGGAAGCAATTGTGCTTATAAAGCAGCTTGGCGTGAACACTCACTTCCTTCTTCTATCTAGAACAAAACCCAAAGCCACAGTTCATAAAGCGAAATTCCTGCAAATGCAAATTAATGAAGTACAAACTGAGAGCTCACACAGAGCTGACAAAGGAGAGAACCAATCAGTCACATGGGGTGGTCAAAAAAGGATTCTAAGAGGCAATCTGAATCGTGGAGGAGGTGGTAGGGGTGGGAGTTGGGGGCGGGGCGGGGTTGTCCATGCCAATTAAAATACCACACTCTTCTGTTTCTCTTAGTAAAAGGCCTGGTATTACAATTTAAAAACAAGGAACTCTTTCCACAAACTCCTAACTTCTTGAGCCCTGTGAATCCATAACTCAGAGAATTCCCTAATTATAATCATTAAAATATGTGAAGTTGCCAGATCTTTCTCAGTATTTATACCTCAGCATTTATAGTAGGTTTTTGTTGTTGGTGGTGGTGGTTTTTTTTTTTTTTTAAGGGCCACACTGGAGGCATATGGAGGTTCCCAGGCTAGAGGTTGAATCAGAGCTGTAGCCGCCAGCTCACACCACAGCCACAGCAACACCAGATCTGAGCCTCACCTGCAACCTACACCACAGCTCACAGCAACGCCAGATCCCCAACCCACTGAGCGAGGCCAGGGATTGAACCTGTGTCTTCATTGATGTTAATCAGATTTGTTTCTGCTGAGCTATGACGGGAACTCCAGTTTGGAGGGTTTTTTAAAAAACATTGGAGTTCAGTATTTTCTGATATCCATTCTGGGTCCCACAGAAACAAAAAGGAACTCACTGATTCTGGATTTCATATATACTAAAAAACACGGAGCTCAAATGTCCAAGCTTTGCTAATAACATTTTGATGGAAAGTTTTTGTTTTTGTTTTTTTAGCTGTGCCCACGGCATATGAAAATTCCAGGGCCAGGGCTCAAACCCACGCCACAACAGTGACAACCCCAGATCCTTAACCCACTGCACCACCTAGAAACTTCTTTGCTTTGCTTTTTAAACTAAAAAAAAAAATAAAGTTGAGGGTGAGGCTCATGTGTTCTTACTGTGTGGCTCCCTATCACAGAAAATCTTAATAACACCTGGGGCTTGCCAAATTTCTTTTGAAAACTTCAGTCTTCTAGGTTATAAAAACAGCCTGAAATAAGCTGCTGCCTTTATTGCATGAAATGGAATGAGCCAAATACTTCTTATTGAAAACAAGCCCAAATCAGCACAAGAGTTGAAGAAGAGTGGAAAAGACTCAACAAAAATACAAGAGTAATTAAGCTTTACTAAAAGGCCCACTTGGATGGCAGGGCAATCACAAGTCAACCTGATCATCACCACAAAAACAATTCGCTCATAGCCAGCGCAGCTGCAGTTACCACTGTGAGCAATATCAACAACAGTGTGAGGGCACCCATGCCAGAGTCTCACGATTTCAGGAGAGAAAGTTCCACCTTCTACTTCATTCAAAGTCAAGAGTAAAAGTCAGGCCAATGGAAAATATGTTGGAAACCATTTGGGGACTCTCCAATGAAAACATTCCTTCCCTTTTTATTTTAACTATTTGAGACAGCCAAGCTTTGGAGCTGGAAGAAGAAGAATCAGTCACCACTCACCCTGGGGGCAAACCCGCCCTACGAGAATCTTTGCAGAATCGCTTTCTGAGATGCTGGGCCACTCCAGAAGAGTGACCCTTTCCAGGCCTCGGGGGACACGTGTGGTGTATGCTGCCAACCTTCAGTCACCTGATAAAGGTGTTCATTTATGGAAGCACATTGTTTGCAGCTTTAATTCTTGGCTTAAGAGTAAAGCCCCTGTATTACTGATGGAAAGATAGCCAAATACTCCAATAGGGTGTGTGTGTATGGGGGGTGGGGGGGTGAGTGTGTGTGGGTGTGTGTGGTTTTGTTGTTTTTAAATCTGGCCCCTGAGCCAAACTGTATCAAGGTTGAGGATGTCTTCAATTCCACTCCCCCAAAAGGACAGAATAAAACAGAGAGAGAGGGTCAGCAAGCAGGAGTTCAAGTATAAACCTTTTAAATCCAGTCTCTTAGAACACTGTAAACCAGCTATAATGGAAAAAAAATAAAAATCATTATATACAAAAAAAAAAAAACCAAAAATCCAGCCTCTTACTAGCTTAGGGACTTTCTGTTTCTTGCTTCATTGATGTCCCTAGATTCAGGATTCAGTTCCTGAACTTTCCAGCCTGCTTTCCAAACTGCAGTGGAAACTTAGCTTTTAGGACAACAGCAGAATTGAGTCCCATGTATCCGAATGGCAATCATGAAATGTCCTCAGAGTTGCTCCTTGCTAGTCACTTTTTGGATTTCCCTAAATATCATAGGTTTTCTATTTCTTTTTCAAAAAGCTCATTGCACTTATACACAGAATCTAAAAAATAAAACTAGTGAAAAAAACCAAAAAGGAAACAGACTCACCGAAATAAAGAACTAGTGGTTACCAGTGGAGAGAGGGAAGTGGGGGAGGAGCAAGATAGAGATAAAGGATTATGAGGAGCAAACTATGCAAACTACTGCCTTTGGAATGGATAAGCAATGAGATCCTACTGTATGACGCTGGGAACTATGTCTAGTCACTTGTGATGGAGCATGATAATGTGAGAAAAAAGAATGTATGTATGTATGTATATGTGAATGGGTCACCTTGCTTACAGTAGAAAATTTTTGTTTGTTTGTTTTGTTATTTTGCCTTTTCTAGGGCCGCTTCCCATGGCATATGGAGGTTCCCAGGCTAGGGGTCTAATCGGAGCTGTAGCCACTGGCCTATACCACAGCCACAGCAATGCAGGATCCAAGCCGCATCTGCAACCTACACCACAGCTCACAGCAATGCTGGATCCTTAACACACCAAGCAAGGCCAGTGATTGAATCCACAACCTCATGGTTCCTAGTCGGATTCATTAACCACTGTGCCACGACGGGAACTCCTATACAGTAGAAGACTGACAGAATACTGTAAACCAGCTATAACAGAAAAAAACAAAAATCATTAAAAAGAAAAAAATTTAAAAAGTGCAAACTACAATGAAGAAAATAAATAACTACAAGGATATATTACACAACATGAGGAATATACCCAATATTTTATGATAACTATAAATGGAGAACCTTTAAAAATTGTGACTCACTACATTGTACAACTGTAACTTATATAATATTATATATCAACTATATCTCAATTTTAAAAAGCCTCATTCATTATAAAAAAAAAAAGTTTGTCCATATGCTGATTGCTTGTTACAAATTGTCTATTTCTCCTTCACGTAAAATTCAACAAGGTCAGTACTAAGGCCATGGCTTTTATTCTCCACATGGCATGTTTTTATAGCATTCATCTTAATAAATACAAATAGCTTTGCATTTGGGCCATACGTTTTGACAATAAGTATCTATGTTTAAACTATCATCTTGCTCACTTTCAAAGTCACTTAGGAAGGCCAAAATGGGGAACTGCAGACTCAGGAAGAGGAAATGACACAGCCAAATCAAGTCTGTGTGAGCATGAAACTTGGGTCCAGGTCTGATCACTGGTCCTACAAGGCTATACTCTCCCTACACTCCTCTTTAATATGCATTGTCACCTAGAGTATAGCCTGGAAATGAGCTGAGTACCATGGCCTGTCTCTTAATTATGTTCCATTCTTTTCTCTTTGTCTTTTTAGGGCCACATCTGCAGCATATGGAAGTTCCCAAGCTAGGGGTTTAATCGGAGCTGCAGCTGCCAGCCTACGCCACAACCACAGTAACATAGGATCCAAGCCACATCTGCGACCTACACCACAGCTCATGGCAATGCCAGATCCTTAACCTACTGAGGGAGGCCAGGGATCAAACCCAAGTCCTCATGGGTATCAGCTGGGGTTGTTACCACTGAGCCACAACGGGAACTCCAATTTTCCATTCTTTATTTCAAAGTAAACTCAGCGTGAGATCTGTGCAAGTTTTGTTTGTTTACTTTGCCTTTTTTACTTTGGCTTCAGCTTTCTTATTATTAAAAAACATTTACACTGGGAACTATGTCTAGTCACTTATGACGAAGCATGATAATATGAGAAAAAAGAATGCATACATGTATGTGTAACTGGGTCACCATGCTGTACAGTAGAAAATTGACAGAGCATTGTAAACCAGCTATAATGGAAAAAAATAAAAATCATTATATCCTCAAAAAAATAAAAATCATTTATCCCACCCACTCAGCAGAGTTATTTTAGGGTCAAATGACATCAATAAAAAGACTGGAAAGAGGTAATCATTTATTATTAAGGTGGGCAGAACAACAGTCCCCCAAAGATGTCACATCCTAGTCCCACTGGATAGAACCTGTGAACATGTTAGTTTACATGGAAAGGGGAAATTAGGTTTGCAGATGGAATGAAGGTTGCTAGGCAACTGGGTCTGAATGAGGGAAATGATCCTGGTTTATTTAGGTGCATCTAATGTGATCACAAGGGTCCCTAAATGTGGAAGAGGGAAGCAGATGAGTAAGTGTTAAAGGGATGTGATTGTGTCACGAAGACTCCCCAGTCATTGCTGGCTTTGAAGATGGAAGGAGGCATAAGCCAAGGAATGCAGGCGGCCTCTAGAAGATACAAAAAGTTAAAAAAAAAAAAAATACAGCTAATTCCCTCCTAGAACCTCCAGAAAGAAGCACACCCCTGCTCACACATCAATGTCAGCCCAGTGAGATCTATCTGTGTTGTTTCAAGCATTTAAATGTGCAGTTACTTATTACAGAGCCATAGGAAAATAAATGCAATCACTTAAATGATTGAACATCCTAGGACTGAAATAAATTCTTGATGGCTTCTAAGAGCTGAGTGAAATACAATAAGCTATCCCCCAGTGTCTGCCTGGTAGATCACCCAAACGTCTAATAAGAGGAAGACCCCAAGACAGCAGGGCCAGCAGGAGCACCCAGCCAACCAAGAGTAGGAAAGCCCTGACTGCAGCTGCCCCCAAGACACCCTGGGTAGAGGCAGATGCTAGAAATGACAAGAGGTTGCTGTCCTTCCCAACTGCTGGGTGGGAACACCCTTCCCCCCAGCCCCCTGCTAGCAGCAAGGTGAGTGGCAGATCTTCCTCCTGCTTGTTGCCCTTCCACTGAAGCTGCATCCACTTTGTCTCTTTTGGTTGCTGGCACCCTTTTCAATCTCCTCCAGGTTGCTCTTAGCTCACTTCCCAGGCAGCAGGATTTAGAGCATCTGCCCTGGGACCAAATGCCCAGAAACCCCTCTGCCATCAGGTTCCAGATTCAGGACCAGGGCAGAGTAACTGAACAACGTCTTTCTTCCTCTATTCTTGTTGGAAGATCATTCCTGCCTCACATACATCTCATCAGAGGGCCTCCAGGGACAGAGGCAGAGCAAATGCCATGTTTGAAAATTATTTTCCTCCAGCTGTGCATTAATATTTTATTTCAATCTTGCCCCCAAGCCTGCTCAAGATGAAAAGCTTGAGGGGGTTCCAATGATGGATCAGAGCCAAACTGATTTTTGTCCATGCCTCCAGGTCCCTGCTCTTGCCCACCTCCAGGAGTCTTATCATTAAAATAACAATCCTGCCCCGGAGAGTCTTCTATTCCTGCAGATTTACACACACTCAGCATCCCTACCAGGTCTCCGAGGCTCTTTCCTGGTCAATTCAGCTTCCACAGGAGCATACACCCTGACCTGCATTCCTGGAACAGTTTCTTTTGCAAATCAGCAGGTTTTAAGCAAACGAGGGCACATTTCAGGACATTGAACTACACAATTAGCTGAGGGTAAATTTGGTGAAGCATCTGGTCTGCTCACCAAAATGGAAATCCAAAAAAAAAAAAAGTGCAGCTTTTAAAATTAAACATTAACTGTGTAAGGTTAATTCTGTGCAAGTCTGAAATGGCACAGAGCAGCACTGGCTCTGTACAGGGGCTGGAGGGGCTGGGGTTCCTGGGGCTGCTCAGGAGAATCATCATTTGACTGGGGTGGATGCTGAACATAGAGACAAATGTAATTCAGCCAAATATAATGCCGATCATCTTCTGTTGGCATCTCCTAGTCAACTGTCAGCAGTTTGAGCATTTTACTAAGTGTGAAATTAGAATTGTACATTAGAATTTTTTGAAAGGACACACTGGATTAATCAAATTAAAGATATACTCCCTGATCTCTTGGATCTTAGAACACATGCAAAAAGCCTATGTAAAAAAAGCCTTGTACCACTCTTCTCTTGTCGAATGCAAGGTCAAAAGCACAGGTCAGTGAGACAATAAAAGGACAACGAAGAGAAGAAAGTGGTCTGGGCAAATCTATTCACTCTCAGACTGTTCGAACCACTTCCATTTCATGAGTATTTTCGTTGAAGTTTTATAATCTCCCTTCTCTGAGACTCAGAAAGGCCAGTTTGACATAGTATTTCCAAACACTGGCATAAAATAACACATGTAAAAAGTAAAAAGATCAGGGAAAGTTTTCAGGGGGAAGAAGCAAGGAAGCATGAAAGCTAATATTTTCTTTTCCCCATTTTTGCAGCAGTAGGTAGCCCCCGTGATAGAAATTACAAATCTGTTAGGAAATCCGTGACTGTTCTTGTTTTATCCCTCATTCTGCTCATGTGGGGCGCTCTTATGTGATTTGATTATCCACCAGCTGACTTTACAGTTTGACCATCCTTTTCGGTCAAAGTCAAGTTATTCCAACAGAGGTAGAAGTAGAATTTCAGTAGTAATAAATGCAGGCTTGGTGACAAGAAAAAATATCAAAGCACTCAAATAGAAGCTGGAAACCATGAAAAGGTCACACAGAGTAAAGGGTCTTAGTGGGCCACAAACTGCACAAAAGTCAGCAAGTCTTTAAAGGTTAAGGGTAATACTGGGGAGGCCAGAAACAAGATCAGAATATGTGTGATACATGGCTGGGGGAGTTAGCTAAGGGGCTACTTAAATTTAAATGAGTTAAAATGAAATAAAATCTCAAATTCAGTTCTTCAGCCAGCCTAGACACATTTCAAGGGGTCCAGGCTACTTTGCTGAATGGCACAGACCTAGGACATTTCCATCATTGCAGAAAGTTTTATTGGATGCTGCTAAGCTAGAGACAGAGGAGCCCTGAAAAGAGTCTAGACAAATACCACCAAGGTCATTGGAAAATAGAACCTCTGAAAGAGGCATTAAGACTAAAGTAAGTTTCTTAAAATTTGAAAGGAAAAAAGGTGAGGCGTGACTTTGGACTTTAAAATATGATAACTGCTGAGCGAAAACCAGATGTTTTCCACTTGTTGGAAGAGCTGTAGCAGGAAGCTTGTAAGTTAGTCATAAAGCATCTCTAATTGTGAGGTGACTGGACACCGGAAGAGAACAGGAAGGAACACTGTCAAATTTGCATCCTGGGAAAGATTTAAAAATAGAGTAGCAACACGACCTCTAGATTGACTAGAATGAACTCTGTCTTGATCACCAATTTGCTTGGATCAGTTTGAACCCAGGACATAGAGCACTCAAGCAGAAGGCAGGGTGGCTGCATGAATCCCAGAGGGTTTTGTTTTGGTCCCTCATATACATGGGGACGGTAATCCCAAATCCCAGCCTTGAATCTCAACTTCAAAGTCTACCCACCTTTGCTTCACTCCAGGCTCCTTTGTCTCCAAGGGAGTTAGAAAAGCTCACATCAGGCTTTCCTTTGAGAAGCCCATTCCATCTTCTTTGAGAAGCTGCAGAGACAGAGCCTGTGGTGACCTCAGATGCTCTAAGTTAGTGTGGCTATAGTGTGGGCCAAGGGTAAGAGCCAAGGTTTTGGAACCAAAGAGCCCCAGATTCAAGTTCTAGCACTTCCTCTTACTGACTGGGCAACTTTGGGCCAGTCTTTAACGTTTATATTAAACATACTCCCTTGGTTGCAAATAACTTTTTTTTTTAATTGAAATTTGATTGGTTTATGTACTTGGGAAACACAAGGGTCTGCTCCTCATGTATAAGGAATCTACTTTAGGGGGTCTCTCACTTACAATACTCCTCTTTTGTCACCAGTTTTGTTTATTAGTCTCTTCTGTTTGCAACCAACAACACCCCAAACCAACTATCTACTGTAAATAAAGAATTTATAGACTCATGCAAGCTGGGTGGTTCAAGAGTACTGTGAACTTACGGCATGGTTAAATCTAGGAATCCAAATGATATCTTTCTATCCATCCTCAGCTAAGCTTGTTCTATATGGTGAGGAAAATGACTAGAAGAAGCCAAGCCCCAGACTTAACCTGCCAAGTCCCCAGGATACAAAGATCATATCCTCCCTGGAAGAAAATCCCAGGAAAGTTTCTGACTGGCCCAGTCTGGGTCAGTGCCCATTTATGGGCCAGTAACTGACCAGGAAGATGGGGCTTTCTGATGGGTCAGGTCTGGGTCACACCTCCATCCCTTTGCCTCAGGGTGGACAATAAACCCAACCCAAATTGCCCTGGATGAGTTCCTCACAGCAAAGAGTCTTGGGTACTGTATGGTCCATAACAATATGCTTACAGCAACTTCTCAGACTTGGTTTCCTCATCTGTAAAATGGAGATAGACTATTTTTATCATAAGACTATTACAAGGGTAAATGAGGTAATTTATGTACAGCATCTGAAATGTTGCTCAAAAGATGGTAGCTAGTGTTTCTGCCAATAATTTACAATGATTTTTTTTTTAGGACCTGTGGTGGCTCTATAATCAGTCAACTTAGCCATGCTGAACTCCATCTCCCAGAATTCCCTTTCTTGTGTGTCTCTGGTTAGACCGAGCTGCAGGAGATATTCCCACGGTAGAAATGAGGCAGCAGGCATTTTGTAGCTCACACATATTATCACTTAATCTGTTGGCTCACCTTGTTGTGGGGCAGCCATCAAGCCTACAACAGTTCCACCTTCCCCCAGAACCTCCTTCAGCTTCTCTGACTCCTGGGCCAGGTGTGTGTTTAGTCTCTGATAGAGGGCACCCTCTCCTGCAGGACACTCATGCCTCCAGTCAGAGGCAGTGAGAACTGACCTGGTTTCAGTCCTTCTTGGGTCCCACCTCATGCTCGTGGGCTCCCGCTCATCCTTGTTCTCCACTTTATACCTACCTTCCCTCCCTTCCCAACTATCTTCGCTGAAGACTTCAAAAGCAACCATGAGACAGAAAAGAAAATAGCCTTACAGAGTCACCAGCTCGCCTGACAGCATGAGGTCAAATCACCTTCCCCCCGCCACACACACATCTCTAGGTCATTCTGCCACTTTCATTGCATGCCACTTTCTGATGATACCAGAGCCTTATTTTTTTCTAAACTCCCCTCAGCCTCCCTTTTGGGCTTATGGGGGAAAAAAAAAGACTCTGGAAATCATTTCAAGAGAAGCACAAATTAGGATGAAACTGGACCTGACAGTTAAGGTAAGCTTCAAAATAATTTTTTTTTAAAGCTAGAAAAAAAATACCATTGCACCAACCACATTCTAATCCTGCCCTCCTAGATGCACAGCAAATGAAATAAATGGGACCATCTATTATTGATCCTGCATTGGCTCATACTTGCCTAAAGTCAGTGGCAAGGCCCATGCAAAAGGCAATGAGCTATTTGGGCCAGGGAAGGAGCTAGATTACTTAATCAGGAATTATTTTCTGTTGAGTTACATATAAGCTTAAGGCCACTGAATGAGGGTGTGTATCACAGCCATGGATGTGCAACAAAGGAATTTCTTGCCACGTACGTTTCTGCACTTGGAGACTTGGCTAGGTCCCTAGTGGCAGCTGCCCAGGACAGTGTTCTCGGGACTTCCTCATTCCTGCCTCTCTCTATACAGGAAGCAACAGAGTAGTACACGCTACTCCTTTCTCTGCTCTGTAGGGAAACTCATAACAGGCAACACTGGCTGAGAAAGGAAGCATTCCCATCCTGTCACATGAACTGAGGTAGATTTAGCAAACAAGTGATTTCACTTTGGAGCTCCATCAAGGCATCACTCAGGATGCTTGTTGGCTTCTTGATCTCCCCTCCCAACTCTGTCTTAAAATCTCTCTTGTTTAACTTGTGGCTGCCTGATGGGAGGGGGAGGGAGTGGGAGGGATCGGGAGCTTGGGCTTATGGACACAACTTAGAATAGATTTACAAGGAGATCCTGCTGAATAGCATTGAGAACTTTGTCTAGATACTCATGTTGCAACAGAAGAAAGGGTGGGGGAAAAAATGTAATTGTAATGTATACATGTAAGGATAACCTGACCCCCTTGCTGTACAGTGGGAAAATAAAAAAAATTATTAAAAAAAAAAAATCTCTCTTGTTTAGACACACCCACTTGAAATTTACCCCTAGTGCTACTTATGATAGACCAAGTCACAACCGTATGAAATCATTTAATCATCTTTTTGCCTTTTATAACAGTGGGTAGAGATGCTTCCAGCCCAGAGTGGGAGGTTAGTGGCAGCTGGTGGAGCTCTGGGGAGCAAGGGTACAGGATTCAGGCAGTAGGGCATGGGAGCTCTGAGCAGGGGCGAGTTGCCATCGTATAAGTGCCTTAAGATGCGCTGGTGGTGTGCGGGGCCCCTCAAGGTGGGAGAGGGCACGTCAGGGAATGTAGCAAGGCCCTGAGCTTCCCTCTGCCACATCTTGGCCTAAGGCCACATATCCTTCCTGCCGTGTGTCGCGGTCATTTCATGGGTACATCAGGGGCGTAGCCCCTGTCCTCTGTGATGGTAGGTGAGATGCCTCTGGCTTCCTGACCCCAGTCCTTGACCTCATCAGGTGCCAGCCTTACCCTGATAGCATCTTAAGAGCAGGTTTGATTCTGGCTGCCTCTGTTTGGGGATGGTTGTGTTGCTGTGGACACTAGTGGGAGCCCACCTGGACTCCTCTATGCACAGCCCCGACATGCAGGGGAGCTAATGCCTCCAGTGGAACCTCCAACAATAGGCAACGGGAGCTGACGAGGAATGCTAATTCCAGCTGATCATCAGGTACACAATCCTGAGAGACCATCCTGGATGGGCTTAGGCTCCATTTACAGAGCGATGACCTTGATAACACACCTATATGGGCTTCTCGTTCCCCTCCCTCTTTTCCCAGTGCCTCGCTTCTGCAATCTGGGATCCCCTCCCATATAAACTACCCGCCCACCATCTCTTATCTTGGGCTCAGCCTTTCCTTCTTGGGACCGAGGACAGGAAAAATAACATTTCTGGAGTTTGCTGGTGGCTCAGCAGGTTAAGGATCCAGTACTGACACTGCTGTGGTCCAGGTTTGATCCCTGGCCTGGGAAATTCTGCATGCCCCAGGCACAGTAAAAAATAAATAAATAAAATAACATTTCTGTGGAATCAATAAATCCCAAGGCCCCATGAGGCTCAATCTTGGCAGGAAGTCCAGCTAACAATAATGGCATCATGAAAAGGAACTCCAACCTTTAGTATTTATAAAGATACATCAAAGAGGAGCCAACACTCTAAATTCCCCTTGTCTGGGCCCCAAACCATGTCGCAGCTGCTCCAGACTCCTTTGCACACCATTGCTGCTCTTCCTCTCTCCCATCTCTTTTATTGTATGAATGTATTTAGCTTCTCTGGCTTAAATCACATGCACACAACCCTCCCCTCCTCTCCCCCCTTTCTCATCCCCCTGCCCCCATCTCTCTGCAGAAGCTGTTCTCCTGATTCTGCTTCCCTGAAGACCCAGCAGCAAGGGGGACTCCTGTTCCTTCCCAACACCCCCTTTCTTTGGTTCTAGGATAAAAGTCAGACCGCAAGCTTTTAGGGCACAAGCATAGAACTTGGCTTGCAGAGTTCTCACAGCCGACCTGCAGGGAGACAACATTTTTCCTGTCATAACACACATAGAAATGGCACTTTTGTAACATATAATCAAGCAAATCACTACAACTGCCATCCCAAGAGCTCCATCCTCCTTGGCACAGTGTCCCCGTTTGCCACACACCAGCATGTCAGACCACCCCAGTTGGGAGGGCAGTGGGACATGCAGGCGGGGACAGGGGCCCCCACACTGTGGTGGGTCTGAGAGCATGTGGAGAGCTGGCGCGCGCTCTCTCCCCATCTTGGCTTCTAATGAACACACACACCGCTTGACATTTTCCTGCACATTCTTACATTTTCCAGCTGCCTCCCTGCCCCCTTGCACACATTCCGCAACACGGCACTTAATTGTTCTCTGCTGGTTGGCAGCACTGGTGTGCACAGCCACGCCTGCAGCCTTGCTTTGTTCCCAGTGTAATCAGTGGCTGTCCCTGGCTGTCCCTCAAAAAGCAGACAAAACCAGCCAGCTGCAGACCCAGCTGTCAGCGAGCCCTGCCGCTGGCATTCAAGTGGCCACAAGAGAGCCACACAGGACCCAGAGCGGGCCCATTCCTCCCCTTTCTCCTCTCACAATTGACAGGCTCTGAGGAAGGAAACGTGAGCTCTGGGCTTGGCAGCGGGGCAGGAGGCTCTTGTTAACAGCTTGCCTTCCTGTTTATATGGGGTCTGGCAAAACTGTTAATTTCTCTCACGGAGGTGACAAATGGGAAAACCAGAACACCAGGGAAGAGCAGCCTGGAAAACAGCCTCGGAAAGACACCTTGAAGTGAAGCAGGAGGCTGGGGGCGGGGAGGGGGTCGGGAGGGACCCTCTTGGGTTCTCAGGCCTCCTGAAGAGGACCTCACACACTTAGCTGTCCCTCCAAAGAGACACAGCGAGCCAGGGTGTGTGGGCATGCCTCTCCTGCCATTCTACTGCCCACCAAAGTGGCCCACAACAGAACCTGTAAAGCACCTGTGGCGTGAACATCTGCCTAAGGACCTGTGGAGTCTGTCTCTGTCATCCATGAGTGATCCCCAATCCAAGTCTGAAGCTAAAACCACTTCAGGAAATAACACCAGGATTTGGTGGCCCCTGCCTGCTGTTCCCCCCTGGTATCCTAAATCCTGGGCAGCATTTCGTGACCCTAGCTATATATTGAAAGCAACTGGGGAGAGTCTGATTTATTATTCTGGAGAGGGTCCTGGACACTCATCTATTTTAAAATCTCAAGCGATGCTAATGAGTAGTTAGGGTTGAAAATGTCAGGGAGGAAAAACTTTTCCTCCACCCTCTTAGGTTCTGTATCAAGGGACTGCAAATGTAACTGACAATACAGATTAACAGAATAAAAGGCATACAGACTTATTAATATTTCACATGGGAGCTCACATAAAAGAAGTAAAACTCAAAGAAGTGGAGAGATTTGGGAGCTTATATGCCCTTCTTCACAAAGGAAAGAGGGTCTGGGTTTCAAGGGACAATGAATCATGGGGAAAACCAGTGGGAGATAAGGGTAATTTTAGTAAAGATTACTTATGCAGACTCATCTCAGGGCTGACTCGTAATAAGAGTTACTATTGTCTTCCTGGTTCGGGAACGGGTATGTCTTCAAAAGGGAAACATACACCCTGCTTTTAGGTGGAAAAGGGGAGGGCAGAGAACTCTTCCTGCAACTATTGCTTCTCAATTGCCTTCAGCTTAAATAATTCTTATTCCAAAAGGGCATATTTGGGGATGGCCTATCCTGATCCCCTGGAAGAAGTAAAGGATAAAGTATTATTGTTTTCATTATCAATTACCATTATTATTTTAAATGCAATGCTAGTTTATTTGAAAAGGCCATAGAGGTGGGGGTGGAGGCAAGGAATGAGATGAAGAAGTGAATTCCAACAGTCATAGCCCCCTGTTAGGGTGAACAACAGTCCCTATCTGAGGGGCACTGGGGTGGTTTGGGGAAGTGTTCCATATCCCAGGAACACTTCCCCAAACCATCCAGTTTTGGGTGCTAAAACTGGTAAAGTCAGTCACCCCACCAGCTCTGAGGGCGCCAAGGGCTGTCTTTTCCTCTGGGTTCCCTGGGTCCCTGAGCCTCTTGAAGAGAAGGGTGGAGTTATTCATGCTTGTATTTCCCAGTATCTGCATGCTGCAGCTTCTCATTATCCAGTTCTCAAATTTGCTGCCTCCTGTTTAACACAACTAAGGTCCCCAGCTGCTGCTGTTTTATATAGGAATGCTACCACGCTTTCACGCCTGGAGAAAGACAGAGTGTTGTTTGTTCTAGATAGAGAAGCATCTTCAGAGTGGGTGGGAGAGCGGGTTGGAGGCTGAGCTCTGGGAGAGGATTTGCCAGCCTGCGGGCACAGAGCACTGTGGCAGCAAACATGGCAGAGAAATGGAACTATCCTCACCCCAGATAGAGAGCTCATTGAAATGGCTCTACGCACACAATTCCTATCAAAGGAGCTGGATTGGGCAAAGTAGCTATTAGAAGATTTGTCTTTTATGAAAGGAAAATCAAAATTCTCTCTCCCTCTGCTTCAGTTTTACATGGAGAGAGTGAACAAGGGTTTGTGAAGGAGCTGCAGCTCTCTGCTTGGGCTCCTGGAGGACTCAGAGCGGGACAGGCAGACCCTCCCGAAGCTGACAAGGAAGGCCTCCCCACCCCACCCTCCGGCCCCTCCCATCCTCATGGTGGCCATCCGGGTCCCTGCATGGCCCAGGGGACCTGCCAGGGTCCTGCCCATCACTTGTCTGGGATGATGGGCCCCCTTACTTCTACTCCTTCTGCAATGGTCAACTCAAGCCTAGGCACCTCCAGGAAGTCCTACCATCCTCTTTCTCTTCTGGGAGTTTCCAAAAGAAGCAGGGTCCATATCCAGCTCTGTCCAGCATCCCCCTGTACTCCCTTCTGGAAGTAACCAGGTAATTCATTCTTTGCTGATATATTCTCTGCCCACCCATCCCAGGTCTGATAAACCTGGGGGGCCATGGTCTGCCCACCTGCTTGTCATGATGTAGGAGTAAGAAGGAAGGTGGGGGTGGGGGATGGAGAAGCATAGTGTTGTCTCTGCTGCTATGAGGCCCTGCTGTGGGTCCTCTGTGCTGGGCATCCTTTCAGAACGCCCAGAGCCACGGGCTGCCTACCACCTCTGCTGCAGTTCCACTATGTTCTTGGCACCCACATCTTGGCCAGAGCCTCAGCTCAGCTCCATGGGAGGAAGCTAAGCATGTGATCAGGAACCTGACTCCAGAGTCAGCACCCCAGGTTCTGGCCGTGTGGCTAGATCTTCCTGATACTTTAGCTTTCACGTCCATAAGGTGGGGACAACTACAGTACTGATATCGCCATGTTATTGGGAGCATCAAGCGGCCTCCTTTTGTTAAAGCAGTTAGAACAGTGCCTGAGACCTCAGAAATGTCTATTATTATTTAACATTCTTGTAATAGAAGAGAGAGAGGCCACCTGATGGATATGAGTCCTGTCGCCTGAACGTCTCCCATCTCTGAGTCTGGTTTTTTATTGTTCGAGGCAATTCTGGCCTCTCTAGAAATGTCTCACCCCCACCACTCGTGGGTTTCCTTCTGTGCTGTACTATGCCTCCCCAGGAAGCCAGCCAGGGCTAAGTTCTAAAAAGGTTGTCTTTAATGGCCGCTCTTAAGTAGTCTCATTTTTTTGATTGTGCTAGTCTTGATCTCGCAAACCTCCATGGGTTTCTGAGGGAAGCATTTCTGTCGTACGCTTTTTCTCTCTCAACTGTGCCTCACATAGTTCTAGGCACTGGCTGAGTGACACATTAGAATCTGAGAGAACCCAGGGAGTTCCCACTGTGGCTCAGTGGAAATGAATCCAACTAGTATCCATGAGGATGGGGTTCAATCCCTGGCCTCGCTTCAGCAGGTTAAGGATCCAGCATTGCCATGAGCTGTGGTGTAGGTCACAGACATGGCTTGCATCCCATATTGCTGTGGCTGTGGCACAGGCCAGCAGCTGTAGCTCCAGTTCAACCCCTAGCCTGGGAACTTCCATATGCTGCAGGTGCAGCCCTAAAAAGCAGAAAAAAAAAAAAAAAAGAATCTCGGAGAACCCAAAAGCAATTTTCTACCACCCATTACCTACTGTCCATTAAGACCAGAAGTAAGACTGGAGGGGCACCCCCCTTGACCTTGACATTTAGGTCAAAAACAGGCAGATTGGCAAATACACCCGATTCGGACTTTGGTAAATTGGGAATGTGGAGTGACAACCCAGAGGACTTACAGCCCAAACACCATAGCCTTACTGCGCAGAGTCAGCAGCCCTGAAGACTGGAGAAGAGTCCAGACATTAAATGCTTTGCTGTGCAGAGAGTGTTAACAAACAGCAAGGCAGATGGGCCCCAACAGCCACACACCCCTTATCCCCACCTAGGTGGCCAGGCTCAGTCTGCTCCTTGCCTGAAAGGCCAAAGGCCCTCCCTTCTCCTAGGCACCTGTCAATCCTACTATCTTTCAAACCTCAGCCTTAGCTCCTTCCTCTCTTGTATCTTTTTTTTTTTTTCTTTCCTTTTTAGGGTTTCACTCATGGCATATGGAAGTTCCCAGGCTAGGGATCGAATCGAAGCTATAGCTGCCAGCCTACTCCACAGCCACAGCAACACAGGATCTGAGCCACATCTGCAACCTACGCTGCAGCTCACCAATGCGCCAGGATCCCTGACCCATTCAGCAGGGCCAGGAATCAAACTCTCATCCTCATGGATACTAATAGGATTAGTTTCCACTGCACCACAAAGGGAACTCCCTCTCTTGTATCTGTTCATTCAAAATGCATGTAAGTACCTGCTGAATTCCCAGGAGTGGACCTGGAGAGAAAAGATGAATCTCACAGCCCCTACCTTCAAAGAGCCCCCAATCTAGGAAGCCTTCTCTGACCACTGCACCCAAAGGCACCTGTCCTTTTCTGAACTCCATTGAACATCACCTGGCTGGTCCAGGCTTGGCTTTTGTTAATATTGTTCCCAACTTACAGATGAGGTAAGGAGTCTCTGAGAGGTTAAGAGCATTGTCCAATGTCATTGAGTCAGTTGGTAGCCCTGAAGTGCTGCAACTGCTCCCTGAGTTGGTCTTATTTCCCCAACTGGTCTCTAAGCTTCCTGGGAGGTGGATCAGACACCTCGGCTCCTCTCCCTACAGCCTTTGCACACATTAAGTGCCCAATAAGAGCTGATGATTTGCTGATTGCTCCTGGGCCAGCCCAAGGTCTGGAGATGGCTCTGCCTGGAACTGTAGACCAGTGTCTTGAGAAGCTGAATTTCTTTCTATCACTCTGGCCTCATACTCATGCTCCCTTAGCGTGGCCTCCTCTTGAAAAGCAGCAGCTTCCAGCCTTCAGAAAGGGGCATGCAGCTTGCTGTTGCCAACAGACCTTGATTGCACCAAAGGCACTATTCTCAGGACAGGCCCAGGTGAGAAGCCCTTAGGGCGGGAGAGCTTTACCTAAATAGGGGTCTTGGTTGCAGTCTTCTCCTCAGAGAAAGAAAGAAGCCCTGAGCCATCATGGGGGAACAGAAGATAATAAAGGAAGCTGACATTTCCTCCAGAGGAAATTACTTGGGCAGCTCCCTGTGAGGGACTGTGCCCTTGTCAGGTGAATGAAATGAAAGGGAAGTGCCAGGGGAACTGCACTGGGTGCTCGAGTGGACCCAGCCCCCAAAGGTGGGCTGGCCATAGTGAAGTCACCAAGGACCCTGTGTGCCAGGGCCTCTGGCTAAGAAGGTCAGGCCTGGTTATCGTTCAGCCAAAAGCTTCTATGCCCATGATAATGTTCATCCATAGACACGGCTTCACTTGAAATGCCTCAGGCCACCTCTCCCTGAAGGTCTTTGTGCTCTAAGGTCAGCTGTACCAGGCAGGGGAATTTAGGAGGCAGGAAGGGAGGATTTTGCCTGGAAATATTTAGATTTCAGGATTCAAGTCAGAACCTTATTGAAGGTCTGTTTGTTGCCTTTGTGGAAATTTACATGTCCATTTAATTCTTTCTCCCCAGCAGGCCCCAGTATCTGGGGAGTTGGGAGAGAGGCCTCAGGGCCTTGGAATTAAATCCTGAGGGTGGAGGAGCAAGGAGGGAGTGCTCAGAAAAGAGAATGAAAACTACCCCCCTTACCCCCCCACCTACACACACACACACACACACACACACATATTCACAGGTGGCCAGTGTGGTGGGGGCATCTGACTAGTAAAGCCTAATTATGCCACAGGGAACAAAGCAACTGTAGGACTCTCTTCTGAGCTCAGAGACCTAGAAGAAGGAGCAGCTTACTGGCCTCAGAGGTGACCTTGCTTTCAGGAGCAGAGAAATGAGACACACTGTGGACAAGTATTCAAAGCCAGGAGGACAGTAGGATACAAAAGTCCCAGGACTGGGGTGGGGATGGACTTTCTCAAAGCCATGGGCAGGGAGAGAGACTAGATCACTTGACACAAACTTGGCGGCCAGTCAGCAGGACCCAGGCTGGCCGGGCAGTGACAGCTGGGAGATAGCCTGCTTCTGGGGCAGCAGACATTGCCTCTTCCCAAAGACCGCAGAGCTGCAGCCAACAGAAAAGCCCCCTGGGCCGCCTTATACACTTTCCTACTCTCAGGGGCCAGGAATGGGCCGCCCCTTCTGTCTCCCTGACCTCACCCACCACACTCGGCAGAACGGCCAGAGAGTCCCCAAGTGCTGTCTGCCTGCCATCACCTGGCAACAGGCAACAGGCAAAAAGAGTAACTCTCACCTTATTTTTTATTATTTATTTTTTCTTTTCAGGGTCACACCTGCGGCATATGGAAGTTCCCAGGCTAGGTGTCAAATCGGAGCTGCCGCTGCCAGTCTACACTACAGCCACAGCAACACCAGATATTTAACCCACTGAGTAAGGCCAGGGATAGAACCTGCATCCTCTTGGACACTTGTTGGGTTCTTAACCCACTGAGCAAGGGCAGGGGTCGAATCCGCATCCTCATAGACACTGGTCAGGTACTTAAGATGCTGAGCCACAATGGGAACTCGCTCACCTTGCTACGATTTTTTGTTTTCTTGAAATAAAATTCCTTAGGATTCTGAAAGTGAAGAGAAGAACTCCTAATTTGGTAACACCATCGAAGGTTTCCATTTTTCAAGGCATAGCAATCTCTGGATTTTTAATTTTTAAATAAACCAAAAAGGGGGAGGAAGGAAAAAAGAATTAACCAAACACAACCATAGCAAGAAGCTAAATCAGTCCATGCAATTTGAAGATAAAAGTTTTAGCGAATCTCTTACTTCCCTCAGATCGCACGTGTGACAGGGCCAGGTGACCTCCTAGCCTTGCTCACCACGTCACACCACCCTGGACCCACTTAGAGGGAAGAGCTTAGCAGTCTCTACAAGCCCAACCACTTCTTCCCAGCCTAAGCTGAGCCTGGAACCTGCCACCATCTATTTTAGGGAAGTACATTCTTGCATACTGAGAGTTGCCTGGAGAGCATGCGCATTTATATAAAATAAAGATTACATGTGTGGGAGTTCCCGTTGTGGCTAAGAGGAAACAAATCCGACTAGGAACCATGAGGTTGCAGGTTTGATCCCCAGCCTCACTCAGTGGGTTAAGGATCCGGTGTTGCATGAGCTGTGGTATAGGTCACAGACATGGCTTGGCTCCTGTGTTGCTGTGGCTGTGGTGTAGGCTGGTGGCTGTAGCTCCAATTGGATCCCTGGCCTGGGAACCTCCATATGCCTCGGGTGCAGCCCTCAAAAGCAAAAAAAAAAAAAAAAAATTACATGTGTGCCTATAATAACAAAGTGCATCTGCATATTTTCTAGAAGAATGAAGGCTTGGCTTGGGTCTCTAGGATACGTTTACAGAAGGTGAAATAGGAGGCTGTCTGCCATGGCTGGGGTGGGCGTGACAGAACTGAGCTGACCCCACAGTGCACATCCAGAGGTGGGTGTGGGACTTGGAGGTTACCTTCCCATCCTGTTCCAAGGCCAACACTTAGCGCTGTCAGGCTTTCATCATGGCCTCTGGCAAGTCTCCTCCACCCATCGCTGAAGTTTCCTTTTCTCCAACAGTACAACAAGGAGTACCTGTCCTCGAGGTTATACTTGCTGGCACACAGAAATTTAAGCATCTTTGGGGCTCTCCCATGTGCCTGCCCTGCCTTATTCTCCAGAGAGGGATCCTACTCTCCAGCTCTCTTCTACTTCAGAGGTGGGTCTGTAATGAAGACCCAGGTTTGACACTGACAACCCTATGCCCCCAACAGCCCCCTGTGCACCAGTTCTATCCAGCCATCTGGAGGTTAAACATGCAGGTGACGAACGTGGAAATAGCTCAAGTCCGTGTTCCAGGTGTAGCGCTCCTGGAAGCTACTGCTTTCTTAAGGTGACAAATTCCACTTTCCCTGGGACTTCAGGCTAATTGTCAAATGAAGACATGGCATCCCTGATCCTTTCATTGGGAGGTGTGGGCAGTGAAGCAGGGTGCTGACACACCCCCTCTCCTCACCCCACACACGGCCTTGGCCACAACAGCAGCCTCTTTATTAGAACAGGGAAGAGGGGGTGCTGACTGTCCCCACAGGAGTTTGAAGGGCACCAGGATTTGGGCCAACCCTCAGCCAAGGATGAAAATGGAGGGAACCATAAAAGCAGGAGAGGAAACAACTCCAGCTTCTGCACATTGACCAAAGCCGAGCCAAGCCCAGCTCTCCCTAGCGCTGGGGGCACTGAGGATCCAGTTCCTCTGAAAGAGGTCCTGAGTCAACAACATACATTTCTCAGTGAAGACCTGCTCCCTGAAGACAGACATGGCTTGTGAGAGGCCAGCAGCAGGCAGGCCCCAGTGGAAGCTCACCTACTGCTGGGGCCCTACCACCTGGCCCTCAGAGAGCAGGAACCTCTGGGAATACTCACCTCCATGTCTCTGGAGCTTCATGGAGCCCATGGGCTCCAAACTCCCGGCTCTCCCAGCCCTGAGTCATCACAGCCCCACCTGGTCCTGCAGCCAGAAAACAGAACCACTGAATTTCAAGCAACAGAACGGAGAGCTTGAGAGGATTTGAACGGAGCCATTAAGTGGGCAGTCTTGTGATGAGACTAAGCAGAGTGAAGCAAGATAGAGCACTGCCAGGAACCAGAAGAAAAGAACCCTTTGGCTGGCACCTGGGGTGGAGGCTTTGGCTTGGCACCAGGGTGAAGCTTCCCAGAAGCATTCTGACAAGGATGCTCCAGAAGTCTCTATGGTGCCTCCAAGTTCGTGTGTTCATAGAATGTGAAAGGAGGAAGGGACATTTTGTGGGACTTTTTTCAGGTCCTTTCTCCTCTCTGGGCCACAGTTAACTGTACAGAGAAGAAATTGGACCAGATCTGCCCGCCTCAACCCTTCTGCACATGAAAACCATCTGGAGATGCCCCAGTCATTCCTGCTGTCTGAGATTCCTACATTCCAAGTAATCTAGGGGCAGGTCGGGGGGAGTTGGTGGAAAATGTGCTGCTGCAAGACTGGCCAAGAGTTGGAAAGTGTTTGATCAGGGTGATGGGCAAATGGGCAGGGGGTGGGAAATATTGTTCTGTTTTTCAGAATAAAAAGTTAAAAAAGCAGAAATACTGATACCCTAAAACTAGATATGCCTGGGTCTCACCTGGAATTACTACATTGGCATGTCTAGGGGCTGGGGCCTAGCACTGGGGTTTTTACAAAGGAGTCCCCAAAAGAGTCTGCTGTGCAGCCAGGATTGAGAACACCAGACTAGACACTCTCTGGTCCCCCCAAGCCCTGAGCAGCTGAACCACCCACACTTTCCACCAGACATAGGAAGTCCCATTCTGGTCCCATTTGCTCTAACATCTTTGCTCAGAGGGGAGAGGATGGGAGCTGCATTTAGAGCAGGAGGTCCCCACCAGGCCCTCACCTGGGTCCTCTAGGCCGTTCAAGCTGCCCCACCCTATTCATGGTGGACCTTCAAATCAGCTGCTCCCGAGGGCCTCTAAGACCACCTATGCCAGCTCAGGGAGGGTACAGGCTGCTCCTCCAGGTGTGTCAGGAAGCTCCAGGCAGGACCACTCCCTCTCACCCATACAGTGAACTTGACCTTAAGCCTCATTTTCAGTCTCCTCCTGTATCCACGCCATCAGGCCTCCCACCTCTCAGAACACAGAGTCACATTCCTATTGCATTTGGGGTGACTTCCCAGACACTCTTCCTGGACTGCTTCCCAGCATCCTTCTTTTCCCCTGTTGTATTTCACCCTCTGGGACCAGGAGGCAGCAAACAGGCTGTTTGGATTTCTACACAGGATGCTCAGCTTCCCGGGGCTCCTGACAGGTTCCACCTGCTTTCCCTGCCCCCTCAGCCCAGAACATCAACTGCCCCCACCCCCACCTCCTGAGGGGTGCCCTCAGTGCATCCTACAGGGGGCACATGAGGTGGATGTGTCCTATTTTGTTAAATTTGTCATCTCAGCCTTGACCACTTATGATGGGGTTGGCCAGCTTTCTCCACAGTAAAGCTACTCTTTTTCTCTTCATAACTGGTAAATACTTTGGGAGAGATACTCAGACTCTACAAATATCCTTCTTCCCTTCCAACTCCCACCCACTGAGTTGAGACCCATCTGTGGATCTTGCCTGCAGTAGTTATTGCTGTGATACGGGCCTAAAGGTGATCTTGTATTTCATGAGCCTTCCCCACTTTGTAGATGAGGACACTGGCTCGGATCTGTAAGGCAGTGTGCCCAGGTCCCTCATGCCAGTAAGGCAGAACTCTGGCACCAAAGCACCGCCTCTGATGCTAAGCTCTTTACCCTCCCTGGGGAGTGAGCCACGTGCAGGCAGGTGGCACCTCTTATAGTCACTTGATCTTCAATTTGGCCTCCTCCTCCAGACACATAGCTGGTTTCTGGACTGCGGGAACTACGTCTCCTGTCTGATCGTCCCTGATGCTCAGGGCAGGGTCTGGCATCCAGTAGGCGCTTGTGGACTGAGCGGTCCCGGAGGACTGAAGAGGGTACACGATCAAGAGGAGAGGGTGGAGCCAAAAGAAGGTCGAGCTTCTTTCCCCTCCACCAGCCCTTGAGGTATTACAGCCACAGACGCACCCTGATGAACAAGGGGAGAATGGGGGCAGGGGGCTCAGGACAACAGACACCAGCAGGGACCTGTGAGCCAGAGGCTGACTGATAGGAGGAGGTGGGAGAACGAGAGGAAAGGCAGAGGGAGGAATTGGGACCATCTCATCCAGTCTATCACTTTACAGATGAAATAGCTAAAGCCACCACGTTTTAGGGCTTTACTGATTATAATCAGACCCTCAAATGCAAAGTGGGGCTTATTAAAAGACTCAGGGAAGGAGTTTACAGAACCCATTGGCAGAAGTACAGCTGGGAGGGGCCTTTTCTACCCAATTCTGGCATCTCTGTGCCTCTACATTCACATTTATCTGTCATTCAACAAATAGCTATTGCGCATCTTTATGCAACAGCAGCGTGCTAACTGCAGGGAATAAAACTGAGCAAAACCAGGGTCCGCTTGGCACACTGGGGAGGGGTTGGCTTTGTCTGACTTGTCTTCCCAGGTTGAGGGTGGGGTGATCTAAGCCAGAATGAGAAGCAAAATTGACAACATACAGAGTGATGTCCTGCATAGGCCAGAGAGATGTGGTGACGTGCTCAAGGTCACACAGGGCTGCAACTTGGGTCTTTCAATGCTGATTTCAGGGCACATACATCTTGGTTCACATTCTGATGCAGGGGGCACATGGCGGAGGGGCCTGAGACCCCTGAGGTTGGGGAGGTGGGGCTTGAATGCGACGTGGGTGTTTATGAAGACATGCATGCATGTAGGGCTGGGGCTGAGGGCAGGTAGCTGGGTGTGCTGGAGGACTGGGGGCTGGGTGGAGAAAGGGCTTGTCCATAAGGCAGCCATAGGCTGAAACCACTGAGAATCCGCCTCAGGGAGCCAGTTGCAGGCTTCACTTTCCAACTCCAGGCTTCTCCGCTCCTACTGCAACTGTCAGGCCACTAACCTGGCAGCCAGGACTGGACACCCAGGACCTAAACTCCAGGTCTGCTCAGGGAGAAGAAGGCAGAAGTGAAGCTCAGGGGTGCTGAGTACAGTGACCAGCGCTGGACTAGCAGTGGGCATGGACTCTTGTGCTCGGCACTCAGGACAAATCCCTCCTCCTCTCAGGCCCCTGTCCACTCACTGGATGTGAAATGAAATGAGGGCTGGGCTGGCTCAGATGTTTTCAGTCTGCATCACCAGGCCCACCCCAGAGATGGGGTGCCAGGGACCTGGAATAAGATTCAGGGATGTGCCTGGCTAACCAGTGCCCTCATGTGGCCCTGGGCCACATTTTGACCAACAGTGGCCTCGATCATCTCTGGAGTACTTCACAGCATCTCCGTGAAAGAGCCAGTTTCCTTGGGCCAGGTAGAGGGGAGGCCACCATCAGACAGTGGCCCTGATGACTGGAGTGTGACCAGCAGAAGAAAGACTGGGCTGCCCCACTGACCAGCAGGCTGGCCAAGCAGGACAACTGCCTACAGGGAACTGGAAGTCAAGCTTGGGGGAGCTTGGGGGAACCTCCATTCCATCCGGTCAGGTCTCTGAGACCACACTGGCTCTGTGTCCCCTTCCCCAGTGGGCCTAGCCTGCCCACTTCAAATCCTAACCAGGCCAAAGTTCACTTGAACTTATCTGTGTGCTGGAGAGCCCTTCAGGGCCTGCCCTGGAAGCAACTGGAATTTGTTTCCCCAAATTCCGAATGATCAACATTTTGAGGAGACCTAGGAACACAAGCAGCTGGCCAGAGACCCCAGGACCCAGTTCCTCTGTGGGAAGCCCATCCTCACCAGCTTATAGCTGTGAATCTCAATATGTCCCACCCTGTATGTGCCATCAAAAGCTTCCATCCTTCGAAGTTTCCTTGGTCTCAAAGCTGTCCCATCCGCCTAGCCAAAATTACCTGCTTTTTCTTCCACAACGTTGTTGACCATCTTAGTACCCATCTCTGACCCCTCCTGGAAGTAGGGATTGTCCCCTTTTTGTTTTCCTGGGAGGCTGGCACATACCAGGTGTTCATCAAATAGAAAATAGAATAGAATAAGGCAAGGGTGGAGCAAGTCTTCCAGTCCGAAAAGTGAAGAAATTATTGTGGCTTGGTATTATTTTAGATAAATCATTAATCTAATGTTACAGGTTGCCAGAGTTTAACAAAATAACCATTTTGCAAACAATATGCTATAACATTTCCTGGCAATAATAACTATTCAGCATTTGGTACTAGGGCTATCACGAAGAGCCCCGAAGATGAACTGCATAAAGTAGGAATGGCCAGTGACAATACTTAGAATATCATTCATTGATATTATTCAATGATATAAGAATATCATTCATTCAGTTTGAAAAGTAGCTGCTACCTTATAAAATGAAAAAGGATGATAAACAGGGAAGGATTTTTTTCCCAGGAAGACACACAGGCCTACAAGAACACATGCAGAGCTAGTAATCATGATGGAAGCTTGGCCTAAGAATGAGGGAGTGCCTCTTGCCTCTATGGAATCATATATTTTTTTTTTCTTTTGAGGGCTGCATCCGTGGCCTATGGAAGATCCCAGGCTAGGGGTCGAATTGGAGTGGCAGCTGCTGGGCTACGCCATAGCCATGGCAGTGCCAGATCCGAGCCACGAATGAAAACTTTGCCACAACTTTCAGCAATGCTGCATCCTTAACCCACTGAGTGAGGCCAGGGATCAAAACTGCATCCTCACGGACACCATGTCAGGTTCTTAACCTACTGCGCCACAACAGGAACTTCACTATGGATTCATATTTATCCCACAAAAAGATGCAGAGACAATTAGGGCCTGTGTTGCAGGAGCCCTGGTGGAAGGACAAAACCTATTTCACATCTGGGTCTGAGGTGGCCCCTGGTAGTGGGGGAGGTTTGGGACCCCACGGTCCCCCGATTAAGGATTGTGTCTGGAGTCAAGAGGGGTGAGGAGGAGGCATTTGCAGCCCATACTGAAGGGACTTATAGAGAAAGCACTGTTTATGGAAATAAGGACTGGAAAAAAACAAAAAACAAAAAAACCAAGAGTTCTTGTTGTGGCTCAGCAGTTAACAAACCCAACTAGCATCCATGAGGACGTGGGTTTGATCCCTGGCCTCGCTCGGTGGGTTAAGGATCCAGCGTTGCCGTGCGTGGTGATGTAGGTCACAGATGCGGCTCGGAACCTGCCTTGCTGTGGCTGTTGGTGTAGGCCAGTGGCTACGGCTCCGATTCAACTCCTAGCCTCCCTATGCCGTGGGTGGGGCCCTAAAAAGACAAAAAAACAAAAACAAAAAAAGAAAACCACATTCAGACAATACTGATAGGCTCTGAGCAACTTCCTCTCTCTGTGGAAAGTGGCTGAAAAGGAAAGATGCTGGTATGGTCTGAGACTCAGGTGGGATGCCCAGGCCTGAGAACCAGCTTCCAGGAGAGGATGTAAATTAGGTAAATCTTTAATTTAAAAAAATGGGGGGAGTAAGGAGTTTGTGGCTAAGAGTAACCAACAGCCCTGAAACACTTACGACTACCGTGTGGGAACACTGTGGCAGAAAAGAAATCCTGAAGCCCAGTGACTGACATTCAGGCATCCTGCCCCATGACGCCCCATGACCTGCTCTGCTTAGCTACTAAGTTTGCAGCAGGAGGGAGGACAACTAATCGGCTTCATAGAACCTCAAATTTTGTCATCTATAAAATGGGCACAACTATCCTTTCTACCCATAGGCTTTTTGTGAAGTCAAATCAGATCACAGCAGGGCCAAGCCGATGCTGTTCCTGAAAGCAGAGCAAATAGCCCCTCGGCCTGGCTAAATAACATGCAACGGTCTGCATCCTGGCGTAGAAAACAGAGGTGCTCCGCAGTTATTCCTACAGCTGGATGGGACATGAGCTCCCTTCTCCTCTATTTTCAGTCTTTTTTGGTTTTATGTCTTGTCCTCATTGCTTTGCTTACTTCAGGAAAACAATTTCATCAGGACCTGAGAGAAAAGTCCTACTCAAAAATGCTTATAGCTAAATGATACTTTTTGTAATGTTGCAATGACGTTTGGGCTGAGGATGAATGTCCTCTTTTCCCCTCTGGTTGGGAACACATGAAAATTCAATGAAGCAGCACAGCTTGTTTTGTCAGTGAAGTTAGTGCGTGAGGCAGTTCTGGCCTTGTTTATGGAAATGAAAAATCTTTGCCATGTTTTGATTCTTTACAGAAGTCTCTGGTTGTGACAGGCTGAAAAATGAAAAAATGAGAATGTACATGATCCATGTAGGAACTTGGTCAAGAAATTTGGCCAGGAAGCAGAAACAGCACTGCTTGAGTGCCATGTGCCTGCAGCCCCAGGCCAGCCTTTTTTATTTTTTTTCTCACAGCTGCACTTGCAGCATAAGGAAGTTCTAGGCTAGGGGTCAAATCGGAGCTACACCTGCAGGCCTGCATCACAGCCACAGCCATACCAGATCTGAGCTGTATCTGCAAACTACACCACAGCTCGTGGCAAAGCCAGATCCTTAATCCACTGGGCGAGGCCAGGGATCAAACTCACATCCTCCTGGACACTATGTCCTGTTCTTAACCTGCTGAGCCACAGTGGGAACTCCTAGAGGGCCTCTTCATTCTGAGTGACTCTGCCTTGAACGAAACTGACAATAAAGAAATTCCAAAAACAGCCCCTAAGTCCAAACAGTGATGTACAATACGAGGCCACTGAGTGGCCAGGCCAAGGCCCTGCCTCTCCGCTGCTGTAACAGATGCCCTAGAGTAGGTGGACCCTGGCCTCCCTGAGACAGCGTAGAAGGCGGCCCCCCACACACACACATGCTGCTCATTATTCACCAAAACAACACATCGATGTCCAGGGACACCTGTGGCATTCTCCCTACTGTCCCATCTAACTGAGTCTCTCCCACACGGGAAGCAAGTCTCCAACTGTCTTGCAATTTTCAACCAGAGATTCTTCAAGCATGGAAACCACATGACCCCCAAATTGTACTTCTAGATAATCATCTGAGAGGAGCGAGGTTGTATGTGAATGATCGGAGCAGCTTTATTCATAATAGATTGTCAGTCCTCTTTAATGACTAATTTACTTCAAAACCAGAATTTTTAGTTTCTCCTTGAACTGTCTCTGGGATTCCACGTTGGCAGGGTCTGCAGATGCTTCTGGGGCCAGCTGTCATGCTCACCAATGCCCAGGAACCCGAAAGCACTGCCGTGGCCTGGTCTGCTGTAGACACAGGCAAGGTGACCAGCAGTTACAACAGCCTCTCCAGAAAGCCCAGCATATCTTGGGTTTTCTCCTCAAAACATCTTCTCTTTAGTATCAAAATTCACATTCACCATCTAGATCATCCATCCCAGGCTGCTGAGGGGCATGTGCCCAGATCAGCAGTACCACGCACATCACCCTCTTGTTGAAACGGTGGGTTGTTGTACCCATTTTGCAGATGAGGAAGCCAATGCCCACACAGGTGAAGTAAAGTCCCCAAGACACACAGCTGGTGAATCTTGGGCTAGGATTGAACCCATGTGGTCTGGCTCCCGCAGTCACTGAGGTTGCGCCCTCACAGGAGGGATGAACTACTGAGGATGACCTCTGAGCTGCACTGAAGGGGAGCATGAAGTCTCCCTTCCAGGAGGATACACGCTGTGGAGCACTGCTCTGTCTGCTTGGCCAGGCTCTAGTTCCTATCCTGCAGTGTGTGCGCCACCTGGCTCCACACACAGGAACAGCCTCACCCATCAACTGGCATTAATGCCCTCCTAGGATGCCCAAGAGATGAGGTTTTTAAAGCCTTGAGTTCTAATCTTTACAACTACTGAGTAATTCTTCACAATAACCCTATGCAGTAGGTTCTGTTGTGAAGAACTAAACATCCCCCACTTAACAGGCAAAAAGACGGAGACATAAAGATGTAAAGAAACTGCCCCACCATCTCCAGCTTGTAAGTGGCAAAATCGGATCTAACATCCAGGTCTTTTTCTGACACCAGATCTAAGCTCTAATCTCTGGGTCTCAGAGGTTAGGAAAACAAGCCGTGAGGAGAATACTGGTGTAAGAAATTAAGGTTTTAGCTCCTTTTCAGCAGAAGAGCCATTTCTGGGTTCAGTGGCAAAGCAGTGGTGGGGCCAGAGGCTGCTGGGGGCAACCCCTCAGGTCAGGCCACAAAGAAATGGGAGAGCAGCCAATTCCAAGGCCTTCATCACAGGCTTGACTCAGAGTCTACAGCAAAAGCCTGCCGCAGCCACTACTCTGCCCCAGGGTTAAGAAATTCCCACTGGGCGAGCTCAGCCCTTTGCATGCTGCAGCCCATCCTCACCCCGGCTTCTGGAGATGGGCACTCTCCCACTACAAGCCATGGGCATTTCGCAATCAGGTTAATTTTGGCCAAGAATCTGATGAGCTTAGTGAGAAACTCATTCCAAATCTAATACAGATCTTTTTCGACTCATGATGGGGTTAGGTCCTGATAAGTCCATCCTAAGTTGAAAATCTATTAAGTAGAAAATGCATTTAACACACCTACCTTACCCGACTTCATAGCTTAGCCTAGAATACATCACCTTACCCTTACATTAGCCTACAGTTGGGCAAAAGCATCTACGACAAAGCCTATTTTACAACAAAGTGTGAAGTATCTCATGTAATTTATTGAATACTATATTAAAAGTGAAAAACAAATGGTTGTCTGGATCCAGAATGGTTGTGTGTGGGTGGTTCTCACCCTCATAATGGTGCGGCTGGGAGCCAGGGCTGTGCTGCCCCCTGCCCAGCATCACAGGGAATATCCGCATATCGCCAGCCCCGTAAAAGGTACAAACTCAAAATTCGAGGTCCAGATTCTACTGAAGGCACTTCACTTCCACAGAATCAAAAAATCATAAGTTGAACCACCCTTAGGACCATCTGCAGTTCCTTGCTACCAGTCCTCCCCCGGGCTTCCGGCATATAGAGAATGTGACGCCTCCGAGCCTTTAGTCCTTTACTCCTCAGGGCACTACCCCACCCAGGCTCACACCCTCCTGCCTCTTGCCTTGGTGGGCCAGGCCCAGGTGAGGAGGAAGCCCTCTCCCCCCAGCCCTCCATCAGCCAATCACTGGTTGCTACACCAAAAAGCGGTTCTTTGCCTGGTCTAGGGTTAGATACCAGGCAGCCCAGGGAGAGGCGCATTATGGCGAGAAATAAAGATGCAAAAGACCGTATGACTAAGACGGTGACACAGTAACAAACAAGGCTAACTTCGGCTGTGAAAGACGGGAACAGTCCCACCTCTCGAAGGCAGCCCTTTGCGCGGAGAATGCTGACCCCTAGTGGCCACGCACGGGGACGCAGCGTGGCTGCCGCGGAGCCTGTGACAGTGAGTGACCTAGGGAGCAACTGAGCTCTAGGGCATCAAGAGCCCCAGACCCCGTCTGGGGACAGTGGGCCTGGAAGGGAGGTGGGGGAAAGACAGGGACGAGAGGACAAGGGCAAAGAGACCCCGGCTGCTAGTCCTGCCCCGCCCCCACCATCCCATAAGAGTTCTAGTCCCGCCTCCGTCCCTCCCAGCTCTCGAATGCTGTCCACTCTTCCTATGTTCTAGGAAGAGATAAGCAAGGAGGAAAAGGGAAGAGATCTGCAGTATAAACGGGGCTATGATCCCCCAGGGCTTACATGTGCCTCCAAAACGCTTCCTCCATCCGGGTCTTCCGCTGGACCAGCCAACTCCCAAATCTTGAGCCAGTGAAACTGCGTTCCTTTAACAGATGCTTACTGACAGGTGGGCTGAACAATGGCTCCCAAAGATATCCAGGCCCTAATCCCTGGAAGCTGTGAATGTTACTTTATAAAACAAAAGGGGTTTAGCAGGTGAGATTAAGTTAAGGGTGTTGAGGTGGGGAGATTATCCTGCATTATTCAGGTGGATCTTAAATGTTATCACAAGCATCGTTACAAGAGGGAGGGAGAGGGAGATTTTACTACAGAAGAGAAAGAAAACCATTTTACAAAAGACGCAGAAGAGATTTCAGATGCTACTTAGCTCACTTTGAAAAGGGAGTCATAGGCCAAAAAATGCAAAAAATAAAAATAAAAAATAAAAAGCTCTAAAAACTGGAAAAGACAAGAAAATGGATTCTCCCTTGGAGGTTCTGCTGACACCTTGATTTTGGCCCCATGAATCAGATTTCTGGTTTCCAGAACTGTAAGAGAATAAACCTGTGTTGTTTTTAAGCTACCAAGCTTGTGGTAATAGGTTACAGCAGCCATCAGAAATAAATACATGACCTTCAACTCTTAAATTTGTGTGTACTTGGGATAAAACAGTTAATGAACAAGACAGACTCTTTACTTCCACACCTAGAGAAATTTATAATCTCCCTCTCTTGGGATTTTAAAAAGCAACAGCCAAAAATTATTTATCTTATGTAGTGAAATATATAACCAACTAGCACATGGAAGATATTCAAGATCTTTAGCAGTAAGGAGGGTAGGGGTCATCAAAAACACAACCAGGGGAGCTCTCTTCCGGGTTCGGTGGTTAACGAGTCCGAATAGGATCCATGAGGATGTGGGTTTGATCCCTGGTCTTGCTCAGTGGGTTAAGGATCTGGCATTGCTGTGAGGTGTGGTGTGGGTTGCAGAGGTGGCTCAGATCCCTCATTGCTGTGACCGAGGTGTAGGCCAGCAGCTTCAGCTCCGATTTGACCCCTAGCCTAGGAACGTCCTCCGGTTTGGCCCTGAAAAGCAAAAAATTAAAAAATAAATAAATAAAACCCACAACCAGGGAGTTCCCGCTTTCCTGCTGTGGTGCAAGGATCCAGCCTTGGTCTCTGCCACAGTGGGTTAAGGATCCAGCATTGCCCCAGCTGTGGCATAGGTTGCAGCTGTGGCTCAGATTCAATCCCTGGCCAGGGAACATACACATGCTGCTGGGGGGACATAATGAGATACCACTTGACACCTGCTAGAAGAGCTAAGATAGTAGAGCTATGATAATTAGCTTCGGCAACAACATGGAAAAACTGGAATTCTCATATGTTGCTGGTGGTGTTATAAAATAGTGTAACCACTTTGGAAAATAGTTTGCCAGTTTCTTAAGAAATTAAACATCAATTACCAGACGACCTAGCAATTCCAGTCCCAAGAATCTACTCAAGAAAAATGAACATTCCTATCCAAAGACATGGATATGAATATTCATAGCAACATTATCCACAATAGCCAAAACCTGGAAATAACTCACATGTTCATCAACAGTGCATGAAACTACAGTATACACAAATTATTTCAGCAATAAAAAAGTCGAGATTACAGATGTGCTACAGCATGGATGAATCTCAAAAACATTACACTAAATGAAAGAAGCCAAACACAAATGACCACAAATTATGTGATTCCATTTATATAAAATGTCAAGAGGCAAACCTACAGAAACCAAGAGAAGTGGTTGCCTGGGACTGTGGGTAGGAAATGACCACAAATATCCAGGAGGGACCTTTCTGGAGTGACTGACAGTTTCTAAAGTTGGATTGTGGTGATGGTGGCACAATGTAATTAAAACAGGTGACGTTTAGGTCATCAGGTTAAGTTTAGGTTATGTAAATTATAACCACAGTAAAGCTTTTTTTTTTTTTGTTAAAGACACCTCCCCATCCCCCACTCCCATGTAAGTTGATGAAGCCTCAAACCCCCAGGAGTATTTGCATTTTAAGAGGGTCTCTTTAAAAAGATTTGAAAGCCTAGGGTTCCCGTCATGGCTCAGTGGAAACAAATCCAACTAGGAACCATGAGGTTGTGGGTTCAATCCCTGGCCTCGCTCAGTGGGTTAAGGATACAGTGTTGCTGTGAGCTGTGGTGTAGGCCGTCGGCTACAGCTCTGATTAGACCCCTAGCCTGGGAACCTCCATATGCCGAGGGTGCGGCCCTAAAGAGACAAAAAAAAAAAGATTTGAAAGCCTAGAGTATGATGGAAGACTGGTTAAGACGCCTGGTTTGGGGAGCACCATGGCCCGGCACCTCTTCAGGTCATCCTGGTAGGTGGCGTCTGCTCCAGCACCCTATACCTGGCTGTGCCTAGGTTCTCAGGTGCCTGTGCAATACAGCACAGTTGGGTTTCATCTCCAGCAGAAGACAAGACTTCTACTCCCACCCTCCTCTACAGAGGCTGCAGCCAGCCTAAGTGCTCCACTCCACCTGCTCTGATGACACTTCTTGTCTTGAACACCGTCTGGAACCTTGGGACATAGCTTAGGCTGGTAGCAGTAGAAGGATGTTTGCAGAGGTTCCTCAGGTCAAAAGCAAGTGCTCTAGGCAGGCATGCCTGCCATGCTGCATTCTGACCCAGAAAATTTGCCTTCTTAATGTCAATTCCCTTCATGAGCCACACAAAGCCATCTGGCAACATGAGTAAGACTGTAGTGAACATAGCAACTCCAACCAGCAGGTCCAGGTAGTTAAAGGATTTCAGGTCCCCACTCCTGAAGTACAAAGGAACATGTTTTAAAAGGAGAACCAGGAGTTCCCATGGCAGCTCAGTGGTTAATGAATCCAACTAGGAACCACGAGGTTACAGGTTCGATCCCTGGCCTTGCTCAGTGGGTTAAGTATCTGGCGTTGCTGTGAGCTGTGGTGTAGGTTGCAGACACGGCTTGGGTCCCGCATTGCTGTGACCCTGGTGTAGGCCGGCAGCTACAGCTCTGATTAGACCCCTAGTCTGGGAACCTCCATATGCCATGGGAGCAGCCCAAGAAATTGCAAAAAGACCAAAAAATAAATAAATAAATAAAAATTAAAAATAAAAGGAGAACCAAATGACAGGCTTAGGGGCTAAGGGGCTTTCAACCTTCAGAGGTTTATACTCCCTATTTCTAGCATACCTCCTTGCATGTGGTAGGTCCTTATTTTTTTTGAGAGAATCAACAAATGAACTGCTAATATTTCATCAAAAGTAAAAGCCAGACTTGGAACTAAATGAATCTGGTAACATAAGGACTTGTTGCCAAATTTGCCACATAGCCCCCCCAAGAATACCATGCATACACATAAAATTAACTTTGGAAAATGCCCGGAATTCCTTTATGATGCAAAATTTAAATTCACTAATTTAAATTCACTTTGGCTGCACTTGCAGCATGTAGAAGTTCCTAGGCCAGGTATCAAAACCACCACAGAAGCGACCAGAGTTATTGCAGTGACAATGTCAGATCCCAAATCCACTGTACCACAAGAGGACTCCTCTTTGTCTATTTTTTAAAAGACAGAAATTGTTGGGAGTTCCCACTGTGGTGCAGTAGGTTAAGGATCCGGCATTGCTCTAGCTATAACATAGGTCACAGCTGCAGCTCACATTTGATCCCTGGCCCTGGAATTTCCATAGGCTGCAGGTGCAGCCAAAAAAAAAAATTAAATTTAAAAAATAAAAGAAAAGAAACAGTTAAGTTTGAAGTCATGCATCCAGAGAAGTACAAAGGCCAATTTTATGCCACAGTGTGTTCTATCACCATGTAACTCACTACAGATTCAAAGAATTAGAGCCAGTTTGCATACCATGTAGGAACTATCTTTAGAGCAAAATCCACAGAGGCCAGATTTCTGAAACTTCCAAAGTGGCTGCCTCACAGACCCTGTTTCAACTTAACACATCACTGCCTGCCATGAACCCAATGTTTATATCCGCCCCCACCCCCACCAAATAATGGTATTAGGTGGCAGAATTTGGAGTAGGTGATTAGGTCATGAAGGTAAAGTCTACCTGAATGGGATGAGTTCCCTTAAAAGGAGGCCCAATGGAGTTCCCATCATGGCTCAGTGGTTAACGAATCTGACTGGGAACCATGAGGTTGTGGGTTCGACCCCTGGCCTTGCTCAGTGGGTTAAGGATCCGGCATTGCTGTGAGCTGTGGTGTAGGTTGCAGACATGGCTCAAATCCCGCATTGCTGTGTTCTGGTGTTGGCCCGAAGTTACAGCTCCAATTCAACCCCCAGCCTGGGAACCTCCATATGCCGTGGGTGCGGCCCTGGAAAAGGCAAAAAGACAAATAATAATAATAATAATAATAATAATAATAATAATAAGGAGGAGGCCCAAGAGAGACCCCTCATAGCTTCTGCCATTTCAGGACACAGCAAGAAGACAGCTGTCTAAGAACCAGGAAGTGGGTTTCACCAGATACTGAATCTGTGGGCACCTGAGTCTTGGACTTCCCCGCACCCAGAACCATGAACAATATTTTGTTTTTAAACCACCCAGTCTATGGTATTCTGTTATAACAGCCCAAACATTGCCTTATCTGGACACTTGTGAGAGCAGGGAAGAGAAAAAACATGGACAAATTACAAATTGTCAGTCACGGTTTCCTAGCTGTAAGAAATTCAGTTAAAATATATTGAGCTTCTATTCTATGCCAAATGCAATCTTCTTTTTATGCATAAAAATATAGAGAAAACACCAAAAACCTATGCAAACAGCATTACAAGATCACCCACCTGCCCTTAGAAGTCCAATGGAAAAAGACTGTGATAATGGCACCTTTGCTGGAATTTTAGCATCTAACATTCAAAAATCTAGACAAACCTTAGACATTTGGCCAATCCTTTTGTTCCACAGGGACACGTTTAAGACTCAAAGACCAAGGTCACACAGTTGGTTAACAAGATGGGAAACAGAAATCAGTCACGTCTATTGATCAGCCTACGGCAGCACCAAGCAATTTACACTACTTCAGAAGTAATTGCACTGAATAAATTACTGTTACCAGAAGTAACTTCTTAAAAAGGCTAAGGATGGCAGCTAGTTCATTACCAACTGCTCTGTGTGGGACCTGCTCAGAGGAGGCTCCATCAATTTCCCAGTACAAGTCCCTGCCCACTGTAGTGTTTGGTAAGAAAACTTCTAAAAGCAAAGACACAGTAGACAGAGCATTGGGGAAACAACCATATGTTCAGGTTGATTCCCATACATGTCTACTTTGATCAGAGTCAGGAACAGCATCCTCATGGAAGTATTCCAAAGCTAAAGTTTGCTGAAGAAAAATCGGTCCAGGAGTTCTCATGCGGCACAGCAGGTTAAGGATATGGCATTGTCCCCGTGGCAGCTTGGGTTGCTGCTATGTAATGGGTTGGACCCCTGGCCATGCTGCTAGGAAAAAAAAAAAAAATCAGTCCAGTGCAGATTCTCATAAATGATTTTACACTGTGTTCCGAGTTCTAGAACACTACCTGAACTTTATATCCTTCAGAGAGTGTTTCCTTTGGTGTTTGTGGCCAGAGGCATCCAACTGAAAGCTCAACCCCAATCTGCAGATCTACAGATCCCAGCAGTAAGCATACCAAGCACGATGGCATGGAAACAGAAGGCAACTCTGGTGCCTCAGTTTCCTCTTCTATAAAATGGGAACAATAGCCCGTTGTGGCGCAGCGGAAACAAATCTGACTAGGAACCGTGAGGTCATGGGTTCAATCCCTGGCCTCGCTCAGTGGGTTAAGGATCTGGCATTGCCATGAGCTGTGGTGTGGGTCACAGATGCAGCTCAGATCTAGCGTTGCTGTGGCTGTGGTGTAGGCTGGTGGCAACAGCTCCAAGTGGACCCCTAGCCTGGAAACCTCCATATGCCGTGGGTGCAGCCCTAAAAAGACAAAAGACAATAAATAAATAAATAAATTGGGAACAATAATAGTACCAAATTGGGAATGGGGACTTGTCCAAAACCCTGCAAAGGACTCATCTGGGACTAGAGCCTAACCAGCTAAATGTCCGACCCTGTGTTCATGCCTGGCGCCCCTCAGTCCTGTGCCCTGATCTCAGCCAGAAGGTGGACCAACCAGTCAGGATGTAGAGGAATGTTTCCCCCTGCCCTGGGGAAAAGCCAAAAGCCATGGGGAGGTGGCGGGGGGGCAGAGGAAGAAAATGAACATGGCGGGTTTGGGGATCCCCACCAAGACTCTTGACCTTGTCACCGTAGCAAGAAGGGCACCCAGCTACGTAGTTGAAGCCTCTGCTTACCTCGACTTGAATTCTCTCCCCTCAGATTTTAACACTTTGGAAGAGTCCAGCTCAAAGACTCTTTAGGTGCTCTGACTTAACCATTACCTCAACGAAGACACCTGCCTGAGGGGGAACCCTATCAACAAAATACACCCATGCTTCAATCTCGCAAGCCTCTTTGGGACTTTACCCCCCCCCCCCGAGCTGACCTAGAGCGCACTCTCTGATGTTTGAGTTGCACTAGACTTGGGGGTGGATTCTGAGACCATGGCCCCTGGGCTATGTTGTTGTTCAGGATAAACTTGATAAACAGAAATTTAGACATTATACTAAGTATATTAAATATATTTAAAACATATACTATATATGCTAAATGCTAAAATAGATTTTTAAAAATATGTTGAATTTGTGTAATTGTACAGGCTGGGAAGGCACATAGCTTGAAATCCAGATCAGAAAGACTGACTTTGTCGACTTCCTGACATAACTCGTGGTGACAATACTTTGTGGTCTGAACATACAGCTTCACCTCTGCTATCAGCTTCCAAGATGGGTTTAGAGGATTCAGGTCTTTAAAACAGGATAAATGGGTTTCAAATATATCTAGTGCTTTCCAACAATGAAATTTTATTTCCTGGATTATGTTGAAATGCTAGAATAGCCATTTCTAAGAAAAAAGGAAAATATTGTTACATCTGCCTGGGTAATAGAAAAAAGTGAAAGAGAAATTCATTTTGTTTTCCTATATATATGAATCAAATTCCTACAGTGTTTCAAACTTAGTTCAGACATTGATAATGATTTTGATAATAGATGAATCTATTTAGCCCACGTTCTGTGCCATGTGAGCACATGATGTTGTCATGCTCACTATAAACTGGTTAATCCTCACAACCATGTGAGGTACTATCATTTCCATCTTACAGAGGATAAAACAGAGAGGTTAAATGACTTATCTAAGGTCACACAGCTGGAAAATTGCAGCACCAGGAGTTCCTGTCATGGCACAGTATAAATGAATCCGACTAGTATCCATGAGGATGTGGGTTTGATTCCTGGCCTCGTTCATTGGGTCAGAGATCCGGCATTGCCATGAGCTATGCCATAGGTCACAGATGTAGCTCGGATCCCAAGTTGCCGTGGCTGTGGTGTAGGCCAGCAGCTGTAGCTCCGATTCGACCCCTAGCATGGGAACTTCCATATGCCTCAGATGTGGCCCTAAAAAGAAAAAAAAAAAAAGGAAATAGCGGCACCAAGATTCCAACCCAAGCTGTCTGGCTCCAGACTCTACATTTAAACCGAAACACCTTATAAGGCTGTATGTGTGCCTGATTTCCCTCATCCTCAGCCCAGCCACCTCACCTGCAAGATGGAGTTCCTACCACAAATTGTGAGGTTCCTGAGGGATTAGCTATGGAGTATTTGTGAGCATCAGCGTTTTATATGGTGGAGTCTCAACTGGCATTCACTTCCTCTCCTGTGAAGGAAGATTTATTTTCATTTCTGAGAAAAAACTGATTCAGATAATTACTGTAACAGAGTTGGAAAGAACTCGAGACGCTGCCTCCTACAACCACTCTTTGTTTGGAGGGTCAAACTCCTTCATCCAGCTTTCTTTAGTCACTTAGAGTAATGAGTCCACTGTTCACCATACAGTCCAATCCATCTCAAAACAGGGAAGTGAGGTCCTTGCCAGGAAAGCAAACACTGACAGCTCCTCAGATACAGCAACTGCCAAGTTGTCCCTTTCAATAATGTGGGACTTCAAGGCCTCTTCAAGGAGAGAGAACTCAAGGCCTCTGGCCAAGGCAAGAATTCCCGGACCCTTATCATTACCCCACGTGTCTCATTGTAATGCCCCCTCCCCCACCTTGAGCAACCTGGCCCACTCCTCCCTGCCCCGTACTAGGAAAAGTATGTGGCCCACTCCTCACCTGACTCCTATAGGGGCCTTATATGCCCCCACCCAACTGGCAAGTGTATCATAGACCCCTCTTTCTCCAACCAATCAAGGTCTCTTCTCTCTCCCTGGACCATTAAAAACATGCACTTGGGGTTGGTTCTCCCTGATCATCAGGAAGTCATCCACTGTGCTAGTGGTATCTCTTATCTCAATAAATTTTTCTTTCTCTTCACCTCAATATGCTGGAAAATTCTTTTTCTGACCCACATGCACGGACCATGACAGATAGGCTTTAAGACTCCTGACTCCCCTGATAACACTTCCTGAGTCCCAACTTGACAAAGCTTGTCAAATCTGCCTTCAAAGTATGGTGCTCAGAACAGAACTGTGTCAGGCTATGTAAAACCCGGCTGAATAAAGAAACACTATCCCCTCCCTTGATCTGCATCCTCTGCTACTATTAATGTGACCCAATTCTGTGTTCACCAGATATCATTAAAATAACCACACATGTGGTACCAGATCTCAGTTCCTAACCCAATTACCCTCGGTCTTCCAAAGCTGCCTCTCCAGACTGACTATTAAAAGCCTTTTGGAGTTCCTGTCATGGTGCAGTGGTTAACGAATCCGACTAGGAAGCATGAGGTTGAGGGTTCGATCCCTGGTCTTGCTCAGTGGGTTAAGGATCCAGCGTTGCTGTGAGCTGTGGTGTAGGTTGCAGACGTGGCTCGGATCTCACATTGCTGTGGCTGTGGCGTAGGCCGGCGACTACAGCTCCAATTAGACCCCTAGCCTGGGAACTTCCCTATGCCGCAGAAGAGGCCCTAGAAATGGCAAAAAGACTAAATAAATAAATAAATTAAATAAAAGGCTTTTGGGAAAATAAACACAGCAATACCTCTCCAGGCCAGAGCAGGAGAACAAGGCCATGGGACCAAGCTTTTGTGGCCCTCTAGCCCACTAAATGATTAAAACAATCTTGAGTCAAAGCCTAAGAGCTTCACAGTGTGAACCATCCAGAAACCTGAAAGGCTAACTCAGTCAATGCCCATGGTGGACTCTGGGGCAGTTCCATGTTTCTGGCTCTTCCCGCTCCAGGTACCGTAGGTTGTACTTCCCGACCCTCTTGTGTGGGGGTGTATTTATGCAACTACTTCCAGCCAGTGAGTTCACTTCTGGGCCACAGCATTCAACCACCAGTGCAGAGAGAGGTTCTCAGAGCTCTTCTATGGCGAGGCATGCAAAGGCCACCAGTAGGGGTACTTGAGAGCCCAAATGTGATGAACTATAGCCTGAGAGAGAAAAACATCTTCCTTAGTTTTAAGCCACTGAGATGGTGGTGGTGTTAGTTACCACAGTGTAACTCATGTACTCTGACACAACTCCATGATTAAATTCCTGAAAAGAATGGAGTCTCCCCCTCAGTATGTGATCCTCTTCATACTGCCTGGCTTTGCCTAAAAGCAGACACATATCCAACCCTTTTTCTTCCCTCCTTTTTTTTTTTTTTTTTGGCTTTTTCAGGTTGCACCCGCAGTGGCATATGGAAGTTCCCAGGCTAGGGGTCGAATCGGAGCTACAGCTGCCAGCCTATACCACAGCCACAGGAAGGTGGGATCCAAGCCACGTCTGCGACCTACACCACAGCGCACGGTAATGCCAGATCCTAACCCACTGAGCGGGGCCAGGGATTGAACCTGAGTCCTCATGGATTGTAGTCAGATTTGTTTCCACTGTACCACGACCGGAACTCCCTCTTCCCTCTTTTTTCTGATCTAGTTTAAGCACTTCATTTGAAGTGAAAATGCTTAGGATTACAGAAGCCCCGTGGTTACTGATAAACCAGCAGGAAGACCTCCTCCTGAGGCCTTAGACAGCAGCTCTCTCCAGCAGCTGTAGCAAGACTCTGGGCGAGGACCAACCGCAGGGAGCCACTGTCTTTCAGCCTCAGAGGTGCAGGGGCCACCCGACCCATGAGCTCAGAGTGAGGAAAGGCGGCTGAAGGGAGGAAGATCTCATCAAGAACAAACAGATTCTGTGCAGCCCAGAGGTTAAGTTCAAGGTCTCCCTGGGAACAGCTCTCTGCTTGTGAAACTGGTTCATTCCAGGCCCAACCTACCCCGGGGGAGGAAATTCCACAAAGAGCCTCCCAGGGCAAGCACCTGTAGCTACGGGTATGCAGTCACTGTTCTCATACAGGTCATGACAGGAAATGAATAGCGCTGTCTTATTTTAATGTTAACAAGTTGCTGCAGTTTTGTTTTTTGCTCTGTGAGTCACGGGGAAGTGACATCCTGCAGAGTACGTAGTGGCTCCAGCATGTCCAAGGCACAGGGCTGTTTGGCATTTGCCCAGCTTCCTTCCCATTTACTACGCAGTCTATTCAATGCAGAGACTCCACCTACACCTCACATTGGGGTGGGGGGCACCCAGCATTCACTCATGTAGAGTAGAGTCAGCTTCCTGGGCTCCCACCAGACCCAATAACCCACCTATCTCAGACAATGGGCTTTGGGGGAAAGAAGTTTAAGTCTGACAGAATTCCAAAACCTAATATTTTGGCAAAGATAGGTAGAGGGGAGTCAAAAAATGGAATAAATACTACCTATTTTCCTGTAAGGTATTTGACAAGGAATAACTGGTGTTCATTCAACTCATTGGACCCCCCCACCCCCACTGCTAGAAACACACAAGGCACCCAGAACTGAGAAAATGCCTCTTGAGCATCCTTTAAGAATGCTCACTCAAAGCCCTCCCTCATTAAGATTCCAGGAAGTCTAAAAGCAGGCAGAAACACACTCACAGACACAGAGAACACAGACATTTGGTTGCCGAGTGGGAGGGGGGCATGGGAAGGACTGGGAGCTTGGGGTTAGTAGATGCAAACTATTACATTTGGAATGGATAAGCAATGAGGTCCTGCTGTACAGCACAGGGAACTCTATTCAGTTTGTTGGGATAGAATATGATGGAAGATAGTATGAGAAAAAAGAATGTGTATATACATATATACATATATACATGACTGGGTCTCTATGCTGTACGGCAGAAATTGGCACAACACTGTGAATCAACTACTTTAATGAAAATTTTTTTAATTTTAAAAAATAAAGTGGAAATTGGAGTTCCCATCATGGCACAGGGGAAACAAATCCGACTAGGAACCATGAGGTTGTGGGTTTGATCCCTGGCTTTGCTCAGTGGGTTAAGGATCTGGTGTTGCTGTGAGCTGTGGTGTAGGTCGCAGACGTGGCTCGGATCTGGCATTGCTGTGGCTGTGGTGTAAGCCGGCAGCTGTAGCTCTAACTCGACCCCTATCCTGGGAACCTCCATATGCCACAGGCATGGCCCTAAAAAAAGCAATAAATACGTGAATAAATAAGGTGGAAATAAAAGCATTAGCTAGTATTCAATTGAGTTTACTATTGTATTTCCTGACGTTCCTAAAAAGATATTCCAGAGAAAGACAGCATTCATCTACTACTTATAAGTTATATGCCAAGAACTTGCCAGGCCTTGGGGATACACAAGTGAACAAGTCAGGGGCATGCCCTCGTGATACTCACATTCCAGTGAGACAGACAGTACACAAGAAAACTGCCACTAAAAAATAAAATAAAATAAAATGGAGTTCCCACCATGGCGCTGCAGAAACAAATCTGACTAGGAACCATGAGATTGCGAGTTTGATCCCTGGCCTCAATCAGTAGATTAAGGATCTGTGAGCTGTGGTGTAGTTCGTGGACGTGGCTCAGGTCCTGCATTGCTGTGGCTGTGGTTTAGGCCAGCAGCTGTAGCTGCAATTAGACCCCTAGCCTGGGAATCTTCATATACCGAGGGTGTGGTCCTAAAAAAGCAAAAAAAACAAAAACAAACTGCTACCAGCAGTAAGTGCTCTGATAGAACTGAACAGGGTAATGTGACAGTAAATGCTGGTGGTGTCTGATCTGAGACTAGAAGGTGAAAAGGAGGCAGAGAGGTAAAGAGTTACAACCACTGACAGAAGGCAGGTGATCTAGTAAGTTAGACTTAGGGAGGTACATGGAACAGGTAAATTGATTTTTTTTCTTTTCTGTGCTCGCAGCATGAAGAAATTTCCAGGCCAGGGATCAAACCTGTGCCACACAGTGACCCAAGGCATAGCAGGGACGATGCTGGAACTTTAACCTACTGAGCCACTAGGGAACTCAGGGACAGCTAAATTTTGTCAAAGGGAAGGGCAAGACAAACCTCAGGCCTAGTTCTCATAGACATGCCTCACTGCACAGCACTTAGTCCACCCACAGCTCAAGGCATCCATCCTTGGGTGGCCCTCCCACGTTCACGGGCAGAGGATGCCAGCACCTTGGGGCCAGTCCTCCCCACAAGCTGCTGTCCATACATCAGGTTGAGAGGGAAAGGCCATTAAGGATCAATTCTTCACCCCAGCAGGGGGAGGGAGCCTGTGGATTTGTGCCGCTTGGCCTCCATGGAGCTCCAGTGTTGGGACAGGGGTGCAGTTGTTGGGACAGGGGTGCAGTCTCCAGCCTCACCTGCTGAGGGACTCGCCGTGGCCCCACTCAGCAGGCCAGTGGACAGTTTTGGTGCTCAGTCCTGACTTCCTGAGCACTTTGCAAATCCAGGGGCTCCCCCAGGGGTCAGATGTCTCCTGAAGACACCCTTCCCCACATCTGAGCCATTTCCTATCTTCCTCTTCAAGGGCAGCCGTGGACCCCAAATCTCTCTGCTCCTTGCCGTGGACCCCAAATCTCTCTGCCCCTTGCTTGGAAAGAACAGAGGATTTAGAGGGCAGTGCTGAAGGGGCTGGCAGCTGATGACTCACCAGGCCACCTAGCATGGGTTTAGTCTTCCATTTGGGGTTCCAGAAAGCAGTAACAAGCAGGTTAGCGAGCTTTGGTTAGACTCCTTTCTCCACCCCATGTCTTGCTTAGCTGCATCCTGGAGACTATTAAGTTTTCATCCAGGAACAAAGGATCTTCTTCCTTATCAAGTGGCAGCGGTGGGCAGAGGTGGGGGAAGGGGTCCAGATGCCCTCTAGCCCCATGGACCCCTCAGCCTCTGCCCTCTGCTTCCCAGGCCCATGTGGGTAACACTTGAGTCTGAGATGGTTTCCAGCTGCCGATAGAGCAGGGCTATTTGCTACCCCACTCAAGGGGGAGTCTCTCCTGGGTTCAGCAAAGACAAAGTACTGGCCTCAGAATGCACAGCAGTGGATCTGGAGGTCAAAGGGAGACTCCCTGAAGTTGACCTTGTCCTGGCCCTCAGCAATCTTCATGACCACCAAAAACCCTTGGATAGGAGTTCCCGCTGTGGAGCAGTGGGTTAAGAATCTGACTGCAGGGGTTCCTGTCGTGGCTCATCGGAAACTAATTTGACTAGCATCCATGAGGACACAGGTTCTATCCCTGGCCTCAATCAGTGGGTTAAGGATCCAGCATTGCCGTGAGCTGAGGTGTAGGTTACAGATGAAGCTCAGATCTGACATTGTTGTGGCTGTGGTGTGGACCGGCAGCTGTAACTCTGATTTAACCCCTAGCCTGGGAATCTTTATCTGCCGTGGGTGTGGCCCTAAAAAGCAGAAAACAAAAACAAAAACCGGAATCTGACTGAAGTGGCTCAGGTCACTGCAGAGGAGCAGATTTGATCCCTAGCCTAGGAACTTCCATATGCCATGGGTGCAGCCATAAACAAAAAACAAAACAAAATCTCAGATGTAAACAACCTGTTGTCCTCTTTGAAGGAAAGCAGGCCCAGTTTAAGCCTAGAGCAGGGGTCCACAAACTACAGCCTGTAGTAAATAAACTTTTGTAAATAAACTTTTGTAAATAAAGTTTTGTTTGAATACAGCCAACCCATTCCTTTATGTAAATGATGGAGATATTCTATCACCTGTCCTGCCCAGCAAAGTAGCCACATGTGCGGCTGTGAAAACATGTGGCTCGTGGGACTGAAGAACTAAGTTTCTAACTTCACGTTTTAAGGAATTTTAATTTAAGTGCCGCATGTGGATAGCAGTTACTATGTTAGACAATGCAGCATTAAGATCAAGAAGTTTTTGCAAAAGACCATAAAAACCAACTGATACCCAGAGAATTGTTGGAATTGTCAGATAAACATAGTTATGTGGGAAAATGGTTAAAGAAGTAATGTAATCAAAGCAAAAAGACCCTATTAAGAAGAAAGGAGCAGATTAGAAAAGAAGTAAACTTCTAGAAATGAAGAACTGAAACAAAACTCCATGGCACCTATGCATTTTGAGTAAAGTGCAGATGGACAGACAAACATATAATAAAAAGGGATCAAATGTCAAGAGTAGAATACAGGTAGTAGGCATAGAGATATTATTGCAACAGTCTTTTAACTAGGTCAGATATTTGAAAATTTATACTAAATGTCAGGAAACAAATTCATAAACCAAATAAATCCCCCATGAATGCAGTACAGAGACAAGGAGATGAAAATATGAAAGAAGTTGAGAGATTTGGAGGCTTTAGTAAGAAAGTCTTAGCTCTGCTATTGGAGTCCCAGAAGAAATGAGTGAAAATGGAGTTAAACACCTGAGGAGGAGATGGCTGCAGGTTTTCTCAAACACATAAAAAACAAGTTCTGGCTTCAGCAACTGGCTTGGTCAATAGGCCACAGCAGGGAGTTCCCGTCATGGCTTGGTGGTTAACGAATCTGACTGGTATCCATGGGGATGCAGGTTCAATCCCTGGCCTTGCTCAGTGGGTTAAGAATCTGTCATTGCCGTGAAATGTGGTGTAGGTCGCAGACCTGGCTCGGATCCTGCATTGCTGTGGCTGTGGTGTAGGCCAGCGGCTACAGCTCCAATTAGACCCCTAACCTGGGAACCTCCATGTGCTGAGGGTGCGGCCCTAAAAAGCAAAAAAAAAAAAAAAATAGGCCACAGTGGAAGTCACACTGCATGACACCTGAGGCTACATCAAGACCATTCAGGGAGTTCCTGTCGTGGCGCAGTGGTTAACAAATCCGACTAGGAACCATGAGGTTGCGGGTTCGGTCCCTGCCCTTGCTCAGTGGGTTAAGGATCCGGCGTTGCCGTGAGCTGTGGTGTAGGTTGCAGACGCGGCTCGGATCCCGCGTTGCTGTGGCTCTGGCAGAGGCCGGTGGCTACAGCTCCGATTCGACCCCTAGCCTGGGAACCTCCATATGCCGCGGGAGCGGCCCAAAGAAATAGCAAAAAAAAAAAAAAAAAAGACCATTCAGTTTCCACCTTGGCGTCTTGGAAAGTTGTTCCAGGAAAAGCCAGCCACCTTGTAGAAATCTGACTAAAGTGTTCTCAAAGCTGCATAAAGAGGGACACATCTGTTTCCAGCCTTCCAGGTGTCCTCACCAGCATTTGTATTATGAACACATACAGGCAAAGCCATCTTGGATCCTCCAGACCAGCCCAAATCAGCGAAATAGCACCCAGAAACTCCAGTCAATCCCATGTGGAGTGGGAGAATCACTCAACTGAGACCTGACTAAATTTTTGACTCACAAAAATGACATGAACAACAAAGGAATGGATTGGAGTTGCCACTGTGGCTCGGTGGTAATAAACCCAACTAGTATCCATGAGGATGTGGGTTCGATCCCTGGCCTTGCCAATTTAAGGATTCAGTGTTGCCATGAGCTGTGGTGTAGGGCACAGATGTGGCTTGGATCTGGCATTGCTATGGGCCAGTGGCTACAGCTCTGATTTGACCCCTAGCCTGGAACTTGCATATGCTGCGAGTGCAGCCCAAAAAAAAAAAAAAAAAAAAAAAAGGATGTAGAAGTTGGGGTGTCTGCAAGGAGCAGCAAGAATTATCCAAAGCAAGTCAGCCAAAGAGCCCTCACCTCAGGGACACAAGCCCTCCCTCAAGTTCATGTGGTTTTTCTCCCTCATTTCAACCAGGTTTTGGCTCAAATATCAACTCAGATATACCTTCTCTAACCACCATCCAAAAAAGACTCCTCTCTATCCATCGTTTATATTTTTCTTTCCCAAACCTAGAACCTCTAGATAATTTTATCTGCATGACTGGGTCATCCCCCAACCAGAACATAAGCTGTGTGAAAGAACCCACTTTGGTTTGTGCATTGCCACATTCCCAGGCTTAGAACAGGATAGTGCCTAGCCAATGGCCACCATTCATTAAATGCGGCCAAGTAGGTGATAAGAGTCTGTCAATTGTTTGACACGTGTCACTGGCACAGGACAAAAGGTCAGTAATCATATGACCATAGGGCAGTGGGAGAGCAGTGACATATCCCAGAATAAATATGTCTCTTGTCTCTGACAGTCATAACCAGAGTCCACCTAGCAGCTAAGGGTGCAGAGGAGGATTTCAGCCTTCAAAGGAGTGAAGGGTTTGGAAAGATAGAGATTAGTGGACCCCGCCTCCAGAGTCTGATCCAGTGCGTTGGCGCCTAAGAGTTTGCATGTCTAACAAGTTCTCAGGTGACGCTAATGAGTCTGGTCTGGGACCTTCACTTGGAGAACTATTTAAAAAATGAAATTCTCGGAGGTCCTGTCGTGGCTCAGTGGTTAATGAATCTGACTAGGAACCGTGAGGTTTCGGGTTCGATCCCTGCCCTTGCTCAGTGGGTTAAGGATCCGGTGTTGCCGTGAGCTGTGGTGTAGGCTGCAGATGCGGCTCGGATCCCATGTTGCTGTGGCTCTGGTGTAAGCCGGCGGCTATAGCTCCAATTAGACCCCTAGCCTGGGAAACTCCATATGCCATGGGAGTGGCCCTAGAAAAGGAAAAAGAAAAAGAAAAAAAAAAGAAACTCTCATTGCGGCCCAGAGAATCCTCAGGTGAGACTGATTTGAAGAAAGCCAACATGCTTGCCCTCCTTACACTCAAAGGATCCTCATAGCAGATCTTTCTTCAGAATTTTGTCATCTCCTCTTTCAACATCTTCACTCACCTTTGCTGAAGGATACGCTCCCCGGGTCATCTTAGCTAAGTTCGTCCATATGCTGCGGGTGCTGCCTAAAAAAAAAAAAGTTCTGGAGTTCCTGCCGTGGCTCAGTGGTTAACGAATCCGACTAGGAACCATGAGGTTGTGGGTTCGATCCCTGCCCTTGCTCAGTAGGTTAACGATCCGGCATTGACGTGAGCTGTAGTGTAGATCGCAGACGAGGCTCAGATCCTGTGTTGCTGTGGCTCTGGCATAGACCGGCGGCTACAGCTCTGATTTGACACCTAGCCTGGGAACCTCCATATGCTGTGGGTGTGGCCCTAGAAAAGACAAAAAGAAAAAAAAAGAAAAAAATTTCTTCTGAACTCAAGTCTCACCTCCTCCGCGGAGCCTTCTATGACTGCATGGGCCCACCATCCCCCTCCCTCTTCTTCACACCTCTGGGACTGCTCTCATGGTTTAGTCACTAGTCATCTTTCTGGTCACTAGTTTTTTTTTATCACTCTTCATGCTGGTCTCACCTCCTCTCAGACCAGAAGCAGAAGAGCAAGTCCAAGTTGTGAGGGCTCAGAACCATGGCAGGAACAAGATTCCACGCAACCTGCTGCCATGTCCCCCTACCCCCAGATGACCCCCAGCCCCAGATACTCACCACCCACTGAGAGGCATGCAGGACTAACTAGTGAGGGTCAGGACATAATAACCTCATCCTGGGTCATAAAGACCTGATGGAGCTGGAGACAGAAGGAAATGACAGCAGAAAATTCATCCTTCACCCCGAAACTTCGAAATCTAGGCCTGCCTGAAATACCCCACCCAGAAACACACCAAGAGTAGCATTCTCCTTTGTCCTTTCTCCTGGGGCTGACACAACAGACATCAAAGGCACAGCATGTACCAGAAGCCGCACAGATGTGGTTCAGCCTCCCACGGAGATACCAAGTAGCAGCCAGAGGGTTACATAACTCTCAGGGCCAATGGCTGCATATTAGACTCAACTGGCCCCACTCAAAACCAGTTAAGTCGAATCTCCGGGGATGACATCCAGGGCTTGGTATTTTTTAAGTTTCTGAGGTAATTTGCATGTTCACCAAAATTGAGAAAATTTGCTGTGTTTGCTCCTCACTCAGGAATGTCCACATAGACACGGCCAGTTCTCTTACTTGGATCACTCATTTTGGTTCTTCAGATGGTCCTGGTACTTAGCAGTCCCATGTTGCTCAGCTCTGAGAAAGGACTCTGTACAGGGACAGGAACACTTAAGTCGAGATCAAATACCAGGCCAATGGGCTTCTCCCCAGGCCTGACCTCAGGATTTTATTGCTGCACAAAATGATGTCAGTTTTGAGTTCCCAAGACAGCTACAAGACACACCCCGTCCTAACTTTTTTTTTGTTTTTTTAAGGGCCGTACCTGCAGCATATGGAAGTTCCCAGGCACAGCACATCACAGACACAGCAACTCGGGATCCAAGCCGCATCACAGCAATACCAGATACTTAACCCACTGAGCGGGGCCAGGGATTGAGCCCAAATCCTCATGGATACTAGTCAGGTTCATTACTGCTGAGCTGCAACAGGAACCTCCCCTCCCCCCTGAGCCCACTCCCTACCCCCACCTGACCTCCCACCCCCGGCCCGGCCTTGTCCTAATTCTAATGTCAGTGTTTGGTACCTGTGTAGAGGCTGGTGGGAGCTCCCTCAGGAAGGGTCGACCAGCTTCAGCTGCTTGCAGCAGACTTGGCCCCACCACTGTCTCTGATCTCATTTCCCGTTGATTTGCTAGAGTTTGGGAGTAAAGCTAGAGGTAAAAGACATGAGAATGTAAGAATTAGCCCCAGTCTTAGGCGTCATGACTTGATGACCACCTCGCTCATTTCCTCAAAGGCTCAAAATGTTGATGACAAAGTCGATTTTACCACTCTGCAAACATATCTGACTTGTGTCATCCATCGCTTCAAGAGCCCTTCCACCTGAGTCACTATTGTCTCCCTGCCCGAGATGTTGGCCTCTCCTCCCTCATACATGACAGGGGTCCTGGGGTCCGTAGCCCAGCCTTAGAGGGCTATATCTCCTACAGCTGTAACCATGCCAGGGCTCTGGGGACATTGATGGGGTGGCAGAAAGGCTTGAAGAAGAAGGCTGTTCTTTCCTCCTGCAGGGCTCTTTTGAATTTTGTTTGTTTGTTTGGCTGCATACAAAAGTTCCTGGGCCAGGGATTGAACCCACGCCACAGCAGCAACCTGAGCCACTGCAGTGAGAACCCCGCATCCTCCCCCCACTGTGCCACAAGGGAACTTCCTTTTTTTTTTTTCACTTTTTATGGAAAGGTTTTACTGTATTTTGTGAAAAGTAATGTCTTGAGTATATTTATACTCTTTCAAACCAATGCAAGTACAATGGTAAGCACTGAGTAAAAACTACCCTGCTTTATGAACTTATTTTTAATACACTGCAGGCATACTGCTCGCTGAAGGTAGAAATATGTGATCCAATTATAAAACATAACCTGTACGTGTAAACACATACAAATGAACAGGTGTGAAAAAAATAGAAGATTAATTTAACTATTCTGTTTAAAAATATTAAATTCAAGTTATGTGGAAATTTTATGCATAAAAAATCATACTGTATAATCAGAATAACTCTAATGGTTATTTCTGAAAAACAAACATTAACTTTAGTTTAAAAGTTTAACTTCTAACTTCTTTTTCAAAGTATTTTCAAAATTCACTATTCGAACTCAAAATATTTTAGCAGTTCATTCCAAAGACATGTTATATTGTTCTTATCCCAAGAAATTTTTCTGTGATGTATAAATAAATCTGCTAACAGAAAAGTGTAGGAAAAGCCAATCTAGGAGAGAAAAACGGTTTGATTGGGAGTCAAAATGTGATCTCAAATTATTGTCTTGCTTTTCCTATCTTTTCACTCTACCTTTTGAGACTGAGAGTGACCCTGGCGGAGTTCACCTTGACCTACGTGGTCTCTCCAATCTCCTGAGTCTGTGACAAAGCACAGGGAAGCACTACCACCACCGCCTCCCTGTCGCCAGATGGGAAGGTCTAAACCCAATCCCCAGTCCCCTCTCAATCCCTGGGCCGCAATGAGTAACATTAAATAAGTACCTAAAAGCTAGAATTGTTTCAGCAACACAGTGGACTTCGTTAGTGATGATTGTTCTGGACTGTCTTGTTGCCTTAATACCAATGAAACATTTTCAAACACATTTAAAAACCTGAAATTGCAACTGCCCTTCGACAAGTCAGTTGAAACGCTGGGAAACTGAGACAAAGTCTCCCTCCTCATCCCTCTTCACACAACCCATTCCTTTTCACACTATTCGTCCTAAACAGAAACTTAAATTTTCACCTCAAGTGCAAATTTGAGCAGAGTGGCACTTATTTGTATAAAACGCGCTGGAAGCTCAGAGGGCAAACGGGATGTCCTGAGACCCTGTTTCCATCAATCCGTCTGGTGCTGCTGGTTCTCAGTCCGCAGGTCCAAGGCGCCGGGGGCATCGGGGGGGTTGGGGGGGGCAGCGTCGGGGGGCAGCTCCGGGGGCCCCACCAGCCTCTCCGCGGGGCAGGCGGGTGGGGAAGGCCCGGTGGCACTCAGGGGAGTCCGCTCACTCGGGGCGGGATGGCCTTCTTGTCGGAGAGCAGAACCTTAGCTGGAGGCGGGTGTCCAGCTCCGTTCTCAGCACCTGCGGTACCCACCAGGGATGGGTCTCTCGACGGGGCACAGCGCTGCGCTGCCTTTCCTCCCGCAACCGCGTTCACCGACGCCCTGGCGGGGGACACCATGATGGAAGCGGAATTTTTGACTCTAATTTGGGCACTGGTGGAAGGACCCAAAAATCGTACAGGCTTAGGACCCGTCTTACCATTCACACTGTCTTCCTCCTCTTCGTTGAAGGCCGTCAGCCGGCTCTTTCGCATTGGGGCCATGTGACATAGGCTTCCAAGTATAGGCCGCTCTCCCAGAGTCCAACACTCCATCAGCTCGTGAGGCACCCACCAGTAGCTAACACCTTTTCCTTCCCAGGCATCAAAGGCATCCATCGTTTTCTTTAGTTCTGCTACTGAATAATAGCTCCAAACGTACTGAACATTACTTCCCGCCTCTCTTAAAGAACATGTCTCCATTTCATTGGCCAAGTGGTCTGACAGGCTGTAGGGATAAGGGATGCGAAAACAATCAGCCTCTTCCTGCAGAGCAATGCGGGTCTGCTCCTCTGTGGGAATATGAACTTCTCCGTGAAGATAATCCAAAAGGTACTTAAATAGATGTCCATCACGGTCGCTAACACAAGCCCCTGATTCATCTGTTTTTAGAGGAAAACAACCACTGAACATGGATGCCAGCATTGAGTCCTTAAAGCGGCACAAGCATTCACGCCTGGCTGTGTAGATACAGCCACCCACATTCAGTCGAAGAATATCCACCACCTCTTCTTCTGCCTTGTGACTTTCCATTGCTCTCTCTGACACCTGAACTTCTGCCTTGAAACACTTTCAGAAAATGCAAAACAGCAGTGGTCCCATTCTCCCTCTGCGGCTGCCCGGCCCTTCGCGCAGCCGTCTGACGCAGCGGGGCCTGAGGCGGAAGTGAGCGCCTTCCTCACGGCTCGGCAACTCAGGTAGCTGGGAACTTATATTTTTATTTTTTTATTTTTTTTGTCTTTTTGCCTTTTCTAGGGCCGCTCCCGCGGCATATGGAGGTTCCCAGGCTAGGGGTTGAATCGGAGTGTAGCCACCGGCCTACGCCAGAGCCACAGCAACGCGGGATCCGAGCCGCATCTGCAACCTACACCACAGCTCACGACAACGCCGGATCCTTAACCCCCTGAGCAAGGGCAGGGACCGAACCCGCAATCTCATGGTTCCTAGTCGGATTCGTTAACCACTGTGCCACGACGGGAACTCCAGAACTTATATTTTTAAATTTTCTTTTTGTTTTTGTTTTGCAGGGCTCTTTTGAGAATTAAACATGATTAAGGGCACAGGGGCGGTCTGCAGCGGGAGCTCAACTTGTGTAGAGCTCACAAGGATCACTTGCTACGGTCCAGGGGCAGAGGTGACTGCTGGTAGGAACAGGAAGCACTTGTGCTCCGGAGGCCTTTCTCACCCCCTGACAGCCTCCTCACCTTCCCCACTTACTCATCTAGAAATGGCCCGAGGAACTTAAGGCTCTGCTTTCCCCCTGATCCAGCCCCCCCCCAAAGACCTCGGAACAAGATGCTGAGGTGCAGTGTGAGGGTGTGTGACTGGGCCCATCCCCCAGAGGGGCACAGCCACATGCCACCCACTCCTGGTTGCACCCCTCAACACAGGGCCCCTTGAGAGCAAGAGGGTGGCAGGCCTGGCTCTCCCTGAATGAGGAACTGGAGGGTCCCTAAGTACCACCACCTTCTCCCAGGGCCTGAGAGCCAAGCCAGATATGGGGCTGGACCTGAGACCTGATTGTGGATGTGGCCCAGGCCTGGCCCCTGGGGGAGCTTCAATTCCAGCCATCAGGCAAGAGAGGGAGACCAAGCAGAAGAAAGGCCCTGTAGGGGCAGGGGCCCCATCTTGACCAGGGCTGCCTTCCCTTTCCAAGTAGCAGGAGTCTGAGGCCAAAGCCTCCACTGACTCCAGGCCTGAGGGGTGATTGACTAATGAGGCACCTGTTTTGCATTATCCGGTGATGGGCAGGTGGCCCCCCACAGCTGGGATGTAATTCACAGGGGGGTTGCGCATCAAGAACCACTGGGGAGAGCCGGCATTGTTCCAAAGAAGACATACAGATGGCTAATAGGCATCTGAAAAGATGCTGATCTGGAAAATGTAAATCAAAACCACAATGAGACATCACCTCACACCTGTCAGAATGGCTACCGTTGGAAAAATAGCAAGTGATGGCGAAGATGTAGAGAAAAGAGAACTCTGGTGCACTGTTGGTGGGAAGGTAAATCTGTGCAGCCATTGTGGAAGACGAAGGGAACTCTCCCACATTATTTTTGAATAATCCTTTCTATGTAGAAAAACTGCCCACAAGTGTTCCTAAACAAACCTCAAGTATCTATCTACCTTAACAAAATCATACCAAGAACTTTAAGAAAACATATAGGGAGTTCCCGTTGTGGCACAACAGAAACAAATCCTACTAGTAACCATGAGGTTGTGGGTTCCATCCCTGGCCTCGCTCAGTGGGTTAAGGATCCAGTGTTGCAAGAGCTGTGGTGTAGGTTGCAGACGCGGCTTGGATCCCGAATTGCTGTGGCTGTGGTGTAGGCTGGCAGCTGTAGCTCCAATTTGACCCCTACCCTGGGAACCTCCATATGCCACGGGTTCAGTCATAAAAAGCACAAAGAAAGAGAGAGAAAGAAAAAGGGAGGGAGGAAGGGAGGAAGGCAGAAAACCCCTAGGTTAATCTCACCACAGAAGTTTAGAAACACTTTACTGGAGTTCCCGTCGTGGCGCAGTGGTTAACGAATCCGACTAGGAACCATGAGGTTGCGGGTTCGGTCCCTGCCCTTGCTCAGTGGGTTAACGATCCGGCGTTGCCGTGAGCTGTGGTGTAGGTTGCAGACGCGGCTCGGATCCCGAGTTGCTGTGGCTCTGGCGTAGGCTGGTGGCTGCAGCTCTGATTCAACCCTTAGCCTGGGAACCTCCATATGCCACGGGAACAGCCCAAGAAATAGCAACAACAACAATGAAAACAACAACAACAAAAGACAAAAAAAAAAAAAGAAACACTTTACTTAGGGAGAAACTGTATCTCAGACATCTACAGATCAGATTCTGGCCAGGATCTGACTAGATTCTTGCAGGTAATCTGTATCTTGCTCTGCAGGGTCACTGTATGTTGAGAGAAGGAGCCTGCCTGCCTTCAATGTGTGTCATCACTGCTTATGATTTCAAGTCAGATTACAGCCAGGGAGCTTCAGGGAATGGGACATTGCATCTCCCTGGCCCTCTGGATTGTAGAAATGTCTTCTCTTATCTCTGAAGAACTTTTTTTTTTTTTTTTTGTCTTTTTGCTATTTTCTTGGGCCGCTTTCGCGGCATATGGAGGTTCCCAGGCTAGGGGTCGAATCGGAGCTGTAGCCACCGGCCTATGCCAGAGCCACAGCAATGCGGGATCCGAGCCACGTCTGCAACCTACACCACAGCTCACGGCAACGCCGGATCGTTAACCCACTGAGCAAGGGCAGGGACCGAACCCACAACCTCATGGTTCCTAGTCGGATTTGTTAACCACTGCAGCACGACGGGAACTCCCTCTGAAGAACTTTTGAGTTTCATTCTTAACATATTTCTCCAGGTTCTCAGGACCATACATCCTTACTGACACTAAAATACTGCCCCATTGAAAGCTGGCGAGCCCCTTGGCTTTGTCTGACTTGTCAGTCACAACTTCAAGGTCATTTTCCGGACAGGCTCCTAACAGGTGCCCTGATCCCAGCCCTACCCCTCCACACAGCTTGTAGGAGATCTTCCCAAGATGAAAGACTGGGGGCACACCCTGCTAAACCCTCCCCTGCCCGGGCATGAAAGGCCTGGCTCACGGACACCTGCCTGCTTTTCCCTGGGCCCATCTCAAGCCACTCCCACGGGGCCCTGGCCCGGCAACACTCCCCAAACTCTCCAAAGGGCCTGCTCAGTGCCATACCCCCCCAAGCACTCCCCAAGCTTCGGAATCTATATATTCCCATCTTAACCATTTTTAAGCACACTCTTCACAACATGGCATTAAGGACATTCATAAGGTTGTGCATCCATCAGCACCATCCATCTGTTGGACTCCGTTCCTCTTGCAAAACTGCAATTCTGCACTTATGAAACACGAACTCCCCACCCCCCTCCTCACCTCAGCCGCTGGCAAACCACCGTCCCGCTTCCTGTGTTTCCGAGTTTGAAGACTCCGGGTGCCTCGGGAGAGAGGATCCCCTGAAGCCTGCTGAACCATCTCAGGCCTTGGTGCTGGACATTTCCTTTGGCTGCCACACCGTCTCCTGACGTCCCAATTCTTACTCAGCCTTTAAGATCCAGGATAAAGACCTCCCTCTCTGAAGCGTCCAGTGACTACTAAAGTCAGTGCACACCACACCCCCACCTTGGAGCTCCCCAGGGACCTGGCAGAGCCCTCAGTTCGCACACCCTTGCACTCATTTATTTACTCAGCGGTCCGGGAGGCCGGGGGCCCTGGGTCTTTCTGTGCATCACCCAGGCCTAAGCACCATGCAGAGCCAGGCTCCACAACTGAACAACACCATCTGTCCCTCAGCTCCGTCAGAGACAAGCATGTCCTGGACTCCTCTGTATCCACCACCCCAGGACCTCACTACCACCCTGGGCTCAGAGTCTCTGTTTTCCATGTCATTAATCCGGGAAAGAGCAGTCAAGCCACTTCCTGGGATTCCTGCCACACACCCCAGTGGCCCTAGATGGCTTCTTCCCCAACAAACGTGACTGGTGACCCAAGTGTGGCTCCTGGCCCAGGACCTGGTCCCACAAGGGACGTGTAGGCAGGTGCCCACGAGCAACACATGGGCCAAGATGTCCAGCGTGACTGTCTCCCCATCCTGGCCGAGTGGAAGGCCTGCAAGGACAGAGCAAGGGCCCCGGCAGCTGGTCTGCCTACACAGGCTGGCTCCGTGGTGGCCTGGGGACTAGACTCTTCCTCCTATGGTTGCCACTCCAGCTCCCCAGGTCATGACCCAGCCCTGTGGACTGCCGGCGCAGGCTGGTGGCTGAGCAATCCCCTGTGTCTGCAGCAAGCACCGACTACCTCCTTCGGCTCTCCCTGTGGAAATGCAGCTGTCTCCGCAAAGCCCAACCTTGGACAGAGGGCAAGTTTCAGAGAATCAGCTCCAGCCCGACTTTCCCTCCCAGGGAAAGGTCCTTGCCAGAACGTCAAACCTCAGGGAAGATTTATTTCTACTCTGGCCCAGTGAGAAAAGCTTAGGGGACAGGCCTTCATTTAACATTCTGCTGAAAGAAATGCTTGAAGTTTGACAGTATTTCCAGTCGAGCACCCCTGATTCTGGCTGGCACAGTGGCTAACATTTGCCAAAAGAGTGGCCAAAGATAGCCTGCTTCAGAATTGCTCGGCAGAGAGAGGCAGATTTGCTCATAAGCAGGAGCCTGGGCCCCACTGCAGACAATCGGGTTCTGAACCTCTGGGGAATGGGGTCCAGAAATATTTCCCATTAACAAGCCCTCCTCCCCCCTCCCCCGGGGTAGTTTGCAAAACCTTGCCTGCCTAGTCCAAAAGCAATAAAAGCAACATGCTTCACTTTACTAAGGCAGGAAAAAAAAGAAAGAAAAAAACCCTCATTTCTGGCCTAGGATCCAGATTTTGACAAGAGTCACAATCATTAAACCCACTCCATATGAGTGTCATGGCTGTGTACATGTCTCCAAAGACCCTGTGAGTGGTGCAGGTGCAGGTGCATGCACATGGGTGGGTGTGGTGAGGGGTGGACTCTGCACTTGCAGGAGATGATAGAGAAACATGCAAAGGAGGCGGCAAGGGGCAGGGGATGAGAAGGAAAGGCAGTCTCCAGCAGGGCTGTTGGACAAAAATAACCTGAAGACCCACAAGATCACGGGAAAGATGAAGGCTGAGGAGGGGCCGGAGTGAGACATAAGGTGACCCAACAGCAAGGCTGGGTGTCAGACACATCATACTGAGTGAAAAGAAAGGGTCACGGAGGAAGAATACAGATTCCATTTATATGGCTTTTCTAAAGCTAGCAAAAGCAAATAGCATATTGTACAGGAGTGCACACAAAGGTGGCAACACTGTAAAGGAAAACAAGAAGCCGAGGCACTGCCGAGGCACTGAAATTCAAGACGGTGATCCTCTGGGCTTCCTCGTGAGAGAGGAGACTGCAGGGACTTCAAAGGTACCGGTAAGTTTCCTAAGCCATGGGGGGTACTCGAGCATGGTTATATGTATGTAATATGTATCGTTTTGCCCATATGATATAGTAAGGTTTTTAAACATGTATATGAAACAGTGAACAACATGAAAAAAATAAACCACTTGTTGGAGGATCCATCATGGTGCAGCAGAAACGAATCCAACTAGGAGCCATTAGGTTGTGGGTTCGATCCCTAGCTCTACTCAGTGGGTTAAGGATCTGGCATTGCTACGAGCTGTGGTGTAGGTCGAAGACACGGCTCAGATCCCGAGTGGCTGTGGCTGTGGCCGGCAGCTATAGCTCCGATTTGACCCCTAGCCTGGGAACCCCCATATGCCACAGGTGTGGCCCTAAAAAAAGAAAAAAACAACAACAACACTTTTTCATTACATTCTGAAATACTAGGAAAAGGCGTCACCTTCTGGAATTTGAGGCAGGTATGGCTTGAGCAAATAAAATGAAGCCCTATCATTTCACTGGATTATGAATATTTAGCATCTAGCACTTGTGCTAACTGACGCTGCCTCCAGAGGGGACCCCACTGAGAGAGAAAGAGCCCTGTCTCATGCCCAGGGCTGAGAGCCAGACAGCAGAGGGATGTCCCATGGAGCGTGTGGGCTCAGCTTAGCACCCACCTCCAGAAGGGGACATGGTTTGGGACCTAAAGAAAAAGAAAGTGCTGTTTCCACTTACGATGCCTTATTCACTGCAGCCTTTGCTAAGGGTCTGGCATTTCCTTCAAAGCCAATAGGAAAAGATTTTATTTAAGGGAGAACCCTTTGCAGCTGTTCAGTGTGAGCATGCCGCTTCACTCAACAGTCCAGCATGGGCAAGACTGTAAACACCCTCAGCTCCCTGCCCCTGGGTGGGGCTGGAAAACCTCCCATGGCTGTGCCCATCATGGCCCAACCTTCCAGAATGGAATTTGCCAGCACAAACCAGCAGAACAACCTGGTGGTTTCCACTCACTGGAAAAGGGTTTCCTTTCAAGCTTGGTTTCCTTTCCTAGTCCCAGAGTTCTCAAAAGCAGCAGCTGCCCGGTTCTCAGTCTTCTGGACCCATAATACTCATCACTGTTGCCCCATTTGGTGCAATTCGTTGTGCCCTGCTGCAGAGCAATTCCCAGCTGCTGGCCCTTTGGGTTATTTAGTTATCCCTTGCAGTCTTATTTTCTACTAGTAACAAAACAACAGCCAGCTGTTCCTATGGGAGCCGCATGCTGATTTTTTGTAGGAGGAAGACTGTGCCAGGACCCCCTAGCACCTCCTCCTCAGATGGCTGTTGGGTTGAAATACAAGGAGTGATTTCTAATCCTTTCTATAAAATGGCTTCTATAGAATTCCCTTGTGGCAGAGCAGGTTAAAGAGCCAGCATTGTCACTGCAGTAGCTCAGGTTACTGCTTTGGCACAGGTTCGATCCCTATGCTAGGAAATTGCACTGCCGCAGGTGCAGCCAAAAATAAATAAATAGACTTTTATTATCATCATCTTTTTTTTTTCTGACTAAAAAAGAAATCTGTTGTATTCATTTCTTATTGCTGTTGGTTACAAACCAGGCACCACAAACCCTTGCCAATTAAAACAACACGTTTATCATCTATACTTCTAGATGTTAGAAGTCAGAATGGTTCTCACTGGGGCAAAATTAAGGTGCCCACAGGGAAGTTCCCACTGTAGCTCAGGGGAAACTAACCCAACTAGTATCCATGAGGAGGCAGGTTCAATCCCTGGCCTCGTTCAGTGGGTTAAGGATCTGATAGTTGAGGCTCTGATTCGACCCCTAGCCTGGGAACTTCCATATGCCATGGGTGCAGCCCTTAAAACACCCAAAAAAAGGTGTCCCCAGGGCTGAGCTCCTTTTTTGGAGGCTCTAGGAGAGAACCCATTCTCTTGCCTTTTCCAGCTTCTGGATGTGCCAGCATTTCTGGACTCCTGGCTCCCTTCCATCGTCAATGGCTGGTGGAGATTTTCTCCCAGAGCATCACTCGTCTGCCTCCCTCTTTCATCTCTTTTTTTTTTTTGGTCTTTTTGCTTTTTTTTTTAGGGCGGCACCACAGCATATGGAGGTTCCCAGACTAGGGGTCTAATTGGAGCTATAGCCACTAGCCTACACCACAGCCACAGCAACGCCAGATTCAAGCCACATCTGCAACCCACACCACAGCTCATGGCAACACGGGATCCTTAACCCACTGAGCAAGGCCAGGAATTGAACCCACAACCTCATGGTTCCTAGTTGGATTTGTTTCCGCTGCGCCAAAACGGGAACTCCAAGTATAATCCCCTTTTGCCGTGTAAACTACACATTAACAGACTCTGAGGATTAAGGTGTGATCTCTGGGAGGTCCTTATTCTGCTACAACCTATACCCTCAGTGTAGAAAATGTGGAAATACAGAAAAAGCATAAAGAAGAATACAGAAGCCACTTCCAACCCCACGTCCCAGAGACAACTGCAAACAATTTAGTGTATATTCATGAAGTCCTTTGTTAGGTGCAAATGTTTTTCTTTGTAAACTAGGTTTGAATACTCTCCTTATTGTTATTAAGGAAAACTACTAAACATTATATATATAATTATATATACATATTATATAGTGCTCAGTAATTTTATATATAGTATTTAATAATTTTCCTTAATAATATGCATGTATTTTGAAGCTAATTAATATTTTGCAACATTTCATTTTTTTAATGGCTATCTAGCATTCCAATATGTGGATGTTTCCATAATTTATATCGCTAATTTAGTGAATCCACTATTGTAGGGCATGTAATTTATCTCTTTTTCTTATGCCTAGTAGCCCCATAATAAACATCCCTGAAGCTACATCTTTGTACACATTCTTAGGATCCATTCCCCAAAAGTACCCCAAATATTGGGTTACCACATCATTTATCCTTCAAAAAGGACATTTTTGAGAATGAAAAAGAGTAATCTTAAAAATTAGCAATAAGGAGTATCTTGGTGGCTCAGCATTGGATCCAGCATTGTCACTGCCGTGGCTTGAGTCACTGCTGTGGAGCAGGTTCAATCCCTGGCCCCAGAGCTTCTGTATGCCACGGGCATGGCCAAAGAAAAAAAATTAACAGCAGGAGTTTGGAATTAATACTTACACACTATTATATATAAAATAGATAATCAATAAGGACCTACAGTATAGCACAGGGAACGCTACTCAATATTCTGTTATATGGGAAAGGAAAGTGAAAATGAATGGATATATGGATATATATAGCTAAATCAGTTCACTGTACACCTGAAATTAACACAATGTAAATTAACTATATGCCAATATAAAGAAAAAATTAATTTTAAAATGTATTAATTAAAAAAGTAATTAACAGTAACTAAAAACTAACAATAAGCCAGGATGGACCTGGACACAATGCATGTTGCCAAACCGACCGCATGAAAAGTTGCCCTGGTTTGCATTCCCAGGGACAGAACCCAAGAAATCCTGCTCAAAGCCCATCAAAATTGCCAGGCCTCACCTAAAAAGCCAAAAAAAAAAGAAGAAGAAGAGAATTCCTATTGTGGTGCAGCGGAAACGAATCAGATTAGTAACCATGAGGTTGCAGGTTCAATCCCTGGCCTCCCTCAGTGGGTTAAGGATCTGGCATTGTGGTGACCTCTGGTGCAGGTTGCAGACACAGCTTGGATACTATGTGGCTATGGTGTAGGCCGGCAGCTATAGCTCTGATTGGACCCCTAGCCTGGGAACCTCCATATGCCGTGGGTGTGGCCCTAAAAAGCAAAAAAAAAAAAAAGTCGGGCCTCCCTGTGCCCACAGATCCCAGCCTCCATCTTCCCTAAAACTGAAACCCACACAGACGCAAATGTCATTCTCACTCTCACTCAAGAGGTGGCAGTGATAGGCCTATTTCTTGTGGCAGGGAGAAGAGAGCTATGTCCTTCTCTGCTCTGGTAGCAAGTGACTTTACTCCAGGTGAGCCTATTACAGCTTCTGATCCAGGAAGCCTGGATTGGCTGCAAGGCAGCAGTGACCCCCACCCTCCTGACACAGCCCCACGTCCAGGCTCAGCAAGGGAGGAAGCTTCTCACAGGCCCTTTCCCAGACCCAGGCAGGGGGCCCCTGGGGAGCCCTGTAACAAGACAGTATTATCTGAGCAAACTTACCTGCCAAACTTACCTGAGCAGGAAGCACTGACTCTTGAAGAGCCTGGAGCTGCAGTCAACCTGAGTTCCCTAACATGTGAAATTTTACAAGGAACAACTTACACTTTCTCTCAGAAGACTTCCTCTTGAGGAGTTCCTGCTGTGGCTCATGGAGTTAAGAACCTGACTAGTATCCATGAGGATGCAGGTTCAATCCCTGGCCTTGCTCAGTGGGTTAAAGTGTCTGGCATTGCCATGAGCTGCGGTGTAGATTGCAGATGCAGCTTAGATTCCCCCTTTGCTATGCTGTGGCATAGGCCGGCGGCAGCTGAAGCTCCAATTCAATCCCTATCCTGGGAACTTCTATTTGGCACAGGTGAAGCCCTAAAAAGAAAAAAAGAAAAGAATTCCTCTTGAATAGAACCCTCTGAAATCTTCAAGAATGATGGGTTAAGAACACACCCAAATAAAGCAATTGCCAAAACCACAAAAAAGCAAAAAGACTAAATTCACTGTGAAGATGTTTTGTAACATTCCGACGGATCTTGTGTGTGCCTACGTATGTTTGTTTTGCTTTTTATTTCGGTAATGGTTATTTGATCTGGCCACCCAGGCTCTCTGGGAATAGAACGGGGCCCCTGCTCAGCACTGGGAATGCAAACACTGGAAAAAAAGGTATCAAGTCTTCAGGCTTCTTTTCTTGTAGGTGTTTCTAACCTTCTGAGTCAAGTAACCTAATGAAATCCGTCACCTCATCCACCCACGGGCCACTCAGGAAACATCTGACTCATTCTTGTTGACTCGTATGTTGGAAAAGCAAACCCAAATGGCTCTGACATCAATGGAGTTGGGAGCAGTTTTACTTGGAAGCAGTTGGCTCCCTGCCTAAGGAGAAATTAAGCCTTAAGAAATAAAGAAAGGAGTTCCCGTCATGGCGCAGTGGAAACGAATCCGACTAGGAACCAAGAGGTGGCAGGTTCAATCCCTGCAGCTCTGATTGGACCCCTAGCCTGGAAACTTCTATATGCTATGGGTGCGGTCCTGAAAATCCAAAAAAAAAAAAAAGTCAGCTTCTCAAATAGGGGAAGACACAGCCAAAATACTACATGTGCTTGCCTCTGGAGAAAGGATGCTCTTCTTTATTATGAACTTGAGATACTGCAAACTTTTTTTTTGGCCTCACCCACAGCATATGGAAGCTCCCAGGCCAGGGATTGAACCCGCACCACAGCAGCCACCTGAGCCACTGCAGTAACAACTGCTAGATTCTTTTTTTTTTTTTTTTTGGTCTTTTTGCCTTTTCTAGGGCTGCTCCCGTGGCACATGGAGGTTCCCAGGCTAGGGGTTGAATCAGAGCTGTAGCCACCAGCCTACGCCAGAGCCACAGCAACACAGGATCTGAGCCAGGTCTGTGACCTACACCACAGCTCACGGCAATGCCGGATCCTTAACCCACTGAGCAAGGCCAGGGATCAAACCCGCAACTTCATGGTTCCTAGTCAGATTCATTAACCACTGGCCACGACGGGAACTCCAACAACTGCTAGATTCTTAACCTGCTGAGCCACAGAACTCCTAGACTTTTTTTTTTTTCTTCTTATTAGGGCTGCACCCGCGGCATATGGAGGTTCCCAGGCTAGGGGTAGAACTGGAGCTACAGCTGCCAGCCTACACCACAACCACAGCAACGCGGGATCTGAGCCGTATCTGTGACCTATACCACAGCTCACGGCAATGCCAGATCCTTAACCCACCGAGCAAGGCCAGGGATTGAACCCACATCCTCCTGGATCCTAGTCAGATTCGTTAACCACTAAGCCGTGAAGGGAAATCCAGGAGAACTAGACTTCTAAACTGTGTATACATATATATGTATATATGTGTGTATATATGTCTATATATTGTATATATGTGTATATATATATATATTACTTTGTTATTAAAACAATTAAATGTTGCTTTTAAAAAAGGAGGGGGAGCAAAACTGAAGCCCTAAGAAATGGGGCAGTTCCATTTTTAGGGAGTTTTATGGGCAACTTCTATTTGAGAATCTAGAAACTGTCATCTTTGTATTGTATGTTAATTAAGCTTCTCCATGGGGATGAAGGGGGAGTCAGCTTCTGGATTCAGAAGAATAGGAGCCAGAAAAGGTCCTGAATGTGGACCTCGATGTTGAGTCGCATCCTGCAGGCCTATAGGCCCTGTGCTTGTCCAGCTTCAAGGCCCAAGAAAGAGCCCTGCGTCAGAAACAGAGACATCAGTGGTTTAATGGCTGGGGGTGGGAGCGGGGTGCTCTTCCAAGACTGAAGCAAGATCCTGGAGCAACAGCCACCGCGCCCAGCGGACAGGACAGGTAGCAGGAAGCAGGGGAAGGGCAGGGGGAGATTGCCAATTACAGGAGGAATTGGTTGACTCATCGGTTACCAGGGAAATAACCCGAGGGGCACGCCCCTTACCACCCCTTGATAAGAACAATCACTGGCTGGGACCTGGGGCAAGTATGTAGGAAGGTCATTTAGGCGAATGGGGTGTAGGCGAAGCAGGGACTGGGACAGGTCGAGCAGGGGAGGTAGAGAGAGCAAGAGAACAGTCATCTTGAGAGAACTGACCAGACACTAAGCGTAGCCTCCCACAGGCTCCGTGGGCCCTAGACAAATGGATTTCTCTAAAGGGATCTCAGGCTAATGACAGCACTGGCCAGAGGAAGGATACAATTCGGATCTATTCTCAGCCCCAGAATCTAGACCCCTGGACTACCTCGTGTACCAGCTCCTACAGCTGCTTCTGCTGGAGCCACAACCCCAAGGAGATCACACAGAGGCCTTTGCATCCTTTACACTTAAGGATTCCTTCTTTCCTGGATATGCACTCTGCCCACGCCCTCGTCTCACTCAGGCCTCTGAACGGATGTCAGCTGCTTATAAACTTCGGGCCTAGTCAATTATTGTCTGAAATAGCCTGACAATCACCCCACTTGATTTCTCTTCCTTACATTTAACACTGCTTCCCATTATGTGATGTATTTACATGCCCAAAGGCTGTCTCCCCAGTTAAAATGCTAAGTGTATGAGCGAGATGTTTTTATTTACAGGCAGTCTCCAGGTCTTAAAGACACTGTCTGGCACATCATGAGATCACAATAAATATGTGCTGAATATGTGAATGAATTTTTTTTTTTTTTCTTTTGAGGGCCACACCTGCAGCATACAGAGGTTCCCAGGCTAAAGGTCTAATCGGAGCTACAGCTGCCGTCCTAGCCACAGCCACAGCAACGCCAGATCCCAGCCGCCTCTACAACGCCAATCCTTAAGCCACTAAACGAGGGCGTGGATTGAACCCGAAACCTCATGGTTCCTAGTCGGATTTGTTTCTGCTGCGCCACAATGGGAACCCCTGAATTAATGTTAAAGTTAGAATTGAGGCATTCCCGACATGGCTGAGGGGTTAACGAACATGACTAGTATCCATGAGGACGAGGTTCGATCCCTGGCCTCAATCAGTGGGCTAAGGATATGGCATTACCATGAGCTGTGGTGTAGGTCACAGACGCAGCTCTGATCCCTCATTGCTGTGGCTGGTGATGTAAGCAGCTGTAGCTCCGACTGGGCCCGAGCCTGGGAAATTTTATATGCCTCGGGTGCAGCCCTAAAAAGACAAAAGACAAAAAAAAAAAAAAAGAATTGTGTCAAACACCAAACAGGTATTTCACCAGGTAAATAGGGACTCACCTGAGAGGTATGTGGACATGGCTTTGGGGCTATTTGGTGGAGGCTGGGTGGAGCGCCAAGATCCGCAGCTTGAGCCCCTGCATTTGCAGATGCTATGGGTGCCTCCTTCCTGGTTTGACGTCAGCTCTCATAAAACGCTGGCAGATCACAGCCTGGTAGAACTGGAAAAGTCCAGAGAAACTGATGAGAAAACCAAGGCCCAGAGAAGCCTAAGTGGCAGAGCTTGGGTTCTAACCCAGGTGTAGCCCACTCCGGGTCTGCTTTTCTTACCAAAATACAGGCACTGCCCTGGCCATTCCTGGAGCCCTCTCTAACAGTGGGAGGGAGGAAATCGTTTGGAGAGAAATTGCTCCGTAAATCTTCAACCAGTAGGCACTCTGAAAGCAGAAAGCAGGCTCTAAACTATATTTCTTCTGAATTGCTGTAATGTTCTATCAAATGACAACTCTGAACCTTTTTTTTTTTTTCCCTGTCTTTTGAGGGCTGCACCCATGGCACACAGAGGTTCCCAGGCTAGGGATCAAAACAGAGTTGCCGCTGCCGACCTACACCACAGCCACAGCAACGCGGGATCCGAGATGCATCTGCGACCTACACCGCAGCTCATAGCAACGCCCGATCCTTAACGCACTGAGTGAAGCCAGGAATCGAACTTGTATCCTCATGGATACTAGTCAGATTCGTTTCCGCTGAGCCATGATGGAAACGCCAGCTCTGAACTTTCTAAAAAAGCATTATTCAGTAGAATTTTTGGCCACAAAGGAAACATTCTACACTTGTGCTGTTCAGTACAGTAGCCACTAGTCACATGGGTCTACTGAGCACTTGACATGTGGCTAGTGTGACTGAGGAAGTGAACTTTACATTGTATTTCACACAATTAATGTACATTTAAGTATAAAGTAATGTATGTGGCTGGTAGGTACTGGTTTTGGACGGTTCCATTCTAGAAACTTGTATAAGGAAATCTGAAAATCTGACTTTAAAAAAAAAAAAATGGAGTTCCCGTCGTGGCGCAGTGGTTAACGAATCCGACTAGGAACCATGAGGTTGCTGGTTCGATCCCTGGCCTTGCTCAGTGGGTTAAAGATCCGGCGTCGCCACGAGCTGTGGTGTAGGTCACAGACGCGGCTTGGATCCCGCGTTGCTGTGGCTCTGGCATAGGCTTGGCAGCTACAGCTCTGATTAGACCCCTAGCCTGGGAACCTCCATACGCCGCGGAAGCGGCCAAAGAAATGGCAAAAAGACAAAAAAAAAAAAAAGAACATCTGACTTTGGAATATGGCCTGGAGGAAGGGAGAGAGAGAGAGGGAGAAGGAGGAGAGGGAGAGGGAAGGACGGAGAGAGACAGACATATACAGACATGTTGTAATTCCCCTTAATAACCACAAGATGGCACCATTTCTAAGAGTCTCCACCCTGAACAGCAAACCAGGTAAAATCTTCTAAAGCTGCTTTGGGATTCTAGTTTTCCCCCTCTCCCTCTCTCTCTCCTCTATCTAACTGTCTTCAGTATTTCTTCAAAACACACTCCACTGCCCCCTGACCCTCCCCTCCACACCTTCTTTTTCAATACTGACTTACCAACCTTCTGAGCAATATGACAGAAGAGGCCCTTTTGTGACTTTCAGAGAAACAAAATTCCTGAGACCAATATTTGTCTACACAAAGCGCAGTGGTTGGCTCACTGGGTGTGACCAGAAAGGTTGAAACCACCTGCTTTTTCTTCTCTCTGGGGTCTGCCTGTACTGCCCTAGCCGGCAGCCTGGAGGCTTCAGGGACAGTCTGTGCTCTGACCCTTCCCCTGGCCGTGTTCTCCATACCTCCCAACACGCACATCTTAGGAGCTCCTGCCCTGGGATCTGGTTTCCGGGGGTGGGGTGGAGGGGGTGTCATCGGAATGTCTCTGGAGAAACTATAAACACGAACAGAATGTCTCCTGGTGGGGGTTCTGAGGTTCTCCTTTGTATTTTCGCCTGAGGAAAAAGCAGTCAGTGGTTTGGGGATGATGGGTGGAGCTTGCAGTATTTTTCTAAGGTTTTTGTAGATGGGGGATAAATCTCCAGGGATGGGCAGGGCTGCACACTCATTCCAGTACAGCGGGATCAGGGCTAAGAAAACACGAACACAAAGGAAACTTCAAAGCTCTTCCTCGAATCTGAATGGGAAGGGGCCTGCGGAAGGTCAGAAGGTCGTGTTCACTTGGCACCAAACCCCTGCTTGCTTCCAGATGGCCAGGCAGCTCTGCAGATCCTTCTACACCCACCCTCTCAGGGAGGTCAGGAGTCAGCAGGGTCCTAAAGGCAAAGACAGAAGCAGAGCCCAGAGATTGGGGTCTGGCTCCAGCTCTTCTTGGGCCCTAAGAGCTGAGACTTGTTTCCTCTTTGCAAAGTGAGCTCGGTCACCGAAAGAACGCTCCCCACTTCAGAATGGCCTCTTCCCCCACCCTGGTCAAACCCTGACACAGCTTCTTTGCAGGGAGTGGTAGGGATTACTAATGCTGGAAGGTCACTTAAGGTAATAATTGGAACAATCATTAATTTCTGAGGCCTAAGTGACTCATTTATCTCCGATATGTACAGGGATCAAAGGAGGTTATTTATGGCTTAGAAACAAACCTCCCATTCTTTCCTCTGCTATAATAAATAATAAAGGGCTTCCAAGCCTCCCTTCTTCGCCCATCTCTTCCTGTTGGTCTCTGTCTTTACTGTCCCTTGTACAAAACCAGCCCGCCTCTCCCTTCTCTCTGCTCTCCCCTCTTTAAGAAGCACAGCAGGTCAGGCTGCTCCCCGCCCAGCTTGGAGAGTCGGGGCTACAGATATGCTAAGGAGTGAGGGGTGCTGATCCCTCTGTCCCAGAGGATGGGACACCCTAGGAATGTGCCATCTTTACTTTGCCTGGATATGTTTGTCAGTGCCGGAGTCAGTCTGCCTGTTTAGGCTGGAAACCTGGCCCTGTCACCTATTGGCTCTGCGGCCTTGGGTGAGTTCCTTAACCTTTTCAAGTCTCAGTTCCCCAGTCTTTGAAATAGGGATAATAACAGCATCTAAGCTGGCTTACAAAAATTGCCAAAGGTAAAATATGTAAAATGCTTACTTAATACAGAGCCTGATATAAAAATAATATCACCTATATGTGTTAGTACCTCAAAATTCTTTTTTTTTTTTTTTTTTGCTTTTTAGGACTGCACCCATAGCATATGGAGGTTCCCAGGCTAGGGGTTTAATCAGAGCTACAGCTGCCAACATATACAACAGCCACAGCAATGCCAGATCTGAGCCACCTCTGTGACCCGCACCACAGCTCATGGCAGCACTGGATCCTTAACCCACTGAGTGGGCCAGGGACCGAATCTGCAACCTCAAGGTTCCTAGTCAGATTCATTTCTGCTGCACTCCAGTACCTCAAAAATCCTTATTTTGTTTGCATGAACTTGTAGCTGGAGTACAAACTGAGTCCTTCATGTTCTGATGTGGCCTCTAAGAGATACTGAAGTGAGAATGCATGTGCCCCCCACCCAGGACCCTGGACCACTGCTGTAACAGAAATCAGGTCACGGGGTGGCAGCGGGGGTGGGGGTGGGGTCCCATTGTGGCTTAGTGGGTTACGAACCCAACTAGTATCCATGAGGATGCAGGTTCAATCCCTGCCTCACTCAGTGAGTTAAGGATCCAGCATTGCCACAAGCTGCGGGATAGGTCACAGATGCAGCTCAGATCTGGTGTTGCTGTGGCTGTGCTGTAGGCTGGCAGCTGCAGCTCTGCTTTGACACCTAGCCTGAGAACTTCTATATGTTGTAGGTGCAGCCCTAAAAAAAATAAATAAAAGAAATCAAATCATGGGGTAGGGGTGGGGTGGGAAGGGGGAGATTGTGAGATGGACCCAAGTCAGTTTCTCCACATTAGCACTAGTGATCCTTTGGACCAGTTAATCCTTACTGTGAGGCTTCATCTGTACATTTCAGAACATTTAGCAGCATGTCTGGCCTCTACTCACTAGGTGCCAGTAGCAGCTTTCTAATCATATAAGCAAATAGGTTAGGGGGTCCCCAGAGAAAGAGAGGCAGGAATGGCTTTCTTGACATAAGAGAAGTCATTTTGGCCTAAGCCATTGGTGATCTAAGCCTGACTGCCATTCTTGCCCTTGAATAGATCTTAATAATTAGTGATCTTAAGGAAAGAAATTCAGGACCAGATAAAAGGCAGTCAAATAATAGTGCAGTGATAGAGCAGAGTGCTAGTTCCTCCTCAAGAAATATTCATAATGATCCGTCTTTGAGTTCTGCAGGAACTAAGGCCCCCACCCAAGTGTAGATGGAATAATGATGTTAACCCTCCTGCCTTCAATCAACTAAGACTTGGACTCTGTCAACTTTTGCCCCAATTCTATGCTAAATTCCTCCACTCAAGCCCCTTCATGAATATGCATGTACCCTTAGCTGAAAACTTCCCCAGTTTTGCTTTTGGGAAGATACTGCTTTGGGAAAGCCCTAGTGTTCTTCTTACTTGCTGCAATCCTTCCCTCTGCCAATCTTCACCTCAGTTGTGTCTGTTAACACCCACCAAGAGGCAAACCCAGTTTTGGGATAATGGTCATAACAATCAAAACTGTCTCTAGACATAACATGTCCTTTGGGGGTCAAAAGTGCTCTTGTTTGAAAGTAAGTGAAAGATTTATATGTTGAGAACTACAAAACAATAAAGGAAATTAAAGGTGATTCAAGGAAATGGAGAGATGCTCTTGGATTGGATGAATCAATATTGTTAATCAATATTGTTAAAATGGCCATACTCCCCAAAGCAATCTACAGATTTAATGCAATCCCTATCAAATTACCCATGACATTTTTCATAGAACTAGAACACAAATAATCATAAAATTTATGTGGAGCCAAAAAAGACCCAGAATTGCCAAAGCAATCCTGAGGAAAAAGAACAAAGATGGAGCCATAACCCTCCCAGACTTAGGACAGTACTACAAGCCTACAATTATCAAAACATCATTGCATTGGCACAAAAATGGACATCCAGATCAATGGAACAGAACAGAAATGCCAAAAATAAACCCACACACTTATGGACAATTAATCTTCGACAAGGAGGCAAGAATACACAATTAGGAAAAGACAGTCTTTTCAGCAAGTTGGACAGATGCATGTAAATCAGTGAAGTTAGAACATATCCTCATACCATACACAAAAATAAACTCAAAATGGCCTAATGACTGAAACATAAGGCATGATACCATAAAACAACATAGGCAAAACATTCTGACATAAATTGTACCAATGTTTTCTTCAGTTTCCCAAGGAAATACATATAAAAGCAAAAATAAATAAATGGGACCTAATCAAACTTATAAGCTTGTGCATAGCAAAGGAAGCCATAAACAAAATGAAAAAACATATAGAATGGGAAAAAATATTTGCAAATAATGTTACTGACAAGGTTTTGATCTCCAAAATATACAAATAGCTCATACAATTCAACAACAACAACAAAAACTCAATCAAAAAATAAACAGAAGACCTAAACAGACATTTCTCTAAAGAAGACATAACAGATAATCAATAGGCACATGAAAAAAATCCCCAGCATTGTGAATTATTACAGAAATACAAATCAAAATTACAGTGAAGTTCCACCTCACGCCAGTCAGAATGGCCATCAAAAAGTCTATAGGAATTCATTGGTGGCACAGAAAGTTAAGAATCTGGCTTTGTCACTGCTGTAGCTTGGATTTGTTCCCTGGCCTGGGGAACTTCTGTATACTATGGGGCATGGCCAAAAATTGGGCGGGGGGGAGTCTACAAACAACAAATGCTGGGAAGGGTATGGAGAAAAGGGAACCCTCCTACACTGCTGGTGGGAATGTAAATTGGTATAACCACTATGGTAAATAGTATGAAACTTCCTCAAAAAACTAAGGATAGAGTTACCATGTATGATCCAGTAATCCCACTCTGGGGCTTATACCCAGAAAAAACTATAATTCAAAAAGATAACATGTACCACTATGTTCAAAGCAGCACTATTCACAATAGCCAAGACATGGAAAAAACCTAAATGTCCATCAACAGATGAATGGATAAAGAAGATGTATATATGTATGATGGAATATTGCTCAGCCATCAAAAAGAATGAAATCATGCCATTTGCAGAAACATGGATGAACATAGACATTATCACACTAAATGAAGTCAGAAAGAGAAAGACTTTTTTTTTTTTTTTTGGTCTTTTTAGGGCCATGCCCACAGCACACGGAGGTTCTCAGGCTCGGGGTCAAATCGGAGTTGAAGCTGCAGGTCTACACCACAGCCACAGCAACTCGGGATCCAAGCCACATCTGCTACTTACACCACAGCTCATGGATCCTTAACCCACAGAGCGAGGCCAGGGATTGAACCTGCGTCCTCATGGATGCTAGTTATATTCATTTCCACTGAGCTACTCACTCACTGCATGACCTTGGGCAAGTTGCTTAACTTCTCTGTGCCTTGGGATTCTTATCTATAAAATGAAGACAACAATAGCATTTACATCATGAGTTTTTATGAGGGTTAAATGACAATGCTTGTAAAGTAATCAGAACATAGTCTAGTACATAGCAAGCACTAAGCATTTGCTAAATAAGCCAAGACTTGAAAGGAAGTTGCTACAGACTGGAGATGCAGCTTCTGAAGTTAGTGTGTGCTCCTGCTCTGACCCAAGGTCCAGCAGTTATGTTTCTGTGAGCACCCCCTGGCCACCTGTACCAGGAGTGGGGCTGAGACTCCCTGGGGGTGCTGCTCTGCTGAGGTGGTTGTTCACAGGGGAATTCATTGGACCAGAGAGCAAATTCAGTGCACAGAGCACCCACTTGACAGCTGCTGGGGATTTCTTTGATTTGAGAGTGTTGGGGGCGGGGGGAGTACTTTCTCTCCACAAATTGAGGTTGAAGCACTGGGGGTAGGGGCCAGATAAAAAGGAGAAAAGACAATGTTTGGGCACAAACCAACAGCAAGAGCTCTGGGTAGTGAGTATCACTTTGAGTAACCAGAGATAAAGGTTCATATACCAACTTAACAAAGGGTGGTGGCGTGCAGTTAGGGTTTGAAAGGGTGGAAGATTCTGATGAGACTTAAAGTTTGCCCTGTTTCTTTAGGAATGTCCTGGTGCCCAAGGTCAGTGCCTTTCTGACTGGAGACCACCTGGAAGGTGGAGGTGAGGTGGTGGCAGCTGGTTCTCAATGCTCTGTGCCAGGCAGGTAAGGAAACTTGGAGGAGAGTGTCATGGTCTGTGCATGCCAACTGGAAAAGAATTTCCAGACTTATATGGGGGTGAAAAGAAAGAAGAGTTTATTGAACATGGAGAAGAGGAAAGCAGAGTAAGATGAGAGATGCTGCAAGAGCAGCGGGATGACTTCTTGACAATAAGGGAGAGCCAACAACAAGCACGTGGTCATGTCTGTGTAACCCAGGGAGAAGAGAGGTCTTGCTATACACCTGAGGACCTGCTGATTGGTTGGAGAAAGAGGGATCTTGGGATGCACTTGCTGGTGGGTTGGGGGTGTATAAGTGAGGCAGAATATTAACTCAGGTGGTCAGTGTAGGAGCATGGGCTTCTATGCATTCTTTGATATGGCCATCAATTAACATTTGTGGCTTAAGGGCTCCAGGGAGTAACATCCTCGAGGCCTTGTTTACTATAGGGAGTGCAACTATGCACAGATGGACATTAATCCCCTGTGACTCAGTTTAAGGGAAGAAAAGGGTAAAGAAACTATGGGACTTATAGGACATTTCCATTCCTAGGACCTATTGGACAAGGACTGATATAAGTAACTGAGTAAGGCCAATGGGAGAAAACCACATCTCTCTGGACCCCACATTGGTACCCCCCCCAACTTTAAGGAATAAAAACTCCTATAGGATAATAGAGAGTGGGCACTCTTCTCCCCCCTCCCAGCAACCCTGAGAACTATCTACTTTCCTTTAATAAAGACTTGGCTTGCTTGCTGCCTGTGTGTTTGAGGAGTTCATTCTTCGACCACAGTGAACAAGAGCCCAGATTCCAGTACCATTTTTCCAGCATCATAAGGCCCCTATAGAGGCAGCATGAGGAGTGGGCCACGTACCTTTCCTAGTAGGGGGCAGGGAGGAGTGCACCAGGTTGCTCAAGGTGGGGGAAGGGGCATAACAATGAGATGGGTGGGGTGATGATAAGGGTCTGGGAATTCTTGTCTGGGTCAGAGGTCTTTAGGCCCAACAGAGAGATCTTCTCCCTTTGCTGCTGGGCTGTTGGTCCCATCAAGGGAGGTACCTGTGGAAGAAGGAATGGGGTGAGTGGCTGTGACCTTTGGAAGCCCAGATATTTCTGCTGTCAGAGGAGGCAAAACGCCAGCCAGGAAGCCCCCCAAACACACAGCAGGAAATGCCATCCACAATTCCCAGGCACTTTGTGTTAGTTAACCATCACTATGTAACAAATGACCCCAGATTTTATGGCTTAAACAAGCATTTATGATCTCTAACAGTATCTCAGAGTCAGGAATTTAGAAGCAGCTGAGCTGGGTAGTTCTGGCTCGAGGTCTCAAGATGTTGAATGGGGCTGAAGGCTTGACTGGAGCTGGGGATCCGCATCCAAGACAGCGCCTCTCATGGCTGTTGGCAGGAGGCCTCAGTTCTGTACCACAGGGGCCTCCCACAGGGCTGCTCATGTGTCCTGAAAACATGGCGGCTGGCATCTTCCAGAGTAAGGAGTCCAAAGCGAAACTAATTGATAGGTTCCCAGGAGGACGTAGACAGACCCCCAACCAGCAAATGTGGCTATTCACCTTGGAGACTTGCTGTGGACACCCTCTCCCGGAATGTGGATGCCCAAGTTGGACAGCAAAAAACAATGGCCTGTGGAAAACAACTGCCTACGTAGATTAACCTCCTACAGGGATTAACTGCCCTCTGTCATGGGACTTGACTCCCTACCCCTGCCTTGACCTTCCTCTCCTCCTTCTTCATTGTTCCTGCCACATGTTTCTGCCATGAACTCCACCCACAGACTCCTGCCACAGATCCTTTATAAGCCTAGCACCTCCTCACAGTCAGGGCTGGCATCATCTTAAGCTCAGCCCATGCCTCTCTGATGCCTTAATAAATCTTTGCTTTACTAACTTGGCCTTGTGCGTTCCTCCCTCGGCAAACCTAACACTACTGCAGAAATCTTTTATGTAGTTAGCTTCCAAGGCATGTGCCATCACTTCTGTATATGTTGGTTATACAGATCCATCCTGATACAGCGTGGGAGGCAGCTACACAAGTCCATGAAAACCACGAAGTGGGGCTCACTGGTCACCACCTTAGAGGCTGGACACCAGGGCTTTCAAGTCTTCAGAATATGCACCTGGACAGTGGCCCAGATATCAGCTAGGACCAGGTACACCTATGCAGAAGCCAGAGTGAAAACCCAATGCTGCCTCTGCCCACAGCCTCTGTGGGTCTGAGTTGGGTGAGTTATCCCCATGGTTGAGTGAAGGCTAGATGGTGGATCTAAGGCACTAGGTGGAAGAAACACTGGGCTTCTGAGCCCCTCTCCAAGGTGAGACTGGGAAACAAAGCCTTCCCACACACAAAACTGAGGAGAACCCTGTGGGGCTCCCGGGCACAGACGCCTTCCTGCATCCCCCATTTCTGGCCTGTAGGGAATAAGGCTTCAGCCTCCATGACCTTCCCTGAGTTCCAAAGGGCAGGTTCAAACAGTCCCTAATCAGGGAAGGGAGGGGACGCAGAGACAAGGGAGAGGCAGTCCAGAGACAATACTGCAGCCTCGGGCCAGGGTCCTGGTTCCCCCTCAAGGGATACACATGACAATATCTTGAGCTCTCCCGCAGGACTAAAACCCCTAGCAAATGGAAGATGTTAACTACTTGAAGCATTTTTCATTCCAGAAAAGTCATGGGTACAATAATTTCAAAGACCACCAGAACCAGTCCCCGGGCTACTAGCTTTGAAGAAGATGTAAACTTGCATCTGCCGTGATCCTAATCTCTGGCCCTGTTTTCCACTCCCAAATTGTAAGACCACTTTCTATTCTCTCCCAAAGGAGGGCACAGTCTTTAGGGCATTAGCCTGCTGTGGCCTCCGGCCTCCTTTGCCTGGCAAAACAATAAAGCTAGTCTTTTTTTTTTTTTTTTTTTTTTGCCACACCCATAGCATAGGGAAGTTTTCAGGCCAGGGATTGAACTCCACCATAGCGGTGATCTGAGCCACTGCAGTAACAATGCTGGGTCCTTAACCCATTGAGCCACCAAGGAATTCCACAGTAAAGCTATGCTTTTCTCCTTCACCCAAACTTCTGTCTCCATGTTTCCATTCAGCACCAGTGGCAGAGGCAACACACACACACCATAACAGTAGGGAAATCTGTAATTATAAAAAGGTTGATCCTAGGAGTTCTTATGGCACAGCAGGTTAAGGATCTTGTGGTGGTGTTGCAGCTTGGGTTGCTGCTGTGGCACAGGTTCGATCCTTTGCCCAGGAACTTTCACATGCCAGGGACGTGGAGGGGGGAAGCCAAAAAAAAAAAAAGGATTGATATCCAAGATTTCAGATATGAAAGAGGCGGAACAGATCGCAGGCTACAGGGAGGAGATAGGCCACGCGCTAAGTCCTAGCACCCAAAGCTCTCCCTGAGCCCAAATCCAGATATGATGAACTGCTGACAGCTTCCATGTGCTGCTGTTTCATGCCTCCTAGCCACTGGACATGCTCTTCCACCAGCAGAATACTTTCCCTCCACTATTCCCTTCTTGTTAACTCATGCTTTCAGACTCAGCTCAAGAAGGACCACCTACAAGAAGCCTCCCACGTGATATGGATGCCCACCTCTGTCTAAAGTTCCCTCGGCTGCCCTAACCCCTACCAGGCTTGACCACGCCCACTGCTCCCTCCCTCCAGACTTAAATCTCCCTGAGGGCAGGCGCCGAGGTCAGAGTCAATGGCATCTGGTGCAGTGCCTGGTGCCTATTCAGCACTGAACACATGCTTGTAAGGAAAAGTGGGAGGGAAGCAGGATGGGAGAGAAGGAAGGATTTAGGAGACAAGAAATAAGGCATCATCTCTTTCTCTCCTTCATTCCACATGAGTGGGGCAGGCTTCAAGTGGAACCAGAGCTGTCAGCTAGAACCGCTCTCCTCTACTCTGCCTTCCACATCCCAGCAGCTTAAGCGGATCCGTCCTCGTCCCCATCCTATAACACTCTGCCTGAGAAATTGCCTTTGGTACTGAAGGTGCATAAAAAGGAGGGCCCAGGGGCCGGGAGAGCACGTCTTCCCAGGACATCCTGACTCTGCTGGGGGAGCTTGAGACAAAGAACAGATTGAAAACACCCCTTGGTGACAATCTCTATGGGAAAATCCCATGATCCCCCAGGTGTCCTGAGTGCAGCCAGCAGGTGCTAAAGGAGACTGAACATCTGTGATGAAAGCAACTCAAAGCCAAGTTCTGGGGTGACCCCAGCAGGAGATCAGTCAGAGGGTATCACAGGGGCCTGACAGGCCTCTCTGTCACCTCAGGGCACAAATCAGACCTCTGGTTATTCACAGCCACTCACTCTTTCCACAGGCATTAGGTTAATATTTTAAACATTAACTGATGTTTTGCTTAGTTTTCTGTTTGCTGAGATCTCCTGTGCTCAGGATAAATTAGTCATTCTCCTCTTTATTAGCATGCGCAGAGCTCACTTTTATTTTTTTGACCCATTTTCCCCATCCCAACCTCATTTTTCTTTTCTTATCATCCTAGTGATTTAAAAAAAAATTTTTTTTTGTCTTTTTAGGGCCTCACTCATGGCATATAGAGGTTCCCAGGCTAGGGGTCGAATTGGAGCTGTAGCTGCTGGCCACAGCCATGGCCACGGCCACAGCCACAGCCACAGCCACAGCCACGCCAGATCTGAGCCATATCTGCAACCTACACCACAGGTCACGGCAACACCAGATCCTTAACCCACTGAGCGAGGCCAGGGATCAAACCTGCGTCCTTGTGGATAGTAGTAAGATTCATTTCTGCTGAGCCATGATGGGAACTCCTTTTTTCAAGTTTTATCGAAGTACAGTTGATTTACAAGGTCATGATAATTCCTGCTGTACAACAAAGGGATTCAGTTCTACACATACACACATTCATTCTCTTTCAGATTCTTTTCCCACATAGATGATCACAGAATAGTGGGTTGGGTTCCCTGTGTTCATCCTGATGATTTTTTGTGTGTCCAGCCAATCTATATTTTTATTTGTATATAGGCCGAATATTGGTATCATTTTGTGCATATTTTTAAAAAATAGGCTTCAATGATCTTTTGGTATATGTATCTATCATACTTTTCTCACTTTTTTTCCAGTCAAGATGATGAGCTTTGGAGATGGCTCCAAGTTAATACAATATGGACCAGAACATTCCTTTCATCTGCTGAATGGTACTCATCATTTGCACATCACTTTTGATTTATCTACTTTCCTATTAATAAACTTCTAGTTGTTTCCAGCTCTCTGCTATTACAGACAATTCTGCAAGAACATACCCACACATGTTTCTTTGCAGGCCTGGGCAAGAGTTTCTCTGGACTCAGCGTCCAGAGTCCTGGGTTGTAGGATTGGTCTCGGGGGCCCATTTCACTTCACACTTTCAATCAGTTTCCCAGAAGGGTTATACCAGTTAACATTCCCAAGAGAGTTTCTACTTTTCTTCACCTTTGGCAGCATTTGGTATCATCCAACTTTTTTTTTTTTTTTGTCCTTTTTGTCCTCTTAGGACCATGCCAGCAGCATAGGGAGGCTCCCAGGCTAAGGGCCAAATTGGAGCTGCAGCTGCCAGCCTACATACACCACAGTCACAACACCACCAGATCCGAGCTGTATCTGTGACCTACACCATAGCTCACAGCAATGCCACATCCTTAACCAATCGAGGCCAGGGATCCAACCTGTGTCCTCATGGATACCAGTCAGGTTCATGACCGCTGAGCCACCATGGGAACTGCCCCCAACTTTGTAATATTTGCCAATCTGACATGCGTAAAACCCCTCCTCTGAACCAAATTTCCCCAGTGTTGCCTTCCCATCCCGGTCTGCTGGTTCCCCTTTCAGAGCCTAGGGTTGTTCTTCTCACTCTCTCAGGGAAGGGGTGTGATGACCAAAGCACCAGAAGGGGCAGCTTTTGAGTTTCAAAATCCTAGACTCTTGGGGAACCAAAAAGGTTTCATAGCAGAGAAAAAAGATTTGGGAAAAAAACATGGAAAGGAGGGGAAGGTCAAGGACCCATTTTGACCCAGCCTGACTTGAACCTGGTGAAGGAGAGTGTCAGAAGGAAGAGCAGGAAAGTTTCTGTGGCTTCCAAGGCAGAGGCTGATGAGAGGCAGGAGACTCGGAAAGTGGGCTTTAAGGGCACGGGTGGGGACTACTGCGGTTCCCTGGAGGCGCCTTCCTGTAACACTTGTGTGTGTGTGTCTCTCTCTCTCTCTTTGGGGGAAGGGTGGCGCCCACTGCAAGTGGAAGTTTCCAACCCAGGCCACAGCTGCAACCACAGCCACTAAGGTGACAACACTGTATCTTCAACCTGCTGAGCCACAAGAGGACTCTGAACACTTCTCAATTCCAGTTGGCTGTGGAAAGGTAGAGGTCTGAGCTGATGCTATTAACTCTTTCCATTTTTCCAAGAGAAAAGACAAAATCAGATTTTTATGTGGAAGCACACCTTAAAAAAAAAAAAGAAGTTGGAGTTCCCGTAGTGGCTCAGTGGTTAACGAATCCGACTAGGAACCATGAGGTTTCAGGTTCAATCCCTGGCCTTGCTCAGTGGGTTAAGGATCCAGCATTGCTATGAGCTGTGGTGTAGGTTGCAGACGCAGCTAGGATCCCACGTTGCTGTGGCTCTGGCGTAGGCCGGTGGCTACAGCTCCGATTAGACCCCTAGCCTGGGAACCTCCATATGCCGCAGGAATGGCCCAAGAAAATGGCAAAAAAGATCAAAAAAAAAAAAAAAGTTACTATGGAAAATTTCAAACATTTTAAAATAGGCAAAATAGTACAATGAACTCCTTGGCGCCTATCACCAAGTTTCAACAATTGTCAGTTCATGGCCAATATTTTTTAGTCGATAACCCCACCCACTTTTCCCAGTCCTGAATGATTTCTTTCTTTCCTTCATTCTTTCTTTCTTGACACAACATGCAGTTGCCTGATGTGGGATCTCAGTTCCCAGACCAGGGATTGAACCCGGGCCACAGCAGTGTAAGTGCCCAAACCACTAGAACACCAGGAACTCCCCTTATTTTCTTTGCAAGGGTAAGGATGCATATTTGTATTTACTTTTATTTATTGGATTTTTTAGGGCTGCACCTGCAACATATGGAAGTTCCTGGGCCAGGGGTTGAATCAGAGCTACAACTGATGACCTATACCAGAGCCACAGCAATGCTAGATCCAAGCTACATCTGAGACCTCTGCCACAATTTGCAGCAATGCCAGATCCTTAACCCACTGAGCAAGGCCAGGGCTCAAACCCACATCCTCATGGAAACTAGTTGGGTTCTTAAGCCACTGAGCCACAACAGGAACTCCTCATGTTTTCAACTATAACACTATCATAACTAAATAAACCCCAATAATTTCATATCAAAATGCCTATCACTATTGAAATTTACAGTTTTCTCATAGTGGTCATTAATGTTTATATTTATTATTTTATTTTTTACAGTTTGTTTGAAATACAATCCAAAGTCCACACATTGTTAGCGATTAATGTTTTTAAGTTTCCTTTAATCGCTAGGTTTGTTCCCCACCTTTTTGACTCTTGCAGTGCATCTATCAATGAAGCCAGGTCCTCTATTGTTTAGTGTCCCTCAGTCTGGATTTTGTTGGTGTTATTTAACGTGCTCCTCTGTCTTCGTCATTTCCTGTAATTGGTAGATGGATCTAAAAGCTAATGTTCTCATTAGCTTTTAAAAAAAAGGTTCATGATATTTTCTAAAGAATCTTTTTGTTTTGGGCCACTCCCATGGTATGTGGAAGTTCCCAGGCCAGGAACCCACCTCTCTGTGGGAGAACCAGATGTAAGAGATGAGGGGCCCTCAGAAGCCACTCATGATTCTAGAAATCCTCCCTTCACTTCTTTCTGCTTGATTTTGATAGAAATATATATATATATATATATATATATATATATATATATATATATATATATATTTTGTCTTTTTGCTATTTCTTTGGGCCGCTCCCACAGCATATGGAGGTTCCCAGACTAGGGGTCAAATCGGAGCTGTAGCTGCCAGCCTACACCAGAGCCACAGCAACGTGGGATCCGAGCTGTGTCTGCAACCCACACCACAGCTCATGGCAACGCCGGATCGTTAACCCACTGAGCAAGGCCAGGGATCGAACATGCAACCTCATGGTTCCTAGTTGGATTTGTTAACCACTGCGCCACAGTGGGAACTCCTGATAGAAATATTCATCTAACTTTCTGAGTTTTGTCTTGTAAGAAACTTTTGCCAGCACTTCGTAACTTATTTACTGAAGGATTTTGTTTCTCAATCTGAACTGGGGTGCTTTGTTATTAGTAGAAGAATTTTGACTATATTCATTTACCATCATATTTAGTCATTTCCTGGGTTATTTTATTTTAGTTTTTATATTCTTGTATCTCTTTTTGTTTGTTTTTGGTCTTTTTAGGGCCATACCCAAGACATATGGAGGTTCCAAGGCTAGGGATCAAATTGGAGCTATAGCCCCCGGCCTACACCACAGCCACAGCAACACTGGATCCTTAACTCACTGAGAGAGGCCAGGGATAGAACCCAGGGCCTCAAGAATACTAATCGGGCTCATTAACTGCTGAGCCACAACTCCCATTTTCCTATATCTTTCCCATTCTGTTTTTTACTTTATTTGTATCTTGTAAGTCAGTATGTGTGGTATTACATTTTTTAAAGCAGTCATGGGCAATTAACTTAAACAATAAAATATTTTCTTTTCTACATTTGGCCCTAATAACAATCAGAACTTTTAACTCCTATGGGGAAAAAAATTTTTTTTGTTCTCACTTCCTACCACATAAAAGCAAAAAGTATTCAAAAGAATGAAAATGATCATCATATAATGGAAAATACATGTTTAGTGATAAAATGTTTAGAACATTGAATATATATATATATATCCCTAAAATATAGTTATAAAATGCAGAAAGCATAAATGCAGGAAAATTTCATTTAGAAAAACAATTAGAGTGGGAGATTTTACTGTCTTATCCTCAGCTAGGCTTGAATTCAACTGCACAATAACAGAAATGCAAATCTGGCAGCTTAATCAAATGGAGACATCTGGCAGCCTCCAGGGCCAGGGACGAGGCTGTGGATGTACGTTATCAAGGGTTCAGGCTCCACCTAACTTGGTGTTCTGCTACAGTGTGCCGTTCTTGACCTTGAAGGAGGGCAGAATATACCACCCTAGAGTATGCCAGAGAGATCCACCCCTCTCTATTTCTTCTTTGGCTTTTCTGCTTATTCACGGTTGAACCTGCCTCATTGAGCAGGTGACACACTATTTCTCCATCTCTCTGGCCTGTCACAGGTCTTCTAACTACTTCCTGTCTATTTCAGCAACCTACTTCTGGGCTGTCTCAGTGGTGCCCTTCCCAGCTCAGCCTGGAACCAGAGTCCCCATGCTAACTACACTCTTGAATGTTTCTCAACTCTTACTTTAGCCCCTGAGCCTGTCCTAGCCCCTGAGAAAATATCTCGTAGAGATAGAATGAATGGATACCTTGTACTCTGTGTAATTTCCAACTGTCCAGGCAATTGCCCACATGGTGTCATACATCACAGGCTGGACCACAAACATAATCTCAACCAGTTCAAAAAGAATAGAAATGATACATACTATGCTCTCTGGCCAAAATAGAATGAAATATAAAGTAACAACCACAACAAATAAAAATAAACCAACTACTTGGAACTGTTAAAATTCTTACTGAGTCAACAATTTAATTGGAAAGGAAATCAAGAACACAAAAGGGGTTTATTCAGAAAGCAATAATGTCACAGTAATTTCTGTCGAATGTAGTCAAAGCAGTACTTTTAGGAAATTTTATGATTTCAAGTGTTCTCTTTTTTAGTGGTTGATAAAAGGAAACATTTTTGAAAGAATTCAACTGACAATATGAGAAAAGGAAGGAGAAGACAAACAAAACTAAAGAGGAAGAAGAAAATATGACCATAAAAGTAGAAGGAGATCATTTTGAAAGTGAAAAATAATTTCTCTGGGCTCAGGAAATAGAAAACGAAATCTAATGAACCTATCTCAAAACAGAAACAGACTGGCAGATGTAGAGAATAGACTTGTGGTTGCCAAGGAGGAGGGGGAAAGGAGTGGAATGGCCTGGCAGCTTAGGGTCAGAAAATGCAAACTATTATATTTAGAATGGATAAGCAATGAGGTGCTACTGTATAGCACAGTCTCTTGGGATAGACCATGATGGAAGATAATATAAGAAAGAGAATGCATATATGTGTGTATATATATATATATATATATATATATATATATATATATATATGTGTGTGTGTGTGTATGACTGGGTCACTTTGCTGTACAGCAGAAAATGGCACAACACTAAGTCAACTCTAATTTAAAAAAAAACAAAGGCTAAGTATTTGAAAAGTAAAGCCATTTCAATAAAATCTGAGTTGAGAAAGGCGATAGCAACCAATAAATAAAAATTTAAAAATAAGAATAGAACACAGGAGTTCCCATTGTGGCACAGCAGAAACGAATCCAACTAGTATCCATGAGGATGCGGGTTTGATCCCTGGCCTCACTCAGTGGGTTGGGAATCCTGCATTGCTGTGGCTGTGGTATAGGCCAGCAGCTGTAGCTCTGATTCGACCCCTAGCCTAGGAACTTCCATATACCACAAGCATGGCAATAAAAAGCAAAAAAAAAAAAAAAAAAGAATAGAACACAAAGGAATATGCTAGTAAGATTACAACACGAGTGAAAGAACATGTTTTTAACAATATGAAAATCTAAACTTAACCTGATAAATATTAAACTAATAACTTGGGAGGGGGAAGGGAATTTAGAAAATTACTCAACTAGAAGTTACTCAACTATATATACCTGTGTGTGTGTATGTATATATATAGTTATATATATGTGTGTATATATGCACACATATATATATTAGTTTTCTGTTGCTACACAAAAAAATTACCACAAATTTTTAAAATAAAATAATACATGCTTATTATCTTATAGTTTCCCTCACTCAAGAGTCTAGGTACAGCTTAGCTAGGTTCTTGGCTCAGAGTTTCTCGCAGGTAATAATCAAGGCATCGGCTGTGCTTTGCAGCAACATGGATGGACTTAGAAATTATCATACTAAGTCAAGTAACTAAGAAAGAGAAAGACAAAACCACATGATATCACTTATATGTGGAATCTAAATTATGACACAAATGAACTTATCTGCAAAACAGAAACAGACTCACATAGAGAAGAGACCTGTGGTTCCCAGGGGGAGGGAGAGGAGGGATCGACTGGGAGTTTGGGAGCTTGGGGAAAGCAAACTTTTATATACAGAAGGGGTAAAGAACAAAGTCCTACTGTATAGCACAGAGAGCTATATTCAGTATCTTGTGATAAATCATAATGTCAAAGAACATGAAAAAAAATATATATATAATGCATAACTTTGCTGGGTAGCAGAAATTAACACAACATTATAAATCAACTAGACCACAATAAAATAAATTTTTTTTTTCAAAAGTTGTTGGCAGAGTTTCCAAGTTGGGATAAATGGCTTAAGAATTTGATTGCAATGGCGTGGGTCACTGCAGAGGTGCAGGTTCAATCCCTGGCCTGGCACCGTGGGTTAAAGGATCCCGCATTGCCATAGCTGTGGCATAGGTGCAGCTACAGCTCAGATTCAGTCCCTGACCCAGGAACCTCCACATGCCAAGGGTGCAGCCATAAAATAAATAAATAATAAAATATAAAAAAGGTGTTGGCTGTACAATGTTCTCATCTGGTGGCTTGACTAAGGAAAAATCTGCTTCCAACCTCATTGGCTATTGGCAAAATTCATTTCCTTGTGCCTGAGGCCCCAGCTTTTTCCAACTGGCTGTCCTCGAGTCCTAAGGCCGCCTGGAGCTCCTTGCCGTGTGGTCCTCTCCATGTTTGTTCACAACATGGCAGTTGCTTCTTCAAGGCCAACAAGACAATCTCTCCAGTCTATTTGTCTATCTGTCTCTAGATCTATGTAATTAGGGAGTGAGTCCATCACCTTTGCCATAGTATTTTAGTTAGAAGCAAGTTACAGGCTCCATGTGCATTTAACAGGAGGAGTATTAATTATTGGAGGTCCCCTTTGGGAGAGTCCACCACAGACTCCCAAATGTTCCAAGGAGCTCTATCCCTTCAAGACAGGACCGAAGCTCCAAAAGAGGCATGTGCTGCAGGCAACATAAGCCTTTGAGAACAGAGATTCAGGCTGTCACCCTTAGGTCCTTTAAAACCTATTGCAACATCAAAATCTACAGACGAGCTTGTGACTCTAACCTCTGCCCTCCACTTCTTCCTGGGTTCAAACCCAGTTACTGTACTGTCAATCCTTGGCTTCACCTTCTTGGCTGGACAGGCAGCTGCCCCAATGAAGTCTTGTTCTCCATGTCCGTCATGTTCTGCTAAGGCTGTATATGCAATGCATACAGCCTTAAAGGATAGTTACATTCTAGGCCCTCACCTCCTTGATCTCCTCTCCTGTCCTATAACCTCCTTTACACACTAGGTATTACAGGCCTTCTGATCCAAATGCCGAAGAGCTGTGATTGATGCTGCGAAGAAAGGAGCTGTGAGCTACAATTTACAAAGTCTTGCCTGGCAAAGACTCTCTAGGTATGGACTGAACTAGATCTTAAAGGCCTGGGGCCAACTTTGTTAGTGAAGACAAAGGTCAAATATATTTCTTGGTCTGTTTTTTTGGTTTGTTTTTTTCTTTTCTTTTTATGGCCATACCCGTGGCATATGGAAGTTCCCAGGCTAGGGGTGGAATCAGAGCTGCAGCTGCTGACCTACGCCACAGCCAGAGCAATACAAGATCCAAGCTGCATCTGCAACCTCCGCCACAGCTTGCAGCAATGCCAGATCCTTAACCCACTGAGTGAGGCCAAGGATCGAACCCACATCATCATAGATACTAGTCAGGTTTTATTGTGAGCCACAAGGGAAGTCCTCTTCATCTGTTTTTATGCAGTGTATCTCTAGAATTAAAATTACCTGGAGGACAATTAAGAAAAAAATGTTGAAAATTCTTGTTAGGGGGGCAATAGTGAGAAAAATGTTAAGGAGCACTGCTCTAGGGAATCTTCTGTAGATCAAAGCCACCCACAAATCTCACATTAAAGTATACATGAATTTCATTAATATTTATTTATGGCCAAAGAGGCTTTATCCCAAGAATGACTGAAGGGTTTGACACAAAGGTAACGATTATTAATGACAACAGTAAATTCATAACAATAAGTCATAATAAATACTAAACATCATTAGTGTTATTAAATAAATTATATTAAATATATCAAGTATATAATATATAAAATTATATTAAATATATATTTATATACTGTTATATAAATATTTATAATGTTATTAAATAATATTAAATATATAACTTTGATAATAGTAAATTCAAACCACTAACACCCAATTCACTGGATTAAATAATGAAAAATGTGATTTCAACAGATGCTGAAACAGCACTTGATAAAATTCAAGTCACTTTTCCTTTAAAATAAGAGGAGGAGTTCCCATCATGGCTCAGTGGTTAAGGAATCTGACTAGGAACCATGAGGTTGAGGCTTCGATCCCTGGCCTCGCTCAGTAGGTTAAGGATCCGGCGTTGCCGTGAGCTGTGGTGTAGGTAACAGAGGCGACTCGGATCCCGCGTTGCTGTGACCCTGGCGTAGGCCGGTGGCTACAGCTCCGATTTGACGCCTAGCCTGGGAACTTCCACATGCCACGGGAGTGGCCCAAGAAATGGTAAAAAGACAAAAAAAAAGAAAAAAGAAAAGAAAAAAAAAAGAGGAATAGAAATACATTACAATAACATAGTACAGAGCTATTTAAAACAGAGCTGGTTTATCTTTAATGCAAAGCAGAGCATTATTATTAAAAATAGGAACAAAAGAGGAAGACTTGTGAGTTCACCTTCACCCAGCCACCTAAAATGATCATGCGGCCACCGTAGCCATGCAGAGGCTTCATATGAATTAATAAAACAGTTGAATAAAGTGGATGAATTTAAGTTAAGGTGTATATTCAAAACACAACATAATTCCTTTGACCTGATTAGAAACGTTAATTTAAAATGAGATTTTATTCACAACAGTAACAAAAAAGAAAATACTGGGAGATCCCATTGTGGCTCAGTGGTTAACGAATCAGACTAGGAACCACAAGGTTGTGGGTTCCATCCCTGGCCTTGCTCAGTGGGTTAAGGATCCGGCGTTGCCATGAGCTGTGGGACTCGAATCCTGTGTTGCTGTGGCTCTGGAGTAGGCTGGTGGCTACAGCTCCGATTGGACCCCTAGCCTGGGAACCTCCATATGCTGCAGGAGCAGCCCTAGAAAAGGCAAAAAGACCAAAAAAAAAAAAAAAGAAAATAGTGAATTTCAGTCATATTCAGTATGATTAATTCCTGTTTTCAAAAACCATGTATGTTTCATGTCTTTATAAATGTATGTAAATGAATAATAGAAAGGCGCCTGGAAGTTTGAGGCAAGTGCTTTTCCCAAGAGAGGCAAAGAAAATGCAGAGAGTAAGGAGGAGCTTGTCCACTTCTTTTGAATTTCTTCCAACGATGATGTATTAACATGGAACTTTTATAATTTTCGAGACTTTACAAAACAGCATTTATAAACTCATTTTGTCAAATTACCGATACATTTATGTATACTTAGAAAATGTCATAAACTAAATAGTAGTTATATATAGATGTGGGATTTTAGGTGTTTTTACTGTGATTTTTCTTTTTTTAGTATTGTTTAATGTTTTATAATGAGCATATGCTATTTTTATAATAAAAAGTCATAAAGTTATCTTCATTTGGAAAAGAAACAAACAGAATCTAAGGAGGGCTATTCATGACATAAACAAAGACCTTTTCTGTCTTTTAAAACTAAGACAGAAAAAGAATGTAAACAGATAGAAAAATAGACCATGTTCCTATTTATAATTTATAGTATATTCACATATAAATATAATACAGATAAATCATCCCAAGCTATGAATAGATTAGAATAACAATTAGCTTTTCAAAACAAGAAACTTCCTGTAAAATATTTATTCCATTCTCCTTTTATAAACTCACTGAACAAAGCAAAAGAAATGAAAAATTGAGGGAGGAAGGCCTCCATTTTCAATGAGACAAGGAAGGATCAAAACTTTCAATGAGAAACCATGAGAAAACCTGCTGGTTACCATGGATCAGAACCTGTACAGGGAAGAGAGATGCCAGGTGCCTCCTTGGATCCACAGTAGGATCCAGATCTTCCCAAAGGTCCATGATGGGAGGTTGGCTGATGACACCTTTATTCCATCTATGAGATGTGGTAGAACAGGCTGCCTAGAAAGAGTGGGATCCACACTGAGAGTGCCAAGGGAGGTAAGACTGCAGGAACCACTTTGCTGACCTTGCCTCCAGAGAGTCAACCATGTGGCAATGATGCATAGGATGATGCAAGAGGATGGAGGAAGTGGAGGCAGGAACTATCTATAGGAAGCCCATGAGTCTAAATCACATGGTTTTCCAGAACACTAAAAGCTGAGAGGAGATGGACCCAAGGAAAAGGAAATACCTGAAAGGGTGTTTGAGAGAATAAAACCTATTGATGTTGAAAGACCCTAGATGCTCTCCAATTTCCTCATCAACTTCTTTACTTGTCATACTGATATTCAGCCAGTAGTGGACCTCATTCAATAAGTGATAACCAAAAAGAAACCATAATGGGATTTATGCATAGAAATTGTAGAGAAAGGGGAATATACACAAAAACTGCTTTAAAATTAACATTGCAAGAGGAACTACACAAGGAAACAGAAAAGATATTCAGATAAATTCTCTCAAAGTAATTTCAGATAACACTATTGTTCTAGAAAAAGACCCCAAAGAAAATACATAAGAATTCAAAGATGGATGGCCAGCAGACACATGAAAAAATGTTCAATATCACTAATTATTAGAGATATGCAAACCAAAATGACAATGAGTTACTACCTTGCACCAGTCAGAATGGTCATCATCAAAAATTCTACAAATAACAAATGCTGGAGAGGTGTAGAGAAAAGGGAACCCTCCTACACTCTTGGTGGGAATGTAAGTTTGTACAACCACTATGGAGGTTGCTCAGAAAACTAAATATAGAACTACCATATGATCCAGCGATCCCACTCCTGGGCATATATCTAGACAAAACTACAATTCAAAAAGATAATGCACCCGTAAGTTCATAGCAGCACTATTCACAATAGCCAAGACATGGAAATAACCTAAAAATCCATCAACAGATGAATGGATTAAGAAGATGTTAAAAAAAAAAAAAAGAAGAAGAGAAGAGAAATTGTTGGGCTCCCTAAAAAAATATACACACAGTGGTATACTATGCAGTCAATAAAAAGAATGAAATAACGTCATTTGCATCAACATGGATGAAACTAGAGATTCTCTTACTAAGTGAAGTAAGTCAGAAAGAGAAAGACAAATACTATATGATATTATTTATTCATTTATTTTTGTCTTTTTAGGGCCATACCCACAGCATATGGAGGTTCCCAGGCTAGGGGTCAAATCAGAGCTATAGCTGCTGTCCTACGCCACAGCCACAGCAACGCCAGATCCAAGCCATGTCTGTGACCTACAACAGCTCGTGGCAATGCCAGATCCTTAACCCACTGGGGGAGGCCAGGGATCGAACCTGCGTCCTCATGGATCCTAGTCAGATTTGTTTCAGCTGAGCCATGATGGGAACTCCCGTATAATATCATTTATGTGTGGAATATAAAATGTGGCACCAATGAACTTTTCTAGAGGACAAAAACAGACTCACAGCCACAGAGAACAAACTTGTGGTTGCCAAGGGGGAGGGGGAGGGAGTGGGAAGGACTGGGAGTTTGGGGTTAGTAGATGCAAACTATTACATTTAGAATGGATGAGCAATTAGGTCCTACTGTATAGCACAGGGAACTGTATCCAGTCTTGTGATAGCACATGATGGGAGATAATATGAGAAAAAGAATGTGTGTGTATATATATGTATGTATTTTGGGTCACTTTGCTGTACAGCAGAAACTGACACAACATTGTAAATCAACTATAATTAAAAAAAAATTTTTTTTAGGAATTCCCATCATGGCTCAGTGAAAATGAACCTGACTAGCATTCATGAGGATGAAAGTTCAATCCGTGGCCTCACTCGGTGCATTAAGGATCCGGCATTGCCAGGCTGTGGTGTAGGTCACAGGCATGGCTCAGATCCCAGGTTGCTGTGGCTATGGTGTAGGCTGGCAGCTACAGTTCCGATTCATCCCCTAGCCCGGGAACCTCCATATACCATGGGTACTGACATAAAAAGACAAAAAAAAAAAATTTTAGAATTCAAAGAAGTAATTTTTATTTATTTATTTATTTATTTGTCTTTTTGCCTTTTCTAGGGCCGCTCCTGCGGCATATGGAGGTTCCCAGGCTAGGGGTCTAATCGGAGCTGTAGCCTCCAGCCTACGCCAGAGCCACAGCAACGCAGGATCCGAGCTGAGTCTGCAACCTACACCACAGCTCACAGCAACGCCGGATCCTTAACCCACTGAACAAGGCTAGGGACTGAACCTTCATCCTCATGGTTCCTAGTCAGATTCATTAACCACTGCGCCACGACGGGAACTCCGAAAGAAGTAATTTTTATTATTATTATTATTTTGTCTTTTTGCTATTTCTTGGGCCGCTCCCGCGGCATATGGAGGTTCCCAGGCTAGGGGTCCAATCGGAGCTGTAGCCACCAGCCTACTCCAGAGCCACAGCCACACGGGATCTGAGCCGCGTCTGCAACCTACACCACAGCTCACGGCAACGGGATCCTTAACCCACTGAGCAAGGCCAGGGATCAAACCCGCAACCTCATGGTTCCTAGTCGGATTCATTAACCACTGCGCCACGATGGGAACTCCAAGAAGTAATTTTTAAAATGAAAGAAAACAAACTAGTAGATTCAAGATAAAAATGGCGAAGTAAACCTTGATAATGATGGAATCTATGTTAGATGCAACAGAATATGGGATACAAATAACTGACTCTGTAACTGGAACCACAGTGGAAAGAATCTGGGAAAATCACACAAAATGAACAACAATAAAACCAAGATGTGTTCATGTTTCTAAAGAAAATCACTATTGTTATAGGGTTCCTTGGCATTTCCGAAGGAGAATATGCATTTCTGAAGAAGAAGAAGAAAAAGAAGAAAAGGAATTACGTATAAATTATTTCCAAAACTAAAATAGAACTTTCTCAAAACAAAGTTGACTTGAACCTACAAATTGAAAGGGTGTACATATTCCAAAAAAAAACTGGTATAGACTCTTTAACATCAGGTATGTCCTACTGAACTTGTAAAAAGTCAAGGATAAAGAAAATTTCACATGGATGGAGATTCTCACATACAAAGAGAGAAAAATCAAGTTTCTTCAGGTTTCTTCCCAATGCCAAAAGACAGACGACCAACATCTAAAAAGGTCTGAAGGAAAGAAAGCAGGACTCAAGGATTATGTACATGCCAAGCTACCCCTCAAGTATAAAGGCAATAGATAGGCATTCTGAGGTGTGCAAAACCTTAGGGGATAAAGTGCCCAAGAACCTTCTTGAAAAACAACTTTTGAATGAAATCTACTCAACCAAGGAATGAGTCAAAACAAATTCTAGAAGAGAGAACCTAGGTGCATGAGCTTCCTAGGGCTGCCATAACACAGCACCCCAAACTAGATGGCTCAGAACAATGTTGTCTCAGAGTTCTGGAGTCTAGAATTCTGAAATCAAAGTGCCAGCAGGACCGTGCTCCCTCTGAAAGTGCTAAGGAAGGAGCCTCCCTTATACCTCTTCCAGCTTTTTGCAGCCCCAGAAGTTTTGTGGTTTGTGGCAATGTGACTCCAGTGCTCATGGCGTGTTCTTCCTCTGTCTCTTTCTACATCTTCCCTTTGCGCAGGTCTCTGTCCACATTTCCCCTTTTATAAGAACACCCATCATATTGGATTAGGGCCCACTCTAATGACCTCATTTGAACTTGATCACCCCTGAAAACACTATTTTCAGATAAGGTCACATTCTGAGGTACCTGGAATTAGGACTCCAACATGCCTTCTTTAGGGAGGATACAGTTGAACATATAACAGTGGGGTAACATGGAGAGGGGAGCACTAAGCCCATTAAATATAGGGCTGAAATCAACAGTAGCAAGAAGTATGGCTAAGAGAACAAAATCAAGTGAGGTCAATATTAACAATGGAATATAATAAAAATTAAGAGACAGCATTGGGCATGGGATTATTCATAGCAGAAATTCAATGATATGACTTAAAAGTGAAACTTGCTTTTTTTCAAGCATAGTAAATTCAATCTTTTAATGTTTTTCATTCTGTTTTTTAACTCTAAAGGAATTAATCTTTTTAAGAACTTGTGGTGAAGAAACAATCAATTTAGTCATTTCTAAGTTTCAGTTCAACTCTTCTAATGTAAATTCAAGTGAACAATATTAAAACTGTTTATCATCTAAAAGGGTGTGCAGGGAGTGCCCATTGTGGCTCAGCAGTAATGAACCCAACTAGTATCCATGAGGATGCAGGTTGAATCCCTGGCCTTGCTCAGTGGGTTAAGGATCCCGCTGTTGCTGTGAGATGCGGTGTAGGTCGTCTGCTGTGCTATCGTGAGCTGAGGTGTAGGTCATAGGCAGGCAGCTGTAGCTCTGATTCAATCCCTAGCCTGGGAACTTCCATCTGCCGCAGGTGTGGCCTTAAAATTAAATAAATAAATAAATAAATAAAATATAACGGTGTGCAGAGTATAATCCTAGTTTTAAAAAATTCTTCAGTTCTATTTATCCACATACATACAGGTCGTTACTGATGTTTTATAAATGTTGGAAATGGTTGTCTCTGGGCAGTAGGACTCAGTGAGTTGGGTTTTTTTTTTTACTTTTTTGGTTGTGATTTTCTATATTACTTACATTTTATACCAGATATGTTATTTTAAACAAAAGCAATAAAATCATTGTTTCACATTATTTTCCTAAAAGCTTTCTTTATAGGCATTCAGGGTGGAACTCAACTTCAGGTCCTAGGCAGTGGTGGATCCAGGATGCAGAAGGTAGAATCTGGGGAGATGCTGTGACAGTCGACACAAGGTATCTGGCTACTGGGAGGCCCTTTCCCAACTGAGGTCCTGTTCACAGCCATTGTGGCAGAAAACTCCCTAATGGCAAATGCCACTAAAGGTATTCAAGGCTTTCCATAGTCATGCCCAGTCCCCAAAGAAGCCACATGGCCTTAAGTTCAGCAAAATGATGCCTTTCAATTTTTGAGAAAGTCCAACTTTTGTTTATTGTGACATCCAAGAAGCTAACGCTCCCAGAAATCAATCCAGAGGCTGGCTCTATTCTTCGGGACCCCCCCAAGCAAGAGACCTGACTATATGACTGTCCTGTGCCCACAGCTATGTGACCAAGTCCCCCACTCCATCCTCCAAGCTGGACTTTTTAACAGGAAGGGCATTAGTGAGCATAACACCCATCATCCTTTTATATTTCATTGTTCCTCTTCTTATATCTGGTTGTCAACAAATGTTCAACAGGAAATTTTTCTTTTATTACTTCTCTTCCTGTATTTTAAGGGAAGTGGTGGAGGTTTCTATGGATACAGCATGCAGTCAACTGAGGTTTTGTAAGGCTGAGCACATCCCCCCAAAATTTATGGGCTTTCAGCCTTCCTTACTGAAAGTTTGTGCTGGCCTTCATATTCCGTCTTTTAGTCTGCACAACAGGTGTCCTGACAGGAGGCACCAGCGCAGCAACAGTAGGAGCAGAGACAAGCCTGGGAGCAGCAGCAGGAAAGCGTGCAGCAGGAACAGGGTTATCTAAACCTGTTCCTTTCTTTTTTTTTCTCTTTTTCTTCCTCCTTTCTTTTCTTTTTTCTTTCTTTTTCTTTCCCTTTCTCTTTCTTTTTCTTTCTCTTTTCTTTTTAGGGCCACATCCATGGCATATAGAAGCTTCCAGCCTAGGGGTAAAATTCAGAGCTCCAGCCACAGCAACACCAAATCCAAGCTGCATCTGCAGCCTGTGCCACAGCTTGCAGCAATGCTGGATCCTTAACCCACTGAGCGAGGCCAGGGCTCAAACCCACATCCTCATGGAAACTAGTTGGGTTCTTAAGCCACTGAGCCACAACGGGAACTTCCTGGTTATCTAAACCTGAAGGCAGGCCAGGAACGTGACCCAGAGGACCTGCATACTGGGCTCTGCCAAAGGGCTGGGGATGACATGCGGCCAGTGTCTCCAAGGGACAGAACAACTAGACAAGTTGTCACAGTAACAGTCAGAAGCAGGGGGTAGGCCTTGGGTGAACACAGAGAAACACATCAAGAATCTGAGGTCAGCCCCTACCAGTGGCCTAAGGGAACTTCTTAGAAAATATTGTTTGTAATCACTCTCCCCCCCCCCCCCCCCCCCCGCTTTTTAGGGTCACACCCATGGCGTATGGAGGTTCTCAGGGTAGAGATCTAATCAGAGCTGTAGCTGCCAGCCTGAGTGAGAGAGCCTCAGCAGCATGGGATCTGAGCCTCGTCTGCGACCTATACCACAGCTCACAGCAACACCAGATCCTTAATTGGCTGAATGAGGCCAGGGATTGAACTGCATCCTCATGGATCCTAGTCAGGTTCATTAACTGCTGAGCCATGAAGGGAACCCCCCCCCCATTTTTTTTGTACTCACTTTTTTAATATCAGAAAGATTATAAAATTATTTATTAAAACACAAATAATGTTAACACATTATTTGTTAAAACCAATACAATTAGGAGTTCCCATCATGGCACAGCAGAAACAATTATTTGTTAAAATACCAGAAAGATTATAAAATTATTTGTTACAAGTCAATCAATTTACTTGAAATCAAGTAATACTTCAAACCCTATGTTCTCTGTGTTCTGAATCAAAGTCCTAGAATTGTCTGTTGCAGTTTGTCCATCTCCTGGCTGCTCTCTAATACATCTAAGATTCAGAGTGCTAGTTATTCAGAGTGTCTCAGACACAAGGCAGCAGAAACCACAGTATCCCCCGCCCTGACGCTGGATTACTTGCAACTCCCTCATCACCCCTTCCCTTCGATTCCTTATTGGCTTCGGTGTGTCACGGTGCCTGGCAAGGCTTTTTCTTCTCATAGTTCTAATTTGGGCAGATGGCTTTTGCTCACTTCGCGGCACCTTCCCCAACCCAAAGTTTCTATCTCTATAGATGTCCCTCGGTTATTAAAAATATGATTTTACTCATTCAGTGAAAGTAGATATGAACAAACAGCAAAGTGGTCCTTTGAGCATGGCCTTCCAGCTGCCTCTTACACCCCTGCCCATGATAAGGGCTGACAGAAGACTCTGCCTTAACCGGTTTCAAATCTTGGGTGATTCTGTTTAGCTGTATTTACCTGAGCCACTCCCTCAGCTCACTCACTCCTCATCCTGCTCAAAACGGCTTCTGCCTCCTCTGCTCCACTGATCCGCTCTTTCCAAAACCATTAGCGAGCCCCTACTCCTGCTAAAAACCACCCACATGCTTCAGCTGTCACCTCCCTAATCTGTCTGCTCATGTGTGAAACTTTTTCTCTCCATCCATAACTCTCTTGGCCGATGGTTTCTCTCATATCCTTCGCTCTCCCAGTTCTTCTCATTCCGCTCCCTCCTCAATGGGCTTCTCTTCCTCTTCTACCCACAAATTTTCAGGGTTGCATTCTCAGCAAGCAAGCTCTTTTCTTTGCTTTTTTTTGCTTTTTAGGGCCACACCCATGGCATGTGGTCGTTCTCAGGCTAGGGATTGAACTGGAGCTACAGCTGCCGGCCTACAGCACAGCCACAGTAACACCAGATCCAAGCCACAGCTGCAACCTACACCACAGCTCACAGCAACGCCGGATCCTCGACTCACCAAGCAAGGCCAGGAATTGAACCCACATCCTGTTAGATACTAGTCGGGTTCATAACCGCTGAGCCACAACTGGAACTCCAAGCAAGCTCTTTTATCCTCATGTTTTAACTACCAAATGTCTCCCAACCCAGACCACCCCTATATCCAACCCCTAGTCTTAACTGCTGGAAATAAACACACCATGGAGCCCCCAAGCTCTAGCTCTCTTCCTGGGTTACATTTCTTTCTCTTTTTGTTTTTTTAGGCCCGCACCTTTGGCATAGGGAAGTTCCCAGGCAAACAGTCAAATCAGAGCTGTAGGTGCCAGCCACAGCCACAGCCAGATCTGAGCCATGTCTGTGAGCTACACCACAGCTCTGGCAACACTGGATCCTTAACCCACTGAGCGAGGCCAGGGATCGAACATGCATCCTCATGGTTACTAGTCAGATTCATTTCCTCTGAGCCACAATGGGAACTCCTGGTTACATTTCTTAAATTACATTCTGTTACACTTCTGCAGCCCACGGAAATGTGCACATGAATAGAAGTGAAAACCATTCTGGTTCCCTAAAGCAGAAGTGACTCCAAGAGCCACAATCACTACTGGATCAGAAATCACAGACAAAAGAATAGTAAACAGGAGTTCACATCGTGGCACAGTGGAAACGAGTCCAACTAGGAACCATGAGGTTGCGGGTTCCATCCCTGGCCTAGCTCAGTGGGTTAAGGATCTGGCATTGCCATGAGCTGTGCTGCAGCTCGCAGATGCAGCTCAGAGATGCAGCTCAGATCTGGCATTGCTGTGGCTCTCGCATAGGCTGGCAGCTACAGCTCTGATTAGACCCCTAGCCTGGAAATCTCCACATGCCATGGGTGCAGCCCTAAAAAGCTAAATAAATAAATAAATAAATAAAATTTAAAAAGAGAAGTCACGGCCTCAAGGGATTCAGCAGACACTTACCTCAGAGAGGAAGTTCAGTTGTTCTTCCTCTTGTATCTGTGTTCTTTTCAAGGTCTTTATCTCCCCAAGTAGAAAATGGAGAGGAGTAAATGTGCTTCTCCTTTGCTTTGATGTCAGCCAGGAAGGAGGTACATGAAAAAACATGGACATGGTAGGGGGGCGGAGGGAGGGCTTAGGGGTAGGAAGAGTTAAGTGCAGTGGGAGTTCCCCCAAAGTTCCAATGTGTTCTAAAGATACAAACCAAGCTAACTCATTTAACTCTGAACCCTGGAGCTTTAATCTTTTAAGAACATACTTCCTTCCTGTATTTCTAGTAATTGCTGTTTCTGACTTTTCTAGAAATCCCACCAGTCACCCAGACTCTCTCTTGCAAAAGAATTGAGCCACAAAAATAGAACCATGAGAAAAGTTAGTTTGACCCCTTTGCTCTGTGACATGTGCTGGGTGCAGAACCGGGGACAAGGGGAATGCGTGAGCGGCAGGGAGAGGTCTTCAATTGGTTCTTCCATCTCAAGGAAAAATAATCTGAGGGAACAAATTAAAAAAATTCTTTATATTAGTCACCCACAGGAAAAGGATTTTGTGGGAAAGAATTTATACTTGGACTATTCTAGTATTTAGAGGAACTTTTAACCTAAGATCCATGAATGGGCTTTATCAGGATATACAATCCTCAGGAAACTGAGATCTACATGTTTTTGTGTCTGTGCATTTTTCTGAGAGGGTCCGTAGTTCCAGATTCTCAAAGAGGTCCCTGATATCCCACTAAAAAGGGTAAGAACTCCCAGAGGTTAACTCAGTTGCCTTGGTTATCTATTGCTGTATAATAAATTACCCCAAAACCTAGCAGTGCGATACAGCTAACGTTTATTATCTCACAGGTTGAATGCGCAAGGATTTGAGAAGTGGTTTAGCCATGTGACTTGGCTCAGGGTCTCTTGCAGCGTTGCTGTCAAGGGGTCAGCTGGGGGAGCTCTTGTTATGGCTCAGTGGTTAATGAACCCGACTAGTATCCACGAGGATGCAGGTTCAATCACTGGCCTTGCTCAGTGGGTTAAGGATCCGGAGTTGCTATGAGCTGTGGTGTAGATGCAACTCAGATCCCTCGTTGCTGTGGCTGTGGTGTAGGCCGGCAGCTGTAGCTCTGGTTCAACCCCTAGCCTGGGAACCTCCATATGCCTCAGGTGTGGCCCTAAAAAGACCAAAAAAGAAGTCAGCTGGTGTTGCTGTCATCTCAAGACTTGACTAGGGCTGGAGAAGATACTTCCTTTTTTTTTTTTTAATAATGATTTTTATTTTTTCCGTTATAGCTGATTTACAGTGTTCTGTCAATTTTCTACTCTACAGCAAGGTGACCCAGTTACACATACATATATACATTGTTTTTTCTCACATTATCATGATACATCACAAGAGACCAGACATAGGTTCCAGGGCTATACAGCAGGATCTCATTGCTTATCCATTGCAAAGGCTAGAGTTTGCATCTATTAACCCCAAATTCCCAGTCCCTCCTACTCCCTCTCCCTCCCTCTTGGCAACCTCAAGTCTGTTCTCCATGTCCATGATTTTCTTTTCTGTGGAAAGGTTCATTTGTGCCCAATATTAGATTCCAGATATAAGTGAAATCATACGGTATTTGTCTCTTTTTTTTTTTTTTTTTTTGTCTTTTGAAGGACACACCCGCAGCATATGGAGGTTCCCAGGCTAGGGGTCTAATCAGAGCTGTAGCCTCTGGCCCAGCCAGAGGCACAGCAACATGGGATCAGAACAGCATCTGGGACCTACACCACAGGTCATTAACCCACTGAGCAAGGCCAGGGATCGAACCCGCAACTTCACAGTTCCTAGTCGGATTCGTTAACCACTGCGACACGACAGGAACTCCTTTTTTTTTTTTTCTTTTTGTCTTTTTGTCTTTCAAAGGACACACCCATGGCATACGGACTATGCCAGGCTAGGGGTCTAATTGGAGCTACAGCTGCCGGCCTACACCACAGCAACACCAGATCCTTAACCCACCAAGTGAGGCCAGGGATCGAACCCACAACCTCTTGTTTTCTAGTTGGATTAGTTTCTGCTGCACCATGACGGGAACTCCTGTCTCTTTCTTCACTTAGTATGAGAGTCTAGTTCCATCCATGTTGCTGCAAATGGCATTATGTTCTTTTTTATGGCTGAGTAGTATTCCATTGTATATATATACCACATCTTCTTAATCCAATTGGCTGTGGATGGACATTTAGGTTGTTTCCATGTCTTGGCTAATGTGAGTAGTGCTGCAATGAACATGCGGGTGCATGTGTCTTTTTCAAGGAAAGCTTTGTCCAGGTATATGTCCAAGAGTGGGACTGCTGGGTCATATGGTAGTTCTATATATAGTTTTCTAAGTTACCTACATACTGTTTTCCATTGTAGTTGTACCAGCTTACATTCCCACCAACAGTGCAGGAGGGTTCCCTTTTCTCCACACCCCCTCCAGCATTTGTTATTTGTGGACCTATTAATGATGGCCATTCTGACTTGTATGAGGTGGTTGGAGAAGCTACTTCCAAGATGGTGTGCCTACATGGCTGCTGGCAGGAGGCCTCCATTCCTTGCTACATGGACCTCTCTCTCCCTGAGCTGCTTGAGTGAGTGTCTCTGCAACATAGCAGCTGGCCTGCCCCAGAGGGAGGGACCAGGTCAGAGAGTAAGGACGAAGCCATGTTGCCTTTCACAGCCTAGTCTCAGGAATCACACATTCTCACTGCTGCCACATGCTATGTATAACTTAGCCAGCTCACACTCAAGAGGAGGTAATTAGGCTCCACTTCTTGAAGGGAAGGATAGCAAATAATTTGTGAATATATGTTTAAACTACTAAACTAGTCAAGAGGCCTTACTTTCAGTCTTGCTGAGAAGCAGGTTTCTCCTCCTCCAAACCCTTCCCTTTCCTCAACCAGATCGCTGTGCAGTATGTGGGACTCCCTTCAGTGTAGGGCTCCCCCATGACATTGGACAAATTACTAACCTTCATTGCGTTGCAATTTTTTCATTGTTACTGGGGATATTAATAGTACCTACTTCACAGGATTGTTCTAGGATGACAAAATGAAATGCCAGGTTAATAAATCTGTTAAAATGTTTGCTGTAATAATGGTGATTTTGCCTCACATCTACAGCTTTCCATTACATAGACTTGTACATTTATGGATTGTCAGTCTTCCAGATGGTATAAGAAGTGATTGTCTACTGAAAACTGATTTGTAGAGCATGTGCTATAAGGCAGGGAAACACAAAAGGAGCTAAAAATAGACCCTGTCCTTGGTAGGTCTTAAAAAGGAACTTGAGGAGAAAAGGTATCTCTATGTGAAATGGAGGAATGCTTTCCAAATCCAGTGACACTCATCTCTGTTGAGAACAGGGGAGCGTCCCTGCTTTTAATTTTGAAGGTGAAGATTCAGGCCAGGGAGTGAATTTAAGGAGATGGATGGTGAAGTTTGAAGGGGGACCACAGAAGGCTTTTTAGGGACCATAGCAGGAAACACAAAGGGGAAAAGAAAGAGATTTATGAAGTCAAGACTTCACAGAGAAAGGAACAGATTTAAAGAAAAAGGAAAACCACAAAATTTTCTCTGAGGGAAGAAAAGCTTGTGCTGTGATAGACCCTGAAGGACAGCTTGGTCATATTTATCATATTTATATTTATTTCAGTAAACATGCTGAAACAGAAAGATATCCTGCTGACCTTTCAAAGGCAAGGAATGCATCCATAATCCATAACCTGAAGGGTACTTTTTAAAAAATACACATACTCTAAAACCACTTCTTTGAGTTCCCTTCGTGGCTCAGTGGTTAACGAACCCAAGTAGGATTCATGAGGATGCAGCTTCAATCCCTGACCTCGTTCAGTGGGTTAAGGATCTGCTGTTGCTGTGAGCTGTGGTATAGGTTGCAGACATGGCTCAGATCCTGCATTGCCATGGCCGTGGTGTCGGCCAGTGGCTGCAGCTCTGATTCAACCCCTAGCCTGGGAACCTCCATATGCCGCAGGTAGGGCCCTAAAAAGCAAAAAATAAAACAAAATAAAACCACTTCTGTGACTAATTCAGGAATTTGGGGGTGGGGGAAGCACGCCCATGGCATGTGGAAGTTCCTGAGTCAGCAATCAAACCTGTGCCACAGCTGCAACCCAAGCCACCGCAGTAACAATGCTGGATCCTTAACCCACTGTGCCACAAGAGAACTCCTAATTCAGATCTTAGATTAAAATGCTTGCTGGCGAGCATTTCACAGGGCTGGTTCTCTGCAGTCCAGCCTTTCTGCTTGCTTCCTATTGTAAGAGGGGCCAGACTGAGAGGTGCTGTGTGCAGACTCAGACTCTCAGATCTCTCAGGCAACCTTCAAGGCTGAGGGAAGGAAGAGAAGAGAGGCGTCTCCAGCCTGGAAGGCACAGAAACAAGGATGATGGTACACTGCTGAGGTCTTCCACTGTCACCTCTATCTCTGTGGCCAGGCTCCTCCATTTTTCTGTTGAGGCAGTGGCCTAAGAGGACCTGCTGTCTATAAGTTGGCCAAGACATTTTGAAGTGGGTGAGAGGCAGATGTTCACTCACTACCTTGCTTTTTTTTTTTTTTTTTTTGGTCTTTTTGTCTTGTTAGGGCCGCACCCATGGCATATGGAGGTTCCCAGGCAGGGATCCAGTCGGAGTTGTAGCTGTCAGCCTCAAAGCCATAGCAACGCCAGATCCAAGCCGCATCTTTGACCTACACCACAGCTCACAGCAACGCCAGATCCTTAACCCACTGAGTGAGGCAAGGGATCGAACCCTCAACCTCATGGTTCCTAGTCAGATTCATTTCTGCTGCGCCACGACGGGGATTCCCTACCCTGCTATTAATTCATAATGAAAGTCAAATCTCGAGACTAAAATGTACCCCCTATAGAGACATTTTTAAAACAAACATTCATGAACAATTAGGCAGAGAATATTTCATCAACCTGCTCTGTAGGTTCCATGAAGTCCCAGCTCTTGCCCTTTTAAGTGATCCAACCACTACCTGGCAGGAACGGTCCACTAGAGGCAAAACCAACAACATTTCAGAGTCAGGATTTGATTATCATCATGTATCAGTGCCAACTAGCAGAACCCTCCTAAAGCTGTGTCTGGAGATAGGACGGCTCAGGATCAAGTGTCTGGCACTGTTCTCACAGGTTCACAAGTTCATGCTAAGGTCTTGCTAGGCTCTTATACTCTGTCCAGGCAAACATGAAGAGTGCCACTAAAATATTTTAGCTTATTCGCATAGCTTGGCTTTCTTTAACTTTGTCAGTAAGAGCCCTTTTCCATCATTCCTCATGCTAATTACCAAGCCACTAAATTCATCACACAAAATCCATTTATGATATTCACTGTGCTGATTAGCAGTGTCTGCTATGGATCAAAACAGAGATTACTCAAGCACTGATAGGGGCCAACCTTTGCAGATGGCCTGTCTGATAGAATATGAGCCGATGCTCTGGGGTATAGTTTACCCCTAGAATTGAAGCTTAACCTAACTAGCAAGTACACAACATTACACCATCAATTCTGCCATATTTTCAAGTGATATCAAGATATTTGCTTCTTTATTTATTTATTTGGTCTTTTTAGGACTGCACCCGCAGCATATGGAGGTTCGCAGGCTACGGATGAAGTTGGATGTGTAGCTGCTGGTCTACACCACAGCCACAGCAATGCCAGATCCTTAACCCACTGAGCAAGGCCAGGGATTGAACCTGAGTCCTCATGGATATTAGTCAGATTTGTTTCCACTGAGCCACAATGGGAACTCCTGCTTTGAAGTTTCCACTGTGGCTCAGTGGGTTAAGGATCCGGCATTGTCACTGCTGCAGCAGCATGATTTTGACCCCGGGCCCAGAAAATTCCCCGTGCCATGAGTGCAGCAAAAAAAAAAAAAAGAAGAAGAAGAAGAAGAAGAAGACACTTGCTTTAGCCTCAGAGGAAGAAAAAAAATCATTTTAATAAGGTTCAGTGGAAAGCTAGTCAATACTAGGACCATCAGTCCCAAGTTCCATGACCATTTCATCAGTTGTAGCTTCTTTCTGGAAAGAAGATGATTAATACGATAAATGATTGAAGTCTGTGAGATTGTATTGGAGACTGTGAACTTCTAAGCCTTATAATACAGGGAGATACTTGTTACTTCAAAGAGGTTATTTTAGTACAAGTTGAAGGAAATGTTATTTTACATGATTCTTAGGGAACTGGTTACTCCCAAGAGTAGTTCAGGCTCTAAACAAATCATTTACTCTGGGCTAAAGCAAAGGTCATAAAGTTGCAGCCCACAAAAATGTTTTATTTGGCCAGAGAAACATGGTAAAAATTATTGAATGTGATAGCTAGAACTTGAAAATCAGTGGCCATTCCCATAAAAATTTGTATTTCCAGGTTTTCTTGGGGAAAAAAAAAAAATCAAAAGATCTGGCAACACTTGGTCTGCATTCCCTTCTGACATCAGACTGAGGACCCACGTGACATGCATTTCCTCTCCAGCTGGCCACTGTCCTCATTGGGCCCTAGTAATTCCCAACACGGAGGCCTGAGGCCAGTTGTCATTTATACTCTCACCTGTCTGCCATATTTCTTATCACAGAGTTAGAAAAAACTATTTCTTGTACCTTGAACAGCCTTTTAGCATCACAGTTAAACATATGAACCTGAGAGGCAGACACCTCTAGGGTTTGAATCTTGGTTCTTTTACTTTTTTTTTTTTTCTTTTTTTACAGGCACACGTGCAGCATAGGAAGTTCCCAGGCTAGGGGTCTAATCAGAGCTGCAGCTGCCAGCCTATGCCACAGCCACAGCAATGCTGGATCTGGGCTGCATCTGATTACATGGTAGCTTGTGGCAATGTCAGATCCTTAACCCACTGAGTGAGGCCAGGGATCGAACCTGCATCCTCACTATTTCGGGTTCTTAACACGATAAGTGGAGTTCCTGTCATGGCGCAGTGGTTAACAAATCTGACTAGGAACCATGAGGTTGCAGGTTCGATCCCTGGCTTTGCTCGGCGGGTAACAATCTGGCGTTGCCGTGAGCTGTGGTGTAGGTCGCAGACACGGCTTAGATCTGGCATTGCTGTGACTCTGGCATGGGCCAGTGGCTACAGCTCCGATTAGACCCCTAGCGTAGGAACCTCCATATGCCGAGGGAGCGGCCCTAGGAAAGGTAAAAAGACAAAAATAAATAAGTAAACAAACAAACAAACAAACAAACACGATAAGCCACAATGGGAACTCTGGTTCTTTTACTTTCTAGTTATGTGACTTAGGGCAAGTTGCTTAACCTCTCGAAGCCTAAGATTTCTTTATCTGGAAGATGAGAGTAATAATACTAAAATCTATTCATTGGCTAATGAGGATTAATTTTTTTTTTTTTTTTTTTTTGCCATGGAATGCAGTAGCTTGATGTGGGAATCTCCATTCTCAGACCAGGGATTGAACCTGGGCCAAAGCAGTGAAAGCACCAAATCCTAACCAACGAACCACCAGGGAACTCCTGGGTAGTGCAGATTAAACTGCTTAGGGTGGCCTCAAATAAATGCCTCTGAAAGGGCTATACATCCTACCAGCCTACTTTCATCTTCTGTGTCACCCACCTGGCCCCAATAGGCACTGAGATCGCTGTCTCTGGTATAAATACGTTTGTATCCTTTCATAATGAATTATGTTAATAATTCAGAGCATGTCCAGAAGATACTCTTCACTTTTCAAAATCGTTTTATGGAACACCCCTTAACGACTTGCACTAGCTAAGTCTTGAAACTAAGTAATAGATCCAGGATCCTGAGGGGCTTGTGGAGCTGAATTTCCACCCAAATGCTGCCTTGGAGGAAGATGATATCCCTAACTCAATAGAGAGCATGTCTTCATGAAAAGACAGACCACAAATGGGAGAAGATACTTACATCATATGTAGCTGCAGAGGATTAGTATCCAAAATAGTAATCATAATAAAAGCTCTGTAGCAAAATGAGCAAAAATACAGTCAAGTCACAGAGGAAGAGATAGGGATGATCTGTAAATGTAGGAAAGGATACTCAACTCCATAGGAATCCAGAAAATAAAAGCTAAAATCACAATAAAATGTTATATATCTACACCCATCATATCAGCAAAAATTTTAGTCAGTCACTATCTCCACCACTATGAAGTCTATGCATTGCTGGTTGACTGTAGACTGGCCTGGCCTTTTTGAAGAGTTTGGAACTCCCTGGAAAGGCCATGTATCCAAGATCCCAGGGGTTTCACTACTAGGAATCAACCCTCAAGAAACCCTTGCAGAATTGCACCAAAAGGCAGACACAAAAAAAATGTTTAGGCCCCATTGATTGTAATAGCTAAACAACAACTTAAATGTTTATTAGCAGAATAAATTATGACATATTCATATAACTGGGTAATATACAGTCATTACATGCATCAACAAAATGATTCTCAAAACACATTTAGGTACAAAAAGTAAGTTGCATGGTAAAACCACTATGGAAAACAGTATGGAAGTACCTCAGAAAACTAAATAAAGAACTACCATATGATCAAGCAATCCCACTCCTAGGCATATATTCAGACAAAACTTTTATACAAAAAGATACATGCAACCCTATGTTCATTGCAGCACTATTCACAATAACCAAGACATAAAAACAACCTAAGTGTCCATTGACAGATCAACAGATTAAAAAGATGTGGTTCATACACAAAATGGAATACTACTTAGCCATAAAATAGAACAAAACAATGCCATTTGCAGCAACATGGATGGAACTAGAGATTCTTATACTAAGTGAAGTCAGAAAGAGAAAGACAAATACCACATGATACCACTTATATATGAAATCTAATATATGGCACAAATGAACCTATCTACAGAAAAGAAACAAACTCATGGATATAGAGAACAGACTTGTGGTTGCCAAGGTGGTGGGGGAAAGTGGCATGGACTTGGAGTTTGGGATTAGTAGATGCAAACTATTGCATTTGGAGTGGATAAGCAATGAGGTCCTGCTATATAGCACAGGAAACTATATCCAATCACTTGTGATGGAACATGATGGAGGATAATGTGAGAAGAAGAATGTATATATGTATATGTATGACTGGGGCATTTTGCTGTATAGCAGAAATTAACAACACTGTAAATCAGCTATAATACATGTGAAAAAACCATAATGGAAAGCATATTGAAACAAAAACAAAAGTAAGTTGCCTAAGAATACACACATGATGTCATATATATAAAATAGCAAGCAGAGCAGATCTACATATTGTTTGCTGACATGCATTCAAAAATATATTGGAATAATAAATACCAAATCTAGGATATTAATTTCCTCTGGGGGAGAAATGAGATCCTGATGGGTCTGCATGGGGCTTCAGCTGTATTACAACTGCTTCATTCTTTCTTTCTTTCTCTCTTTCTTTCCTTGTTTTTTATTTAATGGCTATACCCACAGCACATGGGAGTTCCCAGGCCAGGGATTGAATCCAAGTTTAAGCTGTAACCTACGTTGGAGCCTTTAAGCCACTGCACCAGGCCAGAAATCGAACCCACACCTCTGCAGCAACCTGAGCTTCTGCAGTAGGATACTATTTTTTTTTTTTTTTTCTGTTTAGGGCCGCCTATGCGGCATATGGAAGTTCCCAGGCAGGGATCAAATTGGAGCTACAGCTTCTGGCCTGCACCACAGCCATAGCAACACAGGATCCGAGCCACATCCGCAACTTACGTCACAGCTTGGGGCAACATGAGATCCTTTAACCCACTGAGCAAGGTCAGAGATCAAACCCACATCCTCAAGAATACTAGTCAGATTCTTAACCCAATGTCAACAGCAGAAACTCCAGAACTACTTGATTTCTTGAGTTAGGTGAGTATATCTGGTTGTGTGTTATATTCATCTTTATACCTTTTGGTATATATTAAATATTACAAAACAAAATTTTAAATAAATGACATTTATTAATTTCTATTGTGCAGTTTTCCTTTTTAATCCCAGAGTTAATTAAAACTTTTCCCAGGCTGTATTAGTTTCCTGTTGCTGGGGAGCGGGGTAGGGGGTGTGTGGGGGGGTATTTTTGGCCACGCCCATGGCATGTGGGAGTCCCTGGACCAGGAATCCAAACTGTGCCACAGTTTTGACCAGCACCACAGCTGGGACACCAGATCGTTAACCCACTGTACCACAAGGGAACTTCCTCCTATTCTTGTTTTAACAAATTACCAGAAATTTAGTGGCATACATATTCATTATTTTTTCATTATTTATTTATTTATTGTCTTTTTAGGGCCACACCCACAGCATATGGAGGTTCCCACGCTAGGAGTCCAATCAGAGCTGTTGCTGCCAGCCTATGCCAGAGCTACAGAAACACGGGATCTGAGCTGCATCCGTGACCTACACCATAGCTCACACTAATGCCAGATCCTTAATCCACTGAGTGAGGCAAGGGATCAAATCCTCATCCTCATGGATACTAGTCAGGTTCGCTACCACTGAGCCACAACAGGAACTCCCATATTCATTATTTTAGAGCCCTGGACCCTTAGTCCACTTTCTAAGCCAGCGGCATTGCCTCTTCAAATCTCTCTGGGGAGTTCCCATCATGGCACAGCAGAAATGAATCCAACTAGGAACCATGAGGTTTCAGGTTCAATCCCTGGCCTCCCTCAGTGGGTTAAGGATCCGGCATTGCCGTGAGCTGTGGTGTAGGTTGCAGATTCGGCTCAGACCTGGCGTTGCTGTGGCTCTGGCGTAGGCCGGCAGCAACAGCTCTGATTGGACCCCTAGCCTGGGAACTTCCATATGCTGCGGGTGTGGCCCTGAAAAAAAAAAAAAAATCTCTCTCTGACCCCTGTCTCTGTTACTACATGTCTGAATCTGACCTTCTTGCTTCCTCTTTCAAGGACCTTTGAGATTACACTAGCCCACCAGGTAATCCAGGAAAATCTTCCCACTCCAAGTTCCTTGACTTGATCACATCTGCAAAATCCCTTTTGCCACATACAATAACACATTCACAGCTTTAGAATTAGAACACAAACATCTTTGGGGACATTTTCTGCCTGCCACACAGGCCCTAAACATTTTATAGGTTCTAGTGCAGGGCCTCTTGTGCCCAGTGGAAAGCCCCTGGCCTGCTTGGCTCCTAAGTATAGCAGTTGGTTTCCCTGCCCTGGTAGAGATCCAGATGGCCACAGAGCAGTTAAGTGTGAGCCCTTGAAGTGGGAAATCACAGAGGTGGAAATTTCCAAGCTGGAGAATGAATGGGTCCAGAACTACTTTCCTCAGAGTAGCCAGAGCAATCACTTTAAAACACAAATCTGATCATGTCCTTCTCCTGCATGAAACTCCAGCATGGCTGCCCCTCAGCTTTAGAATAAGGAACTGGAGTTCCCATCGTGGCTCAGTGGTTAATGAATCCGACTAGGATCCATGAGGTTGCAGGTTCGATCCCTGGCCTCACTCAGTGGGTTAAGGATCCGGTGTTGCCGTAAGCTGTGGTGTAGGTAAAGACGCAGCTCGGATCCCGTGTGGCTGTGGTTCTGGCGTAGGCCGGCGGCTACAGCTCCGATTAGACCCCTAGCCTGGGAACCTCCATATGCCATGGGTGCAGTCCTAAAAAGAACAAAAGACAAAAAAATTAAAAATTAGAATAAGGAACTAAGTCCTGAAAGTGGTCCCACACAAAGGTTTCTCAACCTCAGCACTGTTGACATTTGGGGCTGGGTCATTCTTTGCTGGTGGCATCCTGTATCTGGCAGGTCCTGTGTATCGTAGGATGTTTAGCAGCACCCAGGGCCTCTATCCACTAGACACCAGTAGCAGCAGCTCCCCTCCCCAACCCTGCCACACATTCATTCAAGCAAGTTGTGACAACCTTGTTAAATGTCCCAGTGGGACAAAAATCACCCCTGCAGAATTCAAAGAGGTCCTGAATGGTCTCAGCCCTGACATCTGCCCACCCTATTCTCTCTTTAGCCACCTAAAAGGCATCTCCTGGCCGAGCACATTAGGGTCTTCTGGCCTCCAGATTTCTGCACACACTGTTCCTTGTTCCCTCCTCCAGGATCGAGCCTTCCCACATCTTCTCATCTGGCAAATTCTTTTTTTGCGACCCCCCCCTTCCTGTCCCCTTTCAGAGATCACTGCTTAGTGTTGCAGCCTGCCCCTCTTTTGCAAATTCTCTCCACACGGGCCATCATGTGTCTGCTTCTCCATCAGAGCCACCTCCAGGAGAGCAGGGTCTGTGACTGTCCTGTCCCGCTGAGTGTGGTGCTTATGGATTAGTGACCATGTGGTCTGTATTATCTTGTGATTGGCGGATACTGTTGGCCCCACCCCCATCTGTCCTGTAATCAGAGGCCCAGGAATCAGACCATGAAGCCAGATAAATCCCCAAGGATGATCTGGGATCAATAATCTGCTCTGCGTTGTGTCTGGACACTGCTGGCCTCATTAAGATCAAACAATAACTCAGGGTATGATCTAGAAAAGAGATTTTCCCAAGGGCAGTGAATTGAGAAGTCACAGGCCTACACATCCCTTGCTCCAGGAGCTCCTATTAAGTTATATCCTCCCTGAGGAAGGGCCGGCACCATAAACTGGCACCAGCTGTCAGGACTCTTTGGAAAGAGAGCCAGACAGTGGTCATCCACATGCAGGGAGCAGCCCCGCAGGGAGAACGTTATCACTTGCCAGCTCTGGCACGATAGACCATTCAAAAGACAGCACTGCCAAATAAGAAATGTCTAGACCCCAGCCAGGTTCCCTTTGCCAATCCCAGCCTGGGCATGTGAATGCAGGCTAGGCGAAGAGCTAGCATACCACAGATACGTGGCCACACCTCGCCCAACGATCAATGCTTTACCTGATGCAAAACTTGTAACTCATACTCTGAAATGGAATCCTCTGAACAATGCTGAAAGGACAACCTGGGCAGCAGGTGCCTGACCTTCCTGTGACAGGAAGGTGGTCCTTGCCCTTTGCCTGAGTTCAGCCTGCTCCTCCTGCTTCCTCAGACTCCCAGAGGGGAGCTTTCCCTTGCCTGTCAACCCTGCCACCAAATCCATATTTTTGGTGTTATTATCCTTAATATGTTCCCTTAAACATACATTCCTTTCTCCTTAACAGTTATTTTCTGATTATGTAAATAATGTATACTCATTGTAAAATATGTAAACAACATAAAAAAGCATAAGGAAGACAAAAAACATGAGATAACCACCATTAACATATCTCTGTTTATCCAATTGCACACATTAATGTGATTTTACATACATACGGTGAACATCTGTGCTCAAATCCTTAATCAAAGAAGAAATTTTATATTAGCATCACTAACAGCAAACTGCCATCACTGGCCAGATGAGAAGGCAAACCCCTAAAAAGAAATACAGTGGGGGGAAAAAAAACCCCAACAAAACAAAAACAATGTGATGAATTATCTAGTCAGATACCACAGCTCCCAAGGTTGCAAAGCCTGAGGTCTAGACTCTCGGAGTTAAAAAGGGGGATCAGCAAAGGTTAGGCAGGTCAGACCAAAGGGAGACTTTCTCCCAGATACAATTAGAAGGATTGAAAAAGAATTAGAAGGAGTAAATCTTTCTCTACTCTGTTGTCTGTTCCAAGTCCATGCAAAGCAGCTTAAACGGCTGGGGTGGCCTCAGGACCTCCGCAGCCTGCAGAGAAGTGGGGCAGAATCCACAAGTACCAGACCCAGCAAGGTCCACTCAAGCCCTCATGCAGGGGTAGCTCCCATGGTGCAGTGGGTTATCGGGAAAGGCCCCCGTGTACCGGCTGCTTGTCCCTCAGAAAGCAGCACTTCAGAGGCACCAGTCCAAGTCCCCCTTCTCCCCTCCTTTTTCTCCTCCCCCGCTTCCTGTCCCAGGCATTGCTCCCTCCCCAGCAGAGCTGGAGCTGACAGGAGACTCCAGGGCTCCTTTTCCTCCTTCATACAGACTCTCTCATCTCAAGTGCCAACATTCCCAGGCAGGAGGTCCTGTGTTCTTATCAAGCCAAGCCTTCCTGCCCTGGGCTGGTTCTCCTGAAGCAAAGTGGAGAGCGATCTCAGGGCTGGAATAGGATGAGGCAAACAAAGTCAAGGTGCAACAGTGAAGAAAGCACCCCCTTTCTGGGGCAGACCCTCATGCGTTCCCCCCACCCCCCAGTGGGCACCTCTCATCTCACGCACTCCCAGGCCCTGGGCACCAGAGCTGAACCTGGGAACCACTCACTATGTGCTGCCGGGACAACCGGAGACCCATGCAAACAAGATAAAATTGGAGCCAATTTGATCCTTCCTCATCCTACACTACACACCAAAACATCAATTCAGTGTGCAAAGGCCTAGAGATGAAAAAGGAAACATGAAAAACTTTAGACCACATGGGAGAAATGAAACACAGCTTTATGATTTGAGCGCAAGAATGACTTCGTAAAGGGTTATAGAAGAAAAAATCGTAAGTAAAAGTGCTGATAGATTCAACTATGTTATCTGATTGCTTTTCTAAAGTCACCATTAAGAAAATTAAAAAACCAATTACAAAACTGGGAAAATACAATTGCCCTGCATGTAACTGACAAAAGATTAGTAACCACAATCTACAGGATGAGGGGTGGGGAAGGGTTTTTGTTTTTTTTTTAAGAACAAAAGAAAAACCTAGGCAAAGACTGAATGGCAAACTCATAGAAGAGGGAACATAACTAGCCAATAAATATACAAAGCGATGTTCAACCACACCACTAACCAGGGAAATGCAAATTAAAATTACAGTCATTGCTGTGTAACAGAAATCAACGCAATGTTGTAAATCAACTATACCTGATAAAATAAATTTTTAAAAATAAATAAAATTACAGTGAAATGTCGGAGTTCCCACCGTGGTGCAGTGGCAACAACTGGGACTATGAACCATGAGGTTGCAGGTTCAATCCCTGGCCTCACTCAGTGGGTTAAGGATCTGGCATTGCTGTGAGCTGTGGTGTAGGTTGCAGACTCAGCTCGGATCCTGCGTGGCTGTGGCTCTGGCATAGACCGGTGGCTACAGCTCCGATTAGACCCCTAGCCTGGGAACCTCCATATGCCTCAAGTGCAGCCCTAAATAGCCAAAAAAAAATTACAGTGAAATGTCAATTCACACCTGTTTGGTTGGCAAAAATGCAGAGGTCTGACAATGCCAAGTGATAGTGAGATTAAGAGGAAATAAGAACTCTGAGCCCACTGGTGGGAGTGTGAATTAGGAAGGCAGCAGTGCTGTCCTCTAAGGACAAAGATGTGTGTGTGTGTGTGTGTGTGCGTGTGTGAAGCCCCTTAAGGGGCTTCTTTTATCCTCAGTTCTTCTGAGACTTAGAAAGATGAAGTTAGAATGCCAAGTTCAGCTCTGAACATAACCCTTTCCTCTTTAGATGCCTCCAATGGTCCCCCATTGTCTACAAAAGGAGCATCAAATGCTTTAATGACATTTTTGTGAGGTAACCAACTCACCTTCTGATGTATATCCAAGCTGCAGTTACAGTAACACTGGGTCCTTTGACCTACTGTACTGGGTGGGAATAGAACCTGCATCTCTGCAGTGGCCTAGGTCACTGCAGCAAGATTCTTAACCCACTGCAGCATGGCAGGAACTCCTTCACTATCTCTTTTTTTTTTTTTTTTTTTTTTGCTTTTTAGGACCGCACCTGTGGCATATGGAGATTCCTGTGCTAGGGGTCAAATCAGAGCTGCAGCTGCTGGTCTATACTACAGCTCATGTCAACACCAGATCCATAACCCACTGAAGGAGGCCAGGGAGTGAACCTGCAACCTCATGGTTCCTACTCAGATTTGTTTCTGCTGTGCCATGACGAGAACTCCATCCTGCACTACATTCTTCATGCTTCTCCTGTAAAACTAACTTCGCAGGCTGAAATCGCTCTTAATCCTTAATCATATGAATCATATGAAATGTTAAAGATGGGGAGACTGAGGCTGGGGCAGGCTGCATGCCCACCCAAGCAAGGCCACCCCGTTAGACAGAGAATCGGAAGAGAACCCAGCTTTGCTGAGTCCCTGATCAGAGCTCTCATCACCATACATCTCTTCCCAGGCTGAGGCCTTGAAGGCCTGGCTCTGGGGGTGCGGGGAGCCCAATCCCCTGGGCTCCTGCCACATCACACTGCCTGACACAGCCCAGCAGTGACAGCCGCCATTTGTCACGAGGTAAAAATATGCCAGGGAGCTGGACAGGCAAGTACTTTCTGTGCCGGCAGCTCGCTGGTCCTGAAGCATTAGATCCCTGAGTTGGGATGCCCTTGCATTCCCCTTGTCAGCAGAGAGCAGCCAGAGCTCTCTTTTACTGTAATTGGGTTAGTCTTGTGGGTTCGCCCTCCTCCCAGCTGTCAAAAGAGATTATACAGAAATGTACTGCTGCATCGACCACAATTCAGGTGCCGGCTGGGGCCAAAGCAGGAGGAAATTTCCAAATGCATTCATTAATCACCCCAAGGACCTGGTGGCTGCTTGACCATACTGCTTTCGTCCAGCTGCAATCACTGGAGCTCCAGCCAGAGCTCAGAGGTCTCCCTCTCTTGGCTGCAGGGCCCTCAGCAGAGGCCTGGGCACAAGCTCAGGGAGGGTGGGGGCTGGGGCAGAATCCAAGGCCTGTGAGGATCTGTACTCACCCCGAGAGTATCCCTTGCCTCAAAGGGCGTGACATTAAATAGCAAATTTTAAAACACAAGATGGGAGGAGAGGGAGACCACAGAGGTAAGAAAAAGGCTTTCCTCCTGTTTTTTGAACAAAGGTCCTGCATATTTCATTCCACCCTGAGCCGGCCTTGCCCCCAGCCCAGCAGGATCTTAGCCCATTCTGGCTGCTACAACAAAATAGTACACACTGGGAGACCACAATAGGAATTTATATCTCACAGTTCTGGAGGCTGCGGGTCCAAGGTCAGGATGCCGGCTCGGTCAGTGAGGGTCGCCCACTTCTCTTTGCATCCTCTCCAGGTGAAGGAGGCACGGAGCCCTCAAGAGCCTTTCATTTAAACCACTAATCCCGCTCCTGAGGGCTCCACTCTCAAGATTTAAGCACCTGCCCATAGCCCCGCCTCCTAATACCATCACTTTGGTGATTAAGATTTCAACACACAGATTTGAGGAGACACACACATTCAGACCCTAACACGCAGTTTCTAAATGCTAATAGGTAGAAGCAGAACATCTGATTCCTCAGGACCCCACAGGTGCCCATGAAAGTTGAGCTACTCTAACCCATAGGTTTGCTGCATCCGCACCTGAGAGGGTCTGTGGATCCAGGTCTGTGAAGACCTCTCTCAGTCCACCCCAGTGATCCTCACACTTCAGTGAGTAGAAAATCCCCTAGAGAATGTGTTAGAAAGGCAAGTTCTCAGCCCCCCAGCTCCAGGGACTCTGACTCAGCAGGTCTGGGGTGGGGCTGAGAGGCTGCCCTTCCAGCAGGCTCTAGGAGATGCTGAGGCTGCAAGCCTGGGGTCCACACGTGGAGGGACACCTGTAACTGCTCTGCTTCACAGAGGAAGCAGCAGAGAGACTGGGTGCCTTGCCTGACGGCACCCAGCGCCCAGCTCTCCTTACTTGGTCCGCCTTCTCCAGGCCTCATGGTAGCTCTGGCAGTATTTGAGGAAGGAGGGCAGGAGGTAGGATGGGGCTCTGAAAGTTTCCACTAATGCTTGTTGAGCAAATGAGTATTTTAGCAACTGAATAAACCGCTCCTCATTTCTTGTTCCAATCTATGGGGCAGGGCAAGTAGCACCTGGGAGCAGAAACCTCACCCTTTATCTGTTTGAGCCTCAGTTTCCTTAGTAAAAGCCAATATTCATGAGGCACTTCCCAGGTATTTTACATGCATCGATCCTCTCCGAAAACCTAGGGAGCAAGAACTGTTATTATCGCCATTTTACAGATGAGGAAACTGGTACTCAGAGAGTTTGGTAATTTCACTAAAGTCATAGGATCTGGGAAGAGGCAGAATTTTAACAGAGGCATTCGGACTCCATAGCCCAAACTCCTCACCACTTTGCCCTGCAGAAACTACATTGTTGGGGGAGTTCCCATTGTGGCTCAGCGGGTTAAGAACCCGACTAGTATCCAAGAGGATGTGGGTTCAATCTCTGGCCTTGCTCAGTGGGTTAAGGATCTGTCATTGCCATAATCTGTGAAGGCCAGCAGGTGTGGCCCTAAAAGGATTAAAGAAAAAAAAAAGTAGCCACATTGTTGGGAACCAACAACTTGGTTCTGGCTGCCTGGCTGGAGGCCTTCCCATTCCTGGCTCTCTAAGCCCGTCCAGCTCAACCCCCAGCTCCCTTTGAAGATCGCCCTCATGAAAACAGTGCTGGCCTCGGTATGGACAAGAAGGGCCCCTGGCCTTGGCCCTGTGCTTTAGAGGGCTTTGCTCTGCCCCTTCTCTAGCCATGCCCTAGCTTTCCCGTAGGGTGGGAGTGGAGGGTAAGGGGGTCAAGGACCTGACTCCCCTCTTTTAGAATGTTCTGAGTACCTAGGACCCTGGAATTCCTCACACAACTGGCCCTGCAGTTGTCCCCTGGCCCACCCTTCCAAAGGCACAGCTGAGATGTGGCCCCCTCCAGGCCTGAAGGGTATCTAGGAGTAGGAAGCAGGGGTGGAAGAACTGACACAAAAGCCCAGGTGTCTATAAAGATGAACATGGGGGAGTTCCCGTTGTGGCGCAGTGGTTAACGAATCCGACTAGGAACCATGAGGTTGCGGGTTCGGTCCCTGCCCTTGCTCAGTGGGTTAACGATCCGGCGTTGCCGTGAGCTGTGGTGTAGGTTGCAGACGCGGCTCGGATCCTGCGTTGCTGTGGCTCTGGCGTAGGCTGGGGGCTACAGCTCCGATTCGACCCCTAGCCTGGGAACCTCCATATGCCGCGGAAGCGGCCCAAAGAAATAGCAAAAAGACAAAAAAAAAAAAAAAGATGAACATGGGGCCCCTCAAGATTCAAGAGGACGAGGGAGTGCAAGAAAAAATGAGTAACTAACTGGGGGACATGACAGAAGGTCAACCCTTCCAGCAGAGCCATTATATTCATTTCCTATTGTTGTCTAACAAATTACTGCAAACTCAGTGACATAACATATACGTTATCATCTCAGTTTCTGTGAACTAGGAATCCGGGCAGGGCTTGGCTGGGTCCTCTGTTTTAGGGTCTCTCATAACATGTTTTCCAGGGCTGAGGTCTCACCTGAAAGCTTGATTGGGGTAGGAGCTGCTTCTAAGCTCATGTAACTATTGGCAGAATTTTAGCTCCTCCAGGGTCTTGGGACTGCAGCCCTCCATTCCTTGCTGGCTGTTGGCCAGAGGCCACCCTCATCAACCTGTTACACAGGCCTCTCCAAAATGGCAACTCGCTTCATCAAAACCAGAAAAGGAAGGCATTCCTGTCGTGGCGCAGCAGAAATGAATCAGACTAGGAACCATGAGGTTGAGGGTTCAATCCCTGGCCTTGCTCAGTGGGTTAGGGATCCGGCATTGCCGTGAGATGTGATGTAGGTTGCAGACTCGGCTCAGATCCGGCATTGCTGTGGCTGTGGTATAGGCCAGCAGCTGTAGCTCAGATTTGACCCTTAGCCTGGGAACCTCCCTGTGCCTCAGGTGCGGCCCTAAAAAAAAAACAGGAAGGGAAGGGAGTCTGCTGGCATGAGAGACATCACTATTTTATGGAACCCAACTATAGATGTGAGATAAATCACTCTTTTATGGAACCTAACTATAAATGTGAGATCCCGTCCCATTTCACACAGTGTGTTGGTTAGGAGCAAGTCATGGGTTGCATTCCCACTCAAGAGGAGGGGATTACTCAAGAGAATAAATACCAAGAGGTGGGGATCACTGGGCCCATCTTAGAAGCTGCCACGGCCTGATTCAGGCACAGACTTCCAAGAACCGCAGAGAGTTCTACATTCAAATCTGACCTTCTCTGGTCCCTTAAAGTTATCTCATTAAGGGAGGAAAAAGATGATATTTTAGTCAACATTTTGTTAGCTGGAGTTACAGCTTTTAAATATTTAGACATATGGATGTGGGCCTCTATTGATACTCTCATGCTGGCCCATAAATATTAGAACAGACCTGCTTCTGTGTTTGTCTCCGCTGCCACCTCAGACAGGCAAGGCCTTGTTGGCAGAGTCCTGTCTCCTGATCATTTGCCTGCCCCCCATGCAGCCTAGCACTGCATCCGTCATGTGGGAAGCACTCAGGAAAGTCTGTCTGGGCATCCGCTGGCAGCTGCCTGGCTCCAGTGGTGGGCCTCCTCCAGCCATTGCCATGAAGCTGCTGGGCTGATTGTAAACCTCAGTGGCTGGGCTTTTTCCTGGGCGAGAAGAGAGGCTCCCACATGGCACAGGAAGAAAGAGAAGAAAAAGTCACCACATTAGCAAGGCAAAGCAGACTACTTCCAGGGGAGCAAAAGCTCTGCCTTTAGATAAAAACAAGATTATTAGGTTTCTTTCTATTTTTTAATTTTTATTATAAAAATAATAAACATATTTATATTTTTTAAATCTGTAGGAACAAAAGAGCAACAATTCCACCACTAATTTCCTTTTGTTGTGTGTATACACAGCATATACATATATATACATATAGTCTCATGTATTTATATATTTTCTTCATTTTTGGGGGGGTGCCCTGCAGCATATGGAGTTCCCAGGATCAAATTTGCATCCTAGTGTTCCCAAGATGCTGCAAATCACATTGCGCCAGAGCGGGAACACCTATTTATCTATTTTTAATTTTGTAATGTAATATATTACATTAATACATGGAGTTCCCCTAGTGGCTTAGTGGAAACAAATCTGACTGGCATCCATGAGGACTTAGGTTTGATCCCTGGCCTTGCTCAGTGGGTTAAGGATCCACTGTTGCCATGAGCTGTAGTATAGGTCACAAATGCGGCTCGGATCTGGCATTGCTGTGGCTGTGGCATAGGCCAGCAGCTGCAGCTCCAATTCCACCCCTAGCCTGGGAACCTCCATATGCTGTGGATGCAGCCCTAAAAAGATAAAACAAAACAAAACAAAATAAACAAACAAAATACATATATATTACGTTAATACAATTTTGAACTTAATATACTTTAAATGTCCTTATTCAGAAAAATCTCTTTTTATGCATAGCTACTGCTGCTGTGATTGTTAAATTTGTGGTTTGAGGGCTTTAAAAAAAGATTATACTGCCTATTCAATTATATACCTACTTTATTAGGACAGTGAATGTTGTTTTTTCCAGATTAAAGGGGTAGAGTTTTTAAATAGTTTTCTTTTTTTTTTTTTAGGGCTGCCCTGTGGCATATGAAGATCCCAGGCTAGGGGCTGAATCAGAGCTGCAGCTGTTGGCCTACACCACAGCCACAGGAATGCAGGATCCAAGCCACATCTGCAACCTACATCACAGCTCACGACAATGCTGGATCCTTAACCCACTGAGCAGGACCAGGGATCGAACCTGAGTCCTATGGATACTAGTTGGGTTCATAACCCACTGAGCCACAACAGGAACTCCCTAAAACAGCTTTTAAAAATAGGTAATAGAGGGAGTTCCCGTCGTGGCTCAGTGGTTAACAAATCCAACTAGGAACCATGAGGTTGCGGGTTCATTCCCTGGCCTTGCTCAGTGGGTTAAGGATCCGGCGTTGCCGTGAGCTGTGGTGTAGGTTGCAGACGCGGCTCGGATCCCGTGTTGCTGTGGCTCTAGTGTAGGCCAGTGGCTACAGCTCCGATTCGGCCCCTAGCCTGGGAACCTCCATATGCCGAGGAAGCGGCCCAAGAAATGGCAAAAAGACAAAAAAAAAAAAAAGGTAATGGATTCACAAGGTCAAAAAAGTACACAGTAAAAAGCCTCATTCTCTATCCCCAGTACACTTCCCTGGCGGTAACCAGTGTTAACAGATCATTCTGTTAAAGATAGTTTACATATACATGACCAAATACACAAATATTTTCTTGTTTTTCGATCTTCTACACAGTGGCAGCATATTATGCACAGTGTTATGCATTCAACGTAACTTAGAGATAGTTCCATGTCTTTACATACCAATGGTTGAACATTAGAATTATCTGAGTAGCTTTTACACATTCCAAATGCCCAAATCAATGAAATTAGGATCCAGTGGGGTGGAGCACAGGCATCAAGATTTTTAAGCTTTAAGTGCAGCCAAGGTTGTGTACCACTGTTACATAAAGAGCTTCCTGAGAAAGGAAGTGGAAGGAAGAGGAAATAAAGTAATTTCATCATTGCTTATAAAAGATTTCATCATTGCTTATAAAAGAAAATTAGGGTGACCAACTGTCCTGGTTTTCCAGAGACTGAGGAGTTTCATAGGACATGGGGCCCTCAGCTCTACAGCCAGGATGACCTGCTCACCTTATAAAGAAAATTGATAGAACTTCAATTCAACATAGTACTGAATGCCACAGCTGGAGCAATGAGGCAAGGAAAAGAAATAAAATGCATTCAAACCAAATTATGAAGTAAAATTATCTCTCAACATATATGACATAATCTTATATATAGAAAACCCTAAAGACTCCACCAAAAAAAAAAAAAACTGTTAGCACTAATAAATGAGTTCAGTAAACTTGCAGGATAAAAAAAATCAACAAGTAGGAGTTCCTGTTGTGGGTCAGCAGAAACGAATCTGACTAGCATCCATGAGGATGCAGGTTTAATTCCTGGCCTCGCTCAGTGGGTTAAGGATGCAACGTTGCCCTGAGCTGTGGTGTAGGTCATAGATGTGGCTCAGATCTGGCATTGCTGTGGCTGTGGTGTAGGCCAGTAGCTACAGCTCTGATTCGACCCCTAGCCTGGAAACCTCCATATACCACAGGTATGGCCCTAAAAAAAAAAAAAAAAATTGACATGCAGAAATCAAATGCCTTTCTATTCACTAACAAACTACCTGAAAGAGAAATCAAGGAAGCAATCTTATTTACATCAGCAGCAAAAACAATGAAGTAGGAATAAATTTAACCAAAGAGTTGAGAGAATTATACACTGAAATGCTTAAGATATTTGTGAAGGAAATTGAAGAAGACACAAATAAATGAATAGATACCTCATGTTTTTGGGGGTGAAATGGTAAAAATATCTAAAGAAATAGAGGATCAAGGGTTATCACATAACTATCATCAACTGTACTTCAATAAAACTTAAAAAGGGAGGGGGTCATCATACAACATTAAGATTAGAGTAAGAGGGAGTTCCCTAGTGGCTCAGTGAGTGAAGGATCTGGCATTGTCACTGCTGTGGTTCAGACTGCAACTGTGGTGAAGGTCTGATCCCTGGCCTGGGACCTTCCATATGCTACAAGCACGACCAAAAAAAAAAAAAAGAAAGAAACACTAAAGAAGAGGAAGTTTTACCTTTCGATATTAAACTGTGCATCACACCCTCCAGATTGTCCAGTTCTAGCACTGTTCATTGTCTTTGAGCCATTTTACACCTCTTTGTAACTGTAGGTAAATGAGAAGTATGCAAATCTGTATTGTCTGGTAGTTTCCTTCGTCTTCCTTAACTCAAGGGGAAAAACAGTTTTGTCTCCATTTGTAATTCAACCCCTTATTTCATTTGTATTTGTATTCCTTGGACTTTTCCTCTAAACCAGTTGTAACATCTGTCTGATTCCCTTGCTAATTAAAGGGTAAAATAAAATCTTTAAGGTGTTCATTCTTGCATCCATTCACGTGACAGTCATGCTCTTGCTTTTTTCTGAAAATTATTTGTTTAACAAGGCCCTAAAGGTAACTACTAGATAAGAAACACAAACCTTCCAAATTATCACTGAAAGTACAAACACAATAATAAGACAAAACTAATAGGAGACAGGAGGGAAGGGGGTAGGGAACAACCTTTAAAAAAAATAACATTAAAAAAAAATGACATAGCAGGAGTTCCCATCGTGGTGCAGTGGAAATAAATCCAGCTAGGGACCATGAGGTTGTGGGTTCGATCCCTGGGTTCACTCAGTGGGTTAAGGATCCAGTGTTGCCATGAGCTATGGTATAGGCCCACAGCTATAGCTCTGATTCGACCTCTAGCCTGGGAACCCCCATATGCTGCAGGTATGGCCTTAAAAAGAAAAAGAAGAAGAAGAAATAATGACACTGTGGAGTTCCTGTTGTGGCTCAACAGGTTAAGAACACAACATAGTATCCACGAGGATGCAGCCTCGATTCCTGGCCTTGCTCAGTGGGTTAAGGATCTGACATTGCCTTGGCTGTGGCGTAGGGGGGCAGCTCCAACTCTAATTTGACCCCTAGATCAGAACTTCCATATGCCACAAATTTGGCCATAAAGGAGGGAGGAGTTCCCGTTGTGGCGCAGTGGTTAATGAATCCTACTAGGAACCATGAGGTTGCGGGTTCAATCCCTGGTCTTGCTTAGCGGGTTAAGGATCTGGTGTTGCCGTGAGCTGTGGTGTAGGTCACAGAGGCAGCTCGGATCCCGCGTTGCTGTGGCTCCGTCATAGGCCGGTAGCTACAGCTCCGATTCAACCCCTAGCCTGGGAACCTCCATGTGCCTTGGGAGTGGCCCTAGAAAAGGCAAAAAGACAAAAAAAAAGGGGGGTGGGGGGAGAAAGAATGACATAGCTGTTGAGGATACAACATAAACTTGTTAGAACCAATAATGGCAGAAGATTTAACTTCCAGTAAACCTTGAGCCTCATTTTATGCTCGTTGTAATATAGTAACAATTAGATGACACACCCACAGGTGCCACACAGTTCCCAGGCTGACCACAAAAGGCCAAAAAGTGGGTGGGGGCCCAATTCCTGAGAATCTCCACCCCTTCTCCAAAGTGGCTGAAATAATCCTATTCGTTACCCTATGAGTTTACGCTGCTCATAAAAACTAACCACCCCATATTTCAGGGCCTCTCACCTTCTGAGATGGCCCACATTCTGTCTATGGTGTGTGTATCTCTCTCAGCAAACTCGCTTAATTCTTGGAGTCGAGCCCCCTTGCCTGCCCACCTGTATCCCTCACAGTGTCCTATAGTAATAAAATTACATCTTGCCTGTCAGTTTGCCTCTCACTAATTCCTTCCATTCTGAGACATAAAGAACTTGAGCTTTAGTAAGTCCTGAACCAGGTGAGTGATTTAATTAAAAGATACTGAGTTTGAGTCCCAATCTGTGGGTTCAAGTCTCAATCTGAGTTTTGCCTGGATTCAAATCACATCTGAGGTACGATTGGGTTTGAGTTCCAATCTGGGACCAGGTGTGCACTTTCAAATAGACTCAAACATAACTGTCACATCCGTAAGTGCAACAAGACCAAACTCACCTGTTCAAAGAAACTTTCAATATTAGATCACAAAGAGAACCTAATGACGAAGTGATTAAGAAAGATTGAAAACAGGAGTTCCCGTCGTGGCGCAGTGGTTAACAAATCCGACTAGGAACCATGAGGTTGCAGGTTCGGTCCCCGCCCTTGCTCAGTGGGTTAACGATCCAGCGTTGCCGTGAGCTGTGGTGTAGGTTGCAGACACGGCTCGGATCCCACGTTGCTGTGGCTCTGGCGTAGGCCGGTGGCTATGGCTCCGATTCAACCCCTAGCCTGGGAACCTCCATATGCAGCGGAAGCGGCCCAAGAAATAGCAACAACAACAACAAAAAAGACAAAAAAAAAGAAAGAAAGATTGAAAACAAAAGGATGAGAAAAAGTGTTTTTACTAAGTAAAAGTTTAACAGAGATAATTATCCTAATACTGGACCTCACTCACAAAAAGATATATGCAATTTAAAACTACAATAAAGGGAATTTCCGTTATGGTGTTGCGGAAACCGCAAAAACCGTGGCAATGGAAGGAGACAAACAGCACTCGGAGATATGGAAAAGCAAGGTTTATTCAGCACCAGTGTGGGCTCAGAGGAATCACCTCCAGAGTCTGAGCACCAGGTCTTTGTTCTCAGTAACTTTTATACACTATAAGGTCTTGATTTTCCCATGTAAGCATCCCGGACCTCCCCCCATTCCCAAGCAGAAAGTGTTCCTCCTTAAGAAACTGAGCAAGCAAGGTTACAGAAGCAGAACTGATAAGCAATGCTGGGTACATGATTAGCAGGGCTGCTGGCTTGGACACAGGGCACACAGTTGTTACATTATTACAAGAAGGGTGGTATAGTGATGAGCATAGCTGGAAAGGCTTGCAGCTGCCTTCTTAGCCGGGGGGGGGGGGGGGGGGGGGGGGGGGGGTTGTTCTTCAGTTAAAATTTAATTTCAATGGCTCAGTGGTAACCCACCTGAATAGCATCCATGAGGATGCCAGTTCAATCCCTGGTCCTGCTCAGTTGCCATGAGCAGCAGTGTAGGCCACAGAAGCAGCTCAGAGCTGGCATTGCTATGGCTGTGGTGTAGGCAATAATACAACCCCTAGCCTGGCAATTTCCATACACCTAGTGTGTGGCCCTAAAAAGATAAATAAATAAATAAATCTACAATAAGTTGTTAAATAGGCAAGTGAAAAGATGCTTAATATCATAAGTCATCAGCGAAATGCCAATCAAAGCCACAGTGAGATCCAACTTCAGGTCCACTAAGACAGTTGTAATAAAAAAACAAGTGTTGGCAAGGCTGTGGAGAAACTGGAATCCTCCTACACTCCCGGTGTTACCTGACACATGTTCCTATGCCCAACACACAGTGAGGCCAAACAAACTGAAATGTCAGAGTCTGGAGCAGGGCCAAGCAAGAACGGGTGGCTCGTGCTCAAAAGCCCCAAACGCCCTGATGGCTTTCAGGGATGGGATTTTATAGGCAAAATTTCAGGTGGGGCTGCAGGGCGTGTGACTTTCTTCAGATTGGTTAGCGTGAGGCAGTGTTCCAGGAATCTACACTCAACCTGAAGTTGCTATCCTCCACCTGGGTGGGGCCTTGGAACTCAAAAGATATTGTTAGCATATCCCTTGAACAGGAACTAGATCCTGCTTTAATAACTGCGCTACTATTTCTTGATTGCTCTAGTCATTTCCTCACTTCCCTGATTTTAACTGTTTGAATCTGTTCTTTGGTATTTGAGAAGATCTGAATAAAGGCTGTAAATGAGAAAATGGAGCCAAGGAAAGGATTTGTACCCAGGAGCCCCACAGGGTCCAGCTTGGTTTTGTTTTTGTTTTTTTTTTTAATTTATTTTTTGCTCCTTAAGGCCATACCTGTGGCATATGGAGGTTCCCAGGCTAGGGGTGGAATAGGAGCTACAGCAGCTGATCTGAGCCACATTTGCGACCTACACCACAGCTCACAGCTCAAACGCACATACTCACAGAGACAATACAGGTCCTTAACCTGCTGAGCCACGAGGGGAACTCCTGAATGAATGGGTGAACTCCATCCTTAGCCCAGGAATTTACTGTTGAGTGGAAACCTCATCCAGTTCAACACCGACTCACTGAGAACCTATTAGGGGCCAAGATCGGGCTCAGTGTGAGCAATCCACAAAGACCTGCCCCCCGTGGTTGAGGCACTTATAGGAGAATAGGCACCTCTGCCAGGCCCTATGAGGGGCGAGGATGAGAAAGGAGACCTAATTCCTCCCTGGAAAAGTCTACTGATGCAGTAGTGGGGAGAAGAAAATAGAAAACATGTGAAAAGGAACTTGGAGACAATCGCAATTCCAAGTACAGTTGTTTCGTACACAAATAAAACAGACTGTTAAACTATTCTCTCGGCCTTTGTTTAGGAAATGATTCATGTCATTCTGCTAATTACGTTGGGTGGAGATCATGTTACTTGGGCTTCATTTATACACCTAAGCCTGAGGAACGCCCGTCCCCTGGGCACTCAGGCCTGCTGACAGGTGTTGCTGGTCCCCCTCCTGGCAGCCCTTAGGACAGATGTGTAGACTTTGAAATGCCTGGTGGGACAGCCTCTGTGCCTCAGTCAGGGTCCCTTAAGCCAGAAGAGCCAAAGATGTACTGAACTCCACGGTAACCTCGACAAAGTAAGTAAATAAAAGGGAGATTTGATTACAAGTTTTCAATGCATAGGAATTCAAGAGATGTAAACCAGCTGTAACAGAAAAAATAGAAATCATTAAAAACTTTTAAAAATTAAAAAAAAAAAAAAAAAAAACTCAAGAGAGCCTGACACCAGGCCAGGCCTAGTATTCTCAGAGCATGGCCTCAGTTCTTTAGATTTCCAAATTCTCTCGTCTCCCCTTTAGACCTCAAGTCCTAGGTGCTGGCTGGCCTATGGGCAGAAAGCAAATGATTCAGGTATCACAACCCGTGCAATTAGCCTCCCTCTGGGCAGGAACTCATGGTAGCAAACAAGGCCCCCGAGACTAGGAAATGACCCCAGAAGAGCACTGAGATTTCAATGGAAGTGTGGCTCTGAGCGCTAAAACCAGGAAGGTTCCAGGCAAAGCCAGGCGCGTTGATCACCAACGCAGCCAAGAGCACATCTGTTTCATGTTCATATATATTATTAATTCTGAGGAACACACTTCACATTTTTCATCATGAAATCAAGATGCTTCTTCAAATTGGTGATGTACGATAGCTGTCAGCTGGGAATGAAGCCCAGTTCTCAGGGAGAGGAGGTCCATTTGGCAGTCACTTCGGGGGCACTCCCGACCCGAGACCACCTTCAGTTAATTTTCTGCATGACCTTTTAAGATCATACTGACAGTGAGAATCCAAACCTGCATGAGGACCGGCCTGCAGTTCAAATTCTCGGGAGAGAATTGTTTTACCTCTCTGTGCACAGTGCCAAAATTAAGGCATGCGCATTTCCAGCCAGTCTCTTCTTTAGGAAAATTTCTTTCTTTCTTTCTTTCTTTCTTTCTTTCTTTCTTTCTTTCTTTCTTTCTTTCTTTCTTTCTTTCTTTCTTTCTTTCTTTCTCTCTCTCTCTCTCTCTCTCTCTCTTTTTATTTCAAACGTAGGGCTGCACCTTTAGCAAACAGAAGTTCCCAGGCTAGGGGTGAAATCAGAGCTGTAGCTGCCAGCCTTCACCACAGCCACAGCAATACGAGATCCGAGTCATATCTGTGACCTTGGCAACACCAGATCCTTAACCCACTGAGTGAGGCCAGGGATGGAACTCGCATCCTCATGGACACTTTGTCTGGTTTTCAACCTGCTGAGCTGCAATGGAAACTCCCAGGAAAATTTCTTTACCTCTGGTGTCCCAACTCTTATGTGAAGTAGAACTTTTTTCTTACTTAGGCATACATAAAATGATGGTACCATTTACAGCTGATGGTGTCTCAAATAAGATGAAATATGAATAATCAACCCCCAACAGTCCGCTTGGGGGCAGTGGGGGTGGGGGTGGTCATTGCTGGTGCTGGAAGGAGGCACTTGGGGCTGGATCCAGAGAATACAGAAACCATCCTCCCTAGCCAGTCCTTTAGGTCTTCGTGAGCCTTGCTCTAAGCTCAGGGACCACTTCATGGACCTATGAAGCCCAGCAGCTCATTTTTTGTTTTTGTTTTCAGCTCATTTTTTTACACCCACACCTGCAGCATGTGGAAGTTTCTAGGCTAGGGGTTGAATCGGAGCTGTAGCTGATGGCCTATGCCATAGTCACAGCCACAGCAATACCAGATCTGCTGCATCTGCAAACTATGCACAGCTCCTAGCAATGCCAAGTCCTTAGCCCACTGAGAGAGGCCAGGGATCGAACTTACATCCTCACAGAGACTATGTCAGGTGTTTAACCCACTGAGCCACAGTGGGAACTCCAAGCAGCTCATTTAGTTTCTCCAGGCAAGCCAGTATTTCAAAACATCAATACCTTTCCCTATGTTGGTGAGGGGAAATTTTCCCCCTACTCCTCTTAGATGTTTTGGCTGGTCTAATGATTCAATTGACACAATGCAGATTAACAGAAAGGGAAAAACACATATAACTTCATGAGACTCATAGCTAAGAGACCCAAGAAGTGACCAAAGCAGTCTGTTTATATAACTTTTATACAAGAAACAGTAAATCTGTAAAGAAGATAGAGAAACTTAGGTTTAAGTACTAAGTAGTGAAGAAACTAAGCTGTTTGTTTACAAGCTTTCTTGGCCCTGAATTCCCATCTCTGGTGACAAGAATGTCTCTCTACCTCCTGGTTCAGGGAGGGTACTTTTCATGTGGGAGATTTATTTCCTGCTTTTAAGGGGACAGGGGAGGGTCAGAGTGTGCTTCTTGCACAGGCTGTTTCTCAAGTAACTTTAATTCTAAATAATCCATATACCCAAGTGGCCTTTCCTAAGTCCTATCTATCCGTCTCTTTCTCTGAAACATCCTTGGAAGTTTCATAATTAAAAGCTGAATTGATGACCATAGAGAGCAGAATGGTTTTGTGGCTGATTCACAGATTGTTCCATATCTCATTAAATTAGTTTATGAAAATAAGTCAGATCAGTTAAACTTATTTCAGGAGGCAGTGATGCAGGTGCCAGGTCCCAAATTTAGGCCTATAATTGCACAAGCAAGCAATCATGTATTTGATAAGAGGCATTTCCATGGAAACAAAAGAAAAATGATGGTTAATGATTAATGATTAATATAAACCAGTTGCTGAGTTCTAGGATAGCCCTTCCAGAAAATTTCTAGATTGAAGGTTCAAACCATCTTTAGGTGGAACGTGGTCAAGCAGTGGTAATCTGATAGATATTCCTTCTTTTTTTTTTTTTTTTAATCTTTTTTGTCTTTTCAGGGCTACACCCACAGCATATGGAGGTTCCCAGGCTAGGGGTCTAATCAGAGCTGTAGCCACCAGCCTATGCCAGAACCACAGCAACACAGGATCTTAGCCACATCTGTGACCTACACCACAGCTCCTGGCAACGCCGGATCCTTAACCCACTGAGTGAAGCCAGGGATTAAACCTGCAACCTCATGGCCCCTAGTCGGATTCGTTTCTGCTGTGCCACAACGGGAACTCCCCTGGTTTGTAATTTGAATGTCTCTCATGTCCTTTCCAAGTGGTCACATAACAACAGGCATGAAGATTATCCACATGTAAGCTGTTGTGGCGTTTTCTCTGAAGTTTAAATCAAGTGGTCCAACTTTAGTTTACATGGCTTCAGAAAAAGTGTAGAGTTAGGCCTCAATGATTTTTAAGCCCGAAGGGGGAAGATAAATGGAAACCTTAGTTTAGAACGTTGTTATCAGATATTGGAGGAAACTAGAATTTAAGATCTAGTCAGTTTAAACTCTTCCAAAAAAATTGCAGAGCAAGGATACTCCCAAGCTCCTTCTATGAGGCTACCTTCACCCTGACACCAAAACCAGGAAAAAAAAAAAAAAAATCACTGAAAAAAAAAATTACAGGCCATTATCACTGATGAATATAGATGCAAAAATCCTCAACAAAATATCAGCAAACCAAATCCAATAATATAGTAAAAGGATCATACACCATGATCAAGTGGGATTTATACCAGGGATACAAGGACCCTTCAACACCTTCATAATCAGTAAATGTGATACACTACATGAAGAATAAAAACCATATGAACATCTCAATAAATGCCAAAAAAGCTTTTGACAAAATCCAACACCCATTTCTGATAAAAACTCTCCAGAAAGTGGGCAAAAAACCTCAACATAATAAAAGCCATATGTGACAAACCCACAGCTAACGTCATTCACAACAGTGAAAAACTGAAAAGCATTTCCTCTAAGATAGGGAACAAGACAAGGCTTTCCACTCTAACCACTGTTATTCAACATAATTTTGGAAGTCCTAGCCACAGCAATAAGAGAAGGGAAAAAAGTAAAAGGAATCCAAATTGTAAAAGAAAAATTAAAACAATCACTGTTTGCAGATGACATGATACAATACATCAAAAATCCTAGAGATGCTACCAGAAAACTATAAGAGCTCATCAATGAATTTAGTAAAGTTTCAGGACACAAAATTAATATGCAGAAATCTATTGTATATATAACTAACAATAAAAGCTCAGAAAGAGAAATTAGGGAAACAATCCCATTTACCATCATATTAAAAAGAATACCTAGGAATAAAACTACCTAAAGAGACGAAAGACCTGTACTCTGAAAAATATAAGACGCTGATGAAGGAAATAAAAAATAACACAGATGGAAAGATATATCATGTTCTTGGATGAGAAGAATCAATATTGTCAAAATGACGATACTACCCAAGAAAATATGCCAAATCAATGAGATCCCTATCAATCTACCAGTGTACATTCTTCACAGAACTAGAACAAAATATTTTAAAATTTGCATGGAAACACAAAAGACCCCAAACAGCCAAAGCAATATTGAAAAAGAAAAACGGAACCAAAGGAATGAGGCTCCTTCACTTAAGTCTATACTACAAAGCCACAGTCATCAAAACAGTATGATACTTGAACAAAAACGGAAATACAAATTAATGGAACATGATAGAAAGCCCAGAATTAAACCCAAGCACCTATGGTCAACTAATCTATGACAAAGGAGTCAAGAACATACAATGGAGGGAAGACAGTATCTTCAATAAATGGTGCTGGAAGAGCTGGACAGTTACATGTAAAAGAATGAAATTAGGAGTTCCCGTTGTGGCTCAGTGGTAATGAACCCAACTAGTATACACAAGGACATGGTTTCTTACTAGTTGGTAATGAACCCAACTAGTATACACAAGGACATGGGTTAAGGATCCAGCGTTACTGTGAGCTGCTCTATAGGTCGCAAATGCGGCTCAGATCTGGCATTGCTGTAACTGGCTGTGCAGGAGCTAGGCAGCTACAGCTCCAATTAGACACCTAGCCTAGGAACTTCCATATGCTGAGGGTGCAGCTGTAAGACAATCAATCAAAATAAAAGAATGAAATTAGAATGTTCTCTAATACCATATACAAAAATAAACTCAAAATAGATTAACAACCTAAACATAAGGCCAGATACTATAAGACTCCTAGAAGAAAACATAGGCAGAATATTATTTGACAAAATTGCAGCAATATATTGGTTGATCCACCTCCTAGAATAATGAAAAGGAAAAAATAAATAAATAAACCAAGGGGACCTAATTAAACTTAAAAGCTTTTGCACAGCAAAGGAAACCATTAAAAAAAAAAGAAAGAAAAGACAAACCACAGAAGAGGAGAAAATCTTTGCAGACAAAGCAACCAACAAGGGATTAATCTTCAAAATACACAAACAACTGACACAGCTCAATATAAAAACAAACAAACAAAACCCAATCAAAACATGAGCAGATCTAAAGATACTACTCCAAAGTCTTATGTCTTATACAGATGGTTAAAAAGCACATGAAAAAGTTCAACACTGCTAATTATTAGGGAAATACAAGTCAAAACTACAATAAGGTATCACCTCACATCAATCAGAATGGCCATTATCAAAAAGTCTACAAACAGGAGTTCCTATTGGCAGAGCCTCCTTGCCTGCCCGCTTGCATCTCTCACAAGCATCCTATCTTAATAGATCTATTTCTTGCCTATCACTTGGTCTCTCACTGAATTCCTTCTGTGCAGAGGCATTAAGAAACTGCACCTCAGTAACTCCAGATATTGGGTGAGTGATTCTAATTAAAAACTGCAGGTTCAAGTCCCAATCTGGGTTCTGGCTAGGTTCAGGCCATTAATGCTGTCAGTTTCAGGTGTCAGACCACAAAGGGACAGTGATAAGGCAAGACAATGTTAAGAGTTAGGTCTTGGTCCTAGAACAGCAGCTTCAGGCACATCCAGGACAGAACTCCTAATCTCCACCTTCTTCTCCTCGATTCTGAGGTTTTTCTATGTTCTTTCCTGCTCTATTCCCTTCTCTCTCCTATTAACCCCAGAAAGACCTGTGTGACCACCAAGGCATAATTTTTATTGCCCCAACCCTTGCAGGTGCTAATGCTTTATTCACAGCGTGCAGCCAGCCCTTGTGGGTGGTAATAGTTTATTCCCAGTTTACAGTCAGACCAGCTCCCACCCATTGTGGACAGTGTTGGGGACACCTTCTGTTGGCAACTTCTCGGGCGCTAGTATCTGGTTGGGAGACTACCTTGGAAGGGATAACATCTAAAATAATAAATGCACATCTTGACCAAATTGCAGGGTGGATTTTGACATAAGAGTGGAATTTGGATAATACGGAGTTAGAGAAATCACCTCAGAGTTGGGTCTGAAATGGCACCCCCCAGGTGGGAGGCTATTGACAGAGCTTGGGATGGAAAGAGCCCCCTGCAAATTCAGAAAGATTTTCTTTTTATCCTGAATTGCCCTGAGGGACCCATCCTTAGCCCGGCTAGCACTTGCAGTGGTTTAAATTACCAACGAACTGCCCCTATGGTTTGGCCTCTAAGAGAAGTTCCTGATGTAAATCAGGGGAAAATTAGAGACCTTTATCAATGTCTGATCTAAGTATGACAGACGACAAGTGGGAAAGTTTTTCTGAGGATCCTGAAAGCTTTACAAAGGGGTTTACCTAAGTGAGATCTTTTAGTCTCAGCTGGGGGATTTACAGATCTTACTCTCCCCCTGCTGCACCCCTGAGGAAAAGCAGCACATAATACTGGTGGTCAGAGCCCAAGCAGACCAACTGGCAGCCTGGGCCTGACAGGGCCAGGCAGTGCACCAGGTGGGGAATGATGCTGCTCCTGGGGCAGATCCACAATGGAACTACCAGATGAATTCTATTGACAGAGATGGATGGGATCATATGATTAATTGTTTAATAGAGGGTATGAAGAAACTTACAGTAAAACCTATAAATTATGAAAAGGTGAAAGAGGTCCATCAGGGACAGGATGAAAATCCTACATTCTCCTAAGGAAGACTAGTGGAGGCTTTTAGGAAGTATACAAACGTGGATCCCTCCTCCCCCAAAGGACAGGCCCTTTTGGCTCTGCATGTCATAGCCCAGTCTGCTCCAGACATCAGGCACAAACTTTAGAAAGTAACCACTGGTCTTCAGACTCCAGTGAACAATTTGCTCCAATTGGCTTATTCAGTTTTCAATAATAGGGATGTGGCCGAAAAGGCTGAATGCACCCAGAGAAATATGCAAAAGGCTCAAATGATTGCAGTGGCCTCGTCTGCTCAGAGACTACCAATGCAGAGGCTGGCTTTTCTGGGTCAATCCGGCCCTGGCAGATCTCTAGGCCCATGGGTACCTAGACAGGACCAGTGTATCCTGTGTGGACAAAAGGGGCACCAGAGGGAGTTCCTGTTATGGTGCAGTGGAAACGAATCCAATTAAGAACCATGAGGTTTTGGGTTTGATCCCTGGCATCACTCAGTGGGTTAAGGATCCGGCATTGTTGTGAACTGAGGTGTAGGTCACAGATGTGGCTCAGATCTGATGTTGCTAAGGCTGTGGCTGGAAGCCGTAGCTCCAATCTGACCCCTAGCCTGGGAACCAATATATGCCGCAGATGCAGCCCTAAAAGGGTGGGGGGGGGGCACCAGAGAGAAGATTGTGATCAATGTTCCTTCTGCAAACAGCCAGGGCACTGGAAGAGGGAATGCCCCAGATGACAGAGATCTACAGGGGCCCCTCAGCCATTGATGCTTTTGCAATCAGAAGACCAAGGGGGCCCAGGCCAAAAGTGGCTCTTCTTAGAGATACCATCTATATAACAAATGCCCAGGGTGATTATTGGTGTGGCAGGCCACTTAATAGAATTTCTTACAGATTACTGGTGCAACCTTCTGGGTCTTAACCCAAAGGATTGGAAACCTTGGTAATCATAAAGAGTACATGATAGGACATCAGGGAAGAGGTGAGGGCACACTTTCCTGGAGCCCCTTTTGTGCAGTGTCAATGGCCAGCTGTTTTTACATTCCTGTTTGAGCCTGACTGTCCCATCGCTTTAATAAAAAGAGATTTATTAATTAGTTGGGGGTCACTCTGTTTCTCACAAAACAAGGGAACCACCCTCATCACCAAATGGTTCTAACAGAAAACAGAGAGGAACTGATTGAATCTGAAGCTGAGGTAGAAGCCTTAGGGGACCCTGGAGTGTAGAATATCCGGGTTCCAGGCTTGGCCAAAGATATCCGGTTGAGACCTGGGCAGGAATATCCCTGTAAAAAGCAGTACCCCTTAAAATCAGAGGCAGATGAGAATACTGTTAAGACCCTAACTCATGCATAGAGAAAGGGTTCCCCAAAGACGAGGTGCCATCCACGACCAGGAAACCACAGGAGTCGAAAAACCCAAAGAAGACACTGGCCCCTCTGGCACACCTGGTCCCTAAGGTTACTAAGGCACCCCCGGGGAGCCTGGAGCTGTAGGTCCCATGGGTCCCCATGGTCCCCCAACCCCCTTGGCAAGAATGGTAAAGTTGGAAAGCCTGGTAGCCTTGTTAAAATGGAGCTCCTGGTCAGATGGGCCCCCATGGTCTGCCTGGTGAGAAAGGTCACACTGGACCCCCTGGTCCTTATAGAGATGATGATGCTGCTGGTGCTGCTGGACCCCCTGGTCCCACTGGCCCTAGTGGTTCCCCTGGCTTCCCTGGTGCTATTGGTGCTAACGGTGAAGCTGATCCCCAAGGAGCCTGAGGAGCCCCTCTGGACCTCAGGCACCAGTGGCTCCCCTGGCCCCAATGGTAAGTGCAGTGAACCTGCTGCTCCCAGCAGCAAAGGAGGCACTGGTTCCAAGGGAGAGCCCAGTCCCACTGGTGTTCAAGGCCCCTCTGGCCCTGCTGGAGAAGGAAAGTGAGGAGCCCAAGGTGAACCCGGACCTGCTGCCTGCCTGGACTCCCTGGCGCTGATGGCCAACCTGATGCTAAAGGTGAACCTGGTCCCCCCAGCCCTGGTGGATCTACTGGGCCCCCGGCCCCACTGGTAACATTGGTGCTCCTGGACCCAAAGGTGCTTGTAGAAGCACTGGTCCTTCTGGTGCTATTGGTTTCAGCATACACTATTTAATCTCTAAGGTGGCTGGGAAAATAATGTTAACCAGAGCAACACTGGCTTAAGGCCCTCCCAACAGAAAAGGGACAGCTAGCCAGACGTTTTACTCCTTCTCTAGGCAGGCCTATGCCAGGGCCCTGTCTCCGCAGGAAGTAGTTACTGAACGGTTGTCATCCACTATCCCCTTTAAGCACAAAGGGGTCAAACACCTGGAAGGGGACATCACAGGGATGGAGCAGGCACAGGTAGCTGTAGAAGTCCCAATAATGGATCACAGACAGAGAGGGAAACCTAGGGAACTTTGGGAAATCACTCTAAGTTAATAATTGCTCAAGAAATCCATCAGAACAAGGCCGGCTTGCTTTACCAGTGGAGGCACAAGAATTGCCTCAGGTTACTGGGCGGGGGGGGGGGGGGGGGGGAATGAGGCCTGCATTCAGGTTCAAACCAAGGGCAGGAATTTAAGGACCTCCCTTCAGCTGATTTGAATACCGATACCAAGGAGGAGCTACTACTCCCAGAAAGGAAGAAGGCAGTCTTTCCCCTTGGGTGATAAAACTGTAGCTCACCCACCTAATCCTCAGGGCAGACCCTCCTTGCCTGCCCCACTTGCATCTCTCACAAGAGTCCTATCTTAATCTATTTCTTGCTTACAAAAAAAAAAAAAAAAAAAAAAAAAAAACCCAGTTCCTGTTGTGGTACAGTGGAAATGAACCCAACTAGCATGGACGTGGATGTGGGTTTGATCCCTGGTCTCTCTCAATGGGCTAAAGATCTGGTGTTGCTGAGAGCTGTGGTGTAGGTCGCAGATGTGGCTCCAACCTGGTGTTGCTGTGGCTGTGGTGTACGCCAGCAGCTGCAGCTCCAATTCGACCCCTAGCCAGGGAACCATATGCCATGTGTCCAGCCCTAAAAATCTAAATTAAAAAAAGGTCTACAAACAATGCTGGAGAGGGTATGGAGAAAAGGGAACCCTCCTATGCTATTGGTAGGAATGTAAATTTGTACAACCACTATGGAGGACAGTCTGGAGGGTCCTTAAAAAACTAAGTATAGGAGTTCCCACTGTGGCCCAATGGAAATGAATCCAACTAGTATCCATGAGGATGTGGGTTCAACCCCTGGCCTCTATCAGTGGGTTAAGGATCTGACGTTGCCATGAGCTATGGTGTAGGTCACAGACGTGGCTTGGATTTGGCATTACTGCGGCTGTGGAGTAGGCCAGCAGCTATAACTAGCCTGGGAACGACCACCATATGCCTCAGGTGCAGTGCTAAAAAAAAAAAGATGTGGTACATATACAATGGAATACTATCCAGCCATTAAGTAGACTGAAATATTGCCATTTGCAGCAACGGGATGGACCTAGAGATAACTATACTGAATGAAGTAAATCAGAGAAAGAAAAATATCATATCACTTAAATGTGGAATCTAATTTTAAAAAAGACACAAAAGAACTTATTTATAAAACAGAAAGAAACTCACAGATTTCAAAACCAATCTTATGTTTTCCATAGGTGAAACCATTGGGGGGAGGGAAGAAGTGGGAGGGTGGGAATGATATAGACCCGCTACTGTATAAAATAGATGATTAAGGAGTTCCCAACATGGCACAGCAGAAACAAATCTGACTAGTATCCATGAGGACGCAGGTTTGATCCCTGGCCTTGCTCAGTGGGTTAAGGATCCAGCGTTGTTGTGAGCTATGGTGTAGACTGCAGACTCAGCTCGGATCTGGCATTGCTGTGGCTGTGGTGTAGACTTATGGTCAACCCCTAGCCTGGGAACCTTCATGTGCCGTGGGTGCAGCCCTGAAAGACAAAAAAATAAATAAAAAAATAAAAAATAAAATAGATGATTAAAGAGAACCTATTGTATAGCACAGGAAAATCTACTCAGTAGTTTGTAGTAATATATATGGGAAAAAAGAATGGACATATTTATATGTATGACTGATTCACTTTGCTGTACACCTGAAACTAAAATAAAACATTGTAAATCAACTATACTCCAATAAAATTAAATTAAATTTTTTTTTGTCTTTTTTTTGTTTTTTTAAAGGCCACACCCGCATCATTTGAAGGTTCCCAGGCTAGGAGCCAAACTGGAGTTGTAGTTGCTGCCGGCCTACACCACAACTACAGCAATGAGGGATCCAAGCCGCATCTGCGACCTACACTTCAGCTTATGGCAACTCAGGATCCTTAACCTACTGAGCGAGGTCAGGTATCAAACCTTCATCCTCATGGATATTAGCCAGATTCACTTCTGCAGAGCCACGATGGAATTCCAAAATTAAATTAAAAAATAAAAAGATCTAGTCTGTTTACAGGTAGAAAACAATACCACAAAGGAAATTAACAAAGCTAGAATTTAATATCTATAAATATGTATTATAATTTCTACTGAAACATAATTTTTCTCTCTTATAATTACCCTCATTTTTATCAAAGATAGAGATAATAATAAGACCAATAAGACATAATAAGACCAAGCTGTTTGCAAATTAAGTCTAGCTTTAATAAATTTGGCCTGATTATTTATGAAAGTGTAGCAAGAATAATGACTGACCATACATAAGCTCTTTTAAGCCAGCTTTGTTGAAGCTTATTGTAAGGAATCAGAGTCTGGACATTTTATTTATTTATTTATTTATTTATTTATGGCCATGCCAGCAGCATGTGGAAGTTCCCAGGCCAGAGATCGAACCCATGCCACAGCAGCAATCAAAGCCACTGCAGTGACAACACCAGATCCTTAACTTCCTACATCACATAAGAACGTCTAACATTATTTATTTAACAATGTTGCTCATGTAATTTAATACACAAAATAAGCCTAGTTACATTAGCATCTTTTTTTTTTTTTTCCTTTAGGGCTGCACTCACAGCACATGGAGATTCCCAGGCTAGGGGTCAAATCAGAGCTGTAGCCACTGGCCTATGCCAGAGCCACAGCAAAGCCAGATTGGAGCCTGTGACCTACACCACAGCTCATGGCAATTCTGGATCCTTAACCAGCTGAGCAAGGCCAGGGATCAAACCCTGCATACTAGTAGGATTCATTTCTGCTGCACCACGAAGGGAACTCTGCATCTCTCTTTTTTTAAGGAAAGTAAATCTTCTAAGATTTTCCAGGGATTGTCTAAAATGTCTCATATCTCAGTTAGATCTAAGTCAAAAAGCTTTAATTGATTTGGGGAAGTTTGTAAAAAATATCAAAGAGATTTTAAAACACTTGGTGAAGTAGGATCTTAGGTCACTGTGAAAAAATATTTAGTTAACCATTTAACCATGGTAACAGTGAAAGACTTTGCAAGCAAATACATAAAGTTAAATAGCTATAGGAGTTCTCTTGTGGCACAATGGTATAAGGATTGGGCATTGTCACTGCAGCAGCTTGGGTGGCTGTTATAGCATGTGTTTGATCCCTGACCCAGGAACTTCCACATGACATGGGTGTGCCCCCCCCCCAAAAAAAACCACACAAAACTTAGTTCTTTAATAGGGAAGACTCAGGGGAGTGTTTTGTTGTTTTTTGTTTGTTTCTTTGTTTTTGCTTTTTTTAGGGCTGCACCTGTGGCATATGGAGGTTCCCAGGCTAGGGGTCTAATCGGAGCTGTAGCCGCCGGCCTACACCACAGCCACAGCAACGTGGGATCCAAGCCGCGTCTGTGATCTACACCACAGCTCACAGCAATGCCAGATCCTTAACCCACTGAGCAAGGGCAGGGATCGAACCCGCAACCTCATGGTTCCTAGTCAGATTCATTTCCACTGCGCCACAACGGGGAACTCCTTTTTTTAAAAATAACCTCTTATTTATTTGCGTAAAATTTTAAGTTAAAAACTATTTTTTTTAACTTTTTAAGGCTGCACCTACAGCATATGGAAGTTCCCAGGCTAGGGTTTAAATCAGAGCTGCAGCTGCTAGCTTATGCCACAGCCACAGCAATGCCAGATCCAAGCTGCATCTTCAGCCTACACTGCAGCTTGTGGCAACACTGGATCTTTAACCAACTGACCAAGGTCAGGGATCAAACCCACATCCTCATGGACACTAGTCGGGTTCATAACCCACTGAGCCACAACAGGAACTCCCTAGAAACTATTATTTTGCTTTATGCTTTTAACAACCATACGAAGAAGACAGGCTGAACTGTATTAGCCCTATTTTACAGTTAAGAGTGGAAACATTATCCATATAATTGGTATAAGACGGGTCTGGGATACAAACCCTGAGCTTCTGCGTTTATAACTGCTCTTCTCCCATGTCTTTTTGATATATCATTTTAAAGTAATCTTATTTTACCATATTTTATTTCAAAAGTATAAGCACAACAGCCATAACACCTGTTTCCGACAGGTTAACTCTTGCGCCAACCAACCTAAATACCTCATAATTTGGCACATTTTAAGGTACTCTTATACCGCTAACTCAAGCTCACACCTGAGTTTGAGGGCCTTATGAGCCCAACTGCAACAAAGGTGATCTTAAGGTACCAGGTGACACAATGGCTAAGCATGTTTTCAACTTTTAACTTGGGCCTGACATACTTTATCAGCTGCTTAGAAGGCAAGCTGAGGCAATGAAGAGACAGGAGCAGACCAAGAGTTCAAGCAAACTTTGTTCTTTTACCAGATGAAATAAAATTAAGAACAATTTTTTACATAAGTACACAATTGATATTAAAGCTTATTTTGGAGTTCTCATTGTAACTCAGCAGTAACAAACCCGACTAGTATCCTTGAGGATGCAGGTTTGATCCCTGGCTTCAGTCAGTGGGTTAAGGACCTGGTGTTGCCATGAACTGTGGTATACATCCCATGTTGCTGTGGCTGTGATGTAATCTGGCAGCTGTAGCTCTGATTCAAGCTCTAACCTGGGAACTGCACACGTGGCCCTAAAAAGCAGAAGAAAAAAAAAGTTTATTTTTAAAAACCTTATAAAAATATATTTAATCTTATTCAGATTGATCACACATAAAACCCCTTTTCCAGGATTCCTTTTTTTTTATTTTTTTTTTTTTTTGCTTTTTAGGGCCACAGTTGCAGCATATGGAAGTTCCCATGCTAGGGGTTGAGTCGGATCTACAGCTGCCAGCCTACACCACAGCCACAGCAAGGCAGGATCTGAGCCACATCTGTGACCTACATATACCACAGCTCACAGCAATGCCAGATCCTTAACCCACTCTGCAAGGCCAGGGATCGAACCTGCATCCTCATGGTAACAAGTCGGATTCATTTCCAATGAGCCATGATGGGAACTCACCCAAGATTCCCTTTTCACAAAACTTCTATAACTTTTAATGTCTATTTTCATTTGTCCCTTGTTCTCTTTCCCATTCAGAAATAATTATCATTGGAGTTCTACTGTGGCTCAATGGTAATGAACCCAACTGGTATCCATGAGGACAGGGTTCAATCCCTGGTCTTTCTCAGTGGGTTAAGGATCCGGTGTCTCTGTGAGCTGCAGTGTAGGTCACAGACGTGGCTTGGATCCTGGGTTGCTGTGGCTGTGGTGTAGCCCGGAAGCTGTAACTCCAGTTTGACCCCTGACCCCTAAACTGTGAACTTCCACATGCTGCAGGTGTAGCCCTATAAAGCCAAAAAAAAAAAAAAAAAAAAGAGGGGCACAGAAGAGCTGGATGCACCTCAGCACATGTGGGTCAAGGTGGAGCAAGAACCTTCTGCTTCAGGGGGAGGGGAAAGCTGTGCTAGTGGGAGGGGGCTCACTAATTAATAATCCTATAATGGCCTCTCTGTTCAAGTGAAAGGAAGAGTTACAGGTATTTCACGTTAAATCAAAAGCTCTAAATGATCAAGTTTAGTGAGGAAGCCATGTTAATAGCCAAGATAAGCTGAAAGCAAGGCCTCTTATGCCAAGCAGCTAGCCAAGTTGTGAATACAAAGGAAAAGTTTTTAAAGGAAATTAAAAGTGCTACTCCAGTGAGCACATGAATATTGAGAAAGAAAATCGGCCTCACTGCTGATATGGAGAAAATTTGAGTGGTCTGGATAGAAGATCAAACCAGCCACAATATTCCCTAAGACAAAGCCTCACTCAGAGCAAAACCCCAACTCTCTTCAATTCAGTGGAGGCTGAGAGAAGTAAGAAAGCTGCAGAAGTTTGAGGCTAACTGATTGTTCATGAAGTTTAAGGAAAGAAGCCATCTCCATAACATAAAAGTGCAGGGTGAAATAGCAAGTTCTGATGTGGAAGCTGCAGCGGGTAAACCAGAAGGTCTAAGATCATTAATGAAGGCGGCTATGCTAAACAACAGGTTTTCAGTGCAGATGAAACAGTCTTCTATTGGAAGAAGATGCTATCCAGGATTTTCATAGCTAGAGAGGAGAAATCAATGCATGCTTCAAAGCTTCAAAGGACAGAATGACTCTCTCGTTGGGAGCTAATGCAGCTGCTGACTTTAAGTTGAAGCCAATGCTCATTTATTATTCAAAAAATCCTAAGCCCTTGGAGTTCTCTCCTGGTGCAGTGGGTTAAGGATTTGGCATTGTCACTGTAGTGGGTCACTGCTGTGATATGGGTTCAGTCCCTATCCCAGCAACTTCCACATGCCATGGGTGTAGCCAAAAAAAAAAAAAAAAAAAAAAAAAAATCCTAGCAGCATTAAGAACTATGGGAAATCTTGAGTTCTCTGATGGCCTAGTGGGTGAAGGCTCCTGTATTCTCACCACTGTGACTCTGGTTGCTGCTGTATGGCACAGGTTTGATCCCTGGCCTAGAAACGTCTTCATGCTGCCTTTGTGGCAAAAAAAAAAAAGAAAAGAGAAAAAATTTTTTTTAAAGAATTATGGTAAATCTACTTTGCCTGTGCTCTATAAATGGAACAACATAGCCTAGATAACAGCACATTTGTTTACCGCATGATTCACTGCGTATTTTAAGGCTACTGTTGAGACCTACTGCTCAGAAAAAAGAAATTTCTTTGGAGTTCCCACTGTGGTCTCACTCAGCCATTTAAAAGATATGGCATTGCTGTGAGCTGTGATGTAGGTCTCAGACACTGCTTGGATCCTGTAGGCCAGCAGCTACAGCTCTGATTCATCCCCTAACCTGGGAACTTCCATATGCACATGCCACAACTGTGGCCCTAAAAACCAAAAAAAAAAAAGAAAAGAAAAGAAACAAAAAGAAAAAGAAATTTCTTTTCAAATATTACATTGACAATACCTGGTCACCCAAGAGCTTTGATGGAGATGTACAATGAGGTTAATGCTGTTTTCATGCCTGCTAACACACCATCCATTCTGCAGCCCATGGATCAAGGAGTCATTTCAAATCTTATTATTTAAGGAATATACTTCATAAAACTACAGCTGCATCAATAGTAATTACTCTGATGACTCTGGGCAAAGTAAATTGAAAACCTTCTGAAAAGGATTCATCACTCTAGATTAAAAACATTCATGATTCATGGGAAGAGTCAAAATATCAACATTAATGGGAGCTTGGAGAAGCTGATTCCAAATCTCATGGATGACTTTGAAGGGTTCAAGACTTCAGTGGAGGAAGGAACTACAGATGTGGTAGAAACAGGAAGAGAACTAGAATTAGAAGTGACTGAATTGCTGTAATCTCGTGATAAAATTTTAAGAGGTGAAGGGTTGCTTCTTATGGATGAGTAAAGAAAGTAGTTTCTTGAGCTGTAATCTACTCCTGGTAAAGATGCTGTGAAGACTGTTGAAATGACAACAAAGGATTGAGAAGATTACATAAACAGCAGCAGGTTTTGAGAGGATTGAGTCCAATTTTGAAAGAAGTTCTAATCTGGGTAAAATGCTATCAAGTTGCAGTGCACGCTACAAAGAAATGGTTTATGAAAAGTAGAGTCGATCATTGTAGCAAAATTTATTGTCTTATGTTAAGAGATTGCCACAGCCACCCCAGTCTTTAGCAACCACCACCCTGATCAGTCAGTAGCATCAACACTGAGGCAAGACTCTCCACCAGGGAAATATTATGACTTAATGAAGGCTCAGAAGATAGCACTTTTTAGCGATAAAGCATTTTTTTAATTTTCAAATTTTTTTGGCTACAGCCATAGCATGCATAAATTCCTGGGCCAGGAGTCAAACCCGTGCCACACCAGTGACAACACTGGATCCTTAACCTGCTAGGCCATCAGGGAACTCTGCAAAAAAAGTATTTTTAATTAATGTCTGTAGATTATTTCTTTACACATAATGCTACTGCATACTTAATAGAATACAGTATAGTGTAAATATAACTTTAATATGCCCTGAGAAACCAAAAAAAAAATTCTTGTGACTCTATTATAAGATTTGTTTTATTGCAGTGGTCTGGAATTGAATTCCAAGATATGCCTGTATTAATTAGAAATCTCAATTTTTTTTTTGTCTTTTTTGTCTTTTTAGGGCCGCGCCCACGGCATATGGAAGTTCCCAGGCTAGGGGCCTAATCACAACTGTAGCCACCGGCCTACGCCAGAGCCACAGCAACACAGGATCTGAGCTGCGTTTTGCAACCTACACCACAGCTCACGACAACGCCGGATCCTTAACCCACTGAGCAAAGCCAGGAATCGAACCCGAAAGCTCATGGTTCCTAGTCAGATTCATTAACCACTGAGCCATGACGAGAACTCCCAGAATTCTCAATTCTTAAAAACTTTAATTTCCTGCTGTGTAGCACAAGGAGCTATATCTAATCACTTATGATAGAACATGATGGAGGATAATGTGAGAAAAAGAGTGTATATTTGTATAACTGGGTCACTTTGCTGTACAGCAGAAATTGACAGAACATTGTAAATCAACTATAATAAATTTTTTTAAAAAAAATCTTAATTTCTAATGAAAAAATAAGAAGTAAGCAACTGTGATTGTCAGTTATGCCAGCATACTTATGAATATATTTTAAAATTTCTTGAAACATATATTTCCTCATTGCTCAATTTTTCAATGTAGCACAAAACATGTTTACTAAAAGACTCAAATATCTTTAGCCTCCATAATAAAAGGTCAAACATGGTAAACTTCCGTTGGTTTAGCAATTAATGTTTTAGTATTTTATCTTATTTGGAAATGATACAGACATTCAATGAATTTAACTGGGAAAAATTCTAAGAATGGAAGTTAACCAAAAAGATTTGGGAAACTATTTAAGTAGACTTATAGTAAAACAACCATGGCTAAAAATTTTACTTAAAACATCTTATTTACATCTATTTAATACTCATGAAAATCTTATGGTACATTAGAACAGGTAATCATCATGTTACATTATATTATTTTTCTTGCTGAAAAATTTTGTAAGAGAGAGAACACGGATCTTATTTGACTTAGGTAAATTAAAAGTATTATCCTTAATAATGATTATTCTAAAGACATACCTGTATTGATTAAACCAACAAACTTAAACAAGTGTTTATTTACTGAAAATTATCCTAGATCATGTGAACTTGAAAAATATTTGGGTAGGTTTCTGTTATATTTCCAAGACTTAGAAATAATAAGCAGTATTTTAAGCCAATTAAATAGAGCTTTTTTACAAGTAAATGTGGCAATGCTATCCAAAAGTAGAAAAATACTATAACACATATACATAGACATACATAAAAACAGAGATAACTTCATTTTAAAATTTTTAGCCGTGAATCAAAAATATTGATTCAAGTAAGAACAGTTTATTTCAATAAACTAGTGAGTTTATAAATAGCAGTTGGAATAAATGAGTTTATTCAGTCAGATGGCTAAAGATTTTTACACTTTGTGGAGATAAGTTTCAGTATTTGCATTTGTCTTTGACAAGTAATTTTTTTTTTTTTTTTTTTTTTTTTAGGGCTGCACCTGCTGCATATGGAGGTTCCCAGGCTAGGGGTCAAATTGGAGCTATAGCTGCTGACCTACATCACAGCCACAGCAACGCCAGATCCTTAACCCACTGAGCAAGGCCAGGGATCAAACCCACAACCTCATGGTTCCTAGCCATATTTGTTTCTGCTGTGCCACAATGGGAACTCCTGTCTTTGACAAGTAATCTTAAAGAAGCTCTGGTCTAGAGTTTGGGCAAGAGAGCCCTTTCAGCAATTTGTATGTTAAAAAGACCCTTTCCTCCTTCTCTTCTTTCCTTCAGTCTTAGACAATTGAGAGCTGTATTTACTTTTCAAAGACATGATAAGATTTACAAGTTTGACTTTTTTGGCTGTACCTGTGGCTTGTGGAAGTTCCCAGGCTAGGGATCTAACCTGTGCCACAGCAGTGACTCAAGCCACTGCAGTGACAATGCCAGATCCTTAACCCGCTGAGCCACCAGCGGACTCCAAGATTTATAATTAAGAGACAGGGAGGAAGTTCCCATTGTGGCTCGGCAGTAATGAGACCGACTGATATCCATGAGGACTTGGGTTTGATCCCTGGCCTCACTCAGTGGGGTTAAGGATCTGGCAGATGTGGCTTGGATCCCGCATTGCTGTAGCTGTGGTATTGGTTGGCAGCTACAGCTCTGATTCGACACCTAGCCTGGGAATTTACATATGCAACAGGTTCAGCCCTAAAAAAGAAAAAAAGAAAAAAAAAGAGAGATAGGGAAAGAATACTAATTTCCTTCTACGAATTTTGGGTGCATTTTTCTGTTACCAGAAGTTTAGAGCATTTGCTATTTAAAATTATCCTTCCTGGAGTTCCCTGGTGGCTCAGTGGGTTGAGAATCCATCATTGGAGTTCCCATTGTGGCGCAGTGGAAACAAATCCGACTAGGAACCATGAGGTTGCAGGTTCGCTCCCTGGCCTCACTCAGTGGGTTGAGGATCCGGCGTTGCCGGGAGCTGTGATGTAAGTCACAGACAAGGCTCAGATCTGGCATTGCTGTCTGTGCTGTAGGCTGGCGGCTACAGCTCAGATTCGAGATTCAACCCCTAGCCTGGGAAGTTCCATATGCCACAGGAATGGCCCTAAAAAGCAAAAAAGAAAAAAAAAAGAATCCATCATCGTCAGTGCTGTGGCTCTGGCTACAGCTATGGTGCAGGTTCAGTCCCTGGCCCTGGAATTTCCACATGCCACGGATACAGCCAAAAACATAATAATAATAATATAAAATTCTCCTTCCTTAAGTGCAGGACAACTGTACTTTCAATGTCCTGGTTTTTTATAATATCTGCAAATATTTAAAGGCAATTAGGAAGAGACGAGTGAATTTCGAGTTGCTTTTAGAGTTATGCTTTTGTTTTTCTAAAGAGTCAAATTGTAAATTAAGAATTTTTATTTTAATTCTTTATCTCATCTGCATTCCTGCAATCTATCATCAAATAGACTTTTCCATTACAATATTCAGAGGTTGGTTGATATGCTCACTCAACCACATTGTTTAGAATTTGCCTTTTTATACCAGGGAGAAATTTTCCAAATGGAAATCAAAAGATTTCTATGTTCTGGAGTTCCCATTATGGCTCAGCAGTTAACGAACTCGACTAGCATCCATGAGGATGCAGGTTCCATCCCTGATCTCGCTCAGTGGGTTAAGGATCCGGCGTTGCTGTGAGATATGGTGTAGGTCACAGACATGGCTCAGATCCTGCATTGCTGTGGCTCTGGCATAGGCTGGCAGCTGTAGCTCCGAATCAACTCCTAGCCGAGGAACCTCCATATGCTGCAGATGTGGCCCTAAAAAGACAAAGACAACAACAACAAAAAGATTTCTATGTTCTGCAGTCCATGCTCTGGGAGATCTAGGCTATACCTGCAAAGGATGTTGCATAGGAAGGCCTGAAGCTGGTGAAGCCTGACTGTAGAACCCAGCAAAACGAGACACTGTCCATCCCAGATGCTTCTGCTAAAATTTATTTCCTGGCTTTTAGTATTTATATGAGTTACTTGTAAACTTTGGGCCTGGAGATTATGCTAGAGTGCTCTCTGTAAATCTTGTTGAAAAAAATGGAAGTTAAAACAAGCAGCTGAGTGTTTAAGGGATTGGGGGCAGGGAGGTGGAGAGTTAAGGGAGTTAGCTGAGGAGATGGAGCCACATTTTTCTTTCTTTTCAGCTGCACCTCAGCATGTGGAAGTTCCCAGGCCAGAGACTGAATCCGAGCCACAGCTCCAACCTATGCCACAGCTGCAGCAACACTGGATCCTTAACTTGCAGTGCCAGGCCAGAAATCAAACCAGCACCTCCACAGAGACAGGCCAGATCATTCACCCACTGTACCACAGCAGGAATTCCAGGGCCAGATTTTTCAGAAGGGGAATTTATGTTGAATGGAAACTTCTTTTTTTTGTAAGTTTAATTTCATCTAGTTATGGGAGTCCCTAAGCTAGGAGTTGTATTTCTTTGTCCACTTTTAAATTTGCTCTTTTATTTACATAGATACAAATAAGACAATTGTCTAAGATGAGGGCTCTCCAAGATTTTTTTTTTTTTTAAATATAGAAGCATTTCCACTTTAAAAGATTCATCAAAAGAAAAAAATTTTTTTAAAAAAAGAAGATTCATCATCTGGCCATTGATGAGTAGGATCTATTCATCTCAACAGTGACTCAGACCATTCTCTTTATGGCTTAAACAAGAACGCAAGGGAGTTCCACAAAAGACTGCCAGAGAGCAGCCCTCACAAGATCCAGAAGGTTCAATCCCAGAGAGCCTAAGAGAGCAAGGGCCTTTTTTTGTGTGTTTGTTTTTGGGTTTTTTGGGAACAGGTGGTAAAAACTGCACCTCTGGTCTCTGAGGGAAGTGTGAGACACTTCCAGTGACAAGCCCACTAATCTGTGACACCAGGCAAGCACTACTGGAATGGGACATTTCCAGCACTAACCAAACAATGAAGGTTAAGATTAACAAAGGCCCCTTATGGACTGGAACCCTTTATGACAACATCCCCTGAATGCTAGCATGGCTGCTTGTGACTGCACATTTTAGAAACCCAGTCTATTCAACAGGCCACCAAGGGGCACCACGGTGAGGGCATCTTTTGAATGGCAAAGACCAGACAGAATATTCTCGCTGGTCACAAAGTCAAATTCTCAGAGTATAGAACAAGACAAAAGGGAAAACCTTGGCGCTCCTGCTGTGACACAGTGGAAATGAACCCAACTAGTATCCATGAGGATGTGGGTTCGATCCCTGGTTTCCCTCAGTGGGTCAGGGATCTGGAGTTGCCATGAGCTGTGGTGTAGGTCGCAGATGCAGCTCGGATCCCACATTGCTGTGGCTGTGGTGTAGGCTGGCAGCTACAGCTCTGATTCAACCCCTAGCCTAGGAACCTCCATATGCCGCAAGTTCGGCCCTAAAAAGCAAAAAAAAAAAAAAAAAGAAAGACCTCAACTGGTTTTTACATAAGGGACTTGCAGCGTGGTTCATTTAAACAGACACCAGTCTGGTGAGAACCATGATCTCACCAGTCTGTGAGGCCAGCTTAAACAGTAGGCTTGTAGGGTCTATGTCTGCATTCTACCCTAAGCTTGTCCTCCTATGATACACAACACAACAGAGACTAAAATAGTGACCATCTCTAGGAGGAAAAGGATCAGTTAAACCAAAAGTACTCACTTACCAAATCTTTACCAGAGTTGCTATACCCAAGGTACTAATTCCACAGATATTTTCTCCTGCAAATCTAAATTTAGAAAAGGAAGATACACGCACCCATATGTTCATAGCAGCACTGTTTACAACAGCCAAGATATGTGAAAAACCTAAATGTTCATCAACGGATGAATGGATTGAGAAGATGTGGTACATACACGCACATTGAAATACTACTCAGCCATTAAAAGGAATCACATAATGCTATTTGCAGTGACATGGACGCAACTAGAGATTTTCATATTAAGTCAGAAAGAGAACGACAAATATTATATGATATCACTTATATGTGGAATCTAAAATATGCCACAAATGAACCTATTTGCAAAACAGAAATGGTGAACAGACTTGTGGTTGCGGGGGTGGGGAGGGAGTGGGATGGACTGAAAGTTTGGGGTTTGTAGATGCAAACTATTGCATTTAGAATGGATAAGCAATGAAGTCCTACTGTATAGCCAGCCTCTTGGGATAGAACATGACGGAAGAGAGTGTGAAGAAAAGAATGAAAATAATAATAATAATAATTATATATATATATATATATATATATATATATATATATATATATATATATATATATGACTGGGTCACTTTCCTATACAGCAGAAATTGGCCCAACATTGTAAATCAACTACACTTTAATGAAATAAATAAGTAAATTTAGAAAAGGAAAAAAAGGACTCTTACGACTTTACTTCCATTAGACTCCATAGCCAGAGATCCTAAAGGATGGATGTGGTAAGAATTCTCACCTTCTGCCAAGTTTTTTGTCAGAGGTTCTAGGATCTCTTCATCTGCAACAGTCCCAGGAGCAAGGAGTGCCCAGCCCAACACACCACAACTGTCAAGGATGGGAAATCTCCCCCAACCCCTCTTGGTTCTTTTGGCCATTCTAATCATTTCAATTGACACAAGGCAGATGAACAAGAGGAAAAAAGTCAATTTTGTACGTGCAGAGGTCTTGTAGCTACGGGACACCAGACGTGACCAAAGCAGGCTGTGTGTATATCTTTGAGACAAAGAAACAGTAAATCTGTAAAGAAGACAAAGAAACTTAGGTTTATGAACTAAGTAGTGAAGAAACTAAGCAGTTTGTTTACAAGCCTTCTTGGCCCTGGATTCCCATCTCTAGTGACAAGGATGTCTCTCTACCTCCTGGTTCAGGGAGGGTACTTTTCATGTGGGAGATTTATTTCCTGCTTTCAAGGGGACAGGGGAGGGTCTGAGTGTCCTTGCACAGGCTTTTTCTCAAGTAACTTTCTTCTAAATATTCAATATGCCCAAGGGGTGGTGACCTGCCCTGAGCCCCGTCCCCTAAACACAGAGCCCATAGGTTTAGAGTGGGGGTGAAGCCCGCCCAAGTGCTGCCCTATGCAGAAAACCCAAGAAGCAGAACTGTCAAAGGGAGAAAAAGGGAGAGGGAGAGTTTAAACTTGGAAACCACTACCCACATTTTCTACCGCCAGATTTTCCTGCATTTCCCCAGGCCTGTTCGGCATTTCCTGAGTGTGTGAAGCCTGGTTGCTTTCATTAGCCCATTGAGCCGACACTTCCTGAGGGCCCCCTCAACACAGTGCTCTTGTCCTGAAGTCGGCTCACCCCTTCTCTGGGCTCTACCAAGATCTGTCTTTGCCAGCATCATTTCTCAGCTTCCTGGGCGAAGCTACTCCTCACACCCCTTCCCCAGTCCTCCCACCCCTTAGCCCAGGGTAGGGACTGTTCCTCCTGCTGAGCTCAGAGGCCACAAGGACGGCCTGAGGCAGGTGCTGGGGCCTCTTGTCCTGTTCCCTGCAAAGGCCTTTCCAGCTCTGGCCAACACCTGGGCTGGGGGGAACAGGGAGGAAAGGTGTACAACTCCAGGCTCAGGCTGACAAAGGGGAAGAAGTCTGAGATTTTTATGAGCATCAAGAATCCAGCATATGTGGAGTTCCGCATATGCTCAGTGGTTAATGAACCTGGCTAGTATCCATGAAGATGTGGGTTTGATCCCCAGCTTCGTTCAGTATGTTAAGGATCAGGCGTTGCCGTGAGCTGTGGTGTAGGTCACAGATGTGGCTGGGATCCCAGAGTTGCTACGGCTGTGGTGTAGGCCAGCAGCCGAAGCTCCGATTTGACCCCTAGCCTGGGAACCTCCATATGCCCGGGTGAGGCCCTAAAAAAAGAAAGAAGAATCCTAAAAAAAGAAAGAAAGAAAAAAGAATCCAGCATACGTAAAAAGGCAGCTTACATTGTCTAGCTTAACCCAAACCACTGCCCAAGTGTGGAGGCTGTTGTATACAGTGAGACTGGGATGGTTTGCGTGAAAACAACACTGGGTTTAAATTCAAAGTCTGTCTGCATGACTTTGGGCAAAGCTGCTTCAACAGTTTAGACCTCAGTCCCCCCCACCCCATCCCCCGCCTGTTAAAAAAGGGAGTTATTAGTCCCATTTCAGGGTTACGTGAGGATTAAATGGGATAACCTATGGTTTAAAACCTGCTTTGTAGGCATTAAAGCATTACACAAATATTTATGCCTGGGAGGGAAGAGAAGAAGCAGCTAGTCTGTTTAGTGCAGTGTTTTTCAAAAAGCAGGTTGTGAGTCATCAGCAGGTCATGAAAAAAATTTTGTGGGTCCTGATCAACATTCAAAAAATCTAATAGAACCCAAAATATCAACACTTATCCCAAGTAATAAGCATCGGTATTGTTTCTTTTATTTAAGTTGCATGTGGGTCTGTACTAGCACGTGTTGTGAGGTAAAATCTGTGTCTTTTACAAAACAACACACATGCTAGCACTTTATTTCTGGTAAATAATGGAACTAGAAAGAAAGGGAGCTGTTTGTGCTTTGTTGTATTTTTTTAACTGCAGCATTTCCACAGTCCAAGAGTGGGAGAAGAATTCCTCTTGGCAAAGAATCTTATCTTTTGTTTGGGCAACACTTTAATGGGCCCCTTGGGCCTGCAAAGGTAGGGCCCTCAGACCAGGTTCAAGTGAACCGTGGCTAAACTGCTCTCCAAAGTAAAGTCAGTATTCAAGTGTTTCTTTTTCCTTGGAGGGCCTAGAAACTGCAATTTGAGAACTGGGGTTTGGGCTGGGCCTGAGATAAACCCTGAACAAAGGCCTCAACATAGTATGACCAGAGGATCTGGGGGCCCTGAACTGAGTACTAAGTGGAGCGCTTCTCACCTGCGTTGCTAAGCCAGCTCTTAGCAGGGTTGATTAAGCATCCTAACCTGCTTCTCTGCAGACAGCCCTGCCTCCAGAGTGATGGGCAAGTCCCTGTTTGGGAGCAAAGTGCCTCAGAGGGACTGGACGATGCATAGAACCTGTGAGCTAGGAGGACCTGGAGCAGTGTGGAGTGAGAGAAGATGGGCCCTGAGTGTAGATGGACCCCGAGAATCCTTAGCAACATTTGGGAGGGGACTGGAATTCCTCTGGCCTCGGAGCATGAACTATTTTAAGTAAAAGGTAATTCTGGAAGGCTGGAAAATGTGGGGACACCAACTATGTTAAGGGCTGATGAGACTCAAACACTATTGAAAATTAGAAGGATACTGACCTTTAGCTTCAAACAAGACTCGGCTGGCCTGTGATCATTTGCTATGACTATTTATGGCACAATCTCCTACCACAGGCTCATGACCCCAGTAGGCAGAATAATAGCCCTCACAAAGATATCTGCATCCTATCCCAGAACCTGTGACTCTATTAGCATATGCAACAATGGGAGGGTGGGGGTAGATTACAGTTGCAGGTGAAATTAAGGTTGCTAATCAGCTGAATTTAAAATGGGGGAGAGGATCCCGGATTATCTAGGTGGGCCCAGTGCAACCACAAGAGTCCTTAAAGTTGGACGAGGGAGGCAGAGGAGCAAGTCTCAAAGCAACATGACTTAAAAAAATCCAACCAGCCATTGCTGGCTTTGAAGACCTGGGTCAAGGAATTTGCGTAGCCTTTAGAAACTGCAAAAAGCAAGAAAACTTATCCTTTTCTGGAGTTTCCGGAAAGGAATGCAGCCCCACTGACACCTTGATTTTAGTCCAGTGAGGTTCTGAAATCCAGAACTATTTGTTAATAATTTATTTTGTCTCTTTGGTTTTGTCTTTTTCAGAACAGTCTTGGTTCACCGCAAAGCTGTCAGGAAGGTACAAGAAGTTCCCATATACCCTCTGCCCTCACACAGGAATATCTCCCCCATCAACGACATCCTCCAGCAGAGCAGTACATTTGCTTTTTGTTTTGGGTTGGTTTTTTTTTTTTTTTTTTGCTTTTTAGGGCTGCACCTGCATCATATGGAGGTTCCTAGGCTAGGTGTCGAATCGGACCTTCGGCTGCTGGCCTACACCACAGCCACAGCAATGCCGGACCCAAGCCCCATCTGCAACCTACACCACAGCTCATGGCAATGCCTGATCCTTAACCCACTGAGCAAGGCCAGAGATCAAACCTATGTTCTCATGGATACTAGTCGGGATGGTAACGTGTTGAGCCACAATGGGAACCCAATGCAGTGCATTTGTTACAGCTGATGAACCTACTCTGACACAGCATCATCACCCTAAGCCTGTTGTAGTTTACATTAGGGTTCACTCCTGGTGTTGTACATTCTGTGGGTATTGACAAATGCATAAGGACAAGTATCCATCATTATAGTATCATACAGAGTATTTTCACTGCCCTAAAAACGTCTGCCTATTCACCCCACTGACCAACCCTCTGGGAACCATTTTATCTTTTCACTGTCTCCATAATTTTGCATTTTCCTTTTCCATAACATGATAGTGTTGGAATTATATGTAGCTTTTCTGATTGGCTTCTTTCACTTAGTAATATACATTTAAGGTCCTTCCCTTGCTTCTTATGGCTTGAAAGCTCATTTCCTTTTAGTGCCCAATAATAGTCCATTGTCAGAGTTCCCGTCATGGCGCAGTGGTTAGCGAATCTGACCAGAAACCATGAGGTTGCGGGTTCGATCTCTGACCTTGCTCAGTGGGTTAACGATCGGGCGTTGCCTCGAGCTGTGGTGTGGGTTGCAGACACGGCTCAGATCCCGAGTTGTTGTGGCTCTGGCATAGGCCAGTAGCTACAGCTCCAATTAGACCCCTAGCCTGGGAACCTCCATATGCCACGGGAGCGGCCCTAGAAAAGGCAAAAAAGACCAAAAAAAAAAAAAATAGTCCATTGTCTGGATGTATCACATTTTATTTATCTGTTCATCTACTGAGGACATCTTGGTGGCTTCCAAGATTAGGCAGTTATGAATAAAGCTGCTATAAACATCTGTGTGCAGATGTTTGTGTGGGCCTAAGTTTTCACCTCCTTTGGGTGAATACCAAGGAGTGTAACGGCTGGATCATATAGTAAGGGCATATCTAGTTTTCTAAGAAGCTGCCAAACCATCTTCCAAAGTGGCTATACTATTTTGTATTCCTGCTAACAATAAGTAAGTGTTCCTGCTGCTTCATATCCTCACCTGCATTTGCTGTTGTCAGAGTTTCAGATTTTGGCCCTTCTAATAGGTGTGTGATGATGTCTCATTGTTTATCTCATTGCTGTTTTAATTAATTCATGTTGTTTTAAGCCACTGAATTTGTGGCTTATAATTTGCTTTTATAAATTGTTATAAAAGCAACAGAAAACTAGTACCATGATATTATGCAAGGAGGCAACGAGCAACCAGGAGACAGGAGGCCTGACCCAGTGCTGCCGCCAGCTCAGTATGTTTCTTGAATAGGTTGCCCTGCTTTTCTGGGCTTCAGACACCTCAAGACTAAACTAGGAGCAGTAACTCCTGCCCTAACTACAGCAGGAAGGAGTGAGTCAACTGGGGTATGATGGCTGTAATAGCAATAACATGGGACACGGCCAGTGAAGAAAGTTGGGAAGGCCAAGGGGGTGGTTTTGTGGTTCCATCAGGTGCTTTTGGTAGGTTCAGCCTTTTGGGGAGGCCATCAGTCCAAGTCATGACTTAGCCCAGGATGACTCAGGACCTGCCTGGAGAAGCAAGCAGGGGCAGGGCTGGCCCTGCTGGGAGCCCAGGCAAGGCATGAGTCAGGTACGGCATGTACATGAATGAGTCGGGGCAAGGCTTCCACCCAGACTTCCTTTCTACAGCAGGATCCGCTCAAGGGCAAGGCATCTGGATTTAGTACAACTTGAATTCCTGGCAGATCATGATTACTCACTGAAAATATTGAATGCTCAGCAGGACTTACACCAGACATAGATTCATAGGAAGCATCATTTAATAGTAATGTCCAGGTCTTCTCTGCTTATGGTCCCCAATCCTTCTGAGAAGCCTGCAACCGTATTCACCTTTGACAGATGTGTGAGCAAGTTCTAGAACTGGCATAAGGGCATGCGATCATTAAAAGGTAGAGCCAGATGGCAACTCAGATCTGCTTGTCCACAAAGTATCCAGCTGGCAGAAAGCACCAATATCAATGAGTCCCAACTCTCATTTTATAAATAAATAAAGAAGATAAATGATTAGTCCAAGTTTGCTCAGCTAGTTAAGAGCCAGTCAGGGTTAGGACTCCATTGTTTGTTTGTTTGTTTGTTTTTTGTCTTTTGTCTTTTTAGGGCCACACCCATAGCATATGGAAGTTCCCAGGCTTGGAGTCTAATCAGTGCTGTAGCTGCCGGCCTACACCAGAGCCACAGCAACACCAGATCCGAGCCACATCTGTGACCTACATCACAGCTCACAGCAACACTGGATCCTTAACCCACTGAGCGAGGCCAGGGATCGAACCCGCAACCTCATGGTTCCTAGTCAGATTTGTTAACCACTGCGCCACGATGGGAACTCCAGGACCCAGTTCTTGACTCCTGATCCATTATTCCTTCCATTAAGCTTTGGGGGTCATAGACGTCTTTGGGAAGCTGGTACAAACTGTGGCTCTGAACATCTACACACATGTATTTTGCCGGCAGTTCTGGGATGAGACTGTGAACCACCCCCCTCTATCTACGGACACCAAGTTAAGAGCCCCTGCATTATCCCCTCTCCCTCTCTTGAGTTCAGGGTGGGAGCTCTAGGGTGCCTGTATATTGACCAACCTTGTAAAAGAGAGGGCTTATTTTCCCTCTAAGTCATACACCACCATCCCCTTCTTTCACCAACCTTTCATTTTTTAATAACAGCTTCACTGAGATGTGATTCACAGACTATATAATAAGCTCTCCTGCTACTGCTGCCTCCTCCACTGCTTCTGGAAAATGAGGGTAATTCCGCAACTCTTTGCATCATTGGATTGCTAAGAAAACCTATGAGGTCATTTGTACGTGGTAATCAGTGCTTTGCCAAATAGTCATTTCGGTCTTATTCCCTTCTGGGCATGCCTATACTTCTTGGTGTCCTTCTCCCCCACCTCCACCTTTTTAGGGCCACACCCATGGCATATGAAAGTTCCGGGGCTGGGGTTGAGTTGGATCTATACCTGAGGCCTCCGCCACAGTCACTGCAATGCCAGATCCAAGCCGCATCCAAGACCTACACTGGATCCTTAACCCATTGAGGTTGGCCAGGGATCAAACCCACGTCTTCATGGACTTTATGTCAGGTTCTTAACCCACTGAGCCACAATGGGAACTCCCTTCTTGGTATCCCTGTGGTCAGTTCCAGCCAATAATTTTCTTTGGCTAATTAATTTTTATTTTGTTTGGTTTGGTTTTTGTTTGGGCTGCTCCTGCACCATAGGAAAATCCCATAGGGATCTAACTGGTGCCATAGATGTAACCAAAGCAACAGCAGTGACAATGCCAGATCCTTAACCCACTGAGCAGGAGGGAACTCCTGGCTAATGAACTTTGAGCAGAAGTGATACATAGGGGGCCAAAGGTTTGATTTCTGAGTGAGACCTGTGACTGTGCCATGATCACTAGCAATGTTCTGAATAGTGGCTGTCCATCGCCCTGGTCTTAGAGCAAAGAGGCAAAAGATGAGGGAACAGCGTATATACTGCATCTGCAGGAAACACAGACTGTGAGTGAAACGTGAACCTTGGTTGTTATTTATGGAGATTTTCTTTTCCTTTTTTTTTTTTGCAGCATAACTCAGTCTATCCTGACTGATAAAATACATAGATGTGCTATATTTTTTTTTTTTGGCCACACCCACAGTATATGGAAGTTCCTGGACCAGGGATCAAACCTGAGCCTCAACAGTGACCTGAGGAGTTCCCATTGTGGTGCGGTGGTTAACGAATCCAACTAGGAACCACGAGGTTGAGGGTTCGATCCCTGGCCTTGCTCAGTGGGTTAAGGATCTGGCATTGCCGTAAGCTGTAGTGTAGGTCACAGACACGGCTTGGATCCCGAGTTGCTGTGGCTGTGGTGTAGGCCAGTGGCTATAGCTCCGATTAGACCCCTAGCCTGGGAATCTCCATATGCTGCGGGAGCAGCCCCAGAAAAGGCAAAAAAAAAAAAACAGCAACCTGAGCCACTGCAGTGGCAACACCAGATCCTTAACCCTCTGCACCATAAGGAATTCCACATAGATGGGCTTTAAAAGCTGCAGGACACTTACAAATATAAGGGATGTTTATTACTCCACCTGTCCTCTCTCGCAGCTTTTCCTGACATCACCAGTCTTCACATTAGGCAATGCATATTCTGTCTGAAGGGACGTTTGCTCATCAATGTCCTTTGGGGAGGGCAGCTGTACTGACCAGTCACTAAAGAAAAATCCTTCCTCTTGAAGAACACTTGGGTGATTTCATTCTACAAATATAGTCCAAATTGGAGCTGTGGGTAGTCATCCTACTCATTTTATCTGGTCTCTTCCCTTTAAACTCAGCCAAGCCACTCTTAATGCTGTCAGCAGCCTGGCAGAAGTTACAACAGGTCATCCTAGAGACAATATTTGAGGTACTATACTAAAGAACCCAAACAACCAATCATAAGAAAGAGAATGATACAGAAGACTTAAGTTTTGGGGTCAGATGGACCTCTTGGGTTCAGATCTCAGTTTTGTCACTTATCAGAAGTATAATCTTGGACATATTACACAACCTGTCAAAGCCTTGATTTCTTATTCTACAAAGATGCCCTCCCCCAGCAGTGAGCCTTGTCTCACAGTATCTACACTCTTTCGTGGTTCCCTCCCACACTGAAATGAGACAACCATATAATGACCAACAGGATGCAGCAGAAGTGATGCTGGGTCATGAGAAGACTTGGTCTCTTAGAACACTAGCTGTGGGGATGCCAGTGGTCATGTAAGCCCAACTAGATATTAAGATGCAGGTAGAGACTGGATGGAGACAGAGATGCCTAGTCAGCCTCCAGCTGCTCTGACCTGTGAGTGAAGAAACCACCTTAGGCATCCGGCCCCGGCCACCTTCTGATGGCAGCCACATGTGAGAGTCCAAGAGCCAACCAGCCCACTGAACCCAGCCAACCAACACAAGTGTAAGCAGATGATTTTTTTCTTTTTAGGGCCACACCTACGGCATATGAAAGTTCCCAAGCTAGGTGCCAAATCAGAGCTGCAGCTGCCAGCCTACAGCACAGCCACAACAATGCCAGATCTAAGCCATGTCTGTGACCTGCACCACAACTCAATACAGCAACACCAGATCCTTAACCCACTGAGTGAGGCCAGGGATCAAACCTGCATCCTCATGGATACTTGTCAGGTTCATTACCCATTGAGCCACAACAGGAACTCCAGCAAATGATTATAAACAGTGGTTTTAGCCCATAGAATTTGGGGGTGATTTTATCAGTAACCAGACATTATCTGAGAAATGGGAATAGGATTCCCCAACTTACAGTTATGTAAGAATAGAGAAAATGTGTATAAAGAGCAAAAGCATTATGTTAGGCATTTTATAGTGGCTGTCTGTAATAAAAAACAGTATGTCTGTGTAAATACAACCAAATGGAGCAATTTTCATAACTGACAAACACTGACACAGAGAGGTCATGCTTGGAATACATACGAATGTGTCAGGAGAAGGAGCTAGAAACAGGTACAGCTGGGTAAAGACTGCAGTTGTTGAAGGTCACAGCAACAAAGAGGAGCCATGGGACAAGACACATTTGGAGACGGACGTCTGGGGCTTATGCTCCCTGCACATCAATTATAAGAAGAGGAAACTAGGAGTTCCCGTCGTGGCGCAGTGGTTAACGAATCTGACTAGGAACAATGAGGTTGCGGGTTCATTCCCTGGCCTTGCTCAGTGGGTTAAGGATCCAGCGTTGCCGTGAGCTGTGGTGCAGGTCAAAGATGCGGCTCGGATCCCACATTGCTGTGGCTCTGGCATAGGCTGGTGGCTAAGCTCCGATTAGACCCCTAGCCTGGGAACCTCCATATGCCACGGGTATGGCCCTAGAAAAGGCAAAAAAAAAAAAAAAGAAGGGGAAACTAACATAAGATAACAAAATGCAGTATTTACTTTACTACAGTCTCTGTAAAATATGGCCATTTAAGTTTAAAGTTGGTTGTTCTAAGTGAACCTTCTGCTGCTGTGTAACTGAAAAACAGAAATGAAAACTAAACCTATGATGGGTTCTAAAAGGCTCAACTTCAACAAGGTCTGTCAGCCTCCAAAGAGCTGCTCCTGATAAAGCTCACACCTTCAAATGTCAAGGACACTGCTCGCTCAGGAGCCTCCCAATTAAAATTCAGATTTTTTTTTTTTTCAGGGCTAAAAGTTGCACTTCACTATGCTCTGAGCTTGAGAAATGTCATGAGCACAAGCTGCTTGTCTTGGGCATTCGGCTGAGAGAAAAAGGAATGCTTTGTCCCATCACCATGATCCTACAATTTAAATGTAGATGGGAGAGGATGAGCAGATAGGAGGGGGGAGGGGCTGGCAGGAGGTACCCCAGCCAGTGAGCCAACCAGTGGGTGTGGGGAGCAGCAGAACAAGCCCCTTGACTCTCTCCCAGGTCTTTCCTCCTCCCGCCTCTTACTCCCTCCTGCAGCCTTCCTTGGAATTCATGCTCAGCCCTGTACCTTCTTTGCTAAAGCTCCTTGCAGGATGGAATTTAATGAGCAAGTTTGTCCTGAGGGGAAGTGATCACCATGGTATGAAATAAACTTTTTCAAGATCTAGGAGATCTTGGAGCAGAGAACAAAACCTCCAAGCAAAGGACTCATTTTTTATCTTGATTGAAAGGCCAGTGAGCAGACAGGAGATGAATATTTTCAGCAAGTCGCATCTCATCCCTGAAATGGTGGCTCCCACGCTACCCTCAAGAGCTGGTCTTATTCTCACTTGCTCTCTCTCTTCAGAGTTTGCCTCGTTACATTACTGTAATTGAGTTTGTTAATGAAATCATCCATTCCTCTTGGATTTTACCTCTTTTTTGTTTTGTGGGTTTTTTGTTTTTTTTTTTTTTGGCTTTTTTGAGGGGGGAGCACTGCTAGATCTGCCTTATTGCAACAGTGTTTTTAAATCTCCCACCACCCTTGTGAATCCAAACTTAGAGGATAAACTCCTGTTCTCTTTGTCATTATTTATTTAGATTTAACTGTGCAAAGGCAGAGTAGGCTATTCCTCACCATTACTGTTTCCCTCTCTTTCCTCATCTTCCCCTCTGGTTCATTAGTTGCTTCAAAAGAGGCTCTTGGTTTGAATTCCTCAAATAGAGCATGTGGTGACACACTCTCTGTAGCCCATTGCATCCACCCTGATAGATGAGGTTGTCAGGTGGACTGTAGGGTCCTTAGGTCAAGGTCCCCTTCTTTCATTAGATGTTATTCACAGTTTTCTAGTGCCCAGGGTCACAGAAGAAAAGCCGGATGACAGTCTGATTCTCTTTTATAACTTATTTGTGCTTTCTGTCTGGAAGCTCACAGAAACATCTCTTTATCCTGAGAGTTGAGGAATTTCACAGGCTATTATTTTATTACTCAGTGTATGCCTTTTTCCCTCAATCCCAGCCTGGAATTCCCTGAGACCTTTTACTTTTTCTTTCTTCTTCCTTTTTTTTTTAAGGCTACACCTGAGGTATCCAGGGCCAAATAGGAGCTGCAGCTGCCAGCCTATACCACAGTCATGGCAACACCAGATCCGAGCTACATCTAAGCTGCAAAGCCAGATCCTGAACCCACTGAGGGAGGCCAGGGATCGAACCTGCATCCTCGCAGACACTATGTTGAGTTAACCTGCTGAACCACAAGGGGAACTACAACTGAGCCCTTGTAAATTGCAAGTCTTTCCTAAACTCAGAGGTGTCTTCTAGTATCAGTTATTTAATCCCTATACCTCCTCCAACATGTCCTTTTCACCATCTTGAATTTCTGTTTCTCACATTCAGTGTCCTGTCTCTGTTCCCCTGGTTATTTATCCTGGCAGAATAGCATGGCCATTACAAAGCAGAAAATGTGATCAAGAATAACGCTTAACAGCACAGGCGCAGAAGCTAGACTATCTGGGACTGAATACCACCCTTGCCACAACTGAGTGACCTTGGAATGGTTCCTTAACCCTTCTGGGCCTCAGTTTCTTCAGCTGTAATATGGGTCTAAGAACAAGAGTAGCCAACACCCTCTTTTTTTCACTTTGCCCATATACTCTTTGAATTAATCCACTGAGCTTTTAATTAGAAAGTCATGGTTTTAGTTCCAGATAGAATTAATGCCTCTTAAGTCTTAAATGCTCTGAAATAGACCATATCACTATTCCCAATTATTCTCCCATTTCTGCAAAATACTGGTGATTTACTACCATATGGACACCACGTTTAGAAGGTGACTTAGTCAATGAGATGTGAATAGAAGCCACCTAGGCCATTTCTCAAAACACATTTTAAGAGACTTCAGGGAGTTCCTATTGTGACACAGTGAAACAAATCCAGCTAGTATCCATGGGAACCTCCATATGCCACAGGCATGGTCCTAAAAACCAAAAAGCAAGAGAGAGACTTCATGTGGTCCTGTCATCTCTTTTTCCCTCCTTCAGAGCTGGAACATTCCAGATGGTAGATTTGCCTTTACCTTGAGTCCAGATGTAAAAGACATAGGGGAGGGCCAAAGCCAACAGACGAAGGTGGAGTATTATGACTGAGAAGTAAACTTTTGTTTATGTGAGCCAGGGAGCTTCTGGGGTTGGTTGGTATCACAGCATCATCCAGCAAAAGTCTCCTAACAGTGAAGGTTATTTTTTTTGTTCAAATAGTTGCACTACCTGTATCCTCCAGCCACTTGTTCTGAGTCCTCTCCTTGTTTTCATCCTGCCTGGTTGCTGGGGTTCCTTGCATTTGTTTATGTGGCTCTAGTCACCTTTAGGGCTCCAGTCCACTGGGCCAGATTCTTAGGTGGTAACAGACCAGTAATCTCCACCCCATAAACTGCTACTATATCCATTAGCAAGTGGGAGTCCCCTGTTCAGGCAACAGGTTCAGATACCAGGAGGTGGATTTTCTCTCCTGTTCTTCCCTATGCAAAGGCCAGTGCTCTCCCAGCCTCACAGGTAAGGGGGGCAGCCCTCCTATTTAGCTTCCCTCGCAGTCAGGTGCCACCATCTCTCTTCCTCTGGATTCCAATCATTTGCCTATTAGACCATTTAATGTCAAATCTTTAATATTCTGTTTTCCACTCTTTATTCTGTGTTTCCTTTTGGATAATTTCTACTGACCTATATTCAAGTTCACTTTGTCTTATCCTCAGCTATGTCCAGTTTACTCTCAGAAGTACATCACTCTTTGGGATTCAGTTCATTTTTGTTGCCTTGTGACTGTCATTCTCCGATGGGTTCAAGAAAAGTGATGATTTGTAGACTCTGTCTTTTACTTACTGTTTGGATGGGAACTGCGTTCTTTATTCTCCTACAGGTTTCTACATCCTAAGTAGAAACAGAACTTTTTCTGTTAGAATCTATTTGCGGCCTGGAGGGGAGGTAAGAACGCTGTTTTTGGCAGCAGACTCCCTGCAGGGGGAGAAAAGGGAAAGCAGGGGGTGGACAACTGCTTGTCTCCAGAGAGTGTGACTCTTCCTTCTGTCCTCCTTTTTTTTTTGTCTTTTGTCTTCTTAGGGCCACACCCACAGCATACGGAGGTTCCCAGGCTAGAGGTCTAATCAGAGCTGTAGCTGCTGCAATAGCCACAGCAGCACGGGATCCAAGCCCTGTCTCCACCTACACCACAGCTCACAGCAATGCCAGATCCTTAACCCACTGAGCAAGGCCAGGGATCGAACTCGAAACCTCATGGTTCCTAGTTGGATTCATTAACCACTGAGCCATGACGGGAACTCCTCTTCTGTCCTCCTTTTAATTTGCCTGTCATGTCCCAACTTATTTTCACAATGAGCAATCACTACTGGATAGAAAAACCACCAGACCACCAAATTGTGAAGCATTTCTTTTAAACAATTGTTTTAAATGACAGTGAAATGATTCCTGAGAGCTCCCTCTCTTGACTCACCAGAGAAAACAGCATATTCAGGGGCACCGAGGGATACTGGGCGGAAGGTACACACAACAAATGCACAGAGGTCTGCTGCTCCGGGACGCGGCTCCCACGGCCCCTGCCTTGCTCAGGTGGCAGGAAGGCCACCCTCTGGATATTTCCTTTCAGATCCATCACTTCCCTGCAGCTGGGGACGGCTGGGATGCAATCCCTCTTCCTCTGCTCCCATTCTGCCTTGGTGGGAAAGGGCCAGGTGCCAACCCAGGGGGCAGGTGGTGGTTGCATGCCTTCTGAGCACCACTCTGGGAACTGCCAAGATCTTAGTGAAAAAATAAACAGCACTGGAGTTCCCATCATGACTCAGCGGAAAAGAATCTGACTAGTATTCATGAGGACACAGGTTCGAACCCTGGCCTCACTCAGTGGGTTAAGGATCAGATGTTGCTGTGAGCTGTGGTGAGGGTCACAGGCGAGGCTGGGATCTGACATTGCTGTGGCTGTGGTGTAGGCCGGCGGCTACAGCTCCAATTCGACCCCAGCCTGGGAACCTCCATATGCCATGGGTGTGGCCTTAAAAAGACAAAAAAATAAAATAAACAGCATAGGGTAAGAACATGGTTCAAGGAGTCAGAAGTCTCACTCTGCCACTAAGTCTGTCACCTGAGCCACTCTAAGCCTCAGTTTCCTCATCTGTAAAATAAAGGTAACAAAGAATGCATACATGTATGTGGAACTGGGTCGCCTTCTGTACAGCAGAAAATTGACAGAACACTGTAAACCAGCTATAATGAAAAACAAATCATTATAAATAAAAAATAATAAAATAAAATAAAGGTATCAATCACAACCATGTCACAGGACATTTTTTAGGACCAAGTAGGATGATGTTAAACAGAGCATTTTGTGAACTGTAAAGAAGCGTGGTCATTCATCTTAAGTGTATTAGGCCTGGGAGTGGAATGGGGTGGGGAAAATAGACCCCCAGGGCCACTTGAAAATCTCATAGTTTGGGGCAAAATTTGGAGATAATAACAGTATCTCTCTGCTCTCTTGTCTCTTAACCACCCTGCTCCCCACCCTCCTGCTGTGGAATCTGTGAGGGTGTGGTTGCAGGTGTAAGTGCAGATACCCCTGTAAACACAATACTCAGGGGGCCTCCTTCCTTCCTGCCACCTTCTACCCCGGCTGGGTCAGCCTGTGTGTTACAGGAAAGCCTTACTTACATAAGGTTAAGTGGAAAGAATTCAGTACCTGACAAGTGCTTCTCTGATGGCCCATCACTAATCCTTTAATGGAAAAGGAGAGCCCCCTTCATAACAATGGCCATGGCATCTTCTCTGTCCCTGCCATTGGGTTCAGTGAACATGCCACCTAGCTGATCTCTCTGGAAGAGGAGGAAGCTCCAGTTCCCGGGCCACAGAAACACATCTTCCTCTGCAGCTCCTCAACCAAAGTGGGACCCCCAGATGGACAGCCCAAGACCAGGAGGAAGCGTAGCCAGGTTATCCTATGGTGGGAGCTGTCTAGGGTAGGACTGGGCCCAGGGTGGAGCTGGCACTCCTGGCTGGTGGGTGTCAAGGCCTTCAGACAGAACATGGCCCTGCCCTCACCTTGATTTCTGACTTCTAGTCTCCAGAGCTATGAGACCACAGCTTTCTGTTTTTTTAAGCCACCCTATTTGCAGTTGTTTTTTTTTTTATCTTTATTTTTATTTATTTATTTTGTCTTTTTTTTAGAGTCGCACCCTCGGCATATGGAGGTTCCCAGGCTAGGAGCTGAATTGGAGCTGTGGCCACTGGCCTAACCACAGCCACAGCAACGCGGGATCCAAGCCGTGTCTGCGACCTACACCACAGCTCACGGCAATACCGAATCCTTAACCCACTGAGCAAGGCCAGGGATCGAACCTGCAACCTCATGGTTCCTAGTCAGATTCATTTCCCCTGCTCCAAGACGGGAACTCCCTGCAGTATTTTTTTTAGAGCAGCCCTAGGGAGCAGGCACCTTGTTCCTTACCAAACAATGATAGGGGCTGGTGTGAGGAGACCAATGACTGGCAAGTCCCCAGCCTTTCCCACCCCCTGGAGGGTCGTAGCCCCACACTCCTTTTTCTCTCCTGGACACCATCCTCAGAGGAAAGGAGCCCTGCTCTGCCAGCCATTCTTGAGATAAAAATCAGGGGAAGGAAGGAAACCACCAGGGGTGGGAGAATCTGAGAATCGGAAGCATTTACAGTGGGAGCAGCAGGGATACAAGGAGGCAGGTGGGAGAAGGCTTGAGAGTCGCCCCCACCCCTGGGCAGTGTGTTTGCTTAGCGTGATGGGAGAAATGAAATAGAGGACTTGAGTGTTTGGGGCTTTTTTTAAGGGCCTCACCTAAGGCATATGGAAGTTTCCAGGCTAGGGGTCAAATTGCAGCTACAGCTGCTGGCCTATAGCACAGCCACAGCAACGTGGGATCCGAGCTGCGTCTGTGACCTACACCAGATCCTTAATCCACTGAGCGAGGCCAGGGATCGAACCTGCATCCTCAGGGATAGTAGTTAGATTCATTTCTACTGACCCACAACAGGAACTCCCCACTTATTTTTAAATGACTTTTGGTTTCATGGTCTCTTAGTCACCTGGGTGCTCCAGCACAGAGTTAAGCCCCGTGGCAGAGGCTCCTGGAGCTCTGCAGCCCAACAGGGCTCCTCTCCTACTCCAGCAGCCTCTGAGGAAGCGCTGACCTCAGTGATAAATCTGAGGCTGCTGTTAAAGACCAAGTTCAAAAATCTCAGATTGGCCAGCATCTAACTCAGAACTAGAAATGGTCAGGAGTCTCAGGGCAGCACCTACAAGCTGGCGGCCAGCCCTACAACAGATTTGTACCCTCAGACAGCCTTGCCTCCTAGGATGATGGCAGCTTTGTTTTGAGGAGATTGGACTAGCATGTGTTTCTGACACTGAGGCCTGACCAGGCCAGGGTGCAGAGGTGGAAGCCACAGAATAGGCTCTAGAGCCAGATTGCTGGCGCTTCCCCCTGTCTGCCTCGTTCTATCTGTACAAGCATGTTGTCCAGACAGCCTGGGCCTCTATTTCCTTATCTGAAAAATGGATGTGATAACAGTTCTCAACAGGGAGTAGTTGTGAAGATTAAGTGAGTTAATACAGCAGGTGATGTGCTGGGAACAACATTGGCAGAGAGTAGACACTCCATAAAAGTGAGCTCTCACAGTTGCTGAAAACATGATGCTCTCATCAGATCTGAGCAGATCTTAGCTACAAATAATATATTTCATCAAGAAGACGACACTGGTAGGTAGGTACCTGCAGTATAAGAATAAATTTCACTCTAGTTATATACTATACCTTAAAATATTAGCTAATTATAGCATTACATATGTATTTAAATATACAGCTATAGACAAATCTCTCCATGCAGGAGAATTCCAAATACTTTATGTAGATACACCATCCTGAAAAGGAACATAACTCCTTAGTCTTTTTTTTTTTTTCTTCTTCTTCTTTTTTGGCTACACCCACACCTTATGGAAGTTCCCAGACCAGGGATCAAATCTGAGCTGCAGCTACAACCTACACCACTGCTACAGCAATGCCGGATCCTTAACCCACTGGCCCACAGCAAGAACTCCAACTTCTTAGCCTTTAAAGTGTGAGCTGCACATAGTGAATTCCTTCCAAAGAACATGGTATAGAAGGGGGTGGGGCTATTTCACAGTGGAAAAACCTGACTAGCGCTACCTCAACCAGAGGTCAATTCAAGGTCTACACCAATGGCAATATCACATTGGTATTTTTTGTTGGCTGCACCTGTGGCCTGTGGAAATTCCCAGGCCAGGGAACCCTTGCCAGAGCAGCAACCCAGGCTGCACTGACCATGCCAGATCCTTAACCCTCTGTGCCATAAGGGAATTCCAACAGAATGTAACCTTGATGTATGTGATGAGGTAACACTTTACCTCTGTTCTTCCCCAGAACCCAAAATGCCAGCCTACAAGGAGGAAAACCTCAGGCAAATCCCAATGGAGAGGAGCCTTCTGCAAAGTATCTGACCACTAATACCCTAGCCACCACGGCAATCAAAAACAAAGAAAGTCTGAGAAACTGGCACAGCCAAAGGAAGCTTAAGGAGACATGACAACTAAGTGTAATGTGGTGTCCAGATGGGATCCTGGAAGAGAAAAAGGACATTTGGTAAAAATCAAAGGACTAAGAATAAAGCATGGCATGTAGATAATAGCAGTGTATCAATATTGGCTTGTTAATTGGGACAGATGTCTCATACTAATGTTAAGATGTCAGCAAATAAGGAAACTGGGTATGGGCTATACAAGTACTCTCTGTGCTGCACGCACAATAATTCTGTAACTCTAAAGCTGTTCTAAAACACGAAGTTTATTTAATAAAAATATTGAGGAGTTCCAGTTGTGGCTCAGCAGTAACGAACCCAACTAGTATCCATGAGGAGGCGGGTTCGATCCCTGGCCCCACAGCATGGCTGTGAGCTGTGGTGTGGGTCGCAGATGTGGCTCAGATCCCACGTTGCTGTGGCTGTGGTGCAGGCCAGCAGCTGCAGCTCCAATTTGACCCCTAGACTGGGAACTTGCATATGCCTCAGATGTGGCCCTAAAAAGCAAACAAAATTTTTTTCATTTTAAAAATAAAATTCAAAAATAAAAATAAAAATATTGGAGTTCCCGTCGTGGCACAGTGGTTAACGAATCCGACTAGGAACCATGAGGTTGCAGGTTCGGTCCCTGCCCTTGCTCATTGGGTTGACGATCCGGCGTTGCCGTGAGCTGTGGTGTAGGTTGCAGACGCGGCTCGGATCCCGAGTTGCTGTGGCTCTGGCGTAGGCCGGTGGCTACAGCTCCGATTCAACCCCTAGCCTGGGAACCTCCATATGCCGCGGGAGCGGCCCAAGAAATAGCAACAGCAACAACAACAACTACAACAACAAAAAAAGACAAAAAATAAAAAAAATTTAAAAAAGTAAATAAAAATATTGAGAGCACAGGCTTTTGATGATTGACAGGGTATTCAAGAGTTTATACCATTCATTCAGAACCCATATTCCTGCACAGTCTTTCTTATAGTTTTGTCATGTAACTACTTTTTGTGTGTGTCTTTTTGCCTTTTCTAGGGCCACTCTCACAGCATATGGAGGTTCCCAGGCTAGGAGTCTAATCGGAACTGTAGCCGCTGGCCTACGCCACAGCCACAGCCACAGCAACGTGGGATCTGAGCCACATCTGCGACCCACACCACAGCTCATGGCAACGCCAGATCCTTAACCCACTGAGCGAGGCCAGGGATCAAACCCACAACTTCATGGTTCCTGATCAGATTCATTAACCACCGAGCCACGACAGGAACTCTGTTTTGTTTTGTTTTGTTTTGTTTTGTTTTTCATGTAACTATTTAATATGAGAAGAACAGGCATGGAATTGGCTATTTTGAGCTGACTGTGTTACTCTCAAACTGTGTGACCTTGTGCCGATTCCTAATCCTGAATTTTCCCTTCCACCTGTGTGACGTGTAGGAGGTATGCGGGACAACAATGATAGTAATAAAATGGCTAGCACTTACTCAGTGCTTCTGATATGCCAGGCACTCTTCAAAATACTTCACCTGAAGTAACTCATTGAATCCTCACAGTGACCCTATTAGGAAGGTACTACTAGCATGACCTCCATTTTGCAAAAAAGGACTATTTCCTCCCCCTCACCATTTTTTTCTTTTTTTTTTTTTTTGTCTTTTTAGGGCCACACCCTTGGCATGTGGAGGTTCCCAGGCTAGGGGTCAAATCAGAGCTGTAGCCACTGGCCTATGCCACAGCAACACCAGATCTTTAACCCACTGAGAGAAGCCAGGGATCAAACCTGCATCTTCATGGATGCTAGTCAGATTCATTTCCACTGAGCCATGATGGGAACTTCTCCTTCCTTCATTTTTTTTTTTTTTTGTTGTTGTTGTTGTTGTTTGTTTGTTTGTTTTTTGTTTTGTTTTGTTTTTTGGCTGTGCCAGCAGCACGCAAAAATTCCTGGGCCAGGGATTAAACCCAAGCCACAGCAGTGAAAACACCAGATCCTTATTAACCACTAGGCCACCAGAAGCCTTCTGTAATCTCAAGTCTTTCAGAAGAGGAAATGGTTCATATCTAAAGTCCTTCCAGGAGTTCCCATTGTGGCTCAGAGAAAACAAATCTGACTAGCACTCATGAAGATGCAGTTTCCAACTCTGGCCTCGATCAGTGGGTTAAGGATCTGGTGTTGCTGTGACTGTGGCGTAGGCCAGCAGCTGTAGCTCTGATTAGACCCCTAGCCTGAGAACCTCCATGTGCCACAGGTGCAGCCCTAAAAAGACAAAATAAATAAATTTTAAAAGTCCTTCCAGATCTAAAGTTATGAACCACAAGGCTTCTGTCCCTTTCTCCAAAGAATCTCCCAAGGCAAGTGTTAGAGGAAATCACAAGAGCTTTGGAGACTGACCAACACTAGCTGCAGGGCTATGTACAATCATGAACTCTCTACTCTCAATTCCAGCTTCTGTTGAATGGGAATTGCAAACCACCTACAGCTACAGAGAGTTTATGAGCACGAGGACTCAGAATAGGTGATAAATAAGTTTACCTCCTTGATTTAAAATGGCCAAGATCATACCGCCTCAAAAGAGGTGCAGGGGTGAGGAGACGGGTAGGTACAGGTGGTCTGGGTCCAGGGCCAGTCAGGAGAAGGCTCTACCCTCCAGCCACATGGAGCCTGGGATGGTCATGGGGACCCCTTAGCTGATTCCTAACCAGCTTTCTAACCAGTCAAAGAGCTGGACCAACACAGCTCTGCTGTAGCAACAGAATGGTACAGTGGGGATAGACAGAGAGATGCACTCACATCCTGGGCTTGTTCCCTTCTGGGGAACCAAGTGATTCTGGTCACCAATTCCAATGTGTGTATGTTGGGGAAGGCGGGGTTCCACACACCAACAAGCAATTTTCTTTTTCTTTTTCTTTGATGGCGACTGCAGCCCATGTAAGTTCCCACGTCAGGAAGCAAACCCACACCACAGCCACAGCAGTGACAATGCCGGATCCTTAACTCACTGAGCCATGAGGGAACTCAAACAATTTTATGCACCTGATGGGTGTCCTACAATTCAACTCGGAGCCGACAGTATCTACCTGAAGACAGCCTTAGATCCCCCAGGTTAAGGGCTTAGTCCCACAAGACTGCCCTCATCTTCCAACTTTAGATGCAAATGCAAGTCCAGACTGTCATCTGTGCTTCCAACCAAACAGCGGTCCAGTGATACACACACGCTCCACCCTTGGCTTTGATTGCTAGAGCGATTCACAGAACTCAGGAAACCCATCTACCCACCAGACCACAGGTTTATTTTAAGAGGATATAACTCAGGAATTTCCGTCCTGGCTAAGTGGAAATGAATCTGAGTAGCATCCATGAGGACGCAGGTCCGATCCCTGGCCTCGCTCAATGGGTTAAGGATCCAGCATTGCCATAAGCTGTGGTGTAGGTCACAGATGAGGCTCAGATGTAGCGTTCCTGTGGCTGTGATGTAGGTCAGCAGCTACAGCTCCGATTCGACCCCTAGCCTGGGAACCTCCATATGCTGCAAGTGTGGCCCTAAAAAGACCAAAAAAAATTGTTTTAATTTTAAAAAATAAAAAATTAAGAGGATATAACTCAGGAACCACCAGATGGAGGAGATGCACAGGGCAAAGGATGGGGAAGGGGCCCTCTCTGAGTACCCACTCTTTCAATCTCCACGTTTTCACCAACACAGAAGTTCTCAGGCCATTTTTGTGGTTTCACAGCTAATAATTACAGGAAACACGAGATGGTAAAAATAGCAATCTTGGGGAAGTTGCAGTCCTCCCAGGCTGGTCCTTGACTTTCTGGGAATAGGAAGCATCACTCCTGAAGACTGTAGCAACTCCCAGGACTTTTGCACTGAACAGGGGCCCAAGACACAGAGGAGTGGGTCACCAAGAGATTTCAGCCAGTGCCAAATGCCTTCAAGGAAAGGCAAAGGGGAGGCAGGGGGCCCCTGTCCCTCTGTCCTCACGCGAAGGACAGTAAACGAATTCCAATGCTATAGTAATGCCCAAACCCTCTCAGGTCCCGGCTGCAGACAGCCCAGGCAACCAGTGATCTCCAGCACCCCAGCCTGTTCCCCAAGGACAGTGGGCTGGACACAGAAGGAAGACCCATCAACCTGGCGCAGAGAAAAATGGGGAGCAGAAAACTGAGCCAAGATGTATCTTCCCCAAAAGTATTTACTTGAAATATTCACAAAAATGAGTCACAAAAAGAAAACAGAAAACCCAGTAAGATGTGTAATCAGGCTGTCCTTCTGTTCCCCAAAGCACGGAGAAGTGATGGAGAGAGCAATACCAGCGAACAGAGCATCTCTGCAGAGGGCCCCTCCCCTGCTTGAGAAATCTGCGTGCCTCCCCACTTCTGGCTTTGGATTGCGACTGAGAGGGGAAACCGAAACTGTGCACTGGCAGAAAAGCCCCTGCAGGAAGCCAGCCATTGGTCCAGGTTACCGGGGCCACCAACTAGCGGATGCTCTCCTCCCCAGAGAGAGAATGGGCTTGAGGAGGCAAGATGTGTCCTGCCCCCTTAGCCCCTAACAAAAGGCCTTTACCTTTTGGGGGGTTTTTTGGTCTTTTTTAGGGCTGCACCTCCGGCATGTATGGAAGTTCCCAGGCTAGGGCTAGGGGTCAAATCGGAGCCTACCCCACAGCCACGGCAATGCAGGATCTGAGCCACATCTGCGTCCTACACCACAGTTCACAGCGAGATCCTTAACCCACTGAGCCAGCCAGGGATTGAACCTGTGTCCTCATGGATACTAGTTGGATTCATTACCGCTGAACCACCGCAAGAACTCCCAAAAGGACTTTTACCTTTGACAGCATCAAATTCCAGCACTTCCGGTGCATTGCCATCTCGTTTAATCCAACTCTCGAGGGAGTTAGGTTCAGGGTGTTTACACCTATTTGACAGGTGAGGAAACAGAAGCCTTGAGACTGTAAGTACCTTGCCTAAATTGACCTGACCAAGAAGTAGCTCCGCTCCAACCTGAGTCTTTAAACACGGAGTCTAGCGTGTATTCCGCTGCGCAGTCTGCCTGCAAAACCAACAGCCAGTGTTTTTGGTTTTTTTTCCCAAGCCCCGCCCACCACCTTTAGGTGCTCCCGTCTCCCAGGTGAGATCCAGGCTGGGATCACTCCCTTTCCACCTCCCACATCACAGGGGAGAAACAGTCCTGCCAGGAGGTGGGGCTGCCAGGAGCTGCAGTCTGTGTGGTTAGCCAGCCTCTGACAGAGACTCGAATCCAGGCTTTTTCCATGACACTGGCCGCCTCCCCCCTTTGCCACATCTGGAAAAAATGACTCAAGTGACAGCGGGCTACGCATGTCATCCCCGTGTCATTTACGCGGAAGATGCCATACCGTTGACGCGGCACTTCAAAGTGAGAACGGTTGCCCTGACTTTCCCCAGGCCTGTGTGCAGTAAAGGTCAGGATGTTTGTTAACATGTGGGCACGCTGGCGCCTGGCTCACAGGAAAGGGTTTCAGAGGCTGTGCCTGAGATAAGGCTGACGTCTGGAGGCCTCTCTGCAGGCAGGCCCCGAGCCCCCTGACCCCCAGCCCTTGTCGGATAGTGAGCCTCAGAAGCTCCAACTCCTGCCTTCCTGACCGGTTCTGCGAGCCCCTGAGTCTGACGGCGCTGCTCGCTTCCCCACCTACCTGAGGTCTGTGCTGCAGAACACCCAGCCACTCCGGAAGGGCAGGAACAAAGAGAGGTTGGGCCCAAGACGAAGTGCGGTCTCCCTCCCGACTGGCAATTTTTCTGGCTGTGAAGAAAAGTTTTCAGTCCACAGAGGACCCCACAACAGGTCCTCATTCTCCGTGTCTCTTGATTCCAGATTCAGGGCCCCAAGGTGGCCTGAAGCCCTCACCTGGTCATTGCCCTAAGACGTGGCTCCTGTCACTGGCCTCCTTCTCTGCCAGGCACAGGCGGCAAGACAGCCACAGCCCCCTCTCTGGGGCAGTAACCGGAAATTGCCCTCCTAGTCCGCCCCCTCCCCCCACCCCTGTGCCAGCAGGTGATCTTTGCACAGGTGGTAATAGGTAAGATGGTGAGGAGCTGGGCTGTATCTTTAATTGGCTTCTAATCACCCACTGCTCCTGCCCTTCTTGAGTGGTTTAGAATATCCTCAGGTAGGTGGGGAAGGGTGCAGCTCCGCTAGACTCAGGGCTCACAGAAGCCAGCCAGGAAGGCATGAGCTGGAGCTTCTGAGGCTCACTATCCAGCAAAGCTGGGGGTCAGGGGATCGGTGCCTGTCTGCAGAAAGGCCTCATTAGCCTTCTCTCCAGCACAGCCTCTAAAGGTTAAAAAGCCTCTGAAGCACTTTCCCATGAGCCAAACATTTGTGTGCTCAAAGTGGTTTGAAGATTTTTTTTTTTTTTTTTTTTGCTTTTTAGGGCTGCACCTACAGTATATGGAAGTTTCCAGGCTAGGGGTCCAGTTGGAGTTATAGCTGCCAGCCCCAGCCACAGCACAGCAATGCGGGATCCGAGCCGTGTCTGTGACCAACACCACAGCTCACAGCAACGCCGAATCCCAGACCCACTGAACAAAGCCAGGGATTGAACCTGCTTCATGGATCTAGTCGGATTCTCTTCTGCGGCACCACAACAGGAACTTCTAAAGCAATTTTTAAGAGAAGTTTTAGGCTTGTAGCAAAACTGAGCAGCAGATATAGAGATGTGCCATATACTTTTGCCCCCACACAGGCCTGGCCCTCCCCAATTATCAGCATCCCCACCGGAGGGGTTCACTCATTAGAATTGCTGAACCTATGTCCATCCATCATAATTACCCAAAGGCCATTGTTTACTTTAGGGTTCACTTTTAGTGACATCAAGTTGTCATCTCATGTCACACTGCACTTGCAATCAACCAGATGTGAAGCAAGCAGCCAGCATTGTTCTGGAGGAAGCCCAGCTCGGATGCTTCAGATCCAAGTGATAGGTTCTGCTTGGGAACATAATTGACTATGTAGGTGCACAACTGGCCCCAAACAAATTAGACACATGTTTTAGGTATTCTCTTTAAATCTGGGTGTAGGCTGCTCTGTGACGAAATAATTGTTGGCTCCTTGGGGACACAGATCTTGAATTGTTCAAGATTTGTTCGTGGGAGATGAGGTGATCAGATGGTGGCAGACTGATCTTCTCCTCACCCCAGGTTAGAGGAAAGCCTGTGACCGAGCACAGGGCAGAGAACACTGCTCCTTGGACTGGCCCATGGCTGAGATGAAAACATGCAGACTGGAGACTGTTAAGGTTATCCTCTCTGAGCCAAGGGGATCAGGCCATGCTTTGGGGGAGGGCGTTGGGGGGCCTGTGAAGAACCATCTTTAACACTAGGGCTGTTCTACTGTCCATCATCCCGTGGCAGGCAACAGAGAATGCCTGGAGCTGAGGGGAGAGGACACCTCCTCCCTCCAGCTACGGAGTAAGTTGGTAGGAGCTGAAGTGGCCCCTGTTAGATGGAAGCCTGTGGGTTCCAGACACTTCTCTTCCAAGACAGACGGAACGTGCTCTCAGGAGCCTGCCTTCAGAGAGGTGGTGGGGTGGGAGCAGACCTTCCCAGGGCCTGGCAGGGTCACTAAGTGACCAGTCTCATGAGCTACAGAGGGAGAATTGATCATGGCAATAAGGTGAGAAGACTGGATGGGAGAGACTTCTGGAGCTGACGTCAAGCTACGCCTCAGGAAATGCTCAGAAATGCTGGGGAAGGAAACTCCACTTTTGAGTGTAGGAAGGAGGTATAATTTCATTTTAGATACTGGGAAGTTTCACCCAAGTTTAGTGGCTTATACAACACACTCATTTCACAGATGAAGAAACCAAGAGGCGGAGGGCCTGAGAGAGAGACTGTAAGAGGCTCCGCTGACTAAAGAGCGTAAAGGAGCCTCTGACAGTAGCAATAACCTGGGAGTCCCTAGAGTCTTATGAGGCTTTCTCAACAGCAGCATCTGCTTAGGCTTTGGGTAAAGTGGTACAAGTGAGGCCAGATCACACCACTTCCTTCTATTTCACACACCTTTAAGTGACCGAAAAAAAATATTTTTAAAGCCAAGTGGGATGGACGGGGATTTTGGGGTTAGTAAATGCAAACTATTGAATCTGGAGTGGATAAGCAATGAGGTCCTGCTGTATAGCACGGGGAATTGTACCTAGTCACTTGTGATGGAACATGATGGAGGATAATGTGAGAAAAAGAATGTATATATATATATATATATATATATATGTACAACTGAGTCACTCTGCTGTACAGCAGAAATTGACTGAACATTTTAAATCAACTATAATTTTAAAAAAAATTTTTAAAGAAAGCCAAAAGTTAACCAGAGTCAACCAAATATGGAAAATAGTACAACCTCCTAAGACTGAAAATGTGTCAAGAGGAAAGACACAGAGAATTTCCGATGGAATTCTCTCCCTCTCCACACACCTGGTGCTGAATGAGAAAAGGTTAGAGAATAAGACCCCAAGAAATGTCACCAGTACCTCACAATTTGGCACAGAGAGGGCCGACACATTGAATGGGCAGCCTGGGAAAAGTGGAGGAGAAATCCTAGGGAGAAACCTATCGGGGAGGCCAACATGAGCTAGAGAGGCACCTGCACTTGCTTCTCCCAGGCTCCAAGCTGCCTTCAGGGAATGAGCCCCAGGAGGAGGCCACAGCCCTGCTAGGTAAAGAGGACCCTGCTGTGGAGCACTGACTGGGTTTCAGGAGAGAGAACAGAGCCAGATCTGTTCTTCTCAAGTCTCTCTATCCCCCAGGCCTCAGGGATATGAGCCTCAGACCTCAGTGAGGCAGGAAGTACTTCCATCCCCCAAACTCTAGTGTCAAGGGAACGACAGGCAGGTAGAGAGCATGTCAAGAAGAACTCGCCCTCGGCATTCCCGTCGTGGCTCAGTGGTTAACAAATCTGACAAGGAACCATGAGGTTGCAGGTTCAATCCCCGGCCTTGCTCAGTGGGTTAAGGATCCGGCATTGCCCTGAGCTATGGTGTAGGTCACAGATGTGGCTCGGATCCCACGTTGCTGTGGCTCTGGCGTGTAGGCCGGCAGCTATGGCTCCGATTCAACCCCTAGCCTGGGAACATCCATATGCGGCGGGAGTGGCCCAAGAAATGGAAAAAAAAAAAAAAGAAGAACTCGCCCTCACACTTGCAGAGCGTTGGGTGGTCTGGTCAGACTTACCCACGCAAAATCGAAAGAAATATCAGAGAAGCTAAGCCAACATGCTAGATTTTAACAAAAACAAGAGGAAGGCAGAGGAGGGGAAGAGAAGGAAAATATATAAAAAACACAACATGAAAAAAATAGACAAAGCCAGTCAAGAGGTAATCACCAGCCCAGTTAGAGAAGAAAACTGCTAAGAGTGCTTCATACTACAGAACCAATATGAATAGTTAATATTTATTTAATTATAGTAATTTAATAGTGACTTTATTTATATTAACTTTAACACAGAATACATTTTATCCATTTCATGTGTAATTAATGTAAACTTATTTAATATGTTATGAAATTTAATTAAAAAAAAAACCAAGGATGAGTTTCTAAATCAACTAAATAAAACAAAAAGGAAATCTAGAGCAAAGGAAAAAAAATTAAGGACAAAAATAAGAGATTTTTAGAACTATTAGATAAATTAGAAACATCAGGAAGATAATAAAATTTTCTGTCTCAGAGGGAAAGCTTGAAATAATTACAGTGAACATGGAGGAAGATGACAAAACAACTAAAGCAGTTAAGAACATTTAGCTGGGAGTTCCAGATGTGACACAGGAAAAAAACGACTCTGACTAGTATCCATGAGGATGTGGATTTGATCCCTGGCTTTGCTTGATGGGTCAGGGATCCAGTCAGGGAACATCCGTATGCTGTGGGTAAAAAAGCTTAGCTAGGAGTTCCCATTGTGGCTCAGCAGGTTAAGAATTCGACATAGCCTCTGTGGGAATCCAGGTTTGATCCCTGGCCTCACTCAGTGAGCTAAGGATCAGGTGTTGCCTCGAGCTATGGTGTAGGCTGCAGCTGCAGCTCGGATCTGGGGTTGCTATGGCTATGGCATAAGTCTGTAACTGCAGCTCTGATATGACCCCTAGCCTGGGAACTTCCATATGCCTCAGGTACAGCCATAAAAAGAAAAAAATTATCTTAGAAAAAAGGCAAGTAGGAGTTCCTGTTGTAGTGAAGTAGAAACAAATCCAACTAGGAACCAGGAGGTTGTTGGTTTGATCCCTGGCCTTGGTCAGTGAGTTAAGGATTTGGCATTGCCATGAGCTGTGGTGCAGGTTGCAGGCATGGCTCAGATCTGGCATTGCTGTGGCGTGGCTGTGGTGTAGGCCAACAACTGTAGCTCCAATTCGACCCCTATCCTGGGAACCTCCATAAGCCTCGGGTGCAGCCCTAAAAAAAAAAAAGGCAAGTAGACACAATTTGTGAATTATCTTTGATGAGCACGAAGTGAACCTCCCCTACTGCCCTAACTTCCTATTGCAAATACATAGAAAATCTTGATAAAATATAAAAACATATTTTAAAATGACACCTCCAAGCTAAAAAAAAAAAAAAAGGCAAATCTCTAAGGCTAGAGTAGGGATGTTACTAAACAGAACCTGGGTTCCTCTCACCTGACACACAGCAAAGCCAATCTACTGACACTGGATTGAGTGGAAGAAAGTACTGCATTTATTATAGGGCACCAAGCAGGGACAACAGGGAGCTTGTGCTCAAAAGACCCTAACTCCCAGTGGCTTTCAGGGAAGTGTTCTTAAAGATAGTATAAGGAGAGGATTGTGAGGTGTCTGATCAGTTTGTGCACAATTCTCTGACTGATTGATGATAAGGTAACAGGGTGGTGTTTTAGGAATCTCAATTATCAGTTTTCTGGCTCCAACCTGTCTGGGTCCATGTGCTTGTGGTCAGCATACAGTTAACTTCTTCTACCTGGTAAGGGTTTTGGTATATGCAAAAGCACTCAAAGATATGGCTTAGTATATTATTTATAGCCCCTGAGGAGGAACTAAAGGTCCTTAATTTTACTCTATGGATTAACTATTATTATTCGTCTTGTTTGGCTGTTTTTACTTGTTTATGCATTTTCTCACTTCTCTAATTCAATTTGCTCTGGGAACTCAGGAAAGGCCAAGGAGGCTAAAGCTTTACTACAAACAAGAGGGGGGGACACCGGGGAAGTGGGTGGTCTTTCCTTGGGAAGGCCCCACAGGGTCCCGCTTGGTTTCAGGAACAAAGATGTAAATGAGAACTGAAGCTGCAAGACCCACAGGGACCCAGCCTGGATGACTGTGGTTGGTGTTTCGGTGAGTCATGAGCCCACATGCAGTAGAGAGTAATAAGGTCAGGAGACAGGACCATGCTGCCCCTCTATGAAGAGGACCAGGTGAAGGCTGCAGCTGAACAGAAGGGGAAAACACAGGGGAGAAGTTCTAGAAAAGATGACTCCCATGGAAGACAAGAATTCTAAAACCTCAGGGAAGACCAATAACACTAAAGGCAATTCGACCCCCAAACAAGAAATTTTACACTTAAAGAACTGAAAATAATATGCAATCTTGAAGAGATTTTCCACTTTTTGGCCTCCCAGCAGCATATGGAGTTCCAGGGCCAGAGATCGGTTCAGAGCTGCAGTCTTGACCTAAGCCGAAGCTGCAGCAATGCTGGATCCTTAACCCACTATGCCAGGCCAGGAGTCGAACCTGCATCCCAGCGCTCCCAAAAGGTCACAGATCCCATTGCACTACAGTGGAAACTCCAGTCTGGAAAAGATTTTTTTTTTTTTTTGTCTTTTGTTGTTGCTATTTCTTGGGCCGCTCCCGCGGCACATGGAGGTTCCCAGGCCAGGGGTTGAATCGGAGCTGCAGCCACCGGCCTACGCCAGAGCCATAGCAACTCGGGATCCGAGCCGCGTCTGCAACCTACACCACAGCTCACGGCAATGCCGGATCATTAACCCACTGAGCAAGGGCAGGGACCGAACCCGAAACCTCATGGTTCCTAGTCGGATTCGTTAACCACTGCGCCACGACAGGAACTCCTGGAAAAGATTTTAAATTAAAATTTATATAAAACTACAGAGAACTAAATGAATAAACAGCCACCACCATAAATAAGAACATCTGGTTATAAAATAAAAACAAGCCAATCTTTTTTCTTTTTCTTTTTTTTTTTTTTTTGTCATTTTGTCCTTTTAGGGCCGCACCGGAGGCATATGGAGGTTCCCAAGCTAGGGGTCGAATCGGAACTGTAGCCGCCAGCCTACGCCAGAGCTACAGCAACTCGGGATTTGAGCCACGTTTGCAATCAATACCACAGCTCACGGCAATGCTGGATCCTTAACCCACTGAGTGAAGACAGGTATCAAGCCTGCAACCTCACGGTTCCTAGTCGGATTTGTTTCTGCTGCACCATGAAGGGAACTCCAGGCCAATCTTTTACAAAGTAGAAATAGTGGAAACTAATAATGTAGTTATTGAGATAGTGATCATAGCCTTGTGTTTTATAGGCATGTGAGTACTTTTTATACACAAGCATTCATGTGTACATATGTGAAAGATCTGGAAGAATATACATCAAGTTGTGAAAAGTGGTTAACTCTTTTTTTTTTTTTTTTTGCTATTTCTTGGGCCACTCCCGCGGCACATGGAGGTTCCCAGGCTAGGGGTCGAATCAGAGCTGTAGCCACCGGCCTATGCCAGAGCCACAGCAACGCGGGATCCGAGCCGCGTCTGCAACCTACACCACAGCTCACGGCAACGCCGGATCGTTAACCCACTGAGCAAGGCCAGGGACCAAACCCGCAACCTCATGGTTCCTAGTCGGATTCGTTAACCACTGCGCCACGACGGGAACTCCAATAGTGGTTAACTCTGAATGGAACTGAGGTGTCTTTCGTTTTCTTTTTTTGCCCATCTGTATCTTTTAACTTTTTTTGTTACAGTGAATATATAATATTTTATCAAAAGAAAAATCAATGAGAAATATTTTAATCTTAAAATGATGAGAGGTTGGCAGGGTTTCTGGCTCAGCCCATGTCACTATGTGTAGAATAATCATGAATTAAATTATAAGAAGTTAATAAAATTGTATTATCACATGAAAACAGTTGAATTATTATTATTATTATTATTTTTGTCTTTTTGTCCTTTTAGGGCCGCACCAGTGGCATATGGAGGTTCCCAGGCTAGGGGTCTAATCAGAGCTGAAGCAGCTGGCCTACGCCAGAGCCACAGCAACACCAAGATCAGAGCCATGTCTGCAATCTACACCATAGCTCACAGCAGGCAACGCCGGATCGTTAACCCACTGAACAAGGCCAGGGATTGAACCGCAACCTCATGGTTCCTAGTCGGATTCGTTTCTGCTACGCCATGAAGGGAACTCCAAGTTGAATAATTTTTGAGCAAATGTTTAGAGTATATTCAATACTAACTTCATATAGACTAAATGCCACACCCTAAATAATTAATTCACATCTAAAGTCACAAGGGCAGATGCTTGAAATTCCAGGCACTGATTGGGGATCAGCCTGCTTGTCACATGGGAAACTGTGGTATCTTCTGGGTGAGAAGAAACAAAGATTATTTATTTAATGGTGGCTGATGATTCTCTTGAGCAACACCAGCTAAGGCCACTAGTATTAAATTTAAATGATTTAAAGAACATGGTCCCGACAAAAGAAAAAAAAAAAAGGTTAAGAACATGGCCTTGGAGTTCCCAACGTGGCTCAGCAGTAACAAACCCGACTAGTACCCATGAGGACACAGTTTTGATCCCTGGCCTTGCTCAGTGGGTTAAGGATCCGGCATTGCTGTGAACTGTGGTGTAGGTCACAGATGTGGCTCAGATACCGCGTTGCTGTGACTGTGGTATAGGCCGGCAGCTACAGCTCCAATTCACCCCTAGCCTGGGAACTTCCATATGCCACGGGTAAGCCCCTAAAAATACACACACACACACAAAAAATGGCCTTTCAACCAGTTTTTTCAACCTCAGTGTCCTCAGTGTAATATCTTCTCAGACATGTGTCCTAAGAGAATGGGTCCCAATTGCAGTGCAACGGAAATATCTTCAACTCCAGTCCCCTCCCCCTCCCTTCCCCAGGCGGGACTCTGGTATCTTACCCACACCGCCTCAGCTGATAAGTCTTTCTGCACTTCTCTTGGGTGCCATTCTCCTCTTTGCTTCAATAGGATTGCTGTGGGGTTTGCCATGACTGCTACCCTAGCCATCACCAAGGTCATTGTTGTCGACTCCATCTATCTCTGCTGGTATTTACCATTAACAACAAAGCTCCCAAGTTTTTTCGTGACTGTTACAGCCCAGGGAGGACATTGCCCTGTTCTCTGACCACAGCCACTTAGACCAAATGGTGCCTTTCCTCAAGACATTGGACTCCCTCAAGAAACATACCATGATATTCTGATTTTATTGGGTGCAATACCTGACTGCCATTTGCTGAAAAGATTTATCTCTAGTGTCCGTTGCGTGAGTATGCTTCCTTAGATGTGACAAAGCACAGACTGCACAACCTCTGACCACCCTTGGAAGAGGTATCCTTCCTGAGCAATCACCATAGCTTATTTACAAAGCTCCAAAAGGAATGCCCCTGCTATTTCCATTTTCTTGGGGCCTCTTGGCTTCTTCCACCCAGAGCTGGGTCAGAAGTCATCAATTATCAATCACCCGGCGGTACATTTAAGAGACTCCTCTCCATCAATTTCAAGCCACAGCCTTCCACGTCGGAGTGAACTCTTTGCCCACTCAGGCATACTCTTCAGGGGTCAAGGTCACCTTTGTCTTTATTTTTTTTCCCCCTAAAACTTGTCCTCCTAGAGTCCAGCAGTTAAACCTTAAAAGTTCTTTTCATTTCCTCCAAAAGTCCTAGCGGGTTCTCATGTGAAGCAGAAACCTGAGATCCCATTGGGTGTGCCAATGCCTACCCCTCCCCTTGCATACAACTTTGGTCCCAGGAGCCTCTGCCACACGATTATGAACTATTGGACTCATCCTAGCCTGCTCTGAAAGGGTCCACTTTCTAACACAGGTCACTTGTTCTGTCTTAGTGTCTATTCACAACTCTTTAACAACCATAGCCAACCCAAACTACATCAAGGTGTTTGAACTAAACCAAAAAGCCTCTCCCTCCAAATTGGCCCTGGGTTAGATTTCTTGGGGAAAGATCATCTTAAAGAAGCAGACATCAGTCAGTGTTCACTGAGCATCTCTGTGAACAAAGCTCTAGAATGGATACAGAGGGATCTCTAAGATGCACAGACAAGGCTTCTTTTATTTATTTTTTGTTTGTTTGGTTTGTTTTGTTTTTTGTCTTTTTGCCTTTTCTAGGGCTGCTCCTGCGGCATATGGAGGTTCCCAGGCTAGGGGTCTAATCGGAGCTATAGCCACTGGCCTATGCCAGAGCCACAGCAACGCCGGATCCAAGCCGCATCTTCGACCTACACCACAGCTCACGACAACACCGGATCCTTAACCCACTGAGCAAGGCCAGGGGTCGAACCCACAACTTCATGGTTCCTAGTCGGATTCGTTAACCACTGAGCCACGACGGGAACTCCCAGACAAGGCTTCTTCATGGAAGAAGCCCCAAGTTTAGTTGCCACCATCCCCGTTTACACATAATGCCCCAGTGTAAATAGTATGTTCACTCTTGAAGTCGTGGATTGAAGGCTAAACATTACAGAGTCACCCTAGAGATAAGGCATATTCATAGAAAGAGAACTTAGAAATCCAGGGTTTCTATCAAGGGTTGGATGAAGGGCTGTCATAAAGTTCTCCAGGGGAAACTGAGGCTCCAGGTGTATAAGTGGCTTCCCAGGACTGTGAGCCCTTTGGGCATCACTGGACCCGGTATCTAAGGCTCCTTTCCTTAGCAGCCCCATTACCTGCCTCTCCCAGGGGGAAAAATGAGGCTTCCAGAAAGGGAGAGAGATGCCTGGGGGGAGATACCGCACACCTCGAGAAGATGTACTTTCTTTGTCTGTAAAGACAAATAAAAGGTTTAAAATTTTGTTAAGGGGACACTAGAGAGGTTATGGATTTTAAACCAATGAAGGCTACTCGGCACTTACGAGCACCATGGGTTCTGAATGCCGGGTGGAAAAGAACTCAGGGTCTGCATGTGCGCTGCGTGAGGGGAGCGGGGGCGGGGGAGGGGGGTGAGTACGTCTATCTGACTGCATTTTACTTATTTGTTCATTTGTTTTCTATTTAGGGCCGCACTCGCAGCATATGGAAGCTCCCAGGCTAGGGGTCTACACCACAGCAATGTCAGATCCGAGCTGCGTCTGAGACCTACATCGCAGCTTGCAGCAAGGCTGGATCCTTAACCCACAGAGACCAGGGATCAAACCGTACCCCCATGGATACTAGTCAGGTTCGTTGAGCCACACCTGGAACTCCCCGACTGCATTTTAGAGGCCAAGTAAATCATTTAAGGGCTCTGTCTGGGCCCCTGCATTTCGAGCCTCGGCTCCT